>NC_136061.1:957807988-958407988 GCF_964261635.1 Lissotriton helveticus | reverse complement strand
TCTGGACTGTTGGTGTCCAGATTGCTCTGGTTGGTAAATTTAAAGGGGATTGGTCCATCATAAATTAATGGCCACATATGAACATTATGTTTTGGTAGCTATTATAGGACTCAGGGACATGGTCCCTCTGTCCTCAAAATGAATTAGAAACCACATAAGAGGTACTGTGAATGCATGTTGACCCCGAGGGGTGTTTTAGGGCCCTAAAGGAACAACATCTGCTTACAGCCATTTCAGGACTCAGGTCCCCATTGAAATTAACTGTAGTGAAAGCATGTTTTTGAGTGTCACATAAAGGAACGTATAGGCAGGGTGACAGCAGATTGTATGCACAATGAAAATCATTTCTTGGTGGCACCATATCAATTTTAGGAATTGTGGTGTGTAAAACAAAATGCTCATCATGATTTGATGAACCATGCATGAGGAAAACACTTGTTCTTCTCATGATTGTATCCTGGAGGGTATGAAGAGTGATCCAGAAGCTACAATTAGAACACATTTGGTATAAGTTCACATTATCTTCCTCAGCCATGTGAGAACAAAATATGATATTCTTAGTAGAACATATGCAGCAGCAGCAGCCTGTCATTTGATTCCCCAGTGTCCTACTGCAGATTTAACACAGTGTCCTGATGGACAACAAGAGCTATAGCATCTGTATTTATGACAGTGTGGTACACTTGAATGAAATCCTAATGGAATCAAAGGTGTGAAACTGAAAGCAAAATGGAGCGGTTCACTTTGTCATACGAAATATGGTTAGTGCTCTAGAAAGCTAAACTGAGGACACATTTTCAATAAAATCTCTAATACCTTCCTCTTCAATGTCAAAAAGAAAGTCTGGTATGCTGAGTGAAACAGGTACTCCCAACACCAGCAGCAGCATGGCAATTGATTACTTCATGTTCTACCTCACCTCCACCACTGTGTTTTAATGAACAACTAGAGTGCTAACATTATGCATTTATGACAAAAGTGTGATACACTTGAACACCATCTTGACTGATATAAAGCTGTAAAGCTAAAAGCATTTATTACAGAGGATACTGTAATAAAGGGAGAAATATTGGGGTTCTTTTTGTTATAGAAATTATGGTTAGTGCTCTACAAAGCTAAAACCAGGACACATTTTTTATGAGTGCTCAAATGTATTCTTCATCCATGTATGTAAAGCATTCTGACAAGCAGAGTGAAACATGTAGTTTGAACACCAGCAGCACTCTGTAAGTTAACTTCCTAGTGGTCAACTGCAACTTTCAACACAAAAATGGGAGTCACTCGGGAATGCCATTCTGTTAGAATAGGAGCTGTTGAATTTAAAGCCTTTCCTGAGGAGCAGACAAAAATAAAGGAGAATTGAGAGATTAATATAGTATGGAACTGGTGGGGTAAAAATTTCAGGGGAGGTATAGGTTTTAGTAATTTGAAGCATAATGTATTTTAAAGGGGCTAAAAAAATTGTTTAAAAGGGAGAAGCCTGCCTAAGAACAGCATTCCCTTGCCACATCTTTTTACTCACCCAACTCATCTTCGCAGGTGCTTAACAGCTCCCTAATTTAAAAATAGTAAACATTTTGGTAGACAAACTGTGTGCCCAGAGGAGGTTGGTTGCCTGCAGAGGGATCCCCCTGGAGGACTGGATGCAAGCCAAGTGACTAACCACTGGTAAACCTGGCCAGAGGCTGTGCAAGTAGCAGGGGTTGTCTCCCTGCTGAGGGTTGGGTGCAGAACCTGGCCTTGTGGCCAGGTCATGCTGCCACACGGCCAACTCTTATGCACACTGTATCGAGGCTTGGGTGCCATTAGAGGGTTTGGTAAAGGGTCTGACCATGAGGCCAGACCCGATGGCCAATCACGATGTGCAAGGCCTGAGGGCTTGAGTAATGTGCGTTAAATGCTGTGGAGGGTTGGCTGCTGGACCAATTCAGAATATGACAAATGTTAACAAGCCCCCAAACCACTGAAAGACACTACTTATAGTTTAATAAGTTAACTATAACTTGCACTTCACATATTACATCACTCATGACATGTAAAATCACATAATAGAGGACTTTTCTTGTCAGATTTAAAGAGCAATATTGTTCAAATTACTAATGAGTACTGCGGTCGTCAAGGTAATATGGGGCCGCATGCTCTTGACGTTCTGTGTATTTGAAAGATTAACATCCACTAATTGCATTCTTCTCCTTTTTTTCTTAATTCTGTTCGCAGTTCTGGGTACCTCTGAGCTACCCTTGGTGACCTAGAAATGGTCATAGCGTTTCCATATTTGTGTGTGATTTTTTCACACAGTGATAAACTTGTGACTTTGTGCAAATTCACGAGTTTCAATGTTGTTGAGCAAAAAGAATTGAAGCTATTCATCAGCCAATAAAAAAAATGTTATTTCAAAAGTGATTGACAGAATATGCAAGCTTCTAATTCTCCAAAATACCTCTACATTTTAACGGTTTGAAGCCCGTCTGGCATATTTTTTAAATTATAATATTGCCAAAACTACTGGATGGTACCACTGCAAATAATTTAGTTATTTTTTAAATGTCTCATATGAAGAAAAGGTACTAATGGTTGGAGTGAATGAGTTCCAAACACTGAATGCACTCCTAGCTAAATGCATTTTTATTAATGGGATTTCACAAAGGAAGTGGGATATCCTAAGTTGCCTTTGGCCACCTAAAATTCCGGTCTATGTGGTTTAAGGAGCCGGTGTGAATGCAGCCTAGTTTATAGATACTTTTTTCTTTCAAGGGGTGCTATTTCAGGGCTGTTGGAATGGAGAGATTTGATCAAACATACTTGTGCCAGTTGGTAGCCTCCAGCTGCATGAAGCAATGCTTTAAGAGGGGACAAATATAGTTTGGTGATTCTTATGAGTACTGAGCTTCTGTAGCCCAGCATTGATTTCACAAGGACTTCAAAAAATCATATCCTGGTATTTCTGCTGTGAAGAGTCGTTGGTGCTGTGGTAATTCTCACACATCTTTGTATGTGTCCTTATAGGTTGATATCTTTGTCCACTAAAAAGTCCAGTGGTTTGGCACATTCCAGAATGGTTGGGGGACGTTCAGCATTGACAATACACTTAATCAGTAGTTAATGGTGGGCAGGCATTAACTTGTGAAACCGTTTAAAGTCTAGGATCAACTTATCAGAGCTTGTGCCGTTGCATCAGCATCCGCCACAGGCCCATTTTCACATAGGTCATAAGCCACAATTATAACAATTTATTTGCAATTTTAAATAGATATCTAGTGCGAACCTCACCACATGTCAAGGGACATATGACTTTTTTGTCTCTAGCTAACACAACAAGCCACAATTCCATGTTCCTTTCATCAGACAGACACACATGACAAAATTTTACCTTTTTGCCTTTGGGACCTGGTTTTCCAGCACCATCTCTGCCATCATCACCCTAAGAATGGCAAACAAACCCATTAAATGACAAAAACCAACTAACAAAATACTTCCTAACTTGTCCATCCATGAGGAGCCCCTGGGAAATAATGGGGAGTATTGAGCAGATGTGAGTGGTTGCCTTTGCAGTACAATTGGGGAGGAGGTTTAATTACTACATAGAACCCAAACATTGAATCTATGAGCTGTTCCAATTGGCATTTGTTTAAAACATTCTCTCCATGAATGCCTTTACCTATGACATAGCCCTCACTGTTAATTTATGAACTGTGTTTGTAATGTTGATGATAATCAGACTGACAGTCTAATCCGAGTAAGGAGCCAAAAGGATGGCAATTTCCTTGACTTTTTGGGTGCGGGCAATTACTTAGCCAAAGCAGCCTTTGTTGCTGATAGCGCTCACAAAAAATGTGTAGCCCCCATGGTTGCCCTGTCATCAATCCTCCACAGTGTGAATATATGAATCATAAATCAACTCTTAAATAGTCACAGACTAGAGAAGAAACAGTATTACAAGACCACAGGTAATGAGGCTAAAGATCTGAAAACTCTTCTGAAAAAACCCTTACTGCTTAGAGAGTAGCGTCAAGGTTTAGTTTGAATGACTTAAAAGCAATGGCAATGTTTGTTGGAAAAAGGCACATGTTGACCTAAAGTAAATCTAATTTTCAACAATATTTCCAGACCTTACATTGTACTCAGCGCAATGTATCATAAATCATGAGTATCACAGCAGATCTTGATGCTGAAACCAAAATTCAAAAAGTACACAATATTTAAAAAATAGTATCGAAGGGTGAATGTTGAATGCGATGAAAGAGTCTTACCGTCTCTCCACGAGGCCCGAGTGGTCCTTCTACTCCCTTCACTCCAGGATCTCCAGGTTCACCCTGAAAACAAAATGCATACATTTGATATGAAATTTAAAGGAATGAATTTTGGATTTGTATTGCACTCTACTGCCCAGGGGTGTCTAGGCGCCGCAGCTCAAGGGGAAGAAATAACCTGAACTGAAGCTATACAGGAAGAAACAACTAGCACTAAAACTGTTTGTTAAGAAGTCATGTTTTAAGGGTCTTTCAGAAAGAGAGAAGATAAGATTAATACTTAAGATCTGGTGACATGTAGTTCCATAACCTGGCTGTACAGGCTATAAACTTTCCACCACAGAGCTTAGCAACAAACTAATAGCAGTTGTCAATACTCCAGATTCTGCAGGGGCTGGTGGATACCAGATTTGGGAGGACAAAATAATAGCATGACACCCTTATGAGCCCAGGTAGCCTGTTGTTTATGTAATACATGAGACACATGCACAGTGACAGGGCTCTGCATCAAACACCTACTGCTACACAAAGTCCCACATTTTATAGTTGTACCACAAGAAGAGGAGAAAAGAAACAGATTCTGCATCGCGTGATGCTTCATTTTGTACCAAACATGTGTGCTACTACAATGCACCATTCCTAAGAAATACTTTAAATTTGTCTGAAATAGTATTGCTACCACAGGCCAACACTGGCAGGAATACTCTTTGAATTTACCGTCCAACGCCATTTTTACAGAAAATGTAATGTTAGCATCTTGTGACCATGTCATTTTTTATGAACAATTGTGACCGCCCCTCTAAAGTATGGGTCATAATTCAAAAAGCATGTGGTTTGTTCAAAATGTGAGTTGCATTCTCAATTTCAACATCTTTCCTGACCATAGTAGAAGACAAAATGATTTGTAGGCCTTCAAGGGAATAAGGCCTCCCCTGATCAGCCCCATGCATTTTAGGCCTATGCCTAGGTTAGTCAGGTGTGCCCAGGTTCTGTCTCTGATGTTGCTGTCATGTAAGACTTTCTTTATTCAACAAACTGATATCTCTTCAATGACACTGCATTATTCCCCAAATTAAGTTTAGTTTAGGAGAGGCCTATTCGTGGTGAACTGCAAAGGTGTGAGCTGCAAACAAGGCAAGTCTGGTGCCAGCACATTTTATAAGCCTTTTTCTGTTTTTCTTTATAAAAGAGATGGCGATGTGTAGAAAGCCCACCCAGGGGCTTTCAAACAAGAGATACCTAATGTTACACAGTTATCAGAAATGTGCCCTTAATGTAGAACGGCATACATACCTTGAGTCCAATTGGCCCAAGCCTGCCACGATCACCCACCACTCCTGGGATACCTGCAGGACCCTGGGAAAACAAGATGGAAGATTTCAGTTGACAATACAGCATCACATAGTGCAATACAGATTTTGGGTTTTGAGTCAGCTAGGGTGGCCCTGCTATCCTCTCCCTGAGGGAGACCAGAAAAATACCCACTGGTCACAGTTTACACAAATAGTACAGATTCCAGGAAGGATTCATCTATTACACAAGTCTTTAAAGGAGCATAAATAAAGGTATTGTTCTTGTGACTAGTGGCTGTGAAGATGCAGGGTCTCCCTCGATACACTTGTTGACTGCTAATCTCGACACTGGCTGCTAATACTGAAACTCGCTTGACTGCTATTTTTATTAAACTTAAATGCTGCTCTATGTGTCTGTACATACAGATACCACCAATCAGATGATGATATGGTTTCTTTTGCTTACATGAAAACCTTGCATGGTACATAAACTACTGTATTTGAAACAGTTAAGGTGCATTATAAAAGAAGAGAAATTCATGGGACAATAAATTAATTTCATGTCACATTGTCTCTTAGAGTTTTTTTATATTGAAACAGCTTGTGTTGTAGTGAACTGTTTATTTAGGAGCCGCGCATAGTGTTTGAGTCAAAGAATAAGACAGTTGACTTGTCAAGGAGCTGAAGAACTGCATTTAGTATTCTACAAAAACTCTGCCATTATATAAACATAAACTTAGCTTAGCTCAAACACTAGTACATAACCCTTAAAAATAGTGACAGATGCTGAAACCTAATCCTAACAGATCCTTGATAGAATATTATGTGATGACTTTGGCTCTATTGCTCAGAAACATAAATCAGTGCAACTGCAGTTTTCATTAGGCTTAATAGTGTTTTGGTGCCACCCAGGATGAAACTATTGGTGTGATGGACATAGGGCCAGAGCAAGCTAACACCTAATTAGCTACTTTTAGTTAGTTAGCTTTGGTATTTATACAAAGTACACATTAACTTAGAGTACTTTGCATGTGAAAACCCAAAGTCACTCAACATAACCAAAGCATCACATATAAAAAAGATTGCTGCAAGGATAAAATCCCCTGATCACCAATAGGCAGGACACACACAAGACACTTCTTTGAATTTCAGCAAGTCAGAATGTTTGCGTAAGTACACTGGCATGGAAATTAACTTTAAGGCTACCTCAATAGAAAACGACTCCCACGAATGGTCTTTATACAAAACGTATGAATCCCTTCAGTAAACATGGCTTTAGACCTTTTAGAGCTGCCAGGAGAGTACCACAGAAGTACCATACCAGTACCTTATCAATTACAAAAAAACGTAATAGGGTGAGATCTTTATTCCTAAATCAGAAAGCTTAGACAGAAGAATGCGGTGACTCACTGGGTTAGAAACCACTTAGAGGTCTAAAATAAAGGTAGCTGAAATGTATGCATCAGCATAATGATGTAAATCTTCGAGAGGAGGTACAACTGTTAAATCTATCCTATGCCGTAGAAGAAATCCCATCTGAGATGAATGTAGAAGCTAATTGTAAATTCAGAAAACTGATGGAAGACAGCCTTCTCCAAA
Organism: Lissotriton helveticus; assembly: GCF_964261635.1. Lineage (NCBI taxonomy): Eukaryota > Metazoa > Chordata > Amphibia > Caudata > Salamandridae > Lissotriton > Lissotriton helveticus. The sequence goes on along the minus strand of NC_136061.1, from coordinate 958,400,847 downwards.
ATGTTTTCCAAATAGGGCAACTGGTAGATGGGTCGATAATTTGCCAGATTATCTAGGTCAATGGAAGGCTTCTTTAGCAAAGGAGTCACAAAGTCAATTTTCAGGGGCTCTGGGACAAAGTACTCAAAAAAGAAACATTAATAGGACCTCTTGGCTAAATGGATTCAGCATCGTATAACTTTTGTGCCACTTACCTGGTAGCGGACCTCAATGCCAAACAGATGATTTAATCACAAGAACTAATCTGCACAATCAAACTCATTCATAGCTGGTGGGCCTATGGCAGGAGTAACGGGCAAGTGGAGTGGGCTGACTGGGAAAAGGATGCCCAAATTGATTATATTTTATTCATAATCAAGGCTGCAATAAGAATGTGTCAAGTGCATGTGGTTTGGAGGAATACACAACTCCTCGATAACAGAAAGAATCACAGCCATTGGATTGGGGGGCATTGAACATTTTGTTGGAGTAGAATGTAAATTCAGTTCCCATTATACACTTATATAGTTGTTTTTTTCTGACATTAAATAGTTCGCAGAGAGAGGTTAAGGATCTTTAGTTCCTGAGAAAACTAGCTAAAAGATAGGTGGGTCCTCTTACTGACAGCAGTTGTTAAGGTAGTGAAAAGGCCAGCTGCTAGACTCAGTTCACAAGTATCTTATGATCTGTCTTACTAATGTATGAATTATGTTAACAAGGGCATCGGTTGCAACTGATATCCATTTCCATAACTTACCCACTGGATAAGATACAATTTTCAGTTATGTTTGCTTTTTAAGTTGACATGAGAAGGGTTCACCAAAGTGGTCAGACCACGGTAATAGAAACGGATGATGAGCTTAACACAATGTCAAATTAGAACAAATGTCAAGAGAATGCTGCATCATATGGGTAAAAGGTGGCATATTAGGCTTCGTAGCAAAAAGACCAAACAGGTCCAGAAACCTAACAGTCAGGGGCATGGAAGCGAGATTAAAATTTATATTAAGGGTTCTTAGTACTATGACCTATCAACCTTGTGCAAGGGCTGTAGCTAATAAGTCACAGGCATCCAATCCATCCGAGTGAGGTCTGGAATGAACTAAGTAGGTCTTTAAATTTGACCGCAAGGGACTGGAGACAGGGGTTACAAATTTAATCAATTTTTCAAATTTTCAAGGTGTTTTTAAGGAGAAATGCAAAATCGGCACCTTTCTAATGCAGCCTGTTCATTTTAAGTAGTGTACAGTTTTGGGTGTTAGTGTCATTAAAAATGTCCAACATGAAGTTGGTGAATAAATTCTCAGTAATGGCCACCAAATCTAGATTATTTCCAATAATTATTATTTCTAAGAAACCCTTACTTAACTCATCCTCAGACAGGGGGAAGGGATACACACACTGGTTTCTCGATAAAGCGATTGTAAGCTTTTAAGTTTTTCAAAGAACTGTTTTCAAGAATGAGGGAGTGAAAATGCAAATAAAAAACAAAAGAATCATTTATAGACAGAGCTGCTCAATGCTTCATCAAGCTTTGGCAGGGGAAACCGAAGCACTGTTGCTAGACACTTATTCTGTGTCTGCTTCTTCGCTTGCATAAAAGATTAAACTGAAGTAGGGACATGTTGGCCATTTGCTGGAGAAACCTGCTATCCTTGGGTCACGATTGCTCCAACTTGCTCCTTTGTTTGCAACAAGCATCACAACCACCACCATTCCTAGGCTACAGTGGCAACAATTCTATAACCTAGCCCTTAAACGGATGAAGTGGTGGAGGGGATCAATGTTCTGCTTTCATGTTATGAAAATTCTCCCACATCTTCCAATAAACATAAACCAGAGAATAGAGTCTCAAGACTAGACCTCAATATCCAGAAACAAGATGCACCTTAAATTGTATCCACTGGCTCCCAGTGGAATCAAAAACAACATTCAAAATGTTTTGCACCTTATATAATGTATACTGGTGCAAAGGCCCAGGCTACCAAGAAAAGTGGCACCTTGCTACAGTGCAACTAATTTCCTTTGATTCTCCACATCAAAATGAACAAGAAGGATGCCAACGGGTAATACATGGTGGACATAAGGGTACCAAGACCGAGACTTTGCAATAATCTGAACCCAGTCTGTTCTAATTCACTAAACATGGGACCACTGGCACTCAACAGAGAATCTTTTGCTATTGGATTAGTAACCGAAGATGACTATTGGATATGTGAGTCATCTTCACATTCACATAGGTTCAAGCTGCTTGTGCTGCCTCAAGATCACTAAACGTGGAGGAACTAATTTACTCAGTTATTGAGAGAGAGGCTTAGCAGCAACCTGGAGAGCTAAGTACTTCCGTACTGGCTTCTGGGGTTGAACGTCCAGTTGCATACAGATCAAAAACCACCCTTGAAGATGGTACAACAAGGAGGTGCAGCCAAGGGGTCAGATAGACTAGTAAGGTTTGCCTCAAGATTACAGGAATTTCAATCCGAGCTTGAGTATGTAGCTGGTTGGAGAAATGTCTAAGGCAATATCAGCCTATAGTGCAACTTGTTAATGAAGACATGGACAAGAAAACAGGGAAGAGTGATATAGACTGTGTGATGGCTAATGAAGAGGATACCCTGGATAGTGTAATGGTGATTCATCAGGAATGGGAGAGTGCTTCGTGAAAAGACTGTATAGTGCAAGAAGAGGAATAGTGTAGCGACAGTGGCAGGAATGGAGAAGGTGATTTCATTCCTTCCTCGCGAGTATTGAGAAACTGAAGTATGAATTGAAACTTAGGGCCAGATGTACGTACACTGACTGGGGTTTGCAGTCTCAAAGGTTCCGATTTGGCAAATCTGAGCCCTAGTAACTGCCCCATCCCTTCATACATTTGGCCGTTAGTGATGAGATTTGGAACAAACATTAACAAAAAGACAGGTGAAAGAAAGTTTTGGTGGACAGAGTTAGATGAAGATGTAAAAAGGTAGGTGGAACGAAGTAGTTTGTGTATGGACAGCAGAAAAAGACTGAAGGTTGTTGGTGGACCAGTTGGTGAGTATGATGTTCCATAAGTGGCACCCAAGTGTGATGCTGCAATGGATGGATGTGAAAGAAAATTGAGGAGCACTGCTGATTAAATAGGAAGTGGCTTCAGGTTGGTGATTGTGTAACAGTAGAGTTGCGAAGAAAGAGAATTGAAATGTGTACGTTTTCTGTGCCAGTAAATGTGTAAGGTGTACATGGTTGGCATGTAGTACTGATGGATGGATGAAGATGAAACAGGAGGATAATGGATTTGAATCAACGCAAAGGTGGGAAAATTATGTTGAGTGCTCGCAGCATTAGGAAAATTGGTTTTAATGGTAGCACAGGACATGTTGGAGATCTTGTGCAAATTGAAAGTACAAGTTTAAGGGTAGCACATCATCACACAGTATGAGCAGTGAAGGGCGAGACGTTTACCTGGAAGGTTGGAAGATTATGTCTTGTCTTTCCTTTGCCTTCAAAGTTGTATTTATCTCATTTGTGTTTCTGAAGTTTTGTGGTAATAAAAATTGAGAATATGTTATACTGATGTTGTACCATGCTGTTGTACTGTATTATCTGTTGTATGTTCAGCCTATTACAATGTTCTTGAACTTTATTTTTGTGTTCTGAATAAGGTCAAGGACAGACACAGGCATCTCCATGATGCAGAGGAAGAATTTGAATAACCAACAGTGAAACTGCTGCAATAGAGCCTAGCATCTTTACATTTATTAGTAAACCTAAACATTTTTCACACAGGCTCTGAACATTTGATTGTTACATTTTTTCTGTAGATCTTAGCCTTGAATCTCTTCTTAAGCATGTTTTACTTTAATGATGTGCTCCTCAGAAATTATTCTTGAGATAGGACGTATTTGACACACCGCTAGGTAAGTCAGACAAGGCCAGGAGGACCGTTTGGCCCCCCTTCAAGCTGAAAAGGGGGTGCCAAATTCAGAACATTGTTCGTCTTTTGGCAGTTATATACCTAGACAAATATTTATATTATGGTTAGAGGCCTTAGAAGTTGAGAGTGTAATGAACCTTGAGTAACAACATTACAGGGCTATTGTATTCTGTGTCAGCAATGCCTGTTCTTTTTTTAAAGGTAATTTGATACTTGGTCAAATACTGATTTTAAGGGAAGTGTCCATGAAGGGTTAAAGCATAGTCATTCAGATTCAAGGCCCAGATAATATGCACTGCCTGCTAGCCTTTCAGCAGCACCATCGGGTAATAAAATCTTGCGCTTTCCTGTTAGGACAGTGCCCTTTTGTTCTCTATCACAGAGAACCTCTAATCCGACCCTACAGAGGAGGTTGTTGCATGTGTTGTACTACTTGATTCCATGGATTTTGATATACTTTTAGTCCCCTTGATGTTATTTAATGTGCATATCTTCTTTAAATTGGACTAGATCAGTTCATAGATTGTGTACGTTGGTGTGCATCAGCACTACAATGTTGCCTTTTAGCTAGTTGAAGTTCGAATTAACAGGACCCCTTTGACATGCACAGAATGGTGATTCATGTCTATGCATAGGGCAAGCAGTGGACCTACTGTCTACACTTGGCTTGACATCTGATGTTCATGGAGCTCTTGACTATTTATAACTTTTATATTATTCTAGTTAATCCAATTTTAAGGGGACATCATTGAAAGACTGAGTGGTCTTTCATCAGAATGCATTTAATTGTCTCTTCTAGTAAGCGCAAATTACATTATAAGACAATCATAAATACAAGGTAAAAAGCAGGAAATCTATTTGGAGGAAGACTAAGCAGAAGTCTTACCAAGTTGAACTGTACTTACCCTAGGCCCAGGGCTGCCTTGATCACCCCTCACACCTGGAGTGCCGGGTGGCCCCAGGGGACCCTATGGGGCAAAGAGAGTGTTATGTCGCAATTTAACAGGCTTTTCAGTATTCTTCTAAAAAATGTAAACACAGTAGCACACATTTATAGCAAAATTGTAAGTGAAAGTCAAAATACATTAAAACGGAAGCCATAGAGCCAATAAAGCAAGAAAAATTATGCTGGATTTCTGAATACCAAGGTCACAAACATCGATCCACAAAAATATCAACCCCAGGATATCCACTATGTCAAGGAAAGTGTATATATGAAAGTGTAGATTCCCCATGATTAACTCCGCCTCAACATATCTAGATGGAAAGTAAAACTTAACATATACACATATACCTATCTTGACAACATAGTAGAAGCAATATTCGCAATATTCGGAAGTCGATATTTCCATAGGTCATTGCCAAAAACACCATATTCTTGTAGAACGCGAAAAGCAGCAGAAACGTTTAAACAAGTGACAAAGCTTGATTTGCCAATGTTTGAAAACGGTAATGATACCTGTTTGGATATGGATTAGGAAGGGGAAGGAAAATCATTTTTTGAGAAAACATTTATATATGGTGAAGATGTTGCCTTATAAGTGCACCAAAATGAGTGTTTTCAGCTGCAACGGAGAGAAGGAAGAAATGGCATGCAACGGGATCAAAAAGATGGCAATGACAAGATAGCTATCGCCCACTAAAAAGCTTAAGCTTCCTTATGATGTTAGCCAAACAAGATGGAGTTATAATGTCGGAGTGTGGTTTTGACACTTACATTATGAGCATTAGATAGCATCAGTTAATGTGACTGTGCTGAAACGTGCTAGAACATGCACTGGGAATCCTTGTGCCTGATTCAGTACTGACCTGTGGCCCTCTCGTTCCTTGCTCTCCCCCAGATCCTGCTGGACCAGGTCCGCCTCTGTTACCCTGTAAGCAGGATCACAAAAGAGTCAGCAATGTATCTTAGTTGTGTCTATCTTCTGATACATCAGTGGCTCGATGCATGTGCCAGCAAAACCTGCCAGCAATCAAAGATGTCATCCTAGGATCCCTAAAAGGTGACTGAACATTAATTCCACATAACTTGGTAAAACAACTATTTGAGACAACAGACCCGCTCCCTCAAGTTATACATATCATAAAGGTCAGGTGCAGAATCTGGCATGCAAGCACAGAACTTTAACTTTCCCTTTTGTGAATAAGAATCACAACTGGGCTGAAGGAGAAGTCCTTTCAATCCAGGATAATTAGCAATACTAAACCTGGATGTTAAAGAGAAGGTTTAGGTGACTAACACTGGTTCCATTGCATTCAGCAAGGATGTCTGCGCATCTGTGTGTAGTGTTACAAGGCTGGAGTTTGTGTGTGAAGCACTGAGGCCTGTTTCTTGTGTTGAGGGTCTATGCAACTAGCATTGGGTATTGTGTGTCTAATGCTGAGGGTCTTAGACCCCTACAGAGGTTTATGATAATCCTCAATTGAGCATCCAGCACTGGGTCTTTTCTAGCTAATATTAAGGGTCTGTACACCCAATACTGTAGCCTGTATATCCAGCATTATAGCTGAACTGTCTAGCATTGGGGGTCTTTGAGCTTCGCATTGCAGTTGCATATTCAGCATTGGGGTTGTGAGCTTAGTATGTAGGGCCTGTGCTCTTAGCATTGGAGACTGTGTATGCAGTAGTGGTGCCAAAGTGTTCAATAATGGGGGTCACTGTGCTTACCAATGGATATTTTGTGTCCATGTATAATTTTGGGGTTTGTGTGCCTGTATTGGAACTTGCATGCCAACACTGGAGCCTCAGTGTCTTATATTGGGAAGCCGGTATTGGAGCTGCAAATCCATGTCCTTGATCAAGTGTGTGCCTAGCACCTGTCCTAAAAGGCCTGAGGTGCCCAGTTGTACCTCCCTGTGTGTACTGTTGATAACATTTGAGCCTAGTGCACCCTTTCTGAGCTTTGATGCATACAATTGTCTAAAGAAAGTGATGTATCAGTTCTTTAATTACAGCTTATATGTGTGGGCTCGATTGTAGCAGGGAATATCGAATCCAAAATATCTACGGGATAGAATATCATTCCTATAATATTGCGGGACAAAATATCAAAAGATAAGTGCACAGAGGGAGGTAAGGATTTACTAGTCTTAACTCCACATCTACAAACCTTAAAGATATTAATATATCACAAAGGGACTTATCTGTGGAGTTAGGTACAGAAAATGTATAGAAACTTTCCTTTGAATAGTGTGCCTGTTGATATTTGGGGTTCAATATTCCCAGCCGACACTTCTGGGCCCTAGTCCTGGTGCTGCCTTATGCAGTCTTTTGCAGTGCAAGTATCTGAACTTATTGCAAATTTTAAACATAGACTGCATCTCTGGTGTAGATGTTGCATATCCCTCCCTTGAAAACTCAGTAATGATTTATAATTTATGGTGCTCATACGCTATTATCACATCCGCTCCCAAAATGTGTCTCAGCCACATCCGGGATGAACCGTTGTCCTTTGCCCAATCTAAAGCACACATCTTTAACTTCAATAACATTGTATAAAGATAGATAAAATTCTTTTTTCAGACTGACTGCAGACCAACATAATTGAGTGCCATTGTTGTATACTTTGGGTTTCTGTGTATAACGTGTGCTCCACTATTTATGTGTGCTTTATTGCAAGTTTTGTGTGTATAGCAGGCCTCGAGTCCATGTTCACCTGGACTGAAGGCCCTCCAAGTTAATCTGTGGAAGGGAGGGTTTGAGATATAAGGTGAAGAGTGTATTGGAGTCTCTGGTAAGTGTGCATGTGCAGAGACAGAGAAGGGCCACCATGTTAGCTGGGTTTATAATTACAACCATAGAGTTAAAGGTTTTAAATCACTGGACCTGAGAATGATCGAGAGGAATGATCCCATTTCCCCCAAAACTATAATATTGTTTGAAAGATGTCAAATGTTCTATGATTTCCTACATATTTGCTGGAAATCATCGAAACAAATAGGCATACGTATGAATTGACACAATTTAAGTGCACCATGAAGGGCTTTTATCAGAGCCCCTGACTCAGTCGCTCATCAGTTACAGGACCCACAGATCCATGACTTGGAAGGCCCATCAAGGGTAGAGCCTTCCCATGCATAGTTTTCCTATGAATGGCCCTCACCTACTCCAGCCCGACTGGATCGTGAGCCACCTGCCATACTTTTAATGACCTACGTTGTGTTGTTTAGTTGAATAAAAGAATCTCATGTCCACTCGAAATATTGAATTGATACTTACTTTAACTCCCAGTGGTCCTCGTCGACCAACCCCGCCCTGGTAAACAGAAAGAAGAAATCACAATATTGATATTAGGCCGGGTGCTAACTGTGTCTGTTCAAGTTCTGAAAATGTAATTACTAAGCTCTTCCTTTATTCTGTGGTCTGTTGTTTTGTTCTCTAATATTTTCCTTTACTGTCCATCTCCCTAGTGTATTCCCTTTTCAATTTATTTTTCCTTTCTATTCCTTAATTTCCTTATTGTTTTATTACTTCCCTAATAGAATATGTTTATACTCTCACATCTTTTTTCTTTCACAACCCCTTACTTTAATTACTTTACTCCATTATGCAATATTTTATCCCTAATCCATACACAGCACCCCAAAGACTTACTATAGTACATCACCCTTACTTTAGTACCCAAAGCCCCTAACCGTTCTCTGTAGCCCGTGCTTCAGTCTCAGTGTCTTTCACAATTCCCATATTTGTTTGTATTAATCGCAAAAGCCTGATTTCATTTTTCTGGCTTTCTCTTTTACAAATGATTACCTTATTTCTCACATTCCTTCTTGTATTGTTTTCTTTGTACTTTCTCTCTCCTGCCCTCTCCCTCTTCATCCACTTTTCTTCGACCGCCTTTCTCCCCATCTCTTCCTTTCTTCTTCACCACTCTGGCCTTCTTTCTAATTAACTCCCTCTCGCCCTGCTTATTTCCTTACTTTCCTCCTCCCTACCTTTAAGTGTTCTTTCTTTCCTTCCCCTTCTTTAAATTTCTCCTTCCAGCTTCATCTTCCTTCTTTTCACCCATTCTTCCTTCTTCAATCTTTCTTTCACTCCTTCTTCCCTCCCTCATTGTTCTTATATTCCATGTTTCTTTTGATCATCTCTTATTACTTCTCTCCTACCTTACCCCATACTTTCATCCATTCTTCCATCCATCTTCCTTCCTCCTTTCCTACCACATTTCTTCATTTTCATTCCTCCTTTCTTTATTGATTCTTCTTTAATTCATTCCTTCATTCCTCTCTTTCCTGTTTTCTTCTTCCCATCCACCTTTCTTTTCTTTCCACTCTATCTTTCTTCCTTTGTTCCTCTAATCACTCACTCTGTCCTAACTACATCCCTTCCTCACTTCCATCCTAATGAGAAACAGCATGAGGGGTGGTTCTACAAAGGAAAATTAACCTCTTCCCATAAGGTTTGGAGCCAAGTTAAATGCACACAGATTCACCTCTCTCTTTTGTACATACGTTGTTTTATCGTCCTTTTTGTAGCATGCTAGGACATCATTTACCTATTGTTATGGGAAATATTAGTTGTGATACCCAGGTAATGACACACAGTATCCCTCAATTTGCCCTCATTGAGAGGATATCTGTCTCCTAGTGATCATTTTCATTCATCGTCCAATTCAGATATTTCCATGAATATCATCTACCTATCATGGACTTATATCCTGAATAATAGAGTACTCACATTCTTTCCCGGTGCACCAGCTGGGCCCGCCTGCCCATCAACGCCTGGTTCTCCCTGGAGAACAGAAAAGCAGCAGTGAGACAATGAGTGTTTACATGCAGGTGGCAGCTAAAGCCCTGCTTGAACTGGAGGAGCAGATCATGCACATACCCTGTCTCATCCTGAGCTAAGGAATGATCTTGTAAAGCTCTTTAGCCAAACACATTGTCTGCTTGTAACACCATAGACCCTGCATATACCCAGTTTATGCTTCTTTGAGTTCTCATGCATAAAGGTGCCAATTTCACGTTTTCTTAGGCTTTAGTTACTGATTTTGCCTGCACTGCATTACTCTGTGTCACTCCTTACACCTCATGCCATGACCTCTAGCTTTCAAATAGCTCTTACGCTTGCTGAAACAACAGCTTCCTGTAGCATATGTATGCCTTGTCACGACTTAAATGTTTCTGCCAATTTGCAATATAATTTCTGTCCTGTGGTGTAGACACATTAAACATATTCAGACTCTCTTTACATGGATTATATATTAAATTATGCACTCATTTGAATATCTTTCCCTTGATTGTCTGCATTCACCCTTTGTTTATGCGTTCGCCAAACTTGGACTGGACACAATGGCCAAGTATGGTCTTTTGAACTGAGCCTTACTCCATTCGTGAGGCCACTGAACTGGGCACACAATATCAGAAGAGGCACCTACAACTGCAAGATACTCCAGATGAAGGTTCGTCATGTGGAGTGCAGCAGAAACCAGAGACTGTGTGCCCTGCTTCAAAATGGGGACCATTGAAGGCATCCTGCATGGAATCATACCAGCCTTTCCTTGGGCCTAACAATCACATTCCCTTCCCCACTAATCAGGGACCCAGGTGTGATGGAGACACACGTCTTCTTCCAAATGACTGTTTTAAGCTTTATGAATATCTGGCGTAGATTTGAATATTTTTTTAACAGAATTAATGCAAATATTAGAATTATGCAATAACAAGTTACCTTCCAATAGTCATAACCTGTAGAAAACAAACCTGCTCAGTCATTTGGGTCATCCTCTCTCCTTACAATTAGACAGCTGCTTGTTTAATGAACATAGGACGATTTTTTGAATATTTACAAGGAGAATGCATAAAGTATGCAGTGTTTCTAAAATGTAGTGATAAGGAAGCCAAGGCAAGATTTAAAGATGGCTGCCTAATCTTTGTCACAGGAAAGGATTTTTTGCAGGGCGAGTAGGCACATTGTAAAATAGGCCCCTTCAGAGATGGCACTTCCCCCTTCTCTGCAGATATAGGTTGGATGACATATTTTTAAAGAGGAATGGCATTGGTAAATACTGTGTTTTAACTACAATTACTTAAGGGAGATAAGATGATGTCTGGGGATAATAAGCATTTGTATCTTGCTTGACACCCTTCCTGGCACATTTTGCAATGAGTCTTGTTATTACCCTGCTACGGATCAGCATTGAAAAAATGCACCTCCTGGCTCCTGGAAGAAGACTGATCCCATTGGATTTTGTCTTCCTTCCAATATACTCATTACGTAATAATGAAAGGGTGTACATGACATGAACTCTATGTTGCTGAACAGTATATACCAACATATTACAGGATCTTCTGCCAGGATTGTGTAATTGGCATGGCATTTGATGAGGTTGGCAAAAAGGCAGTGAAGAATGACCATGGTGGCACAATGGGGCTCTGTTACAATATTTGTAAGAGATAGGAGGATGTCAATGGATACTTTACCAATGGACCGATTTCACCCTTTGGCCCTCGGGTTCCTCGCTGAGTGTTATCTGTCCCAGGCTCACCCTAAGAAAAATAAAAGCAAGTAGAAACTGTTATGAACATGTTTTGGGGTAGGCACAACATCTCAGAAATCAAGGACAGATTCAGCACTCAAACTGTACAGAGGAACAAGAGTGCAAGTCACCTACCTGTCACAGTAATTCCCCAGCAAGGGTATTTGTGTCACAGTCATAAACAGTAGAATTGCTACCAGCAGTCTGGCCAAATCTGGATCACCTTTACTTTTTTTAAATGTTATTCCTTAAACATTTCAGTTGTAAACAAGTTTCTTCAAATCACAAAGTGAACAAAATATACACTTTACACAGAATGTTAATCAGAAAATAGGTTTTTCCATTTTAGACTTTTTTAGGATCGTTGAGTATGCACCAACCCTTAATGATGCTAATACAGAAAGCCATTTAGTTTGTTGAACCTGCTCACCAATGACAACTATGCCCCAAACAGCGAGCAAGAGAGCATTTCCTATAATTCGTGGGAGAATACCCAAGCTTGAGAACCAGCACTAAAAATAAGTAACTTTTCCTTCTGTAGCAAGGAATCCTGAATTATTGGCTGCAAAACATACTTGATAGCATTCAATGCTCAACAAGGAGCCAGATTGCAAGGTTGAGTTGATTGGGATCTGGGTGTGTTATCTCTCCATGGTTCTGAGTAAGAAGTTTGGGTGAGAAGTGTAGCTTTTGATGTGGTACTACAGATAGTTCCAACAGAGTTGTGAACCATGGTTGTCTTGCCCATGTTGGAGCAACTAGGATCATTGTGAGGGAGTGTTGTTTGAGTTTCTTCACTACTACCGGAATGAGTGAGTGAGGCGGAAAAGCGTAAGCAAATTTGCCTGACCAATTCATCCATAGTGCATTGCCTTTGGACAATGGGTGTGGATACCTGGACGCGAAGTTTGGATATTTTGCATTTAGTTGTGTGGCAAACAGATCTATTTCTGGGTGTTCCCACATGTGAAAGAATGGAAGAAGAACTTGAGGATGAAGTTCCCATTCGTGGATCTGTTGTGCCACCCCCTTTTGTAGTGCTTGACGGCTGAGCAGATCCGCTATTTGATTGTGTACACCTGGTAGATGTTCTGCAAGGAGGCATATTGTTTGTAGAATGGCCCATCTCCATATGCTTTGAGCTAGGTGTGATAGCTGTAGGGAGTGTGTACCCCTTGCTTTTGAATGTAATACATTGCTGGCATGTTGTCTGTACAAATCAGGACAGCTTTGCCTAGAAGGTGCAGTTGAAAAGATTTCAACGCTAGTAAGATTGCTAACAATTCCAGGTAGTTGATGTGAAATTGTTTTTGTTGGGGGGTCCATATACCTTGAATAGTATGGATTTGAAGATGAGCTCCCAGCCGGTGAGTGATGCATCTGTTGTTAGCACTATCTGTGGGACTGGCTTGAGGAACGACCGCCCTTTGGAAAGGTTTTGTGTGTTCCACCATTGCAGAGAGCGATGGGTACCACCAACACCAGATCTGTTAGCTGACCTTGAGCCTGGTTCCACTGATGTGCTAGTTACTCTTGCAGTGGACGCATTTGTAGTCTTGCATGAGGAAGGAGAAGGATCAAAAGGCCATTATCCCTAGTAGTTGCATGAACACTCACACTGGTAATGAGTTTTGTGGCTGAAATTTTTTATTTAGCTAGTATTTGACTAGCTGTTATCCTGACTTGATTGGGATATGCTAGGGCTGTTGAAATATTTAGTGTGGCTCCTAGATATTGTTGTATTGTGGACAGTTGGAGATGGGATTTGTCCAGATTTAGGGGCTCATTAGGATTGCGGTTTTTCCGCATCCTCTGGGCCGGCGAAATCCACCGCCGGCCCGGAGGATGCGGAAAAACCGCAGCGGACCCACCAAAGACCCACCGCCACATTAGGATGGCTGGTGGGTCCTGGTTTCCGTCCGCAGCTTTTCCGCCGCGGTTGGCTTACAACCGCGGCGGAAAAGCTGTAATATGGTGACGGTGTCTCTCAGACACCGTCCACCATATTAGGATGCACAGAAAGAAATGCTTTTACACGGCGGATATTCCGCCGTGTAAAAGCATACGGTGCTTCACTGCGGGGGCCCGTTGCGGGCCCCCTGGGTGAAGGGGGTGTGGGGGGTGCACATGGGGGGTACCTATGGTACCCCCCTGCATATGTATGCAGCAAGCGGCAGGCACCGCGCGGTGCCTGCTGCTTGCTGCATACATATGCAATGTATGCTTTTTTAACATTGCGGCGGGTGCAGCTTGAAGCTGCACCCGCCGCAATGTTAAATATCCAGGATGTGACCGCCAGGGTGGCGGTCACATCCTAATTTGCACGGAGGGACCGCCGCAGCCCATGCGGACGGTCCCTCCTACTCTAGGGTGGCGGACGGACACAAGTCCGTCCGCCATCCTAATGAGCCCCTTACTGTGAATCCCAGACTGTGAAGCAGTTGTATTGTACTGATTGTGTGTTGAACACAGCTGTTGTGGGATTTTGCTTTTATTAGCCAGTCGTCCAAATAAGGGAAGACATGAATTTGCTGTCTTCTCAAATGTACTGCAACCACTGCGAGGAACTTGGTGAAAACCCTGGGTGCCATGGTGAATCCGAATGGTAGAACTTTGAACTGTTAGTGTTGCCATTTACCACAAACCTGAGATATTTCCTGTGAGCGGGATGAATGGGAATGTGGAAGTAGGTGTCTTTCAGATCTAGAGTGGAGAGAAAGTCGCCTTGCTGAAGTAGTGGAAGAACCTGTCGTAACGTGACCATGTGGAAGTGGTTTGATTGGATGTAGAAGTTGAGCAGTCTGAGGTCTAATATTTGCTTGAGAGAGCCATCCTTTTTTGGAATTAGAAAATTAAGGGACTAAGCGCCTGTTCCTTGATGATATCTGGTTCCATTGCATGTTTTTGTAATAGTGCCACGACTTCTTGTTTGAGAAGCGTTAGATGTTCTGATGACGTTGGACGCTGTTTAGGAGGTATTTTGGGAGGAGTAGAAGTGAGTTCCAGGCAATAACCATACTGGATAATTTGTCTTACCCACTTGTCTGTTGTGATGGAACTCCAGACAGGCAGGAACTATGAAAGGTGTCCCCCGACAGGAGTGGGATGATCGGGGGAAGCGCAGGGAAGTCACTGTTTGGTACTAGGGGAGCTGCGGGTGTTAGTACCCTAGCCTCTGCCCTTGTTGTTGTTCTCCCTATAACCTCCTCTATTGTATCCTCTGGAAATGGAGCCTTGGTTCGTACTTTTGTAGGATGAGAAGGTTGTTCTGTTGTATTTGTTTTGGAGCCTGCTCTATAAAAGGAACGCTAAAAGGAGCCTCTGTTAGAAGGTGACTGTAAAGCTCCCATAGACTTGGCAGACTCTGTGTCCTTTTTTATTTTTTCTAGGAATGTGTCCACTGCAGGGCCAAAGAGGTGCTCCTGGTCAAAAGGTTGATTAAGAATGGTATTTTGTACCTCTTGTTTAAACCCAGATACTCTGAGCCAGGCATGTCTACGTAGCAAAACACTGGTATTTATTGAGCGGGACGCGGTGTCTGCTGCATCTAGCGTGCATTTTATGGATGTATTGGTGATTAGTATTGTTTTGTTTACATTTCCTTGAACTTAAGTAAAGAAAAAATACAGTTTAGGAAAAAAAAGTTATTTAACTATAAAAATTGTTTTCTATTGTTGCCATTATTCATAGATGAACAATAAACATAGTTGAAAATGGCCTGTGGTCCTAGAATGGTATTCATTCAGTGGCATATTCACATAATTGAAAAGCACTCAGACTTCAACCAATCAGGCGACTGCACTAGCAACTAAAGGCCACTATAGCTTAGATTTTCAATGCACAAAAGGAAGGAAATCAACCAGTAAGACTCTGATAGGGGAAGAAAGAGGGCTGCATGTGAATGTATGAAAAATACCAATGACGGAGAAGGAAAATGTTATTTACCCTGTAAGCATCTGTTCATGACAAGGAGTGCTGTAGATTCACAATCTGTGCATACTCTTGCCATCTAGTGTTTGGCCCAGAAGTGTTCAAGGTGTTTTTTTTAAAAGAAATTTTCTCAAGTTACAAGGATGTGTGATTCCATCTCTTGTTGGTAATGCGCATGTTTATTGGGTCCATTGTTAGATTGCTTTCCACACGGTTGATGCAATCCCCAAAAAAAAGAAATCCCCATTCAAGAGATGTAAGAAGGTATGATAACTGCAACAGCCAGAGGCTTACGGGGATGCGGGTGGGCGCATGTGAATACACAGCACTACATGCCTTCGATAGATGCTTATAGGGTAAGTAACATTTTCTGCTTGAGGTATATGTGGCAATAAATACACAACTGTGCATAGACTATAAAGCAGCCCTCCCATAAGCAGTGGCTAGCCTTTGAGTGTTGCAGTAGATTGAAATAGCGTACGGAGTACAGCCTGGCCAACATTGTCTCATTGGAGTGCTAGTGGATCCACGCCATAGTATTTTGTGAAATTGTGTGGTGTTGACCAAGGAGCTGCTTTATAGATGTCAGCTTCCGGCTCGGAAGTGGGTATTCCGGCCCGTGGTGGAGATTTAGCCATGGCCGAAATCTCCACCTCTGGCCCGGAAGCTCCGCCTCCGGCCCGGAAGCTCTGCCTCTGAGCCGGAAGCTCCGCCTCCGGGCCAGAATCTCCGGCCCGAGTGCGGACTTAAAGTTAGTAGTCGTAAATCCATTCTTTGAATACCACAAGTAGTAAGTGCATTCTGTGAATACAAAAAGTAGTAAGATTAGGATTTTGTCTTAAGTTAATTCTGTGAATCGGGCCCTAAGTAACAAGGAGCCAGGCTGTGAGGTTTAAGTATTGCAGATTGGAAAGGAGAGTTTGGCCTCCCCGCTTGGATAGGAGTGCTCAATTTATCTTAAGGGTCAATGGTGGTGTGCTTGAAAGTTGTACTAGTTCTTCGTACCAGTACTGCCTGAGCTGTGCTGGAGTGAACATAATTATTTTGCATAGCTCCCTTTTTGTCTTGCCAAGTACCCTCGAGGCCAGAGGAAACAGCACAAATGTTTATGCAAAGATGATAGACAAATTCATCTAAAACCCTCTGAGTCCTTTATGGGAAATACTTTCTGGCAAAGAGCCATAATTCCTATTCTACCCTATTGCAAACAGACCTATTTGAGGGTGATGCCAGGAATCACGCATTTGCTGTAGCTAATCCTGATGTGTACTCCCACTTGGAACACTCGTAGAGGGCATGGCTTAAGGCCTCTGCCTGGTTGCTTTGCATTCCAGGGAGATGTTCTACTGATGTTGTTGGCTATCGCCTCATCCAATAACTGTTGTTTCTCTTCCGATAAGCCATGAGATCTCTCCCAGCACTGCTCTGAGATGTAGTGCATGGATATTGGAGTTGTACACCCTGATCAAGATACAGGCGTTTCCGAGACATGGGATAAAGGTGTGGAAGCTCAGGTGGATTGCACAAAATTCAAAGACGTTTATGTGCAGACTTGCCACTGTTTCCCATAATTTTCATCACCTCATCCGTCACCAGAATATTTGGATGGTGCAGATGTTAAGAGAGGAGACCCTTAAACAAATTTTGTGACATCCACCACCATAATCGATGTGCGACTGCAACCCTGTCCTCTCATAAACCATCAGCGTGTCACCACTGGGAATCCAATTCTTGCTGATTTTTTTGCACCTGAAGTCTACAATGGGTAGTCAGAGGGATGCAGGAAGACATGTGCCCCACAGAGATTTGTACTAATTAAATGGCACTGGTGAGAAGTCTGAGACAGATGTAGCTAACTTCACCAGCTTTGTCCGTCTTTCTCTCGAGGGAATGTATTTTCTTGGAAGGTGTTGAGGAATGCCCCTAGGAAGATAAGAGTGTTTGCAGGGGCTGGAGATGATTTTGCCTCATTTGGAGTTACTTCAAGGAAACAATGACACTGTATCCTTAATGCATGTTCTTGTTCTCCTGCTGTGGAACATTTTATAAAACAATTGTCCAAATACAGAAATACCAAGCACCTGTCTTGTGGATAGGCATGTAAAAATAGGTATTCTGAAGGTTCAGTGATGTCAGGAAATTCCCTCTGCAATGTACCCACTCAGAAGGGCTGGCTTAGCAGGAATCTGTTCAAGACCCAAAAATCCAGGATGGATCTACAACTACCTGTATTATTTTACCAAAAAGAACCTGAAGCAAAAGCCTAGATATTTTTGTCTTTTCAGGACTGTTTTTTTTTTAGAATATGTAACGTTACAATGCAATGATTTACATCGGGGTACGTTACATCGCAGTTATTAAAACATAAGTCGTTACAACGACTTGCGCTGGAGGGCGCTGGACTTAGGAATAGTGTGATTAACTATTCCATCTCCAGGCTACGTAATAGTAGGGAAGGTGTTGGAATAGTACATCATACTATTCCTTAGTGTATGGCACCATCCAGCGCAAGTCGTTGTAACGACTTGCGTTGTAATGACCGGAATGTAAATGTATCGCGGTGTAATGACCGCGTTGTAAAGGTCGTTCGCTTTTTTTTAAATTTCACCCTGTATTAGTAGACTGAAGAACTTCTGTTGAAACAAGTCCAGGTGGTGATGGATCACCCAAACTGGCAGGTGGTTGGGTGGCTTTTGTATAAACCCCAGGGCATGCCCATTGTGGAGGATCTGCAGAACCATTCACTCCTCCTCTTTAGTATCTTGGTTGTAGGCACGCAACCCACCTCACCATTTCTGTGAATTTTTGTTGTTGGATTATTTTAGCAATCTTGTGTAACCCTGGTCATTGTAGTGCTATTGGTATCATCTGTATTGCTGATTTTGGGAGCGACCTTCAAGTAGCCACTTCTGAGGGATAGAGTTTACCAAGAACCTTAAAATCCAGAATATGCAAACCTAGAGTGCCTCAATGGACCATGCTCTATTGGTATCTATCCCAATTCCTTGAAGAGCTTCATAAAAATTCTAAAGTATCTGACCATCAAACTGCAGTCCTATGACTTTAATCTACACTTCAGGCTTAAAGCATGCCATCTGTAGCCATCCTTGCCACTGAAGAACCACTCTCCTGCCCGTTGATCGGATCCTACATTGGCTATGTCCATCGCCACATCTTTGGCCACTGCTTTTTTTTTTTTTTATTATTTTTTTATTATTTTCAGTGGCAGAGGCATACATAACACAGGGATGAGAAAAGAAGAACCGCATAAAAACATAAAAAAAACTGTAACAGTCATTCACATAATTGCTAATAGTTGCTAATACATCGTTGACAGAGCCTGATAAAGAATTAAAAGAAAAAAGAAAAAAAAATAAGCCAATAGAATATATGAGATACAGATAGAAAATATCCCTTTTTTTTACAGATGTGACCATCAAAAAGAAGAAAAAAAAATAAATAAATTAGATCCAGTTATCAATAGGTGACCACAATTTCCTGGCAAATATCTTCTTTCTGTGGCCTTTCAATTTATACACTGCTTTGTCCATTCTATATACATTTAGTAGCTTTCCCAACCATTGCTCAAATGATGGTGGGTCAGCATCGAGCCATCTTGAGGTAATACAGAAACGGTAGATAGACATTGCAATAAACAGAAAATGTTCTTGATCAACAGATAGACTCTCGGGAGGAACATATAAACCAAAAATAATCAGAGATGGACATAGCTTGATATTAGCATTAAGCAAATTAGTCAAAAACTTTTCTATCCTATCTATATATACAAATAATTTAAGACAACCAAAAAACATATGACACGAGTCTGCTGCTAAAATACCACATCGACTACAGTTAGAACCTTTCATGGCTTTCCATTTGGCCAGTTTTGCAGGCGTATAATAGAGATCTAAAGATGCCATATAATGTTGGCTTTTAAGGGAACTGTTGATTAATGTTTTATTGCTGATCTCAAACGCCCTTGCCATATCTATCCCCTCTATGCCCAATTTCCTTTCCCATTTCTGGGCTTGTTGGTCAAGATCATCATGTAGCCTGTCAGCCATTGACTGATAGATTGTACCAATACGGCTATTCCTCCTACCGCTCTCCATAACAATATTGGTCTCCATTTCGTCACTATGTAAGAGATTTTTTTTTTCCAGAAAACTACGAATTTGTAGATATTTAAAAAATTCGTTTCTCGAGAGACCAAATATATCTTCAAGTTCAGTGAAAGACATTAAAGCCCCATTTTGGTACAATTGTCCAATTGAATGGATCTGTCCTAAACAAAATCGAATCGTAGAGATATCTTGCAGGGTGCCAGATGCCGAGATATGACAACAGATGGGTGTATAAAAATTATATTTTGGAATTATCCGTAAAGCTTTATTAATTTGTCTCCATACCAAAAAAGCAGAAAGTAAAACCTTAAATTTCGTTTTCTTATAGTAGCTGGGCTCCATAAATATTAATAGACATTGGCGCACATGAGCTCCCATAAGCATTTCGAAAATGGATGGTGACAAAAAAATCTCACTGACATGATCATGGAATAATAGAACCTTAATTGATTTAAGAGTTATGGCCCAGTAGTACATTCTAAAATTCGGGACTCCCAGCCCACCACGACCTTGCGGTAAAATACACCATTTTAAAGATCTTCTTGAGCGACGGTACCCCCAAAGGAATCTGGACAACATCCTGTCTATTTTATTAAAGAGAAACATAGAAAAAAAGAGCGGTATGGTTCGAAAAAAATAAAGGAATTTTGGAAAAATCAACATCTTGATAACATTAGCCCGTCCAAATAAGGATAGATGTAAATTATTTATCCTTTCCAGGGTTCTATTAGAAGATATAAGTAATGGATCCAAATTTAATCCGACGATGTCATCGACTTTGGATGATATAGTTACACCAAGGTATGTAGCGGTATCATTTATCGGAATATCAATCGGAGTCCCAGTTTTAGAATGCACAATTTGGGTTTTTGAAATGTTTAATTTATATCCAGAAAATTTTCCAAATTCACTGGCAATTTCTATTATTTTAGGTAGGGCAGAAGAAGAATCAGGGGTTACAATAGCCACATCGTCTGCGTAGGCTAGAACTTTGTGGTCAATCTCATGGAGTCGGACAGGTAAAATACCAGGTTCTGTAGTTAATCTGTTCAAATAAGGTTCTAGGTAAAGTGCAAATAAAAGTGGAGAGCAGGGGCACCCTTGCCTAGTCCCCCTAGTGATTGAAAATGGGCTAGAGATATCCGTGCCAACTCTTATTACGCCCTTTGCATTTGAGTAGAGTGACTGTACAGCTTGAATAAATTGTAGTGGAAAGCCCTTCCATTTTAGCACAGACCAGAGGAACCCCCAATCGACTCTGTCAAACGCTTTTTCAGCATCAAGTAGTATAACTCCGATTGGGGATTCCTTTGTCTGAGCCCAGTCCAATAGTGCAATGACACGTTTGACATGATCTGTGGTGTCCCTGTGTTTAATAAACCCATGTTGGGTATTGGAGACCAAGCCCGGCATCACATCGTTTAGTCTATTTGCGAGAATTTTTGAATAAATTTTGCTGTCAGCTGTGATCAGGGAAATGGGCCGATACGAGCCTAATTCTTTTGGATCCTTATTCTTTTTAACAAAGACGACTATAGTGGCCATAGACCAGGAGTCGGGAGCTTTGTCTTGGAATGCTAAATTAAAAATTTTAAGCAGCTCTGGTTTCAACAAAAATCTAAATGTCCGATAAAATTCAAGAGGGATCTGGTCAGGCCCCATAGCTTTGCCAGCTGCTAAACTTATAATAGCCCCTTCAATCTCTTCCCAGCTTATTGACCTGGCAAACGAGTCTATATCCTCCGTACTCAGAGAAAGTTGATTAGTAGACTTAAAGTAATCTAAGGGATTAAGAGTCTTGTCAACTTCATTATTGAGATCGTTATAGAGCATTTTATAGAAACCATGAAATGCCTCTAATATGCCTTCCCTACTTTCGTGAAGGACTCCATTTAGATCCTTAACACACTGTATTTCGTTGTAAGACGATTTTTGTCGTAGACGCTGTGCTAAAATTTTTCCTGTACGTTCGCTAAATTCGTACCGTTCCGTTTTGTGTTGTTTGAATTTTGCAGCTACTTCCTCAGCGATGTGTATACGGAGGCCTGACCGTTCAATAGTTAATCTTGTTTGTACATCTTCTACATTAGCATTATTTTTGCATGCGATAGATAAGTCCAGCTCGATCTGCCTAATCTTATTTAACCTATCCCTAAAATCTATTTGATTTTTTTTTCTCTTATAATTTGCAAAGCTGATCGTCTCACCCCGTACAATGGACTTAAAGGAGTCCCAAACTATTTGTGGGGAGGCGGTATCATTATTTATTAGAAAGTAATCTTTAATGATCTTGACCATGAATTGGAGATATTCTTCATCTAATAATAGATTTCTTTGGAATGACCAGGATCTAGTGGAGTTTGGGCTATCAATAGAAAATTGTATCTCAGCGATTATGGGATTATGGTCGGAAATGACTTGTGGCAGTATCTCGATGCGAATTTTCTCCAGAAAAATTGAGGATGCGAAAAAATAATCTAGACGAACAAATTTATGATAAGGAGTAGAGAAGAAAGTATATCCAGGATCGTTATAATGAAATTTATTCCAGACATCAGTTAACCCATTACTTAATACCAGGTCTCTAAGCGCTTTATAAGTTTTGACCTTTCGGCCCAGATATCTCTGCTCTGATCTAATATTCCAGTCAGCTGGGATGTGTATATTTAAGTCTCCACACATAATAATCGGTTCTGTCCAGGTAGATAGCTCTGTATTCATAGTGTTAAACAATTCGGCATCATCCAAATTAGGTCCGTAGATACAACATAAAGTAAATTTACAGCTTCCGATTTTCAACTCAGCCAGTCCCCATCTACCCCATTTGTCAGAAAGTGTTTTTAAACATTTCCCTACTCCTTTACGCATACAGATTGCTACGCCCCTTTTAATACCCATTTGTTTGGAAGTAATCAAAACTTCCAGTCCCAAATTATTCAGAAGAGAACGCTTATCCCATGAAATATGGGTTTCCTGTATGCATAACAGATCGATATTCAGCGCCTGGAGCATTGTTCGAAACATAGCAATTTTCTTTAAGGCGTTAAGGCCATTAATATTGATAGTACATATTTTCACCTTTTTATACATAACAAAAGTAATAAAGAAAAATTATCGATCAACATCACAAATATTTGTTCTTTAACGATATCATTTAAATGCCTTATAATCATCCCTGTGTTGAACACCTCTGCCTTACACCCCCACCACCAACCCTTACCCTTGCCCACCCCCACCCTTAACCCCTGAACCCCTCCCCCCACCCTCCCCGCTATATGAGGCACAGGAACTATCAGTTCCTAAAGCGTATGGGTGCCGTGTCCCTGACCCATGGCGCCCTTACTAAAGAAAAGAAGAAAAAAAAAGAAGAGAAGAAAAAGAAAGGAGAAAAAACGAAAGAAGAAGCGAACGAAGAAGATTCAGAAAAGTTCAAAAAGCAGAGAGGAGAATATAAAGATTACGAAATGTAATACTCCTGCATTTGAATAACCGTTAAGCAAAATAATTGTTACGGCCAAATCCTATAATTTTCAAAATATACATTGAAATTCTTCTTATTATTTAGAGGGATTCCAAATACTCTTTAGCTTTGATGGTAGAAATAAATTATTTTGTTTGGCCCTTATATATAGTCTTTAGTTTTGCAGGACCCTGCAAAAATACAGTTACCTCCTTCTTCTGAAAGTCAGGAATTAGTTGCTTCAGTTGCCACCGTTGAGCCACAGTGGCCTGGCAGTAATCTGGTCTCACAAAGAATTGACAACCTAGACCATCCGCTTTCTTATCTGGTCTAGCGTTTACAAATATCGCTTCACGGGCAAGGAAATTATTAAATGATACCAAAATGGCCCTGGGAAAATTTTCTTGACCTTGCCGTGGTTTCCTTGTTGTAAACGGAAATCTATGTGCTCGTTGTACTTCCCGAGCCCAATCCCAATCAGTAATCTCAGGAAAAGCATTGCTTAATAAATTAATGATAAACTTCCTCGGGTCTCCTCCTTCTTTGTTTTCGGGGATCCCCAGAAAACGCAGGTTGTTTCTACGTGCCTGATTTTCCAAACTGGCTAGTTTATCGGATAAGTCATCCTTTTGTACTTTAAAGTCTCCAACCTCTTGTCTTTGAGCCATGCATTCTTCTTCAAGCACCGATATCCTGGCCTCTGCTTCCGTGACCCTGTCAGCTGTCTCTGAGCATATTTTAATCGCACGCCTTACTGCGTTTTTAACTTTGGCACATGTCAGTTGCGTGCGTTGATTCTCTGCCTTGCTCTCTGCTCTATGACACATCATGGTATCAAAAATTGTTTTCAATGTGATCTCACCATTGTTCTCTTGCTGTGAGATATGATCATGTATACCATTGTGATTAGACCCCGGGATATCATTAACCACTGAAGCATTCGTATCATTTAGTGGGTTAGAGGCAGCCTCTTGGCTCATGACATGAGAAGATCTCTTCTTTCTCCGTTTTTTTTTTATAGTGGTTACCAGGTTAGAATTGTTAGGACTCAGGCTAATCTCACCCTCAGAAGATGGACTCTCAACACTGAGGTCTGCCCAGTCTTTATTCGCTTCGTCAGATGAAAGCTCTGATAGTGAATAAAATTTTTCAGAAAGCTCTTGATTGTGCTCTTGAATATGCTCTTGATTGTGCTGCTGCACAATAATCTCTTTTGCATTTCGTGTTTCATTTGAGGCTTCGTTTAGATATAGTGCCAGCGATGGAAGCGAGCATGCTCTATTCGTAATTGCACCTCCCAAAGTTGGAACTACAGGTCCCATGATACCCTTCCTTGATAAGTCAGTTGGGGTCTGAGTGGGCGCTGAAGGGCTGAACTGATTGTCACCGGCTACAGAGAGTTGATTAGTGGCCTGAGCTGCAGTTATATCAATTATATCAGTACTTCGGTTATCATTATCAATTATTTTCTTTTTTGCAGCATGCTTTTCAAATAAGTCTGGCAAAGTCTGTGATGCTGGGCTTTTTAATCCTAGTACTTCATTAGATTTAGTAATAGCCCCTTTATTAGCGTTCTTACCCTGTTTGGTGGTTTTTTTCCCAGGGATCAATAGCGCTGGTTCTGCCATCTCAGTCTCCTCGTTCTCTTGCCCCACGTTATTAGGTTCAAGCCCAAATCCAGTTTTTCTGTTGCTGCGTGTGGCAATACAAGATGGAAGTGGCGTCCTCTTTTTTTTCCGTGAGCCGCCTCTGCCGGGAAAAACGTGGTTCTGTGTCCAGCACAGGCAAAGTGTAGCACGCCACAGCGGAGACCGCCGATTAAACTCTAAGAAGTTTAGCAACATTCGTAGCTCCGCCTAGTACAAGGATAATTTGCAGCAAATTACTGTAGCTGTGTGTTTGTAAATAATTATTTCCTCTCCTCTCTGTTTTTTTTTTTTCTGCGAAGACGTTTTATTCTCCACGTTTCTGTGGTTTTTAATAACTCATCCGCCAAGCACTTTCCCCTCTGCTGGAAATCCGCTCGAGGGAAGAGATCAGTGCCTCCCCACCATCGCGGAGCCTCCCCCGTAATCAGGAAATGAGGAGAACGCCGTTTTCAGGTCGCGCGGGCTCCGCCTTCCGTCTATGAGCAGCCCAGCCCAGCCCGAGCAGCCCGAGCAGTCCAGCCCGGCCCGACCCGGTCGGCAACCACAGCAGGAACCAGAGATGCCGGCAGCCACTCGTCACTATTTCCACAGCCTTGCCAGGTAAACAAAATAAAGCTCGTTTAGCTGCAGCCATCCATAGCAGCGCGAAATAGCAAAATTTCTCCTTCTTTAACGAAAAAACGGTAGGACGCCAGGAGCGAGGGAGCAAGCTGATTACACAGCCTTCCCCACGGCAGCCATCTTGCCTCTCCCATCTTTGGCCACTGCTGATGACTTAGTTCCTTGTCTCAAAATAGACCTTGCCACATCATGTTTGTAATCTGGGCACTGGTCTAACATTGGATGGATGTTAATCCACATTTTGGTAGTCATACCAGTCCAGAATGGCCAAGGAGTTTGCTGCGTTTACGGTTGTTGCACTCATGACATTCATTCTTCTACCAAGAGCATCTACACATCTGTCTACTTGTAGGTGTAGAAGTGACAGATGGGATTTTGTTATCTTTGCTGCACCCCTGCTATCACTAAATCAGAACTATGATGACAGGTAGGCAAGCAAGTGTTGAGTTCAGGTTTCTGTATTTCTTGTCCATCGGCTAGACTACATTCGGAACTGTGGGTGGAGTCTTGATCAGCTTCCTTCACACTATCCTGCCACAGAAAACGTAGGATGGGAATGAACTTCATAGATTTAATAGGTTGTTTCTGAAAACCATCGCAGAATCACTGTTGCTCTGCTGAAACCATATCTGATGAAAATGTCCTCGCTGCTCTCTCCAAAAGTGCATAGAACTTTGGGATTTCATCTGCAGGTGGAATGGTTTGCATCAATATGTTCTGATCATTCTGTCACTGACATCTTGCAGACTGTTGTGCCGTGATCTTCTTCTTCTTGTTCTCCACCATCTTAATCCATATCCTCTTCCATCTGCTGAATTCTCTCTTTCACATTCCTCATCCTCGCTGTGATCATCAACAATGTTTGCGGGCCAAAACTGTAATGGTGTTTCAGAAACAGGCTTGTGGTGATGTTATGTTATGTTGTGTTATGTTATGTTATGAGTGTGAGTTAGTCAGCGCCTTCCTTAATGGAAATGTTTGATTTGCAAAGTAGAAGGTGACATAGTCACATATAATTGAGCAGTGGTATCCAGTGCACAAGGATACTCTGGCAAAAGGGGCCTGAGTTACTTGATAAAAAATTACACAGACACAATGATCTCCTAAAGAGCAAGGGTCCTCGGGGACATGACAAAAATTACCAGACCTCTGAGATGCTTTAAGTGGAGGGACTAAAGCAGATGAAATTACTTTCGCAGAGGGGAACACAAGAGAATTTACAGAATAGCGGGTTACTCATGTGAAAATTGCCATAGTCTTCTTGACAAAATCAGTCCATATTGGGCCTGAGGCTACATCCGAGGATGTTAACAGGTCCGTTTATTATAGAAAAATAGGTTCAAAGGTTGTATAATGATCTGTTTTCAAAGTCTGCAGGACAACTTTCTTCAAAGACTGTCAGGGTAGCATATTTCAAAGGCTGGCTGAAGAGTCTCACTTAAAATAATGAGTGTAGTTCTTCTCTAAGGCTGCATATAGGCCATACCCAAAGACTATATATCAATCTTACCCACAGGTTCAATGACAATCTGTTTGTTTGAAGGCGTTAATCAAATGTATCAAATATTTCCGCTCAAAGATTATCCAAGGACCTTATTCAGAGACAGTGTTCTTCATAAAAGCTGCACTTGGACCTTGGACCTTTAACATTACTCAAGTGTTAACTTAAAAATTCTAGGCAATATTTAACGAATCCTAAAACTTTCACGACTCTTACTCACCGAGTCACCTCGAAGTCCAGCATCTCCTCGCTCTCCTCTGTCTCCTTTCACTCCTTTATCACCCTTGGAAATAAGCAAAAAATGATAAGCCATCAACAAAAGCATGCTGCGTTGCAGAAAGTTGGGTATTCAATACCCCACATTCCCCAGGTACCATACACTGATTTATGTTGCACATCATGTTTTCATTGACACTGGTCTAATACAACAAGGTAAATTCTAGACAGTAAAAGAACATAACTTCCTTAAAAAAACAATTATTATTACCTCTGAGTGATTTTTTATTTTACAATAAAACCAAATATTTTCTCACCACTGGAATAACAGTTATTCTGTTTACCGGGAACTGTAACTCACCCGTCCACCAGCATCGCCTCTCTCTCCAGATGGGCCTGGAATTCCCTTGTCTCCCTGAAAAAGAAATAGATTGTAACTTAAAAACAGTAGCATGCCTAAACTATCCATCTACAATACATTTACAAGATTTGTGACATTCTGCACGTTCAAACTATGGAGCCCTTACATTCTTGCATCCTGTTTAAGAAAGGGTCTGGAATTCATATATAGCTTCATGCCTTTAATGTCATTATGGAGGTATAGATATTCAGTGAGTGTTACCAGCAGCGAAATTAGGCCATCCCTGTTATATTTTTTGTGTATGCCATAGTTGGGTGGTCATTTAGGCAGAAGTATCTGAAAAACAGAAAGCCCTAGCAACAGTCTAAAGTCTTGGTGCAGAACATCTTATATTTTATCCCAAAGTTATTTTGATTTAAAAAACAATTTAAAAACATCAGGAGGTGGCACATTTTCTCTGATTCCAACTAACTATGGGTATGTTTCAAGGTTTACACAATTTCAATTCAAAATATACCTGGTGCAATTGTCTGCACTCCGATCTAGCAGAAGAAATGGGCCATCTAACACACTGTACTAAATACACTCTTGAATACTTTACTATGATGAAGCAATACATTTCCATGCTTGTCCCAAACTTGCTGCATTAAAGATCTGGACACAGTGCAATCATTTGTACCTTGCTGATTCACTTAAAAACATTTACAAGAAAGAGCACCATACTTACATCTTCACCATCAATACCATCAAGTCCAAGTTCTCCCAATTCACCCTGTTAAACAACAAAAGCTTAATTAGCAACTTTAAAACACAATAAATAGCAAAATATACTGTCCCTGGGCAAAGAAACACACATCAACCACTGTTAAAAGCGAATTGAATCTTGGCTAATCAGCAGTATCCATGCAGTTAAGTCGGAGTGTTGAGAGCTATTACATCAGCTTCTAAAATCTGCTTCAATGTTTATTGGTGGTCATTGATGACCATAAACGGTGTTAAGCTAAAGCTTTCTATCCCTAAAGGACTTTAGGGAAAGGGTTTTTAGGGTTCTGGGAGGAGTGTAGTTTAGGGCTCAGGGATGAGTGTCCTTTAGCTGTGGTGAGAGTTGTTTTATTGTTCAGGATGGGTAACGTTTTCCGTAGAAAGGGCTTTTAGGGTAGGCGATGGGTGGTGTTTAGGGGTCAGGGATGAGTGGAGTTTAGGGGTCAGGGATGAGTGGAGTTTTGGCGTGGTAAGGGACTTTTAGGGGGCAGGGAAGGTGTGTTTAGGGGTTGTAAGAGGTAAGAGATGAACGGTGTTTAGGGTTATGCAAATTAAAAGCATCAAAAATAATTGTTTGACAATCTAAAATATAGCAAACCAAATAATGTTCCCTGAAGTAAAGCACTGAATTCCTACAACAAAAATGTTTCTGAAAGTAAACCTGCAACTATTACATTTACACCATAAAAAAGCATGCAAAAGTCAATTGCAAAAAAAAAGACATTCTTTGAATTACTTTCTATGAAATGGTAAATTCTATTCATCCTGAAAATTTCAATTAACAGTTTAGTTGAAATGGTTTCTCGGTAATGGTATTTCAAGAAATAGTTTTTCTATGAAAGCACACGTGTCAAAGAATATGCAACCACGGTATCAAGTCTACCAATATGTGGCAGGCAAGAAATCACCAGCATATTATGTTGACCAAATGTGCTTAAGTTATTACAACATGGTATGACCATAACATCATGAATTACAAGTAGTGACAACAGAACTAAGGCAAACCAGGAGTGGCCAGAATCCTCAGAACGTGAAACTGTCACCTAAAAAGGGCATCTTGGCGGACTACTAAACATAGACCCATTCAGACATGTACGAACTTTAGAGTTTATAGAGCCAGGTCTTCAAGGCTTTCCTAAAAGCATAGAGATTGCTAATAGAACAAATATAGTCCAGCATACTGTTCCAAACCCAAGCCGCCAGTACAAAAAATTATCTACCACCAAAGCAAGCTTTCTTAAATTTAGAAACTTTGAGCAAATTGATATTCTCAGAAGGTAATAGTATTGTTAGAAAATAGTGTTGCAGCTTATGTCAAAGCGGAGGGGGACCAGTGAGATGAAAAGATGTTTGTTCTATGCACAGAGCCTTACACTTTGTACACTTGGCCATGAGGAGCCAGTTAAGAAAATCCGAAGCCGCTGATGTAAAGGAAAAGCTTGGCCGGGATAGAGCAAGTTTTGCAGCCCCTGCTTTTATGTGATGGAGACATTGTACTAGAAATCTAGGACGTCATATTCAAGTCTCCTTAAGATAATACTTTGCACCACAAGTGGGCAGTGATGCATTTGCAGCAGAGGTAGAAGTTTACAGGGTACCCTCATTAGCCCAAAACAAGCAGAGAATAGCTTATCATCATGAGTGGTGAGAGATAGATATTATCCATGCAAACTCCCAGATTTCGAACGGTGACACTGTAATCTGATCTAAACTATCCTCCAGTGGCCAAAATATTGCTGCTAAAGGGTTGAAAAGAGACCCTGAAAAACGATTTATTAACCCCAGTCTTTTCTCCATTAAACTTAAGGGAGTTATCTCCAAGCCATTATGAGACATCTTGCATGCATTCATGGAAAGCAGCCATTGGAGAACATGAGGTACAATCCAAAGTGAGGGTTAGTTGAGCGAAGTCAGCATAATTCAAAAATGTTGGGCCATAAGATCTGATTAATGTGGCCAGTGGTCTTAAATATAAATTAAATATAACAAAATTTGAGAGCCCCCCTCCTGCAAAGTTCACAGTGGGGGCCACCATCCCCGGCCCCTCACCTATCAATTTTGCTGATAGGGGCCTCCTGGAGCTGGGGGTCCCCCATCGTGGGCTGGAAGGGCTTTTTGACATCACTGTGTGGCACTCCCTGTTTAACTGCTTTAAAAGCAGAGCAAGACGGGTCCAAATGAACTGCTGGTGTTCTGACTATCAAGAAAAAAGCCAGCCATTGCTGAACGTTTCCTTTTACCCCTATTTCTGACAAACTGGTAGATAGCACATCATGACTGACAGTGTCAAACACAGCAGATAGGTCAAGTAGTACCATAAGTCCCTGATGACCCTTGTCTGTTGCAGTTATGTAGATCATCTAATGCACTAACCAAGGCTCCTTCCATTTCATTTCATGAAGAGGGCGAAACCCAAGCTGACCCCCATCTAGTAAGTTGTGTTCTTCCAGAAAACTAGAGAGTAGATTGTGGACATACTTTTCCAGAACTTTAATGGGAAAGGGCAGAAGAAAAATTGTCCTACAATAACGCAGCACTGCAAGATTGGCCAGTTTCTTTCTCAATAAAAGGAGCACTAGTGCATATTTCCCCTCTACGGGCAGAGCAGCTGTCTGCAGGAACTGAGTGGAAATTGCAGCTAATGGTCCAGCCACATAGGTGGACAACAGTTTCCAGATTATGGAGTGTAGAGGATCCAACGGAGAGACAGATTAAATGAATAAGCATAGAGTAAGATCAGAAGGAGGACACACATGCAGACGAAAAGGTCATATCCTGGTCACTCATAAATGCTCATCGGTGTCCTATGATGTGATATCCTATGTATAACCTGGATACCAATGGGTGTCCATTTGGATCATGACAACTTTTTATACACAGGTGTTCACAATTTAAAGTTTGAATAGTGGAACCCTCGAAGGACCAACACTTTAATAAGGGGAATCTGATACAGAAATCTGTTTCAATGGCTTGAACACTTTCCATGCCTGGAGTGAGTCAAGGCAAAGTTGTCCATTGGAGTTCAATGTAAACAGTTAATCTTTTCTTTGAACTTAATGGCAAAGGTACATTTAAGGATGAAGGGGCTTTTTAAGAGATTGGCAGACAAGATTCTCTCCCACAAACATGGCAGAGTAACGTGACCGCCAAACTGAAGGTTCAGTCACTCTATTTAGAGTCGAACGAACAGTCATGTTTCCACCAGCAGTGCCTAAGACTGATGGCAAGACATATCTCAGGCCATCAATTTAATTATCTCAGGCCATCCACTCTATTTCCAGCAGATGGTCTGACGTACTTTCATGATTGCCAAGAAAAGAGTATCGGTCCCAAACAGAAAAAAAAAAAATGATCTCCACAACAAGGAAGAAAACCCTCAGGGTGTCATAGCCATTATTTTTTTTAATTTACATAAACAAACACCACCTTTGGGAGTTTGCTTTTGAAAAATAAAAGTTTTTTCTGAGTAGGTGGTTCCATGAATCTTGGCAGTCCCTATGCAATTTTAACAATACCTTCAGAGGATCCAACTTAGCAAGGGCTCATCTCAAGGCACAGAGATCTTTGCCAAGCAGGTGGATAATTTAAAACATGGCAGGCTGCAGTCACCAGGGTAGCTGAGTACAGGCCTCCGCTGCCCTGGCAGAACAGAGAACAGCCCGCCAAATTCTAAATGAGGTCCTAAATTACTTGGTTTAATCAATGTTGTTGAGAAGGCACTAAATGAAATTTTGGATGAATGGTCAAACATATTTGCACATGTTTTAAACATTTATAGAGTTAGAATTTCATTACACTGTCACAATATGGGATACAATTAACTTGGAGGCTCAGTTGTGAAAGGATGATCATGGTCACCAGTGATTCTGTGTCTCAACCATTACATCTTATGTCTCGACAGGACTGTAAGGATGACTGAATTCAGTGACGACCCAATTGCAAAATACCAGTACCAAAATAAAGCTAAGCTTTAAAACACCATGCTTGGAGTGAGTTGTTGCATACCTTTTCTCCACTGAACCCTCTGGTACCCTGGAAATAAAAGAAATATGTAAATTATTTTCAATTGTATTACAGCAGAAAACATGTTCCAGTCTCGGAAATAACATGGGGATTATTATAGTTTGTGGCACCTACTGAACATGTGGAAAGATGGATGTCATTTAGGGGTCGCTGCTGATACCCCTGGCTTGCCCTTTGCGACCCCTGGCACTGCCTTTGCGACCCCTGCCATCAGAGGTGGCAAAATCAGTGTTATGAATACAGGAGAAGCTAGCCCTTATGGATGTCGTTTGGGGCTCCACTCTCCTATTTTCTGTATTTTTTAAAATTTTAGTAATAGTGAATAAATTACATCATTGTCTGACAGTGTAATAAAAATCGAGTACATATAGCTAATATGACCTTCCCTGTCTGCTGAGGTAACTACACAAAACTTTTAAATATGTGTTGTGTGCGTGCTTGCAGGTTTGAGTGTGTTTATCTAAGAGAGAGCTTGAGTATGTGTGAATGTTTGTACGTGTAAGCAGAGTGTGTGTGTCTATGTGGCTGTATATGTGGGTGTGATTAAAGTGAAGTTCAACGGCCATGTGATGTCACTTATGCTACCCCTGGTATTTTGGCGAATTGATGTCCATGGTGGAATATGCATCTTCTTGACCCAAAGTGAATGTCACTCCCCTATTTCCATAATTTTAGTTTAGTCTGTTGTGTTTGCTTTCCTCATGTGATGGTGTGACCCACTGCAGGTAAAGGATAGATCCGTGTAGTGTCCTCCTATATCTACAGGAACCAAAATGTTTATTATTTTGAATGATGTATTAACTTTTTCCATAGGACCCGACGTCCTCATCCCAGGAGGAGCATGGATAGCATTCTCTTTCAAGATCCCAGTGCCACTGTGCCAGGAGTAATGACATAATGTTCTGTCTTGCCACCTCACCAATATGCTCTCACATAATTCCCACCCTCCTATTTGCTGTCTCACATGTTACAAAATAGTAAAACAACAGCACCGTCACTTCCACCAACAAAGATGTTTCAACCTATTTAATCCCTGTAACAATGCTACAACCCTCTGTTTGCCCTTGGAGGTGTCAGTTGTGCTGTAGATGACCACAGTGGTAAATGCCACATCATGATACCCAGTGGTATAACTGAATGAATGTGGATGCCTTCCTATTTCAAAGGGCCTGATTGCGAGTCTGGGGGTCTTGCGACCGCCACATTCGCAATGGCTGTGGTCCGTCTGCGGCATTATGACTTGCAAAGTCGTTGCGTCGAAGGAATGCCGGCTGCGCCAGGTAACAGTTGTTCCCTGGCGGTAGCGGAGATGCGCCACAATGCAGTAGGCAGTCCCACTGAGCATATTATAAGTTCAACCACCGCCAGCCATTTCAAGGCGGGAGCCCCGCTATTAAAATTGCTGGAGGTGGAGGAACAAAGAGGGCTCTACAGACACGGCATGTCCCCTCACTATGGGGATACATTCAGAGGGGCACAACCTGTACTCCCATGTCTGTAAACCCCCAAAGTTCCAGCACGGCATGGATGGAGACGTGCTGGAACTTTTTTGCTGTTCTGAATGCAGTGCCTTTTGTCCAGGTACTGCCATGGGAAAGACGAAAGACCATCCGCTATACACGAGTTTGACTCATAATACGGCGGGCGGACCTCGAGCGGGTTTGGCGCAGCTGTGCCAGAGGAGAGCCGGCACTACTGTCCCAAACTTGTAATCAGGCTTTAAGTGACCAGATAATGGAAAGTATTATTGTATTGGAGAATAGGCATGTGTCTGCATATGTGTGCAAAGTCTTTCATGTGCTTTGAATAGTATGAGTGATATAAAAGCACCTTGACTCCACGTTGCCCAGGACATCCTTGGAATCCTTGGGTTCCAGTAACTCCAGGAGATCCACGTTCACCCTAGAGAAAGGAGACAAAATATTACTTGCCGGCAGATGTTACAAATAGTCCTCTACACAACTGCATGAGCAGAATACAGATCTCCCTGTGTGAGAATAGCATAGCAGTCAACTTCTTGTATCTTTTCTGTTAATCCAACTGCCTAAATGGCCTTTTGTCAATCCTGAACATGGAGGGCGTTCACTTACAGGCAAAGCTCTGTGTCCTCTTTGAGGCTACTGGAGACTGTGTCCTCTTCAGAGATACTGTGGCCAAATCTGTGATAAGGAGAACAGCCCAAACAAACCCAGGATGACCTCAAACTCAGGCTGCAAGAATTCTTATTTAAACGGTTGCCTTGACACCTGTGAACTTTTCAGGGAGAGAGGAATCAGTTTCTCCCTCAAGAAGCTTGAGTATGCCAAACTGCTCACACTTAACTACAGGGCCCATCAGGGTAGAGGTATAGGTGCTTATTCCAGAGTCGTGCTTAAGCAGCTATGCTGGGGGGCTGTAGTGAAATTGGGTAGGTTAGGTCCCTAGCAAGTCACTTGGTGTATTTATACTCTGAGGCTTGGACCATTCTCAAGAGGCAAAGAAAGCTGTTTTGCAACTACTATGCTGCAACAAGCCAGTGGGGAATAGTACTGCCCCTTAGAGAAGGCAGGTGTGGATTCTGAATGTGGTATGGGAAGCGACTGTGTGGGATATGCTAGAATACATGGTAGGTACTTTCAAATAAAAGGCATTAGTAGCTGCCTCCTCTGGGTTGTATGTGAGAATATTATGTAGAAAGATATTGTGCTACAAGCATATCTTAGCCACAATATTGGATAGGTAAGTATAGCTAGGTAAGTATAGATTTACTACTCTTAACTGCATCTATGTACGTTGGAGATACTGTTTCCCTGCATGGAGCTCTACCAACAAGATAGTACAACACAAATTGCTGTTGTAAGGGACTGTCTTTCCTGCAGCGTTTAGTAGGGGATGAATGAATGAATGAATGAAGGATGTCTTGTATTGCGCAAACTTAACCACGAGGACATCAAGGCGCATGCAACATAAAAAAACATATAGTAACAGAACGGCTGATACCACAAAATTTAGTAAGCCTGGGAGAAGAGCCAGGTCTTCAGAAGTTTACGGAAGATCGCCAAAGATCCCCAAAGGGAGAATAGTTAGCTCTGCTTTACAAGGCGAGACTGTTATGGGTGAAGCTTCCCAGTAATACCTCTAAGGTGTAATACTGACAGGACATTATGGAGTACTCTGTATTGGGAAAATGAGTCTGAGTGATGGCGAGCGGCAGTGTGGGGAAGGGATGTATGAAAGAGATTATCCACAACTCATGTACACTAACAGAACCACATGAAGACAGTGACACAGACACGACAAAGAATGACTGTTCGATACTTACAGCTCCACCTTCTTCGCCTGGGAAGCCTCTATGTCCCTTCTCACCAGGAGAGCCCTATGGAAACAAAAGACAGTTAATATGGAAGAGAGAGTGCAGCCGCAAGAGTGCAAGTTCAATCAATGCATCTATTTTGCCTGGCTACTCCAGAATGGAAACATCATCAAGAAAGTGCTGCACACATTTAAATAAATCACTTCTATAATATTTTCAAAATAAGAGTGATTTTAGGAAACATATCACTTTTTTCAAATGTGTAACCAGAGCAGTATCACATTGCCCTAACTCTTCAGATGAACAGGAAATACATTCCATTGACCTGGAAATATGAAAGATTAGGATTTGTTGCTCACACAAGAGCTTTGATATTCCTGCACCACCACATGCTACCTTGAAGAGTAGACCAACATAACGTGAAGCTGGTGCACTGATTAGTACCCCTGACCTCGAGACTCGAAGAGATATATGCTGGTTTATACATTGGATCCTTTTGGTGGAAGACATCCACTGATTGGCCTTGAATCTAGAAGCACATGAGTGTGTACCTTCCTCAGCATTACAGTATTGTTATGGGCAACTGGAATTCAAGGAAGGGGCAAATCTGTCCAGGAGGCCCAGAGCTGCTTCAAAGAGGCAAATCAATCAAGCCTGGTGAAGTCGAAGGGATCAGCATATGCTCCTCGTTCTTAACAGAATTTCTCGATTAGCCATCATTTAGTCTACATGAGAACAATGATAGAAAATGATAAATTCTACACGATCAGTCTTGACTATGGACTTCAGTTATTAAAATTTTACCCAGAGCAAGTTTAGGTGACGCACATTAGTGCTTTCTACAATAAACAAGCCTTTGCAGCCGGCAAGCAAATATCCATGGTACTACACACCAATAACTAATAATAGCTTAGAATAGGAAGTGAATAATGAAGATCAGAAACATAATTCATTGTGGCATTAGCATAAAAATAGCAATTGTATTAATTTCACTCACTCTTCCAATACTTTTAATAACCACCTATGCATTTTGCTCACCATCTCTGATGCGCAACAGAACATATGGCATGCTGCCCATCTCGAGCTTCTGCGGCCTATGGAATTAGTGTGCATCTGTGAAGTTCTGAACACTAATAATACTAAACCGTAAGTGTCTGGACATTGCTCCATTTTGTTGTTGTTGCTATAGGCAAGTGAACTGAAGAAGATACACATACCTTTGTTCCAATGGTTCCCAAGCCTCCTCGGTCTCCTCTCTGTCCAGAACACTTGCAGGGGACACCGCAGCACGCTTTCTCCGCAATATTATCCTGAAAAGAAAAACTGCTTGTAAGGTGCACATATTTTAACTATCTGATATAGTTATAGCTTCTCACAGACAGGGTGGTCATACACATGGGCAGCATCTGTAACATAATGAAGTTAGAAATATGAAAACTGCTGTTTATAGGCTAGACATTTAACTAAAAGTGCCACTGTGTAGGGCTGACTTAGGGTGGTTGAAACAATAATCAGGGTGAGCATTTACTGTTGCATTTGACCAAGACACCTATTTCTCTGTTAGAGCATATGTGTTCTAAATGTAATTCAGGTTAATACTCCCAATTTTGTGGTTCATCTGGAGGTATAATAATGTCCACACATTTGGCATTTTATTAGGTCTGGAATTGTTGCAAAATTCTTGTATGGGATAGTGCCTCCACGTAAAAACATGATGTACATTTTTGGATTTCTATATTTTATTTTTTTCTACTTACAAATAAGGTGATCTAGAAGGCTAAATAAGACTGTGGTACTCGAGCCTGGGTAAACACTAATCAAGCTTCCCTACTCATAGTTATGCTGAAACTCCTTTAACTCCAAGTTATAGCCCAGCTTAGGTACTTGTATTAGGAGAAGGGTTTTAATGGCTGATGGTCTAGTGATGGTATTCTCTTAATAGAGACCTTCAGCGGTTGTATTTCACTGGGATTAGTGTCAGGCTCAAGTTTGCAGCCCACTCCCTCAAAACAGTGTGGGCTTTAAATCGAAACCCTAAGTGTTATGGGAAACCTGACATGCCTGCAGACTAAAGCATCTCAGTGATAAAGCCCAAAGTGGCAGAAATGCGGCCTAGTTGCTCTTCTTTAGGAGATGGCCTAGCAATTCTATAAGGTCTACCATTTCAGGAGGGAGAAGAGAAATATTTTCATATGGTGTGCTCTCTCTCATTAGCACACAACAGAGTGAATGACAATGCATGAATACAGCAGAGAAGGAAGTCCTCCAAGGCGCAACTGCTAAGCAGAGCCGAACTGAGGACCCAAAATGAGCCCTGGCAAAAATGCTCAAACCAGCCCGCTCCCTTTATCTCCTAGCACAATCTCTCTCTTTCCATCATTATATCTCTCTATCTCTTTCTCTCCTCTTTATCTTCTCCTCACTGTTCACTTGCTCTTTACCTTCCCCTTTCTTCCTCCCTCTCTTTCTCTCTCTTGAAGCCTCCTTGTGCTTGCTGCAATTAACCTCAGGGAGCTCGGGAAAAGAACACAGCCTCTAGCAGCTGCCCTTGGCTTTCAAAACCAGCCTTCTAGGGCTCCAGCCCATTAGAGAAATGCTAGATGAAATATAAGGTGTGCCCATCCTACTGCTAAACGTAGCACGGCAACCTAAGGTTTTAACTTGTATTCCTAATAAAAGACACATATTTCCACCTCATCCCCTTTTAAAATTCCCAGTTTTTCATAGATAGCAGGGCCCAGCCATTCCTCACCAGCTCTTCTGCAATCTCATAGTCCAAATCCAGCAGGCTGAGTTTCAAAGGCCGGTTGTAGGTGAAACCACGTCCAAACTCCAGATGCATGGCATCCTCAAACTTCTGCACTCCTTCAAGACCCACCAAGAGCATGGCCTTCACACCTGCATGGGGATGTAAGACAGGAACATTGCTACCTGAGACAGGATGACCCAATGAGGCAGATGAGTAATCCACCCTGATGCAAGAAAGACTGTGCAAAGTTAGTCAAGCAACATTTAAGGGGCAACTGACTCCACCACTGCTACAATGGAAGTAAATTCCACCTATGATGCTGTATCATCAACTAAAGAGCAAGATATTATCCTCCAAGACGTAACAAAGCTTTTCCTAAGGAACCTTCAAGTGTCACCCTAAGCGTGATTGCTGTAGTAAAATCACATCCCAAGCAGGCAAGAGTAATGAACCTGAAAACCAGTGCTTAATTTTAGCAGGTGCTTTCCGGTGCTCAGCACCGGCACCCAATCCTCAGCACAGGTGCTTATAGCAAAAGTTAAAGACACACTCATTTGGAAGGCACTTGATTTTCCACAACATCGCGGTATGTTGAGCCACGCCGAGACTTGAACCCGGTTCCACAGCACCAAAATCGTCAGCTTTAGCCATTAGCCCTAGTCCTCCCCAGAATAATAAGTGTCAGGGCTCTAGTCAGGAGGCAGTTTGCATCAGCACATTTCTCCTGTTAGCGCTGCCTTCTCAGGAGAGCCCCGGCACGTTTTATTTTACAAATTAACCACTGCTGAAAACTTTGTTAATATAGGCACCCTACTGTACATTCATGAAGCCAATTGAGGTTCAACTGTCAGTTCTGCAATACCACCACCGAGTAGAAGGTAGAATACAAAATGCCTCTCCATTCTGAGCAAGCTTAAACTTACAATATAGATCGTGCGTCTCAGAGGGGCAAGAGCAGATGTCCCAAGGGAAACTGTGCTTCCTTAAAGAATTTCCAGGCCCCCAATAGGGATAACATATATCTCAACATAGACCATTGAATGGCCTTAAATGCCACAACTAAGCACTCCCTGAAGTGAGTAAATCTCCCTATTAACAGCTGAACTTTCCACCAACAGTGATTGGAGATCCACACAAGGAGAGACAAAATATGTTTCCCTAATGGCTAGAAATCATGCTTATTTTTTAGCAGTTATATTATTTTACAAGTATGCCACAGCTTTAGGTACCATGAGACTCTATATAGAGATATAGCCATATGTTTGTTGCATACCTCCATTTTGCAGGGCAGCAGAAGCCGCCTGTAACTGAGCCATTCCTTCATCCACACCATCTGTCAAGTGGATCACAACCTTTGGGAAGAAAAAATAAAGACTACATGAGTTTGGAGTTATCTTTAGCTTATGTGTTGGTCCCAGATGTAAGGCAGAAAATGGATGAATTAGATGGGTCAGTTCTAAAGAGGTAGTATGTACAAGCGAAAAATGAAAACATGAGATAACAAAAACAGAGAGATAACAGAAAGAGATGGTGCCATACATAGGGGGTAATGTGGAGTGGAGAGAATAGATTAATATGTAAGAATTTGGAAAAAGACAGTTAGATAGAGAAGTGGCTGTAGTGGAGGCTAACAGGTAGAGAAAGAAAGACAGAAAGGAAATAAAATAAAAAGAGACAGGACCAAGACTTGACAGAAAACTAGCATATTGTTGGACTTCAGCGAAGGTGTGGGTATATGGGGCAGTGCCGGGTGGCTGCCCGACGGTGGACCAATCGGGTCAGTCGACATTTAGGCAGGTCCCACTGATGGAAGTCCGACAAGGGGGACCCGGAATTGCCCCAAAAAGTTGCACAATGTCCTCATTGAAGACCTCTACCAACTTCGGGATTAATAACCGCCAATGAAATATCAGGTGCATCTAAACTAGTCTCAGGATAGTCTCGACAACTGATGTGGTAGGCATAGTCAGAACCTTTGAGTGCGGATTGTGCAACTTTTCCCTTAAGGGTGAGTGACGGGCAGGAGAAGAATCCCATTTAAACTTATAATACTTGAGACAAGGCTCATCTTTCAGCCACGTCTTCAACTTACTCAAGGATGGTGACTTGGAGTGGGATATGACCTGCAGTAGGAAACAGTCCGGGAGTAGGAGCTGGAAATTCTAGAGGAGGACCTGCCCCAATTCCTGCCTTTGAAGACCTGTAGCTTCAACTCGCATTCCCTGATGGCCTTTGGGGAGCATTTATCACTGGACTTTGAGTCCAGCTGTGACACTAGACAACAGAGACAGATGGTGTGAGTCTATATATGGATCTGTGCCATTCCTTTTGGAGGTGCTGTGAGGTGCTGCAGATTCCAAAAGCGCAAGCTATGAGCATAAGGGAGCAACTGCTAAGAAACCTCCGGATCTAGTCAGGTGCCTGGTGGAAAAAAAAAATCACTAAGCATGACTCAATAAAAGTGGCAATAGTCCAGTGCTGGTGATTAAAGTATTTAATTATCACATCACTCTACCAACATTTGTGTGCTACATGTTTTTATCCCAGTACAGGAATCAAGACGTCAATGCAGTGTACTTTATGCAATTAATACCCCACGGCACATGCATGAGTGTGTTTCCTAGTCAGTGTGACTAAAGACAAACACTGGAGCAATGTGGTTTGTGTATGTCCTGATAAAAGTCCTGGATTCAAGTGGCCTCTAGTTAATCGGCTGAAACATGTCATCCGTCAAAGGGTAACAGGATGATTATATCCTCACCCTATTATAACACATCTTTAAACCATACCCAAACAGCCACAAATAAAGGGATACTATGAATGATTAAGGTATTTTTATTATTTATATTAATACCCCAGCTAGAAAAATATTCAAAGTGCTCCCTGGAATATGGCCGAGACCACCGTGGTTTTAAGGGAGCAGGATGAGATCTGATGATGAAGCATGCCAGTACTATAGTATTTGAGGTTCTAACAAAGAAGAAATATGTACTTTTTTCTTTGAAAACATGGTGCTTAAAAAGAAGTTGAAGCTTTCCTCAAAGCAAACAAGTTTGATATGGGATACATTTTATGAAGTGCCTGGAAAAAATCAAAGTTTTTGCAATCTGTAGTTAGAAGTATCCATCAAAAAGAATGAGACAATGATGGGTAAAAAGACTTCACAGATATGAAATAGGACCCCAAAAAAGGGAAATGTGTTGGAGATTGAAAGAGAAAGTGACAGAGATGTACAACGGAGAATTGGAAAAGAGTACAAGCAAGCATGAATTTGACAAGAGGAGAAGAATGAAGGGCAAGAGGAGAGGGATGTGAGAAAAGGTCTAGAAGAAAGGCTAAGAGTACAAAAAGAAAGACAAATAATCTAGACAGTGTTTGAAAGAGAAAGGCAGAGAGAATAAAGAAGAGGGAGTGGGAAAGGGAGGAAGACGCAAAGGTACAAACAGATATAACAAGAATGTTTCTCTGTTGAAAATTGATATCCATTTTATATCATTTAGGCAACATTCCCATTCATGGAAACCTATGGGTGGAACACTTATTTGAAAAAGAATCTCGCCCCCAGCACTGGTGAATTCAATGGATTTTCTGAAGCTCACGCAGGTTGTGGTCTGTTCTTTTATGCATTCTAAAAATGGCAAGCTTTAATTTAGAACTCTTTAACTTACATTTTGGATGCTAAGAGAACTTATAACATCTTTAGCATTAGAGATGAGTGAAGGAAAGCATTTGCTACATGTTTCTTGAAATGGCATCCAGTAATCTCATCAAGGGCTAGATATACAACACATTTTTGCAGTCACAAATGGTCTGATTCGCAGCCGTTTGCGACCGCAAAAAAGCTTTTTAAAATGTAAAAAAATCAGATTGAATTTTAGTAGCTTGGTACCCAAACAGAATTGCTATTTGGAAGGGGCATGTTCAGGGCATCCCTTACAAATATGGAATCTGAATGTTATCTACTAATGGTTGCTACAGCTCCTGTATAGAGCACCCTCAACACCAGCGACACTCGAAATTTCCTCACCTCAAATGTCTGCTTTTTTATCAAAGTTTGACTTAAGACTTTGCCCCTTTCTATCTCAGCGTGGAAAGCAATGTGCTAATCCTATGCTTAAAAACTTTGATAGAAAAGCAGACATTTGATGTGAGCACGTTTAGAGTGTCGCTGGTGTTGAGGGTGCTCTATACAGGAGCTGCCTTCCACCTAAACTTGGGACCTACCCAGAGGTCTCTGCTTCTTTTTTTCATAATTTATGCGTTACTCTATGACTGCAAGGGTATTGTTTTGACTTATACTGGGTACTCCCTTGTGTCTGGACAAACCTAAACTTTTCTGAAGAGCTGTGATGACAGCGTAACAAGTGTCAGGGGTTGCTTTTATTCATTTCAGATTGGCTTGGGTGGTATTTTACCTATCCAAAGCTGTAATACTGTGCCTAGAGTGGAAAATGGCTTTCATCATTTTACAGCTCAGCATGGCTAGCACTGTGCTAATCCCAAGCTTAAAGACTTTGCTGTAGAAATGGCAAAATACTTTGTCCCCCTCTATCTCAGCGTGCATAGCACCATTCTTAGTCTATGCGTAAATAAAAATCACTGTCACTGGTGTTAAGGGTGCTTTATACAGGAGCTGCCTTCCACATAAACTTGGGAACTACCCAGAGTTCTCAGCATATGTTTTGCATAATTTATGCGTCACTCTGTGCCTGCAAGGGTATATATATATATATATATATATATATATAATCTGTGGTCAGGGAGGGTGAAAGTGACAAACGACGGGATAGAGAATGTAAAAACTAAATAAAAATAAAACCACTTACCTCGCGCTCGCATATTCAGCGATGCGGCAAGCATAAGGTAAGTGGTTTTACTTATTTATTTTACATTCCCTATCCCATCCCGCCCCGTCCCACTGCCAATACTGGAGCAGGCTGCCAGTGAGATATATATATATATATCTTTGCACTACCATGAGCTGTTTTAGCATGCAGTGTTCTCTACCCGTCA
Organism: Lissotriton helveticus; assembly: GCF_964261635.1. Lineage (NCBI taxonomy): Eukaryota > Metazoa > Chordata > Amphibia > Caudata > Salamandridae > Lissotriton > Lissotriton helveticus. Next base: position 958,357,770 of record NC_136061.1, on the reverse strand, counting down.
CTATTCAGGGGCACAATATACAGCCTTCCAGCAGTGATTCACATGGTTTATTATATGTAAAAAATACTCAGGTTCTTTTAGTATTTGTATCCACTGATGATGTACATTGCGGTGACATAACTTTTTAAGTTGCAAGTCCAACCTCATTCCATGAAGTTCCACCACATAATGAGCAGACCAGGGCCCAGATTTGTTCTCCTCTAGTTCATTGCCCACCCAGCCCAACCTTTCTGAGTATAAACCGAATGTGCACCTCAGCCTCACCTTCACAGTATCGTCAGCACCTCCTGTTTTAAATTTATTCAGGTAGGTCTGTAGTGTGCGGCCCGTAAAGATGTATGGGCCTCGAGTCCGCACCCTGGTGAACTTCTCAAACAGCTCAGGCTTGTACTCCGAGAAATCAAACACTTCCACCGGCCCAGTGGCACTTTGAGCAATCATGGACACACGCACAGTTGGACCCTCTGCAGAGGAGCAGCTAATCTTGTTCATTTTTGAGATCCTGTCAAGAATGTGCTGCATCTTCAACTCCAGCCCCCTCTGGGCAGTAAAGATGTCCTCTCCAGCGGTGACACTCGACACGTCAAACCCGACAATCACTTCCAGATTACAGGCTGCAAGTAGGAATCACAACAAAAATGTAATCAAGGCTCATGCTTCTGTCTCTACATGAAAGATGATAGACACATGCCATATTAGAACAGGAGATCCCAGTGTTCCCAATATCTGTTTAGCAGTGTGCCTATGCTATTGGATGGTTGGGCAAAGGAATTTCTCTCGGTTAATATGTCAGACTGAAAGGTCACGTAAGCTTTCTGTATCATGAAAGCTGCATTACTGGGGGAGGATGGTGATTTGTCCCTGGATTCACCTGTATTTCTGTGTTAGTGTGTCTGTTTGTGCAGGCTATTGGAGGCCCTACCCCCAGGTTCAAGTGTGTTTATTTGTGGTTTTCATCAGATTTACCATCATTTTGCAGTGTTTTTTTATCATTCTTTCTGGGCAAGCAGAATGTTTTCCCATCCCCTTAACCAGTTTGGGATAATACAGCAGAATGTGTGGTGAATTCTCCTGGCTTTTGTACTCTATGATGAATAAGAAAGCACCGCTTATTGAGCAAATTATATAATCTTTGCACCTTGCCATTGCATTGATCATTGAGCCTTGTCTTTCTCTACTGGACTGTTAACCCTGTGCCTCCTTAGCAAGAGACATAGATATGGAGGCCCAGATTCATCAGCTAAAGACCAGAACTAATTTAACCTCAGTGTGATGAATATTTGTATAAACGTTATCTTAAGGAACATTAAAATACAGCATGATTGAGCCCTTAATCTTAAGAAAGATAGCTAGCGGAAGAAAATAGAGGAAACCTCTACATGAATGACAGAGGAGAGGGACTAATCATGTGAGATTTCACTGATATTCATCTGCTTCTTTCCATTCATTAAGAGCCAGAAGGTCTGTGCCCCTGGGAAACCTGACTATTGTTTATACCTTATAACAGCACCTAGAAATGTGTGGATCAAGTTCTGCCAGGGGAGGATCTTCAGTTCCCTAATGCATACATGTGTGCTGCTTATACTTTGCAGCATGTTCATCATCCCTTGCTTAAAGAGCATGTGGTAGTGTACATACTCCTTTGACCATTATTAATAAATGTATTTCTTTAGGCTTCCTTTCATTTATTTTGTGCTCCTTTGCACTGTCTCTGAGGCAGCCACACCTGGTGTCTTGAAAAAGGCATGATAGGGTATCTCAAATGACCATATGTAATTGCTATTTCTAGTGACAGCTCCATAAGGATTAACCTCATAGGAAACTCCCTTTAATTTAAGAATTGGCACAAATTGGGTGAAAGAAGTTGGATAGAAACATTAAACGAATTACAGTCAATTCCTTTACAAGCATTCCTCTCCTCAGGCTACGAGTCAAGCACCTACAACAACAAATTCTGTAAGGTACCTTTATACAACTCCTCAATACGATAAGTGGGGCTGACCCTCCTCCTATTAGTTAGATAGTTTGTCTTCTTTTGGACTTTTCCCAAATTTGGCAGAATGAGTATTCAACAAGCTCTGTAAATAAGGTAATTCTACATTATAAAGTGGCTGTACTATTTAGAAGTCCATTGTGCAGTCTATGATTTTCCTTTCTGTCATTAAATCCAAAAGCTTCATAAATCAATTTGCAATTGTTAGGTTTTACAGACCAGCAGCTTTGTTTATGTGAAAGTAAGGCTCTGTACATATGAGCCTTTTTCCATCATCGTTGATTCTTCAGGAATTGTGTGACTGTGCAGAATTATTTCAAACTTAGAATGAGTGTTATTTGTGAAAGTGGGAATCGTGCAAAGATGAATGGTTTGCCACTTTTGGGGGGAGCTACAAAGTACAACACTATATCTAGGCATCTTAACCAGGTGGATATTTGGATGCTGTGTGTCAGTGTGATGGTATATCAGATTGACACTTTGTTCTTGTTAGAAGGTGGTTCTGACCATCTGAGCCACCCGGATTCTTTTTGCTTTTTGAACACCTATTTGTTGAGCTTTTACTGTGGGAGAGCCTCATAAGTTGGGACTCACCCACAGTGAACTCACGATGAAAGGGACTGCACTTGTATTTTACCGGTGTCCCCCTGGCATGAGTAGACCGCTATGCCGCAGCCGGAGTAAGGGGTACTGGGCCGGTTACATGCAGCCACGTGTGTACATGCATGTGCACAAGTGTAAGGGCTGCGAAGGGGAGATTCCTGGGGTGCACAGCCCAGGAGCAGCGACAAATTGAATGGTGTGGCAGGAATTATGCAGAGCTGGGTGGTGAAATGGAATAGGCTTTATACATTGTGAAGAAACATGTAAGGGAAAGTCAGTGTGCTTTACTGTTTTCACTGAATGACCATTTCATTATTACCCTATGAGGATGGGGATCACATGGGATAGCTTCACTTCCCTAGGGCCTACAAATTCCAGACATGCACTAAAGTTCACTATAGCTTAGGTGAGAAGAAGTATTCTGCAGAGTCCAAAGTCATGTACTGCTTTGGGGTCATCCAGAAATGTCATATTCCTCTGGGTCAGCTCATAACCAGAGCCTGGCTGGGGCTGACCCTGCCAGGCTGTGTTAATGACCTTCCTCCCGAAGCGCTTCAAGAAGAGAAGATGGGTGGAGCTACAGACTAATCCGTCAGCAGCTGTCACATGATGCCAGGCACCAAGCTGCTCTGGAGAGAAGGCAGAAAGGGGAGAAGGGGCTTTCAGAGACCATGTGGCTTGAGACCCCTGAACGACGCCATCTTGAACTAATCCAGAGGCCTGGGCAGGAAGGAGGGAGCAGGGGCAGAGAGGTAATGTGTCACTGTTTGATAGGGTAAACAAAGAGACGTCCTAAAACCAGGAGGGCGCCACCAGGAGCAAGAAGAAGCCAAAATGGTGAAGATCAATCCCCTGGGGGCTGAGATATGCCCCCCTGAAGGTAGGCGACCTTTGACCACTGGCATGACCGACGACGAAGCGCGTGGGAATCCGCCGCTGGTCTGAAATGAGTTCAGGGGTGGATCAGGCCCCGGGGCTGCCCCCACAAGAAGATAAGCCGGGGAGCATGACAGCGCTCCCTGTGAAACTGGTCACAAGGGGTGCCAGGAGCCCTCCCTGGCCCCCGATTAAACTGGAGAGGGGGGAAGCACCATCGCAGGGAAACATCCTTTACAACGCAACTTTGACCACACAGTGCTTTTACATCGCAACTTTTACAACGCAAACCATTACAACGCATTGCACTGGAGGGCGCTCTAGGATAGGGAATAGATTTAATTTACTATCCAACACCTTCCCTACTATCCACGGGGACTGGAGTTGGAATAGTAAATTAAACTATTCACTATCCAGCACCCCAAAGCGCTATGCGTTGTAATGGTATGCGTTGTAAAAACTGCGATGTAAAAGCATGCGTGGTAAAAACATGCATTGTAATGTCATACATCCGCCATCGCACTCACCTCATGGGAGAAACAAAGCCGGGGAGTGCCTTCGCGCTTCCAGTATAGAATTCTGGCCCCTGTCGCCCAGAAGATGAGCCGGGGAGTGCTGTCACCCCCCTGCGAAGATGTACTAGGGGCCCGGGATCCCAACTCCGGGCCCCGAAGCCAGAAGCTGAAGTCCAGGAGTGCCGTCGCACACCAAGTGAAGGATTGCCATAAGGTGTGGGACCTCATCTCCGGGCCCCGAATGGAAGGTGGATGATGGGGGAGTGCCGGAGCAGGCAGAATAGAATGAACGTGCTGGCTCCCTTGGCTGTACACGAGGGTGCGGGCCGGATGGGGAGCTGGCAGAAGCGGCCGGGGGTGGGCTCCCCAAGCTCCACAGCACTCACCTGGCAGTACGGGATCTGGGTGAGACCGGTCCCCCAACAAGAGTAGGTGGGCGAGGGGCCGCCAGCCAGGCCAGCACGGGTCTCCCCGGAGCAGTGAGAGAGCTGCTGTTCTAAAATGCATGGGCTGAGCATGAAGCACCCCATAATACCTTGCAAGGCATGGGTAAAGCTACTGGTTTTGGCGCCTGGTGGCCCCAGAGGTGGGTGGTCACCCCCATTTGCTGAAAGAGATGGTGGGGGGGCTGCAGCAGCAACGCAGACTCCCCCAGCATGAAGATAATAAGTCCCACCCTCAGTCACTGGGAGATTTGATGGAAGTAACCCCTCAAGGGCTCAGCCACCAATCAACTTTCACCCGGGCTGAAACATTTGTTCTACAGCTGGGTGTTGCCTTAAGGATTGTCTTAATGTGTGGAAGGCTGTGCTGGGGATGTCTGTAGAAGGGCATTCCCTGGAGATGAAGACGCGCAATTGCACGAGAATTGCATTTACCAATGTCATTTCTATGGTAGGACTGTAAGTCACATGTGTAATGTGAATTCATAAGCAAGGTGGGGTTATGTTGTCGGACATTCCTGCTAGGGTGTCTGGCTGTATATGCTTAATCCTGTGATTATAACTGTGATGCCATTTAGGGGCTGCGATTGCAATGTCGTACAACTGTTATCAGCGATGATAAGTACCTCAGATAAAGTGATGCCGAAATATGTATTCTTGCTACTGCGTTAGGTAAAGAACAACCCAGACTGTGAGGCCCTAAGATGTAGAGGTGCATACTGTATGGTCAGTATAAGATGCTCAGTCAGGGTTACATGTCCCCAGGGATGTGTACCTATTTTTAATGCTTGTTGAGATGATGGGGTGGGTCGCCACTGGGATGGTACCAGTTGGCAAGGCCTTTGCTCCAGGTTGTGTCAACCCACTGCATTAGGGGGCAAGATGATGTGCATACATGGGAGGGGTGGTACTAGGCCCCACTCCTCTCAGGGAGGGGTGGAGATGTTATGAAATGTCACAAAGTAATTCCCATAGCTTAGGTATATTTGTAAATTGGTGCATAGTATTGAGTAGTGTGTGTGTTTAATAAATGTACTCTTTCTTTTATAAAGCAAAGTACAGACTGGACAATCAATTATTGAGGTGTTATTTCTGCGTACTGGTAAATGGTGATTACTAGCCTACACCACCTCCCTTGAGTAAGCCTTAGACTGCTCTGCAATGCTAACCTCTGAAAGTCAAGCGTGACAATAGGGTGTTTGGTTCCCAGTGAAGGACAAATGTGACATGTTATTTGTGCTCGGCCTCACAGATACTGCCTCATTTTCCAACAGTTCTCAATTAACTTATCAGCAAATATGAAGTCAACTGTCTGTTATTGCCTCAAGTTTCTCAAGTCTGACCATTTCTGAAAAACTATCCCTGCAAGATCCACAAGAGAAGTCTAATGATGAGATATGTGCTGATTTAGCCAATTACTGGACTTTTGTTCAAACACTAGTTATAAAAGCTGGGCATAACAGTGTTATGAGCTGGTTAACATCAGAATCAACAAATATTCAGCAATTGGGTGAAAATTACAAAACACATTGGGGCATATTCTCAAGCCCCTATCGCCACGGGAATGTCACATTTTCTGACGTTCTCGTGGCGATAGGGTCAGCGCCTTATTCTCAAGGCAGCGTTAAGCCACTTAACATGGCGTTAAGCTATGTTAAGTGGCTTAATGCTGCCTTGAGAATAAGGCCCCTTTCACACTAAATTTGGCATTTACCATGTGAAGGTGAGAGGCGTTAAGCCAAGGAGGCCAACGCCTCTCACCGCCACTTTATTGAGAATATCCCCCATTGAGTGGATGAACTCTAAGAGCTCACTGAGCTCACATCCATGAACAACAATTTCAGATTCTGCTTTGCTTTAGAATGGTGCAAGGTGAATGAATCCTTCAAGGAACCAAAACAACAATCTTGTAAGTCTGAGAGGCTGGTAGCAGTTAGGAATACCTTCTCAGAAGGAAGGCACATTGTGTAAGGTGATTCTCCCTTCCAGAAAAAAACTGACATTTTCACAGTTGCAAGTTTCTGTGCAGGCCATTCTGCCTCTCTCTGTCAAACAAAAGGACTGTGGATGGACATTCACCCCCTAAGATAGCATGTAAAAACATGATTTATATACATAAAGCAGGAGTTACTTCACTAACCTCTTGTAATATCTGGGATGCTTGGACACAGTGGTCCTGGTTTAGCTTTTAGAAGATCCTCCATTGTGATCAGAACCTGCTCATTTAGCTCTGACAGCTCCTGGACATTCATGACACGGAGGGTCAATGCACTAGCACTGGCAATTTTGCCTACTTCAGTCTGGTCAACGTCCTTCAGGCCAATGGCAAACACATTGACACCCCTCGAGGCAAGTGACTGAGCGGGTATCAGGGTATCATCAGAGGATTTGCCACCAGTGATAACAAAGGCAATTTGAGGTACCCTCCTATCAATTCTGCTGCCTGCCTCCTTGACAAAGTGCTTCTCGTTGAGGTGACGAATGGCTTCACCAGTGTTCACAGAGAGGCCACCCTTGTATTCCACCTTTTCCACAGCCTCCAGAACCTCATCCTTGGTTTGGTGATCCTTAAGGAAGAACTCATCAGTCACATCAGAGTTATATTGTGCTAAGCCAATTTGGAGGGCATCTCCTTCATCGTAGACAGCATCGACGATACCAGACACGAACTCAAGGACGACCTTGAAGTTCTCTTTGCCTACGTTCATGGAGCCATCTACTAAGAACACCATATCCACTTCTTTTTTACCATCTAAAAGAGGTGGGAACATGACAAACATGAAAACCTCATAAACAATAGCATACAAGTTGCTATACTAGGTGCATTCTTCTTTAAATAATCAAGACAAACCAATTAAGACTTATACAATACTACTGCACAATTGCCTCCCGCAACCAGAAAGCTAAACATAAATTAAGGAATTAATTTGCACCTTTGTTCCATAAACATCTGCTGACTTGTTGCTTTGTATTCACTTCCAATCTAACTCCATGTTGCAGGTTGCTAAAATAGAATCAATGTAAGCTTCTACTTTACAGAGCAGACTGATCAATCAATTAGCAAGCATCTTACACACTAACAGCTTACAAATCAGAGCTATCCCTCAGAATAAAAATGTGACAGTCCATTCACCATCTCTCTACTGAACTTCATCTGTTCATTCATTGCCTTCTTTGTGAGCTTCATGTGCCCGTCACTTACATTTCATTTGACCTTCACCTCATCAAACAGCACATCTTAAGGGTCTTTACTCTCTATTGACCATCAATCACTTTGTCCTCATTTGCCCATTCATTTTACTTTTTTGATCTCTTACCGTGTGGTCACCATGTCTTCCTTTGGCATTTGTAGCCAACCTTTTCTCTTATCCCTTCCCCACATTTTACAGGATCTTCTCCTGCCCATTCATAAGTTCTTCCAAGGACTTCACCTGCACCTTTACCAAATTTCCCAAGGTGTCCACCTTGCCACTCACCATCTGTCCCTGAGTTCTCACTTCGTCATACACCACCTCTTCCATGGCCTTCATGTGCCCATTCACTGCCAGAGTCTACATTCCAAGGAGCCAATCAAAAGGAAACTCTCAAAAATTAACACCTTTCTCAGAAGACAAAAGTAGAAAGATACTTACCAGCTGGGCCCACAATAGGAGGAGTTGGCACAATTTCGACAGGGCCTTCAAAGGAGCGTAAGAACCTAGTTTCAATATTTCCCAGCTCCCTGAAATCTCGGATCATGAAGACCAGCCGGGAGTCCTGTGTGATTTTTTCGATATCACTAGCATCGGCATTGCTGGCACCCACGGCCAGACTCTTTACACCTGCACCTCCAAGAAGCCTAGCTGCACCATCAACATCATCCCGGGACTTCCCTCCAGTGAGGAGCACCAGGTGCTGAGGGACTCCTTCTTCAATCCGGCTCCCGGCAGACTTCACAAAGAGGTTCCTTGCCACATACTCAAGGGCTTTTCCAGTGTTGGTGGGTGATCCCCCTTTCAGCCGGAGTCGGCGAATGGCTTGAAGCACAGCTGGTTTGTTTAGATGGCTTCTAAGATAGAACTCAACAGAGGGATCATTGCTGTACTGCACCAGGCCAATCCTCACCTGGTTCACCCCCACATTTAGGTTCTCAACAATCCGAATGATGAAATCCCGAATGTTAGCCATGCCATCCTGCCCAACATATGTAGATCCATCGATGAGGAAAACAATGTCTTTCTTTTCGCCATCGGGACCTATAGCACAGAAAAGAAGATAAGAGACCTGCATGAGAAGCTGCAAGTGAAAGCTAAATTCACACTGTTTTTACAAGAATAATCATAGAAATGATCAGAGGATGTCTTATATATTTTTGTCAGCTTTGTTTCAAGCAGTTTGGGGCTGTTTGTTAGAATGATTTCCCAGTTTGTCGAAAAATTATTACGAAATGGGATGGTTAGCTTCTGTGCATTTAGGCTTCTGGAATTCTGTGAATATTTTATACAATTCTTTATTGGTAGATTGCATTGTGCATTCAGCTGCAATAGTGAATTTATTTTTTTGGATTGTTAATCAGTATAGTCTGCTATGATCTATGCAGACATGCCCCTTCTTGAGGGTTGTTTGTTTTGAGGCAGTTGTGTTGAAGCTTCCAATTTGTCTTTTGATCTTTTTCAATAGTGCATTCATCCAAGGGCAAGAACAGACTGGTAGCGGGCGTTTCCCAGAGCCTGGAAATGTGTGGGACAGTTTTATTATGGGGACCCATTTGGTGGCTGGGTGCTTATTTTGCAGTGCAGCAATATTGGCCCACAGTAACAAAACCAGCAAGCTAGAAAGCCGATTTGTACAGTCTTTTTAGTTCTCAAACTCGCGGGCCAGCGCTTCACAGATGCACTCTAGTGCTGCAAAAGCAACAGCAGTGGTGTGGTGTTTGCTCAAAGGGCCGTTAATTTGTAGTACCGCATGAAAGCATGGAAGCGCCACAATGATGGACCTGGCTAGTATAATTACATTATCTGCCCCCACGTTAAATCCCTTTTCAAATTAAAGGGTTCTTGGAAATATTCAGCCCAAGCGTTTGTCTGATTTATTTTAAAATTTGAAGGGGCCTCCTGTATTTGTAGCATGTATTTGCCCAGACTATATTTTTACAATGAGTGGGAGGATCCTCAAGAATCGTACTGGCCACTCCAGCGCTGCCATTTGGCTCGAGTCACACTTTCACATTCAGATACACTCACATATCTTAAAACACAAAGACACGCAGGCCCACATACATCTCTCTTTCACCCATACATGTCACACCATCATGCGAGCAAAAAGCCAAATGCCATCCTGCCAATATTTGCAATGAAGGCATCACCTGTCATCAGGCACATACGTGCACCATCATGCTTACACACTCTTCTCTTCCAGGGGATCCTCATCAATAGTCATAAGCTCCTGAATATTCCCGCCCTTGCCCGGGACCCTGGAAACACAATCATATATGTGGAAAACATATATGCATCTCCATATATATATATGTGTGTGTATATATATATATATATATATATATATATATATATATATATATATATATATATTGATGCATATATGTTTTCCACATATATGATTGTGTTTCTGGGGTCCCTTGCATGGGCGGTAATATTCAGGTGCTTTTGACTTTGATGAGGATACCCCTGGAAAAGAACTAGGATTACAGGTAAGTAACTAATGCTTACCTGCACATCAAACAAACGATTACACAAAAATATGAGCACATGCACTGTCTCGCCTTGCCAACACATACAATAAGTTATAAAAACACAACAATGTCACATAGAAACCATCACCAGACCCTGAAGCTATCTCTCTCTCACATACACACATGCAACTCCCACAGATATTAAACAAAGCTTGCACTGCTTCTGTTTTTGTACTGTTGTATGTACACGAGGGATGCTTGCACTGCGGCTACATACTCTATACCATACTGTTCTTTGTAGGAGACAGTATCCTTCTGTGCAGTTGTTTTTCTCTGTTTGTGAAAGGGAAGCTTCCATCAACAATTTTTTGGCCTCTTCACGCAGCTGTTTTCTGCTTGAAAGAACACTGTTCTGTAGTAATACCGTTTTGAAATACTTTGGGTTAGTATACCCATCCTCTGCTTACACTGTCTCAGACCCAGGGCATAGGAAAGTCTCAGAGTTTCTCTCATTAAAGACTTTAATTGAAAGACATTTTCTCTAACATTTTCTTAAGATAATAGACTTAAGTTACTGCTATTTTATAGAGTGTACTTTGGGTCTGTCCCTTTTATCGGTTGGCTTTCATTGACCAACCTTGTACAGTCATTAGCTTAAGACTTTGTCAATCACTTCTTGGCTCAGCCCAGTGGGGTATTCATCTCTCAATGGTTTTGGCATCTTTAGTGTAAGCATGCATTCGCACATTAGGACCAGAATTATTGTCTTTGCCAATGCTTGTTATTATATGTTATTGAGATCTGTGTATTGCCATTAGCATGATCCTGTAATGCTTTTATCATTCGGGTACCATCAAGTCATTATTTCAACAATATCTAAACTATAAATGTTGGAACTATGACTGTTGGTTCTTTTTGCAGGCTGACACCTTTAGTTCCAACTACTACTAAATGGTGAGCAAAGGGTACCTTAAAAAAGACTTTTAGTCATCAGTCTCAGAAAGCGAAGCAACCTGCTATTGTTTAGAAAGGCCTTTAAAAAATGACTATTCGCTCCTACATCTTAGCCTACTGCCACGGTCCCTATATTGATTGACGACAGCTAGAGCTAAGACGCCACGGTAAACACGCGCTCTACAAAAACTCTTATTTCATTTGTTAAAAAAAGCCCAGGCTACACGAGGTGATAGACTAAAACAAAGGCATTGTGTATCACATGAAAGATGGAGCTGTACCCTGGGGGAGATTCGTTTCCAAGGAGTGCTAAGGGCAGTTGAGCACAGATAAGGAGCTTCTGATCAATAAAGTGTGCCAGAAAGTGGGATACCTGTAGAAAAATGTGTTTTAAGTTGGTGCTTATCTCATTTCTAATTTGTAGGTTTAGGAATTGGTCAAAGTGGCAGGTATATATTTCACTGTAAGAATGTGATTTACTTGTATTCAAAGAACGATGCACACAGATCATTCCCCTATGAAAAAGTACATGAATTAGGCCCCACATATACAAGTGTCAGGGATAACAGAATAAATAGGCAGGTAGATGTAGATTTACAGAGGCTGCCTCCCTTCATGACTTGGACTCGGAAGCATTGACTTCACGGAGGAGCCTCGCTGGCGTCTTCATATGTTAAGGGTCTCACACATCGTCCCATTGCTCAGAAAGCTAGAATCCACGTTAGAAGTGGGATTACAGAGCACTGAGTAATCCTTCCCCACATGTGCAGGAGAGAAAAGGGGCGAGCAATAGTGTTCCACTAGTGAGACAAGAACAATACAATGTTGACCTCTTTCTGAGAGCAAGGTCTGACCTTTCACTGGTGGGATCCATAAACTTCTTTCAAAATTCAAGGCTACATTTTCATGAGGTATGCCCCCATAAAGTTGAGGGTTCACTCACATGTTCACAAGTGACAACACAGGGAGACTATCACGTGTGTTTAATTTACTGTCACAGGGGCCTCCGCCCTCACCTTAAGCCTTGAGCAATGAGGCAGGAGTTCCAACACGACATCTGCCTTGACTACCATTGGGCAGAAGCCTAAGCTTTTACCTTGGAGGTGATATAGCAGAGCCTATAACAATTTCTTCATGCATTTCTCTACTTTGCCATTTTTAAAAATCAAGTATTTAAAAAAAACTGTGAAGTCAAGATGACTAAAAAAAACACGAGCATTGCAATATTGGGAGATGTGGATGTAGGAATTATAAGTAAGGACCACAGGTGGCAGTAGTGCAAAGATACATTGAGTTAATTAGAAAGTTGAATTGAAATGGCTTGCTAGACTTGGCTTTTAATATTTTACAGATCATCTTCACCTAGGTAGCAGGAGCTAAAGAATAGAAGAAATCAGGTAATGTTTAGAGTGCGTACAGGAAGCCTTATTTGCAAAACGTTCATCTATGTTGGGTGATACAATTAAGGTACCAGAAAATAAGGGAATATTCCAATAAAACCAAGTAGTATAGGGCAACCGACCTACAAAATACAGCTTATAGGTTTCTAGTTGTTTGTAAGCAAATACGAATGTTAGAAAGGTGGTCTAAGCTTGGTCAGACCAAGAGCCTAAGAAAGATGTAAGCAGACTTACCCGGGACAGGTAATGTTGACTCCGTAATTATAGTTCTGATCTGTTGAGTTGATAGGGAATTCACTGGTGTCACCAGCCTCTGCGTCAATCCAGGAAGCTCACGGAAGTTGGACACAGAGAAGGCATACTCAGGACCCAGGGAAATCGTCTTCATTTCCTCATCATCTACATTCTTGCCAACCACCATGGATGCCACACCACTTTGTTTCACCTGGAGCACACCCTCATCGATGTCATCATTGGAGGATCCTGAGCTGAGTAGGATCAGAAATTGTGGCACACCTTCCTCAATGCGACTCCCAGATGGCCGTGTGAAGATATTCTTTGAGACGTAAGCCAGTGCTGCACCAGTGTTAAGATCCCTCCCACCTTTAGGGCTTAGCCGCTGCACCTCGCTCAGCACTTCCGCTTTATTGGAGTGGGTGTTGAGCAGGAACTCTACCTTGGGGTCCTCACTGTACTGGATGACAGCCACCCGCGCTTTGTCGGAGCTCACATCCAAGCTGTCAACTACCCTTCTGATGAAATCACGGATGAAGGGGAACTCTGGGGATGCACTTCTGGAGCCATCAATTAGGAAAACAACATCTCTCTTGTCATCTGAAATGCAGGAATAAGATTTTTATTAAGTACACTTATAAGAGAAGATGGAAAAGTGGGACAGAGAAACAGACAAGAGAAAGAGTGTGTGTTTGGGTGGGAGAAGGGGTGTTCGTGTCCACTTAAGATTCAGTCACAGTTCCTATAGAGATACCAAACCTCAGTTTCTGAACACAGCTTGTGATGTGTTTAACTATTCATAGAGTATCTAAACCTATAGTTTAGTGTTTCGTCTGTGCTTAACAGGCAAAAACCATAAGTGCGAGGGTGTAAAATATTCCTTCGAAGCCTACAGTCTGTGCTTCTTAAAGCTGTGAGTGCCAAATGCCAAGGCTATCTAGTCTTGATTCCACTGCATGCCTCTTTCTTCCACCAACCCAAACTTTCGGTTTTTTCTTCCCACTTCTGCAGGTTCTTTTTAATCCCCTCTCTCTCCCTTTGTCATTCTTGCCCTATCCTTCTCTTCCTTCACTGGACTCCAGTTTCTGCTTCTCTCTCTCTTGCTCTTCTTGGCTAATGGTCTGATTATGAAAATAAGTCTTGATTCCTAAAGCCAAATAATGATAGCCACTAAGTACAACCACCTGCACACCTGCACAAATGTAGCATTATGTATGTACAAAAGTGTTCAACCAAGCACTGTGCTTATGGCATACATGACACATAAATCGAACCGAATATGTACCACAATTCTAAACAATTCTTAAGTCCAATCACAATTAAGGTGTAATTTTTAATTAAGTGCAAACTGTGTTTGCAGCTAAAAATCTGGTGTAATTTCCAGGTGAGAAAACGGCCAAAAATGGACAATTACCTCAAGAAACTGAGGACATATTCTCAATTCCTGCAATAATATGTCTAGGGGACTCTTGATGACAAACTCAGAGTACCTCAGATTTGTCCATTCCTGAAATGACCAATACCTGTGTAATTAGTAATGTCAGGAGTGGAAATACTGATGCGCTATTCCTGACCCGCTGGAATGGGGCCATAAAAGGTTACAAGAACACGAAGGGTAGCAGAGAGGAGCATGTCTAGGGTCCGAGGGAATCTGATCTCCTTACTCAAACCTCTACATGAAGCAGTGGTGTAAGAAGAGTTATATGGACCCAACACAAGAGGCACCCCTACTCCCTGGTTCAGGAGTCATAATGAGTTGTAGTAGGGCCCTAAAACGAGGTTGCAGAAGAAAGGAGACATCTTCATTCTTAGAGAGTTGGTGCTGCAATTGACTATGTACTCCACACAGTGAACTGAGTTAGCTTTCTGGCAGGTCTCAGGAACAGAAAATATAGTGTCCAATTAAAACAAAAAGTGAAAGTGCGTGTATGCCAGGTCATAACGATTCCTAGAGGCCATCTGTAAAACTGCACCAGGTGCAGGTTTCCAGAGACGCTACTGGGAATGTTATGTGACATCTACAGTGGGCTCTTATTAGCCAAGTGTGGAAATCTGTGCAGGGTAGACTTAAGATCAGGAAGAAGGGAGATCCTGTGCAAATGCATTTTTTTCTCTTCAGGGAAACCATTTTCCCCAATGGAGAAATGACTTCCCCTGCACACCACTAAATTTGGAGATGATCTGCCCCCATTACCATCCTGAAGGGAACATATTCCAACCATTTCCATGGGGAGAATGCTCACTAAAGAACGTGTATCAGTGTTCAAAAGCTTGCATGGCAAATCATGCCTTGTAAAACCAACTGTGCACCCCTGGTGGAGAACTCTGCAATGATAAATCCATTAATGCGCGCCAGGAATCCCTTCAGGAACGCCTGGCAGTGTAAATATAGATATTTAAGGTCGTAAATACATATGGTTGGCAGAAAATCCATTTCTGAATTGGGCTCCAAATAACTAAATGCTGAACCACAGTGGAACTTTAATTTGTTTCTGTGGAGGACGAGGACACCACCACATCTTTCAGATTCCTAATGTTTAGCGCCATGAGCAGCCCTGCGTACAGTAAATGATGATGGGAGACTATTTCCATAAGCGTGCTCTGTGGCAGGTATTTTCCCAAAATGGTTGATTACGTAAGCAGACTGAAGTGTTGTTGAATGACTGCACACAAATGTGATTATTCTGTGAATCGTCTTATATTTTTATCTTTGGTTCTTGATTTAGATTGTCCGCTAGCAGCCCTCTTCAAAGACACCCTTAGTTTAGTGTACGGATTAAAATTAACAAGGGGTATAAGCAGGGGTGTAAAAACAGCAAAACCCATTGTAGTTATGAATACCCTTGTTTCTGCTCTCAACTCAGAATAAAAAATTCGAAAAATGAAGAAAGAAATGAGAGAGCGCAAACTGACCTAAATGTATGAGTGCATCACACTTACCTGTAGTAAGCACAAATCATGAGGAGAAATGCCATGAGTGCTAGTAGTATCTGCAATTATATTCTGAATGTATAGCTAATGTAGAGATTTAAGTAGAAGTGGAACTAATACAGAAATGTGTGACACTATATGATTTTATTAGATGTGATTATTCCTGAATCCATGTCGTGTAGCTGTTAAAATGTAAGATGGCATGTGGTTAAACGCAGAATGTGGTAGGCCTCAGGGCCAGAGCTAGAAGGGAAGGGGAAGGTGTTTCTTTTCACGACATAGATTGAAATAATGTTTTGGTCATTGCATTAATGGGCCATGATTTATAGATGTGTTTACTGAATAATAGAATAAGAGTATTAACATGCTTTAATTAATGAAGAAGTTGAATGCTATAATCATTATGAGAAATGTTGCAAACCTTTTTGGAAGTCTATGAGAGTTGGGTTCTTGGCTGCAGATGTCTGTCTGCAAGAGAAAGGGAGGATCCGATTATAAATAATATGAATAGAGGTCTGTTCAGTAGACGGCCCAGACATGGAGGAGGGTTCTGGAATGTTTAAGGGGTATCAGCGGGCCGGAGAAGAGTCTGAGAAGCAAGGTCAACTCCAACGTATGAGGCCCAATACAAAGCAGCATGGAAAAAGCCAGAAGCTACACCACCTGAGGGGCGTCTCACGAGGGGCGTCTCACGAGGGGCGTCTCAAATGTTGTTGACTGTTTTGTATTAGGGACAGCACCCCTGGGTGGAGTTAGAGCAGATACCTGAGGACCCTTTAGAGAGCGGATGGGTAGGCAGAGAGGGGTCATGACTGGAGAACTATAGGTTTTCACCAAGAGACTAAGAGTGAGTGACTTCCCTTGGGGGTCATTCACTGCTGACACCTTTGATAGGTTGGGATTTGGTTAAGTAGGGATACCATCTAGAGCAGGGTAGGGACAGCCTAACCTGTGCGTTTTTCCTCCAACTTAAATGAAGGAGAGATATGCGTCAATGCTGATAGCTTTATTATTCTTAGAACTTGTGTTAGTAATTTCCGTTGCTCGTCTGAGGGCTTTCAGAGAGCACATGTATGTAGTTGGACCTGTGTATCTCGTGAATCTCATTCTGAGATGCCTGTATTTGCAGCTTATCCTATCCTTACAATAAACTTTTGAAAGCTAGAAGTTGTTTGTGATCTTTTGGAGCGGGGTCCTTTATTGGGTGAACTAGCTTGGTAACAGAGGCACTTTCTTCCTTCAATGACAGGCAACAAAGGTTCAGTCGACCAGATCGGGGTTTAGATCAATAGTGATAAGGTATCGATCAAAATCTCGCCCTTCCAGTTGGTAGCTATAGAGGATGGTTGCCTTCTTGAGGACGGTGACCTAGGCCAGGTTAGCTTACCCCAAGGCCCCTAGAAATCGATGATCGGAAGAACCGCCCGCCGAAGAAGATCCGGATGACGTGAGACAGAAAAAGCAGCAGTATCGGTCGAGAGTGAGTATAAAGGGTCATGCGTGTTAGATTGCGGTGTTTTTGTATTGTATCTATGTTGTAATGTCTGGCGGAGTTGGAATGTCTGTAGAGTGACTGTGGAACAGGTTGTGAGCGCGCGCAACCGGTGGAAATCTTAAGTGAGAGCTTAAGTGGTTCGGGTGTATCGGACACCCAGAGTAATTGTCAAATAGTGTGAAGGGGGTCATGAGGTACCATTGATCACCCGAAAGACCGAGATAGGGGGAACGTAAGAGTGAGTGCGTGAGTAACGGACGCTGGTCGGAAGTTACTGTGTGTGTAAGCAACCTATCAGAGAGACGATAGACATTTCGTCAGTTGTGTTGACAATTACATATAGACTGTGGACGTACAGTCGAGGGAAGTGACCGCTTGGTCGGAAGTAGTCATTTTTCGGTGTATGAATGGGACGCATGCATGACCGGGAGACGAGTTGAGAAAGGAGGGGTGCTGCTGCGAAGCGGAGAAAAGAGACGTCAGGAAGTGTCGCGACGTGATTGGCCGACAGGAGAAAGACCGCGCTGTGATAGGCCAGCTAGCAAAGACGTCAGAAAGTGTCGCTCTGTGATTGGCCGACCGGAGAAAGACCGCGCTGCGATAGGCCAAGTTAGCAAAGCCGCGACAGGATTGGTGGATTGTCATCAGGAAGTAAACAGAGTAGCGAGGCTGGATATTGTGCGCATAATTATGAAGTGTTTTAAATGGCTGAGAGCGGCGTTTAAAAAAGAGAAGCGGGGATCGTATGAAGGGGAAGAAGCCCCGCCGGAGGGTACGCCGGCTCGTTACATGGCAGTGAATGTTGGGTTGCATACGATCCTTTGGATATCAGAGTGGAGTAAGATTACGGAAGGAAATGAGGAACTGACGTTCCCGAAGTACGGGACGTTCAGATTAGAGGTGTTACATCGATTAAAATCAGTCATGACCTCAATGAGACCCTTGCCTAGACCGACCCAGTTTGAAGCTCTTGATGCATGGATTAGGGCAGCGCATGAAAAGAATATGAACAGACGACAAGAAAGGGTGAAACGATCGGTAAGGGCAGTGCAGGATGCCAGGTGGGATGCGGATGCTAAAAGATGGAGAGTGCATAACATGGAAGTAAATAAACTGTACCCAGTGTTAGAGGTGCCCGGTAATAAAAGCCCCCTAGAAGAAGATGATGAGAGCGAAACAGAGGACAGCCTGATAAACAGATTACTGACAGACAGGCCACCCCCGTATAATAGAGCAGGGGGAGAGGTCGAGCATAGTGAAAGAGAAAAGGGGGGCAATGCAGGAGAGCATGGACCGCTTCCCAGTTCAGAGTGGGATCCTGAGGCAAAGAAAGAGCTGTCCCAGCCTAGTCAGGTGCAACAGGTAGTCGGGAGGTTTGTGGTACAAAGAGCGCCGGAAACGGAGAGCGCCACATCCTACGCATTACCAGATGCACTACAGGTACCGGTTACCATAGGTCCTATAATATCGATATATGACCAAGAAAGAGCAAGAGGGGAAGAACGGGTACGGAAGGACAGAGAAAGAGCAGGGACGGCAAGGAGGAACGATACGATTAATTCCCCAAGTCAGATGCCGATACCAAGAGAGTGGAGCACCCCGATGCACACAGCAGGGGATCCAGGAGGGGACCCTGGGGGCCCTAGATGGCCAGTGGATCTGAGGGGATCTGGACGAAAATCCTTTCAAGAGCTAAATGAGTACATGAAGAAGTGGGATGAGGCAGTGGAGGCTCACAAGAGCATCATAGCTGCAGAAGCTGAAAGGGAAAGTCAGGACAGCAGAGCTCGGACTCACTGCGGGGCGGGGGAGAGCAACCCGGAGTGGGACGGGAGAGAGAGAGATAGTAGGGGAGTCACCCATTGGGCCCGGAGTGGGAATAGAACAGACCTGGAAAACGGGGGCCCCGGGAGTGGAGGGGTGGCGTGCCCAATACTCAGTGAAGGGGAGAGGAGAGCGCAAGAGTACAGAAACAGCTTTAAGTGTCCACACTGTGTGCCCGGCACCAGAGAACAGAATGGGAGTTGTGAGAGGTCGCACCATAGTCCCTGTGATGACGGAAATGAGCGCAGCCCAGGGAATATGGGGAACCAGGAAGGATCGTATCGGATACTGAGCGATACTAGGCAAAGGGAGAGTAGCGACCAAAGGGAAAATAACAGAGAGGAGTATGGTGAAAGGAGAGAAGCAGGAGAGAGTGGGCAGAGCAAGAGTGGGGGTAACAGGCCCGTGTTCCATCACCTTCCAAGATCGGATGGCCGAGCATGGGACCTGGAGAGATGGGAGCAAGGGAGAGCACTCATTAACTCTCCCGAGCCCAAACGTAGAGCTCGGAGTTGGGATGGTAGGGAGACCAGTGAGCCCCCTTCGAAAGACATATTGCGAGCTGAGATAAAAGCTAAGAGACTCGATGTCGCCAGCTTAAGGTCAGACCTGGATGACATGATAGATGGTACCCTGCCTTTAGAAAGAATGGAAATGTATGAGCAGGATGAAATACTGTATATGGCAAAGGACATCACTCGAAAAGCGAGAGCAATCCATGAGAAGTTAGTCGAACTAGCAGGCAAATATATGGTGGACCTGTCAAGAACCAAAGCATTACAGGGTAACCACAGGCTACATTACACAGATCGAGACCTAGATGAGAGGAGAACGATTGGGCTGAAAACGCACATAAGGGAACTGATCACTGGAATAAGGACATGGAGGGCACTAGATAAGTGGGAAGAGAGGTGGTCCAAGAAAGGGACCGTCAGGAGAAGCACGCTTGGGACGACACCAGGAAGGCTGCAGGGAATAGAAGCATACCCTTTGCGAGAAGTCGCCAATGGGAACTATGTGCATGTCCCTTGGAGTAGGGGAGATTTAGCTGCTTTTACCACCTCCTTCCCCAAATTGCGGGAAAACCCAGTGGAGTGGTACAAGCAAGTCGAGAGATTTGTAAAAATCTCAAAGGTCCTATGGATAGATCTGAACACGCTGTTCGACATTGTAGTACCAGGAGATCTGTGGACAGCATGCAAGGTTAGCGCTGAGTGGCCCACAACGGAGCCGGAGAGAGATGCTAAGACTAATGGGCCGTCCGAGATTGTGATGGCAAAATTCGAGAGAGTGATGACTTGGCTGAAAGAGAAAGTGCCAATGCAAGACATAGATTGGGTCAGAATAGACCGAACCAGACAGGAACCCAAAGAGACCGTCCACGAATATTACGAGAGATTGCTGAAGGCGTTTAAACAGTATAGCGGCCTGGATGTAATGGATCCAAAAGACATAGGGCAATTCGTGTCCAAGTTCGTCCTGGGACTGAGACCGGATATTAGTTTAATGATTCAGCAACACTCGATTTGTTGGCAAAGTAAACCCCTAGACGAAATACTGAGGTATGCCAGGTACTGCTGTGATGAGATAGACTCCAAGGCTAAGAAACTAAAAGAAAAGTTGATGGTGGTACAGATGCAGGCAGCAGGAAAGGGGGGACAGCAGCAACAGCAGCAAGGAATAGGTACAGGAGGAAAGAAGCAGTACAGTCAGAACAAGGGCAATGAGGAGAGTTCCACCTTTAGACCCAGATTAGACATAGCTGCCTTGAAGAAAACGACTAGGTGCCACCAGTGTAACGAGGTGGGGCATTGGAAACGCGAGTGTCCCTACAATGTAGAGATAGGAGAACAAGAGATAGAGGAGGAAGAGGTCCAGAGCGCGCCTACAAGAGGGGTGACGCCATACCAGGGAAAGGTGCTCAAAGGGGGGGGGGCTCCTCCCCGAGCCCAGTTCCCGCAACCTCCTCGAGTAGGGACTATGGGTAAGACCTATAGACAGATGCCCCTGTTTGTAGAAGGAGAAGAGTGCTATTATGTGGACCCATTAACCGGACAGAGAGTGGAAAGAGAAGACTGCACCCTCGGGGCAGCCTTGGAGGTGGACCAGAGGGGACCCTATGTCGAAGCAGAAGTAGCAGGGTGCCCCACGACATTTCTGGTGGACACAGGAGCCACTAGATCCACGATCAGATCAGCTGCAGTTCCAGACCTGCCCATGTCTGGAGAGACCATACAAGTGGTGGGGGTCGCAAACAGGAGAATAACCAGCCAATTGACAGAACCAGTACAGGTGAAAATAGGGAAGTACAGCGATGAGCACCAGTTTGTGGTTTGCGATTCAAGTCCTGTGTGTCTGCTAGGGAGAGACCTGTTGTGTAAATTGAATTGTACTATATACTGTACACCTCAGGGAGTGGAGGTATTGACCAATGATGATGACGCAGACTTCAAAGTTGCAAACTCAAGAATATGCGTGGAGCTGTACCCTACTTTGACAGTAGATGAGCTCCCCTGGGACTTGAGAGAGACAGTGGCACCAGAAGTATGGGATTTCACTGGGGAAGAGATAGGATTGGTCAAAGGGGTGGACCCAGTGAAAATTGTAGTGAAACCGCATGCTGAGTTCCCAAGAACACCCCAATATAAATTGACTCCAGAAACGATTGCAGGCATAAAACCCGTGATCGAGTCCATGATTAAACAGGGAATACTGAAAGAAATCGTGGGTAGTCCATGCAACTCCCCGATTATGGGTCTGCAGAAACCAAATGGGAAATTTCGGATAGTACAGGACCTTCGAAAGATTAATAACATAGTCGTTTCGTGTTGTCCAGTGGTACCGAATCCATCAGTGATACTGTTTCAGATTCCATTCCAAGCTGAGTGGTTCACTGTGATTGATCTTTGTCAGGCTTTCTTTTCGATCCCTCTGGACGAAGAAAGCCATTTTCTTTTCGCATTTAAGCTGGAAGGTCGCGTCCTAACATGGTGTCGTATTCCTCAGGGGTATACAGAGAGCCCATCGATCTTTAACCAGCTTTTGAAGAAAAATCTTGAAAGTCTAGTGCTGCCCCAGAAGTCAGTTCTGGTCCAGTACATAGACGACCTCCTCGTGGCGTCAGAAACAGAAGAAGCTTGCAGGGAGGACTCCATTGCTTTGTTAAATCACCTAGCTGCCAATGGGCACAAGGTGTCCCCGGGAAAGTTGCAGTACTGCCTGACAGAAGTGCAGTACTTGGGACACAGAATAGAGAAAGGCAAGCGAAAGGTGTCACCAGACAGAATAGAGGCGATCATGAAAATGAATGCGCCTAAGACACAGAGAGAGGTCAGGATGTTCCTAGGGATGGTGGGTTATTGCCGACAGTGGATCGCGAACTTTTCACTGAAAGCAAAGCCCTTGCAAAAACTGACGCACAAGGAGGTGAGCGATCCGGTACCATGGGACAAAGACTGTTTGATGGCATTCCTACAGCTGCGAGAGGACCTGTGTCGTGCTCCGGCATTGGGAATGCCTGATTATAATAAACCATTTTTGCTTTACTGTTGTGAGAGAGAAGGTTGCGCGTTGTCTGTGTTAGTCCAAATCCATGGGAATGCCCGCAGACCAGTTGCTTATTTCTCGGCTACTTTAGACCCAGTAGCCGCAGCGTTGCCCGGATGTCTCAAATCCGTTGCTGCAACGGGTGTCAGCATTGAGAGATGTGAAAATATCGTCATGGGGCACCCGTTAGAGGTGTGCGTGCCCCATTCTGTTGAACTGTTGATGACCAGGACCAAAACACAGCATCTGACCAACAGCCGGCTCACGCGCTATGAGCAAGTTATTCTTGCTGCAGAGAATGTGACCCTCAAGAGATGCTCTGTTTTGAACCCTGCCACCTTGATGCCACTCCCAAATGATATCGAGGATGATGATGAATGTACAGACCATGACTGCCTCGATGTGACTGAACTATGCACCAAACCCAGACCCGACATCGTAGATGAGCCACTGACCGACCCAGACGAAATTTTCTTTGTCGATGGCTCATGTGTAAGAGACGAAGTTGGGCAGTTGAGAGCAGCTTATGCTGTTTATACAATTACTGGAGTTGTGGAAGCTGGGTGCCTGGAAGGAGTACACTCCGCTCAGGTAGCCGAGATTATTGCCTTGACACGTGCTTGCTTGGCAAGCAATCAAATTCGAGTCACCATATACACCGACAGCCAATATGGTTATGGGGTGGTTCATGATTACGGGCAGTTATGGTCTCAAAGAGGGTTCATGACCTCTTCAGGCTCTCCCATTCGCAATGGAGAGTTTGTGCGCCTGTTGTTAGAGGCGTTGCAATGCCCAGCAGGTATCGCAGTTGTAAAGTGCACCGCACATACCAGAAATGAGGACTTCGTTTCGAAAGGCAATAGATATGCTGATGAAGTTGCGCGGTATTGCGCGGAGCAAGGGTACTCTTTCACAGAGGTGGAAGTGGGTGGAATAAATGTAAGGACTGAATTAGCCATGATATTGGAAACTGTTGATACTTGGGATGAACTGTCAAACATGCAAGAAAATGCTCCTGATTTTGAAAAAGAAACATGGGAAAAGGCAGGATGTGTAATGGGGGAGTCCCATTTTTGGGTCTCAGCAGACGGCAGAGCAGTGTTGCCCAATGAGATGGTGAGTCCAATGGCCAGACTCATACATGGTCCCGTACACTTAGGGAGAGATGCTATGCTGAGAGTGTTTAGACAGACCTGGTACAATCCTAAGTTTAGAATAGCAGCAGAAGTAGTGTGCCAGCGTTGTGTGACCTGTCAGCAGCTGAACGTAGGGAAAAGAACACCAGTTGCACTGAGTCACATAGGAAGGTCTGGAGGTCCATTCAATCGAATGCAGATAGATTTCATTGAAATGCCGAGGTGCAACCGCCTCCGCTATGTCCTGGTGGTTGTTTGTGTATTCTCCAGATGGGTTGAGGCATACCCTACACGTAGGTGCGACACCCTCACAGTGGCCAAGTTACTGCTTAGGGAACTCATTCCGCGCTTCGGGGTGCCGGCCTTTTTGGAATCAGATAGGGGAACGCATTTCAACAGCGAGCTTGTGAAGATGATTTGTGCGGCTCTGAACATAGATCAGAAATTGCATTGCAGTTACCGACCAGAAGCCTCAGGAATTGTGGAGCAGATCAATGGCACGATCAAAGCCCGAATTGCAAAAGTGTGCTCCTCAACGACCCTGAGTTGGCCTGACGCCCTGCCATTGGTCCTCATGAGCCTTCGTAGTACCCCAGACAGAAGAACGGGGTTGTCACCACATGAGGTGTTAATGGGGAGAGCAATGAGGCTGCCATCTGTCCCAACTACTGCACTGTTAAATATCACAGATGATATGATCCTGGATTATTGTAAGGGGCTGTCTGACGCCATTCGTTCTGTGTCCCTTCAGGTGCAGGCTGCCGAGGTTCCATCGTGCCAGGGCCCGTGCCATGACCTGTATCCTGGGGACTGGGTCCTGGTGAAAAAACATGTGAGAAGAAGCTGCCTGGATGTTCGTTGGCGTGGGCCCTTCCAGATCATCCTGATCACGAACACGGCTGTGAAGGTGGGAGGCCTGCCCAATTGGATCCACGCGTCACATACGCGAAGGGTTCCAGCACCTCTGGAAGAAACAGCTCCTCTCTCGGATAGACGTCCAACAGAGGACCGAGAAGCCATAGAGGGGGCTAGCCAAGCTGTAGAGGTGCCAGCGGAAGCAGGGAACGAGTCTGACCAAGCTGAGGACGGTCAGTACAACAGCGAAACAGACGACGCTACAGAAGGAGAAAGTAGCTGGGAGTACGAGTCAGACACTGACAGGTCTGACAGAGAGCGAGAACAGACAAGAAGGAGAAGGAGTAGAAGGGCACGTGGAGAAGCTAATTGGCCGCAAAGAAGGAGCTCTAGCCTGAGGTCAACTCCAGAGATAACCCTTCCTCCGATATCAGAAGACTCAGACCCGGAAGAAGGTGTTCAGGGCGCTGAAGCACCGGACCGAAGAAGGTCAAGAAGAGTGCGTGTGCCTAGCAGAAGATACTCCACCCCTGAGTGGACATATCTGGCGACAAATGTCTGTGAAACAGGAGACAGGGAGGATCCGAGCGGTGGTGGTGTCCAGTTCTGAGCCCATCGTCACCGTGGAAATACGACTGTTGGTACCCGGAGTCGAACAAGAAGGGTCACTAACATTCATGCTCCCCAGACCTCCCCGCCTCAGCAAGTTAAAACATATGTTTCTTTCAGAATTGCAATTCCCCGACTTTGGTACAACGATAACAGCCCATGAAGAGCACAATCTTCGTTTGGAAATACTGAACTTTGCTATCGAAGCTGCAGGCACAAACTTGATAGTAGATGCTTAAAGGACTTTGTAAATAAAGCGAGCAGAAAAAGAAGATTACCTAGCGCCCAGGAAGCAGAGAATATTAGGGAACTTCCCTTGAGTTGATGGAGAAGGGCTAGGGTTGTCTTTATTGAACTATTAAAGGACTTTTGCGAAGAAGGTTGTCAGCTTCCAGTTGTGTGGATTCTAAAGACAAAAGGATTAAAAAGAGACTGTAAAGGAACGAGAAGATAAGAACTTTGTGCCAAGATAAGAGAGAGCCATATTGTCTGACGAAATGGAAGCCGGCACCCAGAACCGCAGAGCTAAATGTATAATAGGTACACTAATAGTAGGAGTGATAATATTGATAGCTTTAGTGGTAACAATTTCTTATGTAAAGGGACATGAGGAAGAGGCGAAGGTAACTGATGTGAAATCTGTAGAAACGCTTACACCCACTGTTGCTGGGGAGAAAAGGGAAAACACTCAAGAGAAGGCGTTATTAGCTGCAGAAGCCCGCAGGTTACACGTAGATGAGTCCCAAGGAGACTTTAGGTCAAATGCTTATGCTAAACTCTTATATGAATACGTGGATGCCATGGAGGTTAAGGACTGTTACGTCTGCATGCAGTTGCCGGCGTCTGTAGATGAAGGCATTAGATATCATCACCTCCCGCTGACATATGGCATTACATGTAGCTTATTGCTTAGTATATTTTATGAGAGAGATAGTTTTGAATACTATTTCTCCAACTATGATTCAGTGTTGCCAGAAGTCCCAAATTATAAGCAGATGAACAAATGGGACTACTGGAAGAGTGAAGACAGATTGGCCAAGTTCTTCATTCCTTGGATTACCTTAGATACTTCACATGCCCGTAGAAATAACCTGACATGCAAGGTGTCAGAAGTCGAGAAGAAGTTCATAGGGCAGGTGGATGATCGTTACAGGAGACAAAAGATTTTGAAAAAATCAGGACAATGGAAAACAGATTGGACCGAGGAAGAGAAGTCACACAAGAGAAAGGGTAGTAGTGGTCCAATAGCTTTAGATAAGACGCAGAGAGGAAAGCTATGTCTTCACCGAGCCAAAACGTATTATGAAAATATATACGTGGGAGAAGTCGACTGTGAACATGCTTTCAATATAGAGTACTATACTAAAGATTTCCTGAAGGGAATGCAAGTGATTCCAAATGTGTATTTTGTATGTGGAAGAAATGCCTACGTGAGACTACCTGACAACTGGTATGGATCATGTTACCTAGCAATTGTCTTCCCCAAAATATATCATGCACAAGACTTAGAGATCATTGAGGGCAAGACATCATCGAGGGGAAGGAGAGATGTAGGAGATGCAGAAATGGTTGGAGATGTCTTTGGAGCTATGTTCCCTCTTTTGGGACTAATCCTTAATGATGTTAAAATTAGACGACTGGCAACAGTCGTCGACAGGTTGTCTGCCAGCACTGCTCAGTCCTTAATGCTGGTAGAAGGAGAGATGCAATCGATAAGGGCTATGGTTCTTCAGAACCGTCTTGCGTTAGACGTCCTACTAGCAAAAGAGGGCGGAGTCTGTAAGGCTTTGAAGGTCCAGGAATGTTGTACTTACATTCCAGACAATTCGAAGCCCCTTGAGAAAGTTATTAGGAACATAACTGATATTCACAAGGAGATCGAAGACTTGAGTAGAGAAAATGTCTGGGAAAAGGTGGGCCACGGAATGAGTGAAGTTGGAGGGTGGATTTCCACCCTAGGCAAAAGCTTTGTGTGGTATATACTAAAACCTATCATCATAATATTGATCTGTGGGATTATATTGTGGGGATTGGTGAGGGTATTCAAATGGTACAGAGCAAGAAGGTCAGAAAGAGCCCAAAGAGAGCAGCTGCAGAGATTGGCTGCCATACAAGATAATCAGTACAGGAGTCTGAGGGCTCTGGAAACGCAGAGACAAGTTATGCTAGCAATAACTGCAGTTTAAATGTTAGTGATGACCCCGAGAGGTCATCAAAGGGGGGAACTGAGAGAGCGCAAACTGACCTAAATGTATGAGTGCATCACACTTACCTGTAGTAAGCACAAATCATGAGGAGAAATGCCATGAGTGCTAGTAGTATCTGCAATTATATTCTGAATGTATAGCTAATGTAGAGATTTAAGTAGAAGTGGAACTAATACAGAAATGTGTGACACTATATGATTTTATTAGATGTGATTATTCCTGAATCCATGTCGTGTAGCTGTTAAAATGTAAGATGGCATGTGGTTAAACGCAGAATGTGGTAGGCCTCAGGGCCAGAGCTAGAAGGGAAGGGGAAGGTGTTTCTTTTCACGACATAGATTGAAATAATGTTTTGGTCATTGCATTAATGGGCCATGATTTATAGATGTGTTTACTGAATAATAGAATAAGAGTATTAACATGCTTTAATTAATGAAGAAGTTGAATGCTATAATCATTATGAGAAATGTTGCAAACCTTTTTGGAAGTCTATGAGAGTTGGGTTCTTGGCTGCAGATGTCTGTCTGCAAGAGAAAGGGAGGATCCGATTATAAATAATATGAATAGAGGTCTGTTCAGTAGACGGCCCAGACATGGAGGAGGGTTCTGGAATGTTTAAGGGGTATCAGCGGGCCGGAGAAGAGTCTGAGAAGCAAGGTCAACTCCAACGTATGAGGCCCAATACAAAGCAGCATGGAAAAAGCCAGAAGCTACACCACGTGAGGGGCGTCTCACGAGGGGCGTCTCACGAGGGGCGTCTCAAATGTTGTTGACTGTTTTGTATTAGGGACAGCACCCCTGGGTGGAGTTAGAGCAGATACCTGAGGACCCTTTAGAGAGCGGATGGGTAGGCAGAGAGGGGTCATGACTGGAGAACTATAGGTTTTCACCAAGAGACTAAGAGTGAGTGACTTCCCTTGGGGGTCATTCACTGCTGACACCTTTGATAGGTTGGGATTTGGTTAAGTAGGGATACCATCTAGAGCAGGGTAGGGACAGCCTAACCTGTGCGTTTTTCCTCCAACTTAAATGAAGGAGAGATATGCGTCAATGCTGATAGCTTTATTATTCTTAGAACTTGTGTTAGTAATTTCCGTTGCTCGTCTGAGGGCTTTCAGAGAGCACATGTATGTAGTTGGACCTGTGTATCTCGTGAATCTCATTCTGAGATGCCTGTATTTGCAGCTTATCCTATCCTTACAATAAACTTTTGAAAGCTAGAAGTTGTTTGTGATCTTTTGGAGCGGGGTCCTTTATTGGGTGAACTAGCTTGGTAACAGAGGCACTTTCTTCCTTCAATGACAGGCAACAAAGGTTCAGTCGACCAGATCGGGGTTTAGATCAATAGTGATAAGGTATCGATCAAAATCTCGCCCTTCCAGAAACGTTAACACAAGAATTTCTACTAATATTTACAGCAGAGTCATCTACATATTACTTTGTGAAGTGCCCTGCAAACAGCTCACGTGTGGAACGTTATTAATTGATGAGCTGTAGCCAACAACAAATGTGTTAGAGGTATCTACATGAGTGAAGAATACTGAACGGTACATCTATTCATGTGTCTATAGGTAAGACATAACGTCTTAAGTGAGCATTTCATTAAGCCAATTATATATGTATGTTACATAAACATAATTGTATGAACAGGGCATACAAACCCAGCCACTCTGGAGATGCTACATTTAAATAGGGGAGAGAATACTATTTTACATGGATGCTTAACTAAGTTTTTGAGTTTGAGTACCTATTTCCATCTGGAGGAGGATCTGCAACAATCAACGTCATTGCCCAAATACATTAGCGGGAGTAGTAAATGCTCTCTAACAATGGCAAACATTCAGTACAATATTCAAAAGGCCGTTATACGCCACTACAAAGACTGCATATGTATTTTTGTATTTATTAAGAGATGAAAGAGAATGCAAGAGTTGACTTTATTCAGTATGGAAGGGTAAGTGGGCAAGTACATCTCAGGGACCCCCAGAGTATACATCAACTCCCTTCAACCCTCCAGTCTTACAACAAAAAAATCGCCCTTGCCACCAAAAATACAAACTACACTGAGTCCTATAGATAACAGAAGAATAAAACAACTGCAGCATAATCAGTCAAGACGAAGAAAGAAACCCCAACTTACAAATTTAGAAACTAACCTATTAAAGCTCACTCTGGATCAATAAATACACACTCAACAATCAAGGATGCTCTTAACATTGACACCCTGAATGCCACAAATATCGTAGCCTGTAAAGAGACTGGTCTAGAAGTGACTTTGGAGAAAGCCTTCACAAAATATTTACCAAAAAACAAAATACCTGAACATTCTGCTGTGTGTAGTAAGCTAAAATCAAAACATTTCTGATTTAGAAATGACATAACCAACACAGATGAACAATTGGTCAAAAGGTGTTATCAACCCCTTTGTGGCAGTAATCAAATACTGCTACATGTAAATCCTGAATCACCTGCCCAAACTGATCAAGCACCTTCAAACTATCTGTCTTGATTTTATTCCGGGAGAATTATAGACTATATTCATTTTTTACAATTGACTCTATATTCGAAAATGCATAGTTCATGCTACTGAGTCAGCACTATAGTCATCTACATGCCAAAAAGTGATTTAAACAATACATTTTTTGGAATGATCATATATATTTTTGACTATAAAAAGAGGCATACTTGGGGGCTAGAAGTGGACCTATATTGAGAGTGCTCCGCAATTTCATTGGTAACGTGTTGGTTGGGCTATGAACATTTGTTGTTCATTTGTCTAGCTGGTACACATGGTAGCGACAGATGTGTTAATAGTGTTCTGAGCACCAAGATTTGTCTGTAGTGCAGTGCTCTAAGGATAGGAAAGTACCACTGCTAACCCAATATTGCATTTTTCTAGATTCAAATATATTTGTATACCTGTTAGTTATGTTGCAATGCATGATATCTGTATTATCGTGAGTGATTCAGTCATTGCTAAGAAATATGTAGCTTAAATGTACAATTTGGATTGATTCATCCCTTCGTTCTTATATGTTAGCAGCGGAAGCTAATTAACTGTGGGCCTTAAGGGTCCGATCAAGTCTTCTGGTACTGAAAATAAATGGAACCCCAGTAATGTTGTGTCATTGATTACAAAAGATGCTGTCCAGTCAATGACTGTAGGAACCGCAAAGAGTCTTTCTCTGTCACAGAAGCTGGGCGGACATAGATTTAGTTTTGCTGGCTTCAGGCAGTGCTCCCCATCAGGCTGATAACCAAGACGGTATATTTGGCAAGGGAAATGTAAAGATTAATGAACTGTCTTTACAGACTGAGCCTAAGTCAGGAAGTGCAACACCCGTTCATGCAGTACAGACAGAAACAGCAAATGATGCCACAGAGAAAATAATATAACAGGGAAATAGCAAGCTGATTCCTTAATTCAAATAGGTTTATGGAAAGGCCTGTTTATATTTTTCTAATTAATTTGTACGTTCCCCGTGAATTAGTACTATGGCAGTTAACCATTGCTTTTGTCAGAAGACATCTAAAGACAGGTAAAAGGTATAGTTTTACATACACACTGATACACAAGCAGGCCTATTTAAATCTAAGTTTATTATTTCAGGAGCACAGGGACAGTGATGAAATAGTTTATTTATAGTATACTAAAAGGGAATCACATAATAAGTCGAAAGTCGAACTTTAAGGTCAGCATGGCTGCATATTTGTAAGGGAAATACTGAAAATGTATATTTACAGACACATCCACGGAAAGTGAAGGTTTATTGTTTGGACACGAAGACATTGAAATGAGTGACAAAAGTACACCAAGAAATCTTATATATTTTCATTTGATTGAAGACAAAAGACCTGATCAGTTGTTTACATTGGCGAACCTATTTATGTATTAGCAGCTACAGAAATAGGATACCATAGAGAATGTTTTGGAAAACATTTTTATGAAATTATTCTTTTCACGTATTTAGAAATGGTAATAAGCTTTGACGTTTAAATATATTTATTACATTGTTTTTAATTTTAACTGACTATAGGTCATAGTATCGTTCACAAAAATATAGTCTGACATAAAGTTTGTTCTGGTCTCACCCCATTTTTAACCACTACTGCTTGTCTGCATTTTCATTACTTAAGTTTGATGTTATTTCTATATTCGTTTTATCTTTATTGAGGTGTGTTCATTATTGCACATGCAGGTCTTTCTCCATTGGTTACACACTCAGTTTGAGTTATAGGAGTTGTGGATTGAGACATACCAATTAATACCAAAACCAATTCACAACATTTTGAGTAGACTCTTGTTTTACATGCAGTAATGTCTGTGAAAGCAATTGTATTGTAGTTATTCCTATATGGAAAGGAGTCAAGTTGACTTACCCTCAGACTAGCTGAGAGAGTAAGACCTTCACTTTTGTTGTTGTGCGAAAAACAACAGAATACGGCGATGTGTGGTGAGTGCAAGGTAAATGGTTATATTTATTTTTTATTTTACTTTCCCTATACCGTCATCTGTCCGCTTGTCCCTGCCCCATCGCTGTTACCAGTGCTGGCCCCGCCTGCATTCAGATTTTCCTGACCTTATTTATTGTTTCTTTGGGTTCAACTGAGCTTCTTATGTATGGTCCCTCCGCAGCTTACATTAACATTCTTGTGAGAGCATAGTATAATGGGTCATTTATTAAGGGGAATGCAAAATTTGAGCGACAACAGACTATTGAGATTCTCTAAAAAAGGGATCAAATCTTGGGAATTGGTTTACATTCTGCATGTGGTGAGTTGCAAAAGTTCACTTTTCCCGGAGGAGAGTCAGGTTCCAAAAAGGAAAACCAGATTTTGAGTTTAAACACACTCAAAGACCATTTTCTCTTATTGATTTGGAACAGAGGTATAGGAAGAAGAAAAATAAATATTTCCATGATAATGATGGTTTTGTGGAATAGATACTAAAACAATGAAGTCCTGCATATTAATATGAGATGTGTGTTTATTGCCAATATAAACTAATATTGTTTGAGTACACTAAAAAGCTATCACAATGCAGAATTTAAGATAATGATGTCATCAGCGTTTGGGTTTTTTCCATGCAGAGTTGATTACTTTGTGTACTGGGAGAACATGTGCGACTCTAAGGCAGTCTAATGCCAGGACACAAGGCTTCAATCAGGGAATGACAAAAGCTCATATTAAGGAAGGGAAATGGAAATGAACCCTTCTTGTTTGTTCTTTCTGCCTGCCAGTGGGTACTTCATCTCTACCCCAGTACTTTGGGCGCATGCTGAGAAGGAGGAATGTCACCATACCTGATGAGGCTGGGATAGACTGGATTAGCGTTGTCACTTCTGCCTTGTTCAGTTGAGCGACTCTGTTGGAGATGGTCTGATGCACATTTTCCAGCTGTTGGAAGTCAGAGACGGACACAGAGAAGTCAGGTAGAAAAGAAATGGTCTGCAGCTCAGTGATGTCGGCATTCCTCGCTCCCACGGCAAATGGCACCACTCCCATCCTCTTCAGGTTCGATGAAGGTCCCCTAACATCATCTTCTGATTTGCCAGCAGTCAGAAGGATCAGGAACTGTGGAACCCCATCCTCAGCCCTGCTGCCCGAAGCGCTAGTGAAAACATTCTCTGTGACATAGTCTAGAGCTGCTCCGGTGTTCAGTGGAGAGCCTCCCAAAGGAGATAGTCGCTGGACTGCATTGAGAACCCCCTGCTTGTCTGCATACGAATTCAGAAGGAAATCGGGCTGCGTAACATCACTGTACTGGACCACAGAAACTCGGATTTTGTCACTGCCCACTTCCAGCCCATCCACCACTCTCTGAACGAAGGTCCTCAAAGAGGGAAAACCACTTCGGACCTCATCTGAGCCATCAAGTAGAAACACAATGTCCTTTCTTCTGGATTCGTCAACTAGAGTGTGAAAACAGTGCACACAATAGACAGTGGCTTACAAATGCTCTTCTGACCGTCTAACTATTGCTTCATAATATCTTACTTTAATCTCAATCCCAAACCATACATGTCCAGGTCCTGCTTAAAACGTCACAGACTTAAACCACCCAAAAGAATGTTAGCATACATTTTGTCCAAAGCCATCTACTTTTTTATATATATGTATTTCTGCTTTGAACTTATTTTTGTACTATAATATTCCATTATTTATGTTAGTGCACCTTGTCCTTCACTTACTGGTATCTCTGATATTCCGAGTCTATCATCCCAAAATATCTGATCTAGTGTCCACTGGATCATGTTAGTTCTAATCTCTTGCACTGAAGAGTGAGTCAACTCCCCTATATCTGGATCTATCCCTTGATTTACAGTAATTTTGCTCTAGTCAGTGCTTTATACGAACTATTACTGTCAGTCACTGACTACTTGCTGGCAAATGACCGTTACGCAACCACCGCTAGACTAAATCTGTATCTCATTAATCAGGATAGAATGTGTTGCTCTCTCTTTCCTTGACTGCTCTAGATCCTCTCCTCTCCCCACCCCAACAAACAGGCACCCAAAGAGTATACGTACAAGCAGCAGGCGTTACTTCGAGCTGCACTGTCTTCAGCAGGTTCACCAGTTGGGGCTGAATATTTTCAATGGTGGGCAGATTGTCAGCTGCCAGAATGAAGCTAGGATCCAACACGACTCTTCCGAGCTCACTGGCATCAGCGTTCCTGGCTTTGATGGCGAAGGTCAGCACTCCAGATTGCCTGAGACTTGCTGCACCCTGGTCCACACTGTCCCGAGACCTTCCTGCGGAAAGGAGCACCAGTATCTGGGGCACGCCTTCGTCAATCCTGCTGCCCCCATCTCTTGTGAAGAGGTTTCTCTGGACGTACTCCAAGGCAGCGCCTGTGTTTAGGGTGCGCCCTGTCTTCAGCCTCATCTGTCGCACATTGGCAAGCACTTCCTCCTCAGACGGGTAGGTGTCGAACTTGAACTCTACCTTGACATTGTCGCTGTATTGAGCCACGGCCACCCTGGTTGCGTCAGGGCCCACATTCAGGTCTTCGATTACCTTGGCTACAAAATCACGTACTGGGCCGAAGTTGTTCACCATGTTGGCTGACCCATCCAACAAGAACAAAATGTCTCTCTTGCTTTCTAGAAGACAATAGAAAGTAAAGGGAGGACATGGCTAACTAGTGTGTTTGGATGTGCTTGCAAAAACCAAACAACTTCAATGCTTTGTTGAAAAGAAAAGTGAAAACTGCAAGGTTGGGGCAATATCCCCAGACAAGTGGCAACAAACTAACAGGGTTTTAATTGATTTGGCAGGTTAGTATGGTGTGTAAGTTACATTCACAGATGGCAGCCTACTTTGCATACTGAGAACAGTGCATCCGATCACGCAGCGTGGAAGCAGTTGAAGCACAGTTTTTACTAAATTAAGGCGTTATTAATCTGTTTGCTAAGTATAAAAGGATCCCAATAGCGTCCAAAGACTACGGTAATAAAAAACTGACGGATGTGAAGGGTAAAGCAGCCCGCAAGGACGACAGCATTATTGTATTTGGTAACGGTAAGAGGTTAAATCCATGCTTTAAGAAAGCACATTTTTGACATGTTCAGCATCACGCGGACTTATTTACTACAAGCGGTGCAAGAGATCTAGCGCAAGAACCCCACAGGAAAGTTTCAAATATATACGTCAGCATTTCCTCTATCCAGTTGCCGTCCAGCAGGACTCCAGCAACAGGTCTCATTTCCATAGTGCCCCAGTAGCCAGTACCCATTACCTCCTGGGAGCGGTTAGCAGACCCTGCAAGTATTGTACACAATGGGTACCAACATTCCAGTGCCAGTGTCACTATCCATAGCACAAGCATTCCATAACCACTAAAACTGTATTCCATTCCTAGGGCACAAACATTCCATACCGAGGTTCTCTAGCCCTTTGTACCCACTGTACATATACTCTAACACCTAGCACCAGTCACAGCATCATTCCATATTCACTTCTATCCAAAGGCCACCCACAGTCTGCATCTAGATCCATCAGTACTCTATGCGCACTGTTATCAACATTCCATATTCATTGTCCCCCATGTTCCACATCCAGGGACTAGTGCCACAAATATTTCCAAAGTCTGTTTCAACATTTATGTCCATATTTAGTTCCCTTGGCATTCCATATTCGGTGCTCAAATGATTATTTATATCTTTTGCTGCATAATCCACTTCCTACTGCCACACACATCCCACATACACATTAACAGTAGAAAATGCCCTATGTCATTGGAATGCTGTACCCAGTGATCTTAGTATGTACAACCCAATGCCACCATAATGCTGTTGCAATTGCCAACCTCATTACATATTCAGAACTCCCAGAATTCCTTAAGTGCAATTCAGCAATTATATACTCAGTGTCGATTGCATCCCATATATTTTGGTCTCGACCTTTGGTACTGGAATAAAGAATTCGACATCTGGTGCCTGCTTTTTCATCACACTTATGGCAAGCAGTATTTTATGCCCCGTTCCCTCAGCAGTCTGCATCCCCATCCGTGCCAAGAAAATCATTAATTTCTCACCATCAACACCTGAGCACAATCAACCCATCAACAAATTGGTGGTCCTCAAAGCAAAGTCAAATAGGAGCTCTGCCTGTAACGTCACAGCTTTCTGAGCATTTGTGAAATCATGCTTTAAGTCAAGCTGAATGTTGGTGAAGTGAAGGTTTTTAAGAAGACACTTAAAAAGATTTCGAAGTCTAAGTTGTTAGGATAAGCGCAAGACTAGGTTAGCGCTGCACACGTACACAGAATGTGAATGTCACTGTGAAGCGTTGGACAGCATATATAACAAATGACTTACCTTGGGCAATGCGCTCTCTCTGTTGGATACTTGTATCTAACCACAGATTCTTCACCTTTAGGATATCCCCAGGTACCAGACTGGATCCGGAAGATTTTTCAGCATAATATCTGTGCACGAGTAAATCGCATCGTGCCACTCCACATTTAGCCAGCTACGCCCAAGAGGTGGTAGGAGGACCTTCATATAGGTTCCACTCAAACGCTCTGATTTTGGTTTCTTTCTGTACATTGTTTCCGCCCTCAAATGCGGATTCCAACAACCAATTGCTTGTGTCAGTGTCCAGATCTCTAATTGTTTTACTCAATATCAACAGCAACAATATCCTGATACAAGAATATCTAGGACAGAATATCAAGGGACAACATATCAAATGGTAAGTACTTATCAGAGGTATAGATTTACTGATTTGATTAAAATTGTGTAAAGCGAGGCGTATGTCCGTAGGCGTTTCGGTGCTGCCATCTGCATGATGGTTTAGACTGCCTGTAGTCTACATCTCCATGGGAAGAGTAAATAACCAAGTTTTGAGATGGTTTCTGAAAATCTGCAGATTTACTATTCCTAACTCCACATCTATGTAGTTTGAAGATATATGTACAGTGTAGATACATATATGTAGAGTTAGGTATAGAAAGTCTAAACTTACTAACCTGTCAATATTTTTTTTGATATTTTATTCTCATATTCTGTCCCACCAGTATTGGAGGTTCGACAATTAGGGTGCAGACCCTCAGTTGGGACCTTTTCAGATGAAGAAGAGTCCATACCACAGAAGAGGGAATCTGCGGGTAGATAAAGTATCCACCACAAAGAGCAATACCAAAGGTAAGTAGCTTGTTCTTTTGATGGGTTCTTCTGAACACAGATTCCTCACCTATAAAATAGATACCAAAGCAGTACCTTTCCCTTTGGTGAGTCCGTGGAATGTCTCAAAAAGTCCTGAGGAACTGAACAGCCAAAATGCCCTACCCGTTAGAGATGGCTGTCAAAGCAGTAGTGATTCATGAACATGTGCACTAAACGTTGCAGCCTGACAAACATTCATGAATGGCACCCCATGTACCAACGCAGTGGGAGCGGTCTGGGCCAAGTTGAATGGGCCCTCAACCCTTCTGAAGGCTGCTTCTTGACCATCGAGTAGCAGATCTTGATGCAGATGGTTCCACCTGGACAAAAGGCCTGTTTTATGTGTTGGCAGAAAGGGTACTCCAGCGCAACGGTGAGAGAGTTCCCTTACTGCCAACCTCAAGGTCTGCATTTTGAATCGGGTGGACCTTCTGTTTTAAGACAGTGGAGACTACTCAGTCTCCGCCGCCTATACACACCTCCAATGGAGTAAGGGCCGTCGGAGTTTTGGCAATGTGTCCACCCACTTTAATTAGATTGAGTGGAAACATGGCCAATTTTCACTGCCAGTAACTGCCAAGAAAAACTTGGCAGCAAGGGGCAGTAAAATATTTTAAATTACCTACTGGAGAGGGGGTCATTGTTCTTTTTGATTGTTTAAAAGAAAATCGCACTATGGTATTTTCGTTTTAAGCATGAAAATAAAGTTGTTAGTTTGATGTTTGGCTCCGTCATCTTGACAGAGTGGTCCATCAAACTTATAATACATTTCCAGGAACTGCCTTCACTGCGGTTCCTAAAGATGCTAGACATATCTGCAGGGGCAGTGGACATCTCTAAATACGGTGGTCTGGATATCTTCGCCATGGCAGAAATAAAGTACTATACCTTGGCGACGGTAATTAGTCCATCCGTTTAAATCGGGCCGACGTCGTTTTCTAAACTGCTTGACATTTCTTTGCCATGGAGAACTGCACTAAGAGCGGATGGTCCTCCTAATGGTCTTTAGTATGATGGATGTAAAAGCTGAGCTCTCTTTTGGGGTTCAAACATTTGAGTCTCTCCTCCTATATCAAGGGGTGAGGTGTGGCAGAAAACGACCAAAGAGTTATGCACTTTCCAACATGAGAGTCACAACTTTTAGTAGAAAGGCCTCTCTATTCGTCAGCACCAATTTGTCCAGAAGAATGGTGGATTAGAGCAGCTGCACTGATAAAGCTTACTACTCACTCTCATGATGAGCATAGGTTATTCTGCTGAGAAAGACAGTATTTAGGGTGAGGAGATGTAGATGACAGTAGTGCAACAGCTCAAAAGGGGCACACACGAGGAAGGTAAGGACCAATTAAGGTAGCACTATGGCACCACAAATATTTAAGGAGGAAACATGGTTTAAACCTTTGAGAAATCACATCACAACAGGTGATTTAAGCAAAAATGGGCAACAGATAACCATGCACGCTGCTATTCCTTGCTGAGCTGAAGACAACACAAGCAGCAAGACATCTGACAGCTTATCCTTCAATGGATACACAAATTTATTCCAACATCCAACATACATATACCTTTTAAAAAGGACTCCTAGTCAATGTGATCCACTACGTTTTGAAGAAGATCAAATGTAGTCAACTTCTGCTGCCAAATCTCCAATAATGGAGGAGTAGATTGGCCACCTCCCGGTGCCTGACCCTGACCAACAGTAGCAACAGAAGATCCTCCTGAAGCACCAGCCTGATTAGAGGACAGATGCTCATGCCAAGTAGTTCTGGGTACCCCATTCTCCTTGCTCGATTTGAGACCTCTAGGATGACTTGGGTCTGGTCATTCCAGATCTTCTTCAGAACCTAGAGCAAAAGAAGTAGCAGGTCCAATGCTACCACCCAGTCTCCTCAATTAAGGGCAAATAGATCCTGGGCCAGTGTGCGCAATTTGAATGAAGAAATTGAGAGGTCAAAGATCTAAAATAAGCCACGTCTTTTGAGTGATGGACCTCAAGATATTTACCTTTGCTATTTTAATGGCTTCAGAACACTGTGCAGTTTACTTCTGCTAACCAGTAGTCAAGTGCTTATGCTTCCCCTCAACTTGATGAAATTGGTATACACCTGATTGGCATATTTAACTTACCCAACATTGTTGTGTATCACTGTATGGTTGCTGAAAACCCCTGAATTGTTCTTTCTGTGGTCTATCTCTTGGTTTATTGGGCAATATCCCAAACTGGATTTTAGTGTTAGATTTGGGAGGACACTAGGATTACCATAGTACACGCACCCCCCTACCCCCCAAGCCCTCAGACGACTTTCACCATCTTGAAAATGACCAAAGTGAGTAGAGTTTTTTTCAGAAAGCTGAAGAATCTCTTCTCCTTTAAGAAGGAGCTTAAGACGTGGTTGTTTGTGCAGTAATTTTGTGCTCTCTCTCTCTGTTCAGCCACTGCAACAATTTTGAATGATCTGTGCCAAGTTGCCACTGAATTCTTCTGAGACTTCTGGCAAGATCTCTGTGACCATGTCCCAAAGGAGCAGCGGCGGTGCCTCCATGAGAGCGACGGAGCGTCGCCCCTCCACTGGAGAGCAGGAAACATTAAAAATAAAATGATAATAAAACAAATTTATTACCACTTTATTTATTTTTCGTGCTGGCAGCAGCCAAGTCTGGGGGCAGGGCAAAAGCAGAGAGGAATACTATGCACTTAGTTTAAAATGCGCATGTCACTTTGGCCAGCCATCTTGCGACAGCCAGCCAGACATGCACACTTTAAACACTCCAAGCCAAACTGTCTCAGACATCTGGGTGGAGAGCAAGCACAGGACCTGAGTACTTTTAGGAGCATCGCACCAGCGTGCTCCAGCCAATTCCGGTGCATCTCTCATTCTGCTGAGAGAAGCATCTGGATTGGTAGAGGGGAGTTGCTTGCTGGAGCTCTTGGATCCTGTGCTGCTGAGATGAAGAGGAGCACACAGCATGAGGCAACAGGTAAGTAAATCTCTTTTTTTTTTTAAAGTAAGTTGCTTGAATTCACTGACAGGCACTTTGAGAAACTCAGTGCCTTCAGTCTCAACTCCAGAGCTCTCAATCATGGTCCGTTATAAATACAGTTTAAAACGGAACATGATTGAGAGCTCTGGCTTTGAGTCTAAGGGCACTCACGGTTTTTATTAATGCCCGTAAGTGTGCCTCTCGCCTCACCTGCGTTAAGTGCAGCTGGCTGCCATTGCATGGGAGTACCTACCCAGAAAACAGATGGCGTTGAATGACCTAAGGGTGAGGCAAGGTGATGAAAGCATTCTCTTTCCAAATTCCTCTGTTATTTTTGGCTCTCTTTCTTTAAGGGTTGTAGGAAAAGAATTAGGTTTAACCCTGCTAGTAGATGCCCGCGCTACCAGGGTGCCTGAACAAAGGAGCCCATGAGGGTGCCAGTCAAAGTTCTGTAGAACGGCTCGGAATATGTCTATTCTTTTAGAAGGGGACATGTTACCTTGCACCCTGGAAACATTTTGATACAGAAAACTTGTCAACTGCTGAGAAAAGGTAAGAGCTAGCTTCAGGTCCAAGTATGAAGGCATTGAAAGAAAGGAACTGATTGTTAGCACGCTTGGGTGCGACTACTGCTGTCACTTCCGGGGTGGAGCAAGTTTCCACACAGAAGCACATTGCACCACCTTCTGGCATGTAGGGACAATTCTGAAAAAGTTTCCAAATCCAGTCTGGCGCCTGTGGAAATTCTAATGGTGAGAAATCTGCAGTTAGAAGTGTCCACCAGAAAACCATGATAGAAGCCTTTAAGGAATTGTTGCACATTAATGCCAGAATAACATAGTTATAGTTGCAATTTAAAGAATGACTTCTAGAGAGGTAATACATTTGAGAATGTACAATAGGGTTCCCTTTTACCACCCACCTTACTCAAAACCAAGCAGAAAACATCTTTGCTATATCGCAGAAGAAGTTGCCTTGAGTGAAGGCCTGCAAACCTTATGGAATGCCTGCTGCACTTACATGCTAAACCGAAAATAACCTAAATAAAGGTTTTCAAATGTGTCCATACCTGCTGTGGGGCGTGAGGCCGTCTGGATGAGGATGTTGATCTCTTCTCTGGACAGCTGGCCCACTCTGCTGGACAGTTGCTGGTGCATTGTCTCCAACTGAGTGAAATCAGGGACGGCGAAAGCGAAGTCTGGTGTGAAGGAGATGGCCTGCAGCTCGGAGATGTCGGCATTCCCAGCTCCAACAGCGAAGGGCACCACCCCTGTGTTCTTCAGGTTTGCCGAAGGCCTCCTGACGTCGTCTTCGGATTTACCTGCAGTCAGCAAGATCAGGAACTGGGGCACCCCTTCATCTGCTCTGCTTCCAGCACTTGCAGTGAAAACATTCTGCATGACGTGGTCCAGAGCAGCTCCAGTGTTGAGTGGAGAGCCCCCTAAGTGTCTTAGACGTTGGATGGCATTCAGCACCCCTTGTTTGTCAGCATGCGCGTTCAGAAGGAAGTCAGGCCGTGTGTCGTCGCTGTACTGGACCACAGATATTCGCACCCTGTCACGACCCACATCGAGCCCCTCCACCACTCTCAGGATGAAGGTCCTCAGGGAAGGGAAGCCGCTTCGCACTTCATCAGAGCCATCGAGCAGAAACACAACATCCTTTTTGTCTCCTTCGCGCACCACAACTTTGGAAAACATACACACACAAAAGAAAAGTTGTATATCAATGACTGGTATCACAGAAAAGCACGAATCACAGCTTGCATGGTGTGAGGAAAAAGACAAATTTGATTGGGAGATTGATTCACTTCTCAAGAGATTACCCGCCCAAAAATCCATGAGGCCTATAAATAATCCTGCTCAAATCAAATCTAGGAAGAAGTAGTGTTGACATCAGTGATCCTAAATTGAAATTATTTATGGCAGTATTGAGGAACAAGTGAGATTCTGTTTAAGGTTATGAAGCCATTGATGCGGAAATAAAAAGCTACTTACCAGTAATGAGAGTTATCTAACATGGGATCCTTCGGTACGCTAAATGTGTTTTTTAAAAGGATGGACTTTCAGCATTTTTATTTCCTCTTGGTTCAGGAAATACACAGAATGTCTTCCATAGAACTCTGAATGATGGATCTTTATAGATTATTTTGCTCTGAATGTAGTCCTGAGCTGTCAACGTCTAGTGGTTGCATGGCACTGTGGGATAGGTCTTTGCTGGAAAAGGTTGTCGTTGACTGATCGGCCAAATGGAGTATTTATGGCAGAGTCAGTCTCCAATGGGTAATACAAAGGGGCAGGAGAAGCTGAGTAAATTAGCTTCCGGTCATTTCTTCCAGTTTTTTTAATATATGCATTTCATTAACTTCCTTCAATGAGTGAAGTTTTAAAATAAACAGGTGAACATTTCCAGCAAACAGTTTTTTGTCATAGTGAAAGACTGCACAACACTTTATGTAGAAAATGTTCCCTCAACTAAGTCGGGAAAGTATAGTACGTGCGACGTTGTGCAAAGTCCATAAATTTCGCAACTTTATGAATTTGTGAACTTCACATAGCTTTAATAATACATATGAAATGTGTCAGCTGATTACTAAATGGTTGCTCATATCCCTCAAGGAGTGTCATCTTTGATTTTAAAAAAAAGTACATTTGCAGTTTTTTTCTCTCACGGTTATCCTAAAAACTTCAGGGAGGTGTGATGTATGGGATACCATTTGCTGAAAATTATATTTTCAGCGAGAGCTTTTCAATGGAACCAGAGCTGGTAGGTTAAAGTATTTTTCTTTCCTTTTGAAAGCTTTGATTCTAGAAATTAAAAATGCCTTTTTATGTTCAAAGTTATGTACAGACTGCGCAGTGGGAGGGTGAGGAATAATAATGAACTTCGAAAGGGAGACTGCACTATGCAAGAGAAAAGAGGAAACTTGTTCAGGCACAAAACTTGGCTCAGTATAGAAAACGTTTCCTTGTGAAAAATAGTAAATGACTCAATAACTAAGGATCTAGCAAAATTCTAGGGACATTCAGGTACATGCATCAATGTAGGATTTTGCGATTCCTTAATTGCGATTATTAAGGGATCATAATTAAGCAATTTCAAAAGCCGATGCATGTAGGAATCGCTATAAAATTAGCGATTCTGAAACATTCCTTAATTGCGACTCATTCCTATGGGCCTACAGG
The DNA here is from genome assembly GCF_964261635.1 of Lissotriton helveticus. Classification (NCBI taxonomy): domain Eukaryota; kingdom Metazoa; phylum Chordata; class Amphibia; order Caudata; family Salamandridae; genus Lissotriton; species Lissotriton helveticus. The sequence goes on along the minus strand of NC_136061.1, from coordinate 958,314,643 downwards.
CCCATAGGAATGAATGGGAGGGGTACTAGCAAATTGTGCATGCAATTTCAAGGGTGTCAAAAGGACACCCTGTTGCACCCCTCCAAGAGGCAGTTTTCACAAAAAAATGAAGTTGAAAGTAAAGAGGGGATCTGTAGGATTTACAATAACACAATGTATCAAAACCACACACAAATTGTTAGTAAGCTAGCAAATGCTTCGTGGAAGTAAAGGTTCTTTAGTTGCACAAATTGTGTTGCATGTAATTTGGGGGATAGAACATCAAAAATGAGGGAAGGGCTAACATCAACTGTCTAGAGAGCATTCATTTGGATAACAAAAGGAAAACTAACACTCCAGGTTCAGATGGTAAGATTATGATGAAGATGGAAATTAAATCGATACTCATATTGATAATGAAGAGCCTATGAATGTTTCACAAAGTATTCAGAGACCAACTCTGGAGAAGATTCCTAATGTGGCAATAAGTGAAGGTACACTACAGTTTTTCATTGCACTGATGCGGGATAGGAGTTTAGAAGCCAGTGCTGCCCGGATGATTGTCTGGGTGCAATGGATTTAAAGCAGAGTGGATTCTGATCCTGCTTCTAATGAATTCACATTGTTGAACAACATCAATGTATGTCTACTAAAAGCATGATATCAGTAACTGGCTGTACTGCCCTATGCAGATGACGATAACCTTCTCTTCCAGGCATTTTCTGGCCTACAGAAATGAATACGTTATTAGAACAATTATTTTGTACAAAATTGAAGAGGTTATCTCATTTGATTAACATATCTAGCATTGTAAGTGGTCTTTCAATAATATCGATTAGTGATGTAAAAAGAATACTAATAATTGGAGGGCCTAGGAGAGGACATGTGGATATTCTACTTAATGTCATAGAAATATTATTCTAACTATTACTCTAAACAATATATACATATGTTGGTTGTTCTATTAAGTGGCTGAGAATTCACTGTTAAATCAAATGTGTTGCATGTGGAGCAGTTTTTGAGAATTCTGCTGGGATGTATGACGTTACAACGCATGCTTTTACCACGCATGCTGTTACAACGCGGTTTTTACATTGCATACCATTACAACGCATGGCGCTTTTGGGTGCTGGATAGTGAATAGTTTAATTTACTATTCCAACTCCAGTTGTCAGATCATGTATCTTCTGGTTACACAGGAACAGAGATGCTAATTCCCAACTCCACTCAAAACAGCAACCTAGAGCTTGAGGTCACAAGTCTCTAGTGAGGCTATTCTAAGGGAAGGGGGATATTGGATAAAATAATAAAGAGAAAAAGAGAGAAGAGGCCGTCCTGATGGGTTCCTCGTCAGTCCGTCCAGCAGACTTCTATTTACTCGAGATAACCTGTGGGGAAATGAGTTAGAAAACCATGAGTGCCTCACTACACTACACTACCTATTTCTAGAGTTTATCTGTACCTTTGCTTACCCTAAGCCTTCAGAACTCTGCCTCTCTTCTATTCTTTTTCTTAACGATTTTTCTTTTGTGACATCTGATTTGGTATGGTTCTAGATCGAGATGTCGGTCTGTAAGATTAAAAATATTGTTTAGCTGCACTGACTATTTATTTGGTCCTCCCCCTGAAACCCCTCCTATTTGTTTCACTTACGTTCTCATGTTCTTGCGAACATTTCTTTAATTGGCATTCCCTGTTTATTGCTGTGTCTTTGTTTGGATGCTTGATGCCTTTGTTTCCTTCCTCGTGCTCTGTTTTAAATATATATATATTTATCTTTTCTTTTTCTTTTGTAGGTTGACTAGAGGAATTGCTTAGGGTGTCTAGCTGAAGAAAACCCTCAACACGGTAAGTTGTGTTTCCTTGCTCATTGTCTTTATGCTAAAACTGAAACTTGCCCTTACTAGGTAGTTCTAGCAAACGTTATCTTTTCTTAGACGCTGTAGTGCCTTTCATGTGCTAACTCCAACTGGAAATAAGTACAACTTTTACTCCACGTTCTGGAAAGCCTGTTACTCTATTATCTCCTCAGACGCTGAGTTTTATTCCTGACTGACTTTGATTAAGAAATCATTACATTGCGTTTTTTCAGATACCATGTATAACGACTCTTCAATCATGCATTGAACTTTTCATTGACTTCAGTTTTTTCAGTGTTTGCTACTTAGCTTGTCGTTCCGCTTAATCTCCTCCTCAGAAGACCGTCAGCCGACTTGTCTTCCCTCACGCTTCAAAACGCTCTGGAATTCCGCTCCGTTCTCACTCTTACGGGGGTTGCGCCTGACATCTAACACGCTAATCTCCTTACTCGCTTCTCTCCCTAAACTATAATTACATGAGCTGTAGTCCCTGACTGAAACTCTGGAACGCGGTGAGCGCTGCTGCCTCGGTTGGAATCTTGGTGAAGTGCGCGGCTTGACAGCTGCGCGCGCCTCACCTAGAGTACAGCAAGCGGCAATTAAACTAGAACGCTAACCTCGATCTGACTCTGGCAGCCTGTTCAGGCGCCATCTTCGAGTCAGATCGGACCAATTCAGTTTAATGCTGCATCTCTGGCCATGGCTTGGTTCTCCTTGCCCAGTCGCCACCACCTGCACCTGTGGAGTCCTGACAGTACCCTCCAACAAGGTAGACTCTCCCTTCCGAGGTTTCGTCGGGTTTTGTTGATGGAATATTTTGGTTAGTCTTGGTGCATGCACATCTTCTTCTCGTTCCCAAGACCTCTCCTCTGGTCCATAACCCTTCCAGTCCACAAGATAATATAGTTTCCCTTTTAGTCTTTTTGAATCGAGGATTCCCTTTACTTCGAACTCAGCACCTGTCTCGAATTGCAAAGGCTTAGGTGGCAACTCTTTTCGCAAACCCTCTGGGGCCTTCTTTAGTAAGGATATGTGAAAAACTGGATGGATTTTCAGCCTTGATGGCAGCTGGAGTCGATAAGTCACTGGGTTCACTCTTCCTTCTATTCTGTATGGCCCTATAAACCTTGGTTGAAATTTCCGATTGCCTTTGAGCCTTAAATTCTTAGTACTTAACCACACCTTGTCCCCTTTTTCTAACTGAGGACCAACGCGTCTCTTTCTGTCTGCATAGACCTTATATTTTTCTTTGGCCTTTTGGAGATTTTCTGTTGCACTCTGATGCACCTGTTCTAGTTGTGTAACTATCTCCTCAACTGCTGGGACTGAGATATCAACTTGGCCTAGAGTTGAATTTGGATGTCTTCCGTAATTCATAAAAAACGGGGAAAACCCAGTTGATACATTTTTTGCATTATTGTGAGCAAACTCTGCTGCCCACAAATAATCGGACCAATTTCCTTCTTGTTTTAAAAGAAACAATCTCAAATACTGTTCTAGTTCTTGGTTCACCCTCTCTGTCTGACCATCCGTCTCTGGGTGGTAACTGGTGGAAAAACGGACTTCTGTGCCCAACCCTTCCATGAATGACTTCCAAAAGTGAGAAATGAACTGTGGGCCCCTGTCAGTTATTACCACCTTTGGAATTCCGTGGATTTTAACAATCTGGGCGCTGAAATGAGCCGCCAACTGCTTCGCTGTCGGCACTCCTTTCAGGGCGGTAAAATGAACCATCTTTGAAAAGGAATCCACCACTACTAGTATAGTGTTAAAACCCTGACTAAGAGGTAAATCTGTGATGAGATCTAGGGTAACTGTGTGCCAGGGATATGGTGGTGTTGGCAAAGGCATAAGTAGCCCTTTTGGAGCCTGTCTTTCTGATTTTCCCTGAGCGCATATCTCACAAGTTTTGACGTATTGTTCTATGTCTTTTGACATTTCTGGCCACCAATAATGACGCTGGATCAAGTCCTTGGTCTTTGCCTCGCCTTTATGTCCCGCCAATTTTGCATCATGACATTCCTTCATTATCTGTTCTTGTAGTTCTTTGGTTGGAATATATAGAGCCCCTTGGTAATACGGCAATCGATGATGAATTTCTCCTCCTTCCTTGTTCGCCCAATCCTTCATGGCTCTGTCATCCATTGCCTTCGAAATACCGCTCTCCAAATTTATTGAAGTAGTAGCTCCGATGATTCTTTCTTTTGGAATTATTGACTGGTCTCTTATTGGGGTTTTATGATTTTCTGTGTCAATTCTGGAGAGTGCATCAGCTTTTCCATTCTGGGCTCCTGGTCGATAGGTGATGATGAAGTCGTATTCAGCAAAATACAGTGACCATCGTAGTTGTCTCGGGGTTAGTGTTCTAGCTGTCTTCAGGAATTTCAAATTTCTATGATCTGTATACACTGTGACTTGGTGTTGTGCCCCCATCAGGTGATGTCTCCAATCCTTAAAAGCGTCTTTTATCGCCAACAACTCTTTTTCTGTGATTGTATAGTTGACTTCGGCCGAGTTCAATTTTCTGGACCTATAAGCCACTGGATGTAATTGCCCCGTGATTTTGCTTCTCTGTGATAGGACCCCTCCAACAGCTTGGTCTGATGCATCTGTCTCCACATAAAAAGGCTCAGCTGGGTCTGCATGTTGTAGGATTGGAGCAGACGTGAAACTCTCCTTTAAGGATTGAAAAGCCTCTTCTGCCACTATGGTCCATTCAAATTTGATGCCTTTCTTTAACAGCTTAGTGAGTGGCAAGATCTTATGTGAGAACTCACTAATAAATCTCCGATAGAAGTTTGCAAATCCTATAAAACTTTGCACCTCTTTCACGCTCTCTGGGGATTTCCAGTTGATCACTGCTTCGATCTTCTTCTGGTCCATTAGTATTCCTGTAGGAGAAATTACGAAACCTAGGAATTCAACTTGAGATACACTGAACGCACATTTTTCTAGCTTGACAAACAGTCTGTTTTCTCGTAGTTTTTGCAAGACCCCTCTGACCTGATTCTGATGACTTCCTTCGTCCCCGGAGTAGATAAGGATATCGTCGATGTACACGATGGCACACTGATCGATGAACTCCTTCAGCACATCGTTTATGAAGTGCTGAAAGGCAGCTGGAGCGTTGCATAAGCCATAGGGCATAACCTGATATTCAAACAGGCCGAACCTTGTCCGAAAGGCCGTTTTCCATTCGTCTCCTTCTTTCATTCTCACCAGATGATAGGCCCCTCTCAAATCCAATTTCGTGTAGATTTTTGCTCCCTTTACTTGATCGAGCAGCACCGATATCAACGGTAGAGGATAGCGGTTTTTCTTCGTGATCTTATTAATCGCTCTGTAGTCAATGCAAGTCCTCAGGTCTCCCTCCTTCTTAGGCACGAAAAACAGAGGAGAGGAGACGGGGGACTGCGAAGGACGGATGAAACCATTCGCTAAATACTTGTCCAAGTATTCTCTGAGATGGCGATGTTCCTTCTCTGTAAGCGCATACACACGACTACAGGGCAGATTTGAACCTGGTTCCAGTTCGATCTTACAATCATAAGGGCGGTGTGGTGGTAGCTGTTCCGCTTCTACTTCATTGAAAACATCTTCAAACTCTTGGTATTCTTCTGGTATTTCTTGTGTTTGGATAGCACAGATTGATCTTTCGATTTGACATAATAAATGTGCAGGATTTTCCTCTGGTTCTGTCCTGTATTTTCCAAAACAATTCTCTAAGCAATAACTCGACTCCATCTCCACTGTTCTTGTACTCCAGTTAATGTTCGGGTTATGTTCGGTGAGCCATGGGAGTCCTAAAATTAATTGAAATTGAGGGGCATCAATTAAATTAAACTGAATTTTTTCCTTATGCCCTTCATTCGAGATCAGCTGTATTAACTCTGTGTGACTGACTATCGGGCCTGAAGATAAATTGGTGCCGTCTACTGCTCTGACCGGTTCACTTCTTGATTTCTGGATGGCCTTGATTCCCACTCTGCTCGCAAATTTCAAATCGCAAAAGTTTCCGGTGGCTCCTGAGTCTATCATTACTGAGACCTCCATCAATGTTACTTGTCGGAACCTGATTTCCATGGATAGAATTAAATGGGGAGCCGCTGATTGTAGAGTATTTGCCACTCGGTGTTCTCCTGGAGTTTGATCTAAAACCGCATCCACCTGTCCAACTCCTCCAACAGATGGTGCTGCTAGTTTTCCTTCGGCTTGAAGTTAACCTTGGGTTTCTTCGGACAGTTTCGTACAAAATGGCCTCCGGATCCGCAATACATACAAAGATTGCCGGTTCTTCGTTTTTCTTTTTCCTCTTTGGTGAGAGGACCACGGATCGTTCCAATCTGCATTGGTTCAACACCCTGTGGTGCGTCATAACTCCGACCTCCTTCCGATCTTACTCGATCAAACCTTGGCGCCACTACTCGGTAGTCTTTCTTCCTCTCTCCTTTTCTTTCCCCTTGACGGAAGTCGATTTCTAGAACTAGGTCTACTAGCGCAGAAATCTCCGTGGGTCGGTTCGGTATTCCTGCCAGAACGTCCTTTAGTTCGTCCTTCAAACCACGATAAAAGACCGCTGCTCTCTTGCTCTCTGGCCAGTTCGTCTCTACCACAAGCTTGTTGAATTGGGCTAGATAGGAAACCACATCACGATTCCCTTGTCGCAAATCTAATAGTTCGTTGTCGACTGCTTGAGATATTCGCCGTCTGTCAAATATACGAAGGAACTCTTCCTTGAAGTTCTCATAATCTCTCAGTATTGGATCGTTCTTTGTTATCAAAGGCAAAGACCAAGAAGCTGCATCTCCACTCAAATACGACAAAACAAAGGCTACTCGTGACTGCGCGTCAGGGAAAATAGATGGACGACACAAAAAATGTAATGAGCATTGTGTGATGAATATCTGGGCCTTTTGTGGATCCCCACTAAAGCGTTCGGGAGCTGCTAAAGGAATGACGGGTGATAATGAGTGGATCACTTGAGTTGTTGTTCTACTTGTCCCTTCTACCATTGGGTTTTGAGCACCTGGACTTGACCCAAAAGGTTGTCTAACCCTTTGTGCCAATTCCGCGGTTTCTTTCCTTGAATTCACTATTTCTAGCCTAAGATTCTGATTCTCTTCTCTAACTGCGCTCAACTCCTTTTGTATAGTATCCAGGATTGTTCCTAATCCCTGCAAATCTATTTCCCCTGCCATCTCTGTTCGGGTGTAAATTGCAACTTGGGCACTTCACTCTGTCAGATCATGTATCTTCTGGTTACACAGGAACAGAGATGCTAATTCCCAACTCCACTCAAAACAGCAACCTAGAGCTTGAGGTCACAAGTCTCTAGTGAGGCTATTCTAAGGGAAGGGGGATATTGGATAAAATAATAAAGAGAAAAAGAGAGAAGAGGCCGTCCTGATGGGTTCCTCGTCAGTCCGTCCAGCAGACTTCTATTTACTCGAGATAACCTGTGGGGAAATGAGTTAGAAAACCATGAGTGCCTCACTACACTACACTACCTATTTCTAGAGTTTATCTGTACCTTTGCTTACCCTAAGCCTTCAGAACTCTGCCTCTCTTCTATTCTTTTTCTTAACGATTTTTCTTTTGTGACATCTGATTTGGTATGGTTCTAGATCGAGATGTCGGTCTGTAAGATTAAAAATATTGTTTAGCTGCACTGACTATTTATTTGGTCCTCCCCCTGAAACCCCTCCTATTTGTTTCACTTACGTTCTCATGTTCTTGCGAACATTTCTTTAATTGGCATTCCCTGTTTATTGCTGTGTCTTTGTTTGGATGCTTGATGCCTTTGTTTCCTTCCTCGTGCTCTGTTTTAAATATATATATATTTATCTTTTCTTTTTCTTTTGTAGGTTGACTAGAGGAATTGCTTAGGGTGTCTAGCTGAAGAAAACCCTCAACACGGTAAGTTGTGTTTCCTTGCTCATTGTCTTTATGCTAAAACTGAAACTTGCCCTTACTAGGTAGTTCTAGCAAACGTTATCTTTTCTTAGACGCTGTAGTGCCTTTCATGTGCTAACTCCAACTGGAAATAAGTACAACTTTTACTCCACGTTCTGGAAAGCCTGTTACTCTATTATCTCCTCAGACGCTGAGTTTTATTCCTGACTGACTTTGATTAAGAAATCATTACATTGCGTTTTTTCAGATACCATGTATAACGACTCTTCAATCATGCATTGAACTTTTCATTGACTTCAGTTTTTTCAGTGTTTGCTACTTAGCTTGTCGTTCCGCTTAATCTCCTCCTCAGAAGACCGTCAGCCGACTTGTCTTCCCTCACGCTTCAAAACGCTCTGGAATTCCGCTCCGTTCTCACTCTTACGGGGGTTGCGCCTGACATCTAACACGCTAATCTCCTTACTCGCTTCTCTCCCTAAACTATAATTACATGAGCTGTAGTCCCTGACTGAAACTCTGGAACGCGGTGAGCGCTGCTGCCTCGGTTGGAATCTTGGTGAAGTGCGCGGCTTGACAGCTGCGCGCGCCTCACCTAGAGTACAGCAAGCGGCAATTAAACTAGAACGCTAACCTCGATCTGACTCTGGCAGCCTGTTCAGGCGCCATCTTCGAGTCAGATCGGACCAATTCAGTTTAATGCTGCATCTCTGGCCATGGCTTGGTTCTCCTTGCCCAGTCGCCACCACCTGCACCTGTGGAGTCCTGACACCAGTCCCCGTGGATAGGTAGGGAAGGTTATTGGATAGTAAATTAACCTATTCCCTATCCTAGAGCGCCCCCCAGCGCAATGCGTTGTAATGGTTTGCGTTGTAATGACCGCGTTGTAATGGTAGTGCGTTGTAAAAGTTTCGTTGTAAGTGATGTTTCCCATTCTGCTGCCCCCAGAACTTGACATGCTTGGAAGCTTGTGATAAATCATATATGGGGAGTTCTTTCTTTTCGATCTGAAATCGTAAATCAATGGAATCATGATCTCCACGGTATTTAGGAGATTTTTTTGTCTCTAACTCGTCGAATCTGTGTAGAACAGTTTCATACCCTTGATATCGTCTTAACAAAATACGTTAATGATAATATGGTCGAATGAGTGCAACGTGGTGTTTGATAACTTGGGGAGGTTTCTCTGAGTACCTTTTTTCTACGAAAAGAAACATAAGCTTTATGGTAATCGTAATTGTTGTTTTAAATGTGTTAGTAGGGTGTTCTAAACAATTTTGGTTAGAGCAGTTTCAGTTGCTTAGTAGTGATATGTTCAATTTTCAGAAGCAGCTTAACCTAAATGGGATTTGAAGGAACTGCGAGGAATAAATAGCAGCCTTTAAGAGTCTTATTTAGGATTTGGTGGAGCAGGAGGAGTTCCGTGAACAGACAATACTCCTGTCCTGAAAAACCTGCAGTTCCCTTCTCTATTTACATTTGAGAGGCCCACTGGATGACCGTCAGCATTTTCACTGTCCATATTGGCCATGCAAGTCATGGGGAAAATGGACAGGGAAAATGTTAAATGCCCTCTACACTCAGGAAAAATCTCACTGTGCATCAGGATCATTTAATTTTTTGTTCAGAGAAACAAACTCCCCCTTTGGAGAGAGAACGGGAGTTGAAAACGTCTCTCCTCTAAACTGGTGGGAGAGCAGGTCACCAACTAGTAACTAAATTAGGCCCTTAATTTTCTTTTGAGAATCCTAGCTTCTCATGCAAGAAGAAGTCACTCAAACAAAGAACACATGGAAAAACATAGATTTTGTGACCTGGAAGTGTGAGAGGGGACTTAAAGAAATGTATCCATCATGGTTTTAAAAATGATCCTGGCTGCTGGGTAACCTTATAGAGTAACAAATGTTGACTTACTCACCTTTCCAACTGCTCCAAATACTTTAGAACCCCACACCCCAGAGCCTAGGGGATACTCTGTCCCCGATGCTCACAGGAAGGTGGATGCAAATAAGGTTTTAAGAATGTAACTATGCTACCATTGTCAGTCAAGAGCCCTTACCTACATTTGCAAATTGCAGACAGTTCACACTACTCTCAAACAAGCCCTCTCTTTAAATATAAAGACATTTTGTATCTCCATAGCTCATGAACTTGAAAAAAACCCATAAATGCCAACAAGGAGCTCAATGAGAAAAAACAGGAAAATAAAACTGAGGCTTTAAAGCCATCATCAGGGAAGGTTATTATTACCTGTTGGAACTTCCTCCACACCTCCGCTAACATACGTTGTCAATGGTGCGATCATTTGCTGCTGCAGGTTGATCAAGGAACTGAAATCATTCGTCTGGTATACCATGCTTGGGTCAAAGGCAATCTGGTCAAGCTCAGCTTTATCAGCATTTCTGACACCAACACAAAATGTCAAAATTCCAGCTCGTGCAAGAGCATTAGAAGCAGCACGATATTGGTCATTGGACCTGCCCGCAACCAACAGAACCAGGAGCTGCGGGATCCTCTCGTCTATCCGACTTCCACGAGCTTCAGTGAAGAGGTCGTTAAAGACAAAGTTTAGGGCAGCTCCTGTGTTGAGCGTCGGTCCACCTTTGAGTCTGAGCTGGCCCAGACGCGAGATCACATCTGCTTTCCTGGTATTGTCATTCAGATAGAACTCTGTCCTGGGAGTGTCACTATATTGCGCTAAGCCAATTCTGATATTGTCGCCGCTGACATCAAGGCTGTCAATTAGGCTGACGAGGAAGTCTCGAACAAATGGGAAGTTGGCATTGCCGATGTTGACAGATCCATCCAAAAGGAAAACTATGTCCCTTTGGTTAACGACTTGAACTTGAACTGCATCATGAGGGGCATAGAAAACAATTAACATGACATCACAGCAAATTAGCAGTGAAAGTTGTGTATGCATGTGTTTACACTCCGTAGACACATATCTTTACAAGAAAGCAAAAGGTGTGAGAAGCATTGAAAAGGAAGGATTGGCAGAGAAAAGAAAGACTAGAATATTGTTTTTACCCTTGTGGGTGTTTGTGATTTCCTAGCACAATTTAAATACACTGAAGGGGGAAAGTACCATCATTATAAGTGCAGATTAAAATTCAGAAAACATGAACTTGTACTTTTAAATACATTTACTCACATCTAATAGTACACCATTACGTGGATATTGTAGGTGTGAGTAAATCTTAAACGGTTGGGTTGTGAACATTATAAGGTGGAAACTCCTTCAAAAGTGGTTAAACAGCCACAAACTCGTTTGTTTGTAGATATTCAAAAGGAGTTTGCAGGTAGTTTACCAACCTGAACCCCTTTGCTCAATGACTTCCGTCAAAGGTGAGAGTCAATCTGTTTTTGTGTAAAAAAAGGGGGAGGAAAAGCCATAACACTGGTCTTTCCTCAGGTGTAGCAGAAGGAGTTGCTCCACAGGGAAAAATATTTTCACTGCAGGTAAACAAAAAAGAAGTTAAGCAATGGTATTGTACTAGTGTGTTACATTCAAATATTCCTACATTTAGAAGTATTTGAAGAAAACCTTCTAATTTCATGCATTAGCATGTCAGGTTATGTTTTAGAGCCCTTTCCCTAAATTTACTTAATTAAAAAAGCATTACCTGATATGAAAGCTTTTGCGTATATCACTTTTATTGTCTAGAAATTTCTTAGGTTTCTTGTTCACAAATACAAATCTATATAGCGTTTCCAGGAATCGAGAAACACTACCGTTTCTGCATTCATTATTTTTCAATATTTCCTTTACCTCCTGGCCAGAGGGAGATTAACAGTGAAGTTGTGTTAGAAGACCCAACGTAAATTTGCAGACTTTGAACTTTTAAAAGCTGTACAGACATTGGAGCCCATAAATGGGATGGGATATCCACCTAACCTATAAGATATAGGTAGGTATATGTGGTATTGCCTACACTTGGAAAAAGTCCATAGTGCAATATTGGTGACAGATGACGTAATGAACGATGGACGGATCAATAAAATCGGGAAATTGTGAGGGAGCATAAGAGAGTGAGGGGAAAGACAGGCCGAGCAATGGTGGAAACAGATAGGTAGCAAGAGAGCGAACAAACAATAGTAAATTAGAAATGAAGTCAAAAAGCAGACAGCCAGGGCAGGCGCCATTTTGAAGGCATGTGTGAGAAAAATGTGTTTTGCTTGGTAAGCCTATGGTGGCGCATTACCAATTAAAGAGAGAGCGTTCAACAAAGCTTCTCTCGAACATGCCTTAAAAATACACCACAATGAAAGGAAATACCTGTGCAGGTGATAGAAAGGCAGAGAAAAGTTGAAAGGAAAAACTGCTGCATGTTTCAAGTTTGTTTTCTGTTATCATTTTCAAACATGTGTTCCATTATAAAGCAGGGGAGATGACTCAAGATAACTGGAGCCCAGAATGGCTGACACCTCTCTCAAGGCGGCGTTGTGTCCTGTGCAGTGGACCACCATAGATCCAATCCATACAGTATTTTTTGCCGTTGCTTTTAAGTAGTTTTCCCCAAGAGCAACCTGCTTTATAAATATATTTATACAGCACTGTTGGTCCATCTCTTTTAAGAACTAAAGGGATCTCCTGCTGCTATTTTGGCTCCCCCTCCCATTATTTACAATCCTCAGTTGTTCCCCCAAATCTACATTAAAAAACATTTTAAATAAATACAAAGAGACAGACCACAGAGACTCTATAAATAGAAAACGTTCATCATGTCTTATTTTCTGAATCTTTTGAAAATAATCCATTTAGTTGCCACTCCTTTTTCATTCTTTTAGTCAAATTTCTTTAAATGCATTTTCACCTGCATGCTTTACGACCAAGACATTTGCTAGATCAAAAGCGCTTGACCTCTGCTTTTTATTGCATTCCATCCCATGCCAACTCTGAAAAGAACTCTCCATCATGCATACATCTGCAGGACTCTCTCCATTGCTAAACTTTATAAAGGGGGTAAGTGGCAGGTGAGAAGTCTTTTAATCCCCTTAAGTTAAGGACCCCTGCCTCGTGTCAGGTGGGTGCTTGCTTTTTCTGTGAATTTAATGTTCCACTTATACGGACGGTACAGGTGCCCCGATGCAGGAATGGGTTGAGCAGGGATGAAGGACCGATTCTGATTATTTGGGCAAGGATCTTCAATTTCTCATTATGGAACCACTACTAAAGAAACATTGGTAAGTATTGTGTTTGTTGTTAGTATGCTACACTCAGATTACCTGAAAGCCTTACCACTTACTGGATCTACTAAGTGAAGCTTTCAGATTATGCTTGCTACCTCATATGATTCCTATTACCAAAGGAAATGAGCACTGTGGTGTGTAAGATCAACTTTCACATCAGGAGAACAGAATCATTTGTTATCTCTCCACTGTTGGTAAGGGATACAAATTAACTCTGTTTCAGCCTTTCTTTCTTAGCCTGTCCTCTGTCATAAGACAGCCTGTGGGGAAAGGTATGATGGTTTGTCCTCCTGCAGTAGAATGATCAAACTGAGCTCTACAACAGGCTGTGTATTATAAATGGCACCGAGCATGGACCATTTTGTGAGGACGCCTTGACCCCCACTGACACTTCCTATCACAAAACTAAAAGAACCAATGAGATCCTAGTACAGAGAATAACATCTATTTATGTTAACAAATGTTATTGTTACGATGATTAAAACAATAGGTGACAAACAGACAGGATATTTTGCATTAGGAAATAGGCATTCTATATGGCTGTGGGCACCTTTAACTCACCATTGATGGATTTCACTTAAGGCCAAAGCAAGAGCAGAAGCTATGGGAATTAAATGATCACCAAGGAAAACCCACCCTGTGATTCTATGAAAAAAATGTTATTTTTGTTTGGCAATGCTAAAACTAAAATGTAATTGTTGCTAACGCTAAGTGAATATTTATATACCCATGCCTTCGTTGAGTGACTGAGCGAGAGAAAACTGTGTCAAAGTTGTGAAGCACTTGATAAAAAAACACCAGTCATTAAACACCGTGAGAACCAAAGCACATTACAGGTTCTTGCCATTTTGCACTCATACAGTTTTCAAACACAAGCTTAAGAATCCTAAAAATAAATGTAGAGCATGATGCGGTTAATGTGCTCCAGAGAAGATTAAAGTCATGAAAATACACTGAAAGACATGCATACCTTCAGTTGGTTCTTCAACCGTGACCACCGTAGTGAGAGATTTCAGTGGAGACAGCACAGAGGGCAGGATGCCTTGCAGTGGGGCGGCACGGAACTCGGTTGGGGTGAAGACCAGCGATGCATCAAAGGCAATTTGCTGTAGTTCCGCAGTATCTGCTTTATGTGCACCAACAGTGAAAGCCACAAAGTTGTCCTGCTTAAGCATTCGGGAAGCCTCAGCCACATCATCTCGGGACTTGCCTCCGGTAATGAGGACAAGAAACTGGGGAACACCCGCTGCGATCCTACTGCCAGCAGAAGAAGTGAAGAAGTTACTCCGGACATAGTTCAGTGCAGCGCCAGTATTCAGGGGGCCACCTCCCATCGGTCGCAGCTTCTTAAGGTTTGCTACCACATCTTTCTTGTTGGAGTGAGTGTTAAAATAGAACTCTGCCTTAGGGTTGTTTGCATATTGGGCCACAGCCACTTGCACAAGATCAGGTCCGATTTCTAGCCTCTGGATCAGCTTGGTGACGAAATCACGGACAGGGCCGAAGTTGACATTTCCCATTGCAGCCGTGCCATCGATTAGGAACACTATGTCTCTCTTGTTGACTTCGACAACTGTGGGTAACAACACACAAAGCAATCAGTAAGCATGCCCCCTCAATAAACCACAATCCTCCTATAAAGCAGGCTTGCATAGAAAATAATGGATTTTTATCCTGTCCATTTCTCTCCTGGGTCTCCAGACATATTCCTACTACCCCACTTCTATCACAAATCCCTATCTGCCCTTTGGTATGTGAGTTCTGTAAACAGGTTTGTTACTTAAGCCACTTTTCAAGAAGATCTAAAGTCACCTCCTTCTCTGAAATACCTTTACAAATAGCTGCCAGGCGTAGTAGAGCTAGACGTTGTGCATCTAAAAAAACACACACATTTCTAGGACGGTCCCAAGGCACCAACCACAGCAAAAGTGCAGTACTTGGGATCTTGAATATACAGAAGCATCCAAATCTCCGAAGGACTTGATGCAGGCTCTGTGTCTCACCTTGGGTAAATAGTTTTCTGACCAGCAAGGAACAGCTCTTCCTTGCAAGGAGTCAACACTTCAATATGGTATGAGTTGGAAGAGGCATATTTTAATTGGACTTTGAGATTGATACATTTCTTAAGCCCTAAAGTTTCAAAATGCTTAATCACATATACACATTGTTAATGTTGACTCCATTTTGACATCACTCTGAACTTGAGTGAATTAGGTAATGCAAAGGGAGAACTAACTGGAAATTGACTGCTTTAGCCAAGATGGCTGACGGGAGACAAGATGGCTACCAGGAAATCATTCTCTTTTTACTGCTTCATTACTCTTGAATGGGGAAAACCCATGGTGTCAACCAAGGTATAAAAATAAAAGGAGCCTTGTGCTACCTTTTGCATGAAATTGGCCAATTACTCAGTTGAGTCCAGTTTGGCATCCATTTATGCCATCATATGTTTACCATTTTTGAGAATACCAGTGGGCATTAGAATGCCTAGATTGGGCAAAGTTGATCAGCAAAAGGTCAAAAAAGGCACAAAGTCAGCAGAAGCAGTTCAAACAGTGGAGATAAAATGATCACAGACAAAATATTATGCTTCTTCACAAAGCATGTTTGAACCTACATGCTAAGAGTAGCATTCTCTGGAGTCTTATTTACACATTGGTCCAAATTTCTTACGGGATGTGTGGTTAGTTTTCTATGGCTACATTGCTCCCTGTTTCACAAAAGGGTGCAGCACAACTGCACACACCAACAGCATCCATACATCGCAAGAATTCAGTCTGCCCAAAATGAATACACAAGACCAAAAATGGATAAACTATAACTCCTGTGTGCTGTATTGCCCAGACAGAATCCATTCTAAAATGTCTGTTCAGGCGTGCCCTCCCAGCTTAGATCACAAACGTCGAAAGGGAAAAACACAGTCCTTTTTAGGCACTCAACTTCTTTAAAATGTGGACTAAAATACCTTTGTGATAAGTGGGACACCAGCAATTGTTTTAGATTTGACACAGATTTCTGTTTATTTGTAGTAAAATGGTGTCATATATTCCTCAGAACCTTGACCTATGGTTCAATCTAGAATTATGGTTACTGTTTCTGGAGTCTAGCAATCCACCATGGAAAATTACGTTAAAACTATCCCAAGGTATGAAAGAGACTGTTGATCAAAAGCAAAACAAAGCTTTCTAACGCTGTGCTTTGTGTGCACTTTATCGTGAACCGTCATTACCATCCCTACTTCCTCTGTGTAATGAAATTGTCCCAAAACAATTTTTCTATTGCCACTTACCTGATTACATGAATACATTTAAATAACTTGCAAATTTATATATTACACCTTATCACCCGTAGGCTATCCAGGCGCTGTCCATAGGCACAGAGAGATTAAGTGATTTGCCCAGAATCACAGGATGATGAGCCGACGCCAAGACGTGAACCTGGATCCCCAGGTCCTGAGTGGGCAGCTCTGGCTTCTGCACCACATCCTCCCTCTTCCACCAAAACGCACCACAATATATTGCAGTTTAGCATTGGATTGTGTGGATTACAATCAGATTAAATTTAAATTGAGATTATTATTAATCTGACAACTTGGTATTGAAAACGTGAAAAAAAGACAATCACCAAAGAAGCAGCCAGCAAATTTAGAAAAATTAAGAAAGTGTGAAGTGCAATGTCATATAACAGTAGCCAAGCTTGCCGTACTACACAGTTAAATGCTTACAGTGCATTTCTCATGCTTTTCCCTTGGAACCTCAGGGTCTGTCAAGAATATCATAGATTCAACAAATGTACTTAAAACTCTTTCACAAAGAGACTACGGCAGGCTTCAATTGTGAGGAAGTTTACTTTTGGCTTTCGCTAAACTATACTCCTTCCCATCAATCTAACATCATTACCTTTTCAGAAAATTTCCATGGATTAATGTGATCCTCTTGTACTTTACTGACAACCATGTGGTACTTCCACAGCTGTACCATATTCCTGGTTCCTCTCTAGTGCCTGTTCTCCAGCTAGTTCTACTGCGTTGTTATCGCTCTTGAGATCAGCCGCGGTCGGTAGTGAGAGAACCTCCAGGGCGGTGACGTGGGGAGGGGGAGGGGCTGGGTGGGGGGTAGTAATTTATGGATTACGGAGTTTTACAGGTAAGTAAACATTTAAATAAATAAAACGAATTTCGTAGCGCGCACTGCATCGCATTTGGGGATGCAGTGCACTCAGCGAAATTTGTTGTATTTATTTAAATGTTTACTTACCTGGGAAGCTGCATATTCCATACATTACTATCCCCCACCCTGCCCCTCCCCTTCCCCACGTCACCGCCTGCAGGTACGCCCACTGCCGGCCGCAGCTGCTTGAGATATGGTTTCAAAACCATATATAAATCCCCAGATTGGATGTAGCCAATCATGTGTTAAAGTACCAGATATCCCTAAGAAAACTCATTCTCAGTTTGAACCATCTCCCACAAGATAGCTTCTTCGTCCGCAGTATTAAAATTAATATCTGACGCCTCAATACACTGAGCACCTACAGGACAGGAGTGGCGTCACTTCCAGTAACTTATGACTTCCTGTCTACTGGGGAGCTACCATAAAGATGAAAATATGGTATGCTGTCAAAAGTGACCTCCCTTCACCAAGGTAGAATTATGTTGTGGAGAACATTTGCTATCTCAGATTACATCCATTCCAGAAGTGACAAATTATATTTGGATAAACAAGTCACACACTTAGTGAGTAAAGTACCTCTGGGGGCATCTATACATACCTCACACCTAGAAATCAATTTACCTTTTACAAATTCATACATACCTTCTGTGATAATGGTTGGAGCTTGCAAAACTATGGTTCTCTGTGCCACACCCGCAATATAAGGCAATAGTTGCTCCTGAAGATCACCCAAGACTCGGAAATCTGGGGCGAATAACACAAAGCTTTCATCCGTGGCAATCTGCTTCAGCTCTTCGTTGTCAGCCCTTGCTGCACCAATAGCAAACGTGATTACACTAGCCTGCTTCAATGCATTTGATCCCTCCCTAATTTCATCGCTAGACTGTCCGGCGCTGATCAGCACTAATGTCTGGGGGACACCCTCTTGCCGCCTGCTGCCTGCCTGCTGGGTGAAGTGGTTCTCCACCACAAAATCCAGAGCAGCACCGATGTTGGCCTCATCACCCCCACGGAGCCTAAGTGCCTTCACAGCATCCAGTACTTCACCCTTGGTCGAATAGTCATTGAGTGTGAATTCCGTGTTGGGATCATTGCTATACTGAACAACCCCAACTCTGATCTGGTTCTCCCCAACCTCCAGACCATCAATGAAGTTGATGAGAAAATTGCGTATGGCAGGGAAACCGCTTCGTCCACTGTTGCTTGATCCATCGATTAGGAAGACAATGTCGGCAGACTCTTCAGCTTCAAAATAAAAAGGATAAAAAACAGACAAAAGAGGGAGGGAAAAGAAAGGCAAAAACGGTGAAAGCATTAAAACGTGGTGATATCATGCAGTTGTTCAGTGTGCGGACATGTTTCTTTAAATCCCAGTAAGAAACACGGTACAGTGGGCAATCTTGGACATTTCCCCAAGAGCTAACACTTTGTACTTTGGCATAAGTGAAGCGCCACAGCACAACTACACTTTATAGAGAGGAGTAGGTGTGTCTTGCTTAAGACACATATCCACTGCATCTCGTTTTGAGAAATATATCTCCATTAAAGGATGCCGCAAGATCTCAGAAAAACAATCCTTCAACCAGAGTTATGTAGAGCAGCAGTTGCTACCAGGATGAAGCCCTGGGCAACTGCAGATATCTTGGAAAAAATTAATGCTGGGAATAGGCAGTGGCTTGGACAGTTATTACCAAGGACACAAAGTGCCATAGCTATAACGATATCAAATGACATCACTCAAAAGCATGGGGAAATGTCCATTGCGCCAACTGCACGAAAATATCAAACACAAGCCCATTTAATAGAATGACATTGTCTTTGGCGTTCTGCATCATGATTGAATAGGAGCTCACCAGAAAGCATTATTCACCACATACACCGGTTTCAAAGCATCAATGGAAGAGGATGAGTAATGACACACGAGTTAGCAATTCCACAGGACAAATTTAAAAATATGTTTTATTGTCTTTACTGAATTTGCACATACTATTATGAAATTTGGATATGAACCACGCTATGCTACAACGACACTGGGACGTCTCCCAATAGACCAATACTTCTAAATGCTAAAAGGGCAGATGCGGAGTCCGTCACATATCAGATTGGTGATTTCATCTCACAAGCAACCTTTCTCTTATTTAGTCTACCTGCTATGTACCCATTTTAGTTTAATAACAGGACAGGACTTGGCTTCTCTGTTTATTTTCATTCATGTACTCATGCCTGATCTCTTGTTATAGCATGTGCCCAGAAGTCTTCTTACTGTTTTTAAATGTAGCTGCTGCCAAGCAGACTGAAGAGTCCGGGGGAGAGCATTGCGGGCACTAATGAGGTGATGGTGGCTAGGGATAATTGAGGTTTTTTAATGGATCTACATAGTTCTTGGACGGTATGAGTCCAAAGGAATGCGTTTACCATACATGATCACTATCTCATGTTCAACCCCCTTGCACCTTCTCAAAGTTCAATAACCAAGTGCACTTCCTCAAGGGTAAAACCAAAGCCACTGGAATTATACAACTGTGCGGCTGAGACATTATTCGTATAATCATGGATTTGCCTCTTTTTACACATAATTAATCATCTGCTGCATACGCTGCAGATTTTAACACATTTTTTTCCCGGTGAAACGGTTCAAAAGTTATTAAAAACGTAGCAACAAATTTTGCTGCACAATGGAAGGCTCTTTGCAAAAGGTGATTGGTCACCTTTCAGTTGTGTATTGCAATAGTTAGGTGTTAAACTGGCATCAATAAGGTGCAACTTATGTTAAGTGTAAAAATGACAAAATAATGAAATAGTACTATCACGAAATGTGCCTCACTACTCTACATATTTTGATTTATCATGGTAATGTAGTCATCCTTGCCACATAATGTGGGCCTCCCCTGCCACATAATTCCAAGTGCCCTGTATAAACCCCACAAACAAGATATTGGTTTGCATATAATGGTGACTATGTTGCTTCTTGTAAATTAAACAGTGGTTAGATACAAGTTCTTTCTTGACTGTAACCCGATTGAACGCTAGATCACTAGATTACTTTCTTCACTGATTGCTGGGCCTCTGTTCACTGACGTCATACGTGTGAGGCGTGCAGATTGTAGCATAAAACACAGCATATAGCTGCTTTTATAAAAACTCTCTTCAAGTTTGCCAGTTGTGTTTTGGTATAGCACTAAAGGGAAGAATTATCTTGCTTTACCAGGAGGGGCTTTGCAAATATTTGAAAGGCTAGAAGCTGAATAGAGCGTGGCCAGATCAGCATGCAAATGAGCCTAGCTTTCCACTTTGCTGATTTCTCAAGGTACAAAAATGGCGGACATTGTTTTGGTATTGGGTAACTCATCTACATCGGGTCACTGCAAGAGACAATATCACGTGCCTCAAGAGCTCTTCCATTGATGACTGCTGAATGCACAGGTGATATCCAATGCATATGGATCTGGTAATGCAGTTATTCAACTAAGCAATGCAGACTCGTGTTAAACCACAGTGTTCAAAGCATTCATGACGTGATTATCCAGCTTCAGCCTTCTGGTCACTCTGGTAATTATACGAGAGCACTGCGAGTAGCTGGTGAGTACAGACAGGGGTGGGTACCTGGGAAATCACCTCCTGCCATAATGGAATCTCGGTTTCTGCTCACACACATCTTGGCGATGGATAATGGGCTGGCAACAGTCCTTCGTCATCCCAGAAGGTGTGTGAGAATTTTTACTGAAGCAGCTTATTCATCTTGACGTCACTGCCGTCAGGAAGGCAAGGGCCTAACTGTGTACACCATTTTGAAATCTTACAATTAAAAATGTTCCTATTAAATGAATACCTGCTTTGGCCTAACTTTCCCCATGGAATGCTTACTGCACCTTAATTCCTCTCTATTTTGCCCTCAGTTCTCCTTCAGCAGAGTACCCAATCTCAAACAGCAATGCTCCTCCAACTGAGCCTCTAAGCCGTTGCAGTCAAAACACAAGCCAGCTTCCCTGGTCTGCCATTGAATCACCATGCCTACATATTCCGTTCCAACGTGCATTATTACACACTACTTTTGAACTTTAACTTCTGAAGTGGATGTGCCGCAAACCCAACCAACTGTAACCCTTCTATTGCATCGCCAAGGCTAGTGTGACAATGTAATGCATTTACCTCCCACAAAGCACTCCAATCCCAACTCACATTGTCATCAGTACTGCACTCTAGGAAGTATTCCCTCTTGGTTCCTAATTCCTATATTACATCATCCAACCAGAATGACTTCTACAGTTCCATTGCTTTATCATACCACTTCTAATCCCATATTTCAACCTCCACTATCCCTTTGGTTTCGTTACCCACTTGGTCCCATTACTTACTTACTTACTTCTTTAGACTTTCCATCTCAACCCAAGATCCATCACCGTACATCTTCATTTTGAGCCCCTCCATTCCATTTTCATACTTCTTCGACACTACTTCCCAAGTGCTAATCTCTACTACTACAAGTGTAACCCACTTGGATCCATTACCAGATCTCTTCAGTCAGTAGAAAACCTTCAGTTCCAATGTAGACCACTTCCAACTTGACCCTGGCCTGAATGAGCTCCAAGTACCAGAGAAGGTTGTCTTTAAGTATTAGGTTCCTACCTCCAACATGAATTGTTAATTGGGTCCTTCATCAGATTTTTTCTAACTTTATAATCCAATCAACAAACTCCAACGCCGGACATCCTCAGACCATACAAGCCAAATTACATTTGTTCTGAGAATCACCTTGAAGCAGCCCAAGGAGGTCTGACCTGCTGTATTAAAGACAGATGCCTCTGGCTTAATGGTGATTTGGGAACCAGGAAAAGGTATGAAGTAGTGAAAACCCCTACACCCCAAAAGTACTAGGACCATTCTCTTTCCTGACCTCCTTTCTCACCACCCAGGTGTATGTTTGGGAAAACTATAAGCCGCAGATTACACTCTGATAAACTGTGATCCAAGAAAGAGCAAGGTTGGATAATCACATCATCAACGAATGAAAATAAATGAAAACACAACATTGCATTTTAAATGTACAACGATGAAGGAAGATGGAGTGACTGAAAAAGAAAAACAGTGCTTATTACACAGTTGAGGAGAAAGTGAAGGTTAGCAGTGAAAGGGCTAGGTTGGATACGTACGTGTCACAGCCTTTTTATTTCCTTCTTTCTAATGTCATCCAGTTATTGAGACCCAAAAAATCCAAAGATCTTCCATTTCAGATGACCGCAACCTGTTCTTAAGGTGGTTCATGAATTAGCAATGTCCATGGCGTTTTAAATGTATTAGGTTTTAGAAAGAGAGGGCTTCATGGAATCACACGCTCATTTCCCACCAGATGAACAGGCTTTGGAGTTTTTTTCATTAGGCTGAAGACATCTCCAAGCTGTGGTGATTAGATGATGGCAGGATATTCTTGCTACGTTCTGCTAAACCGATGATATAATCCATCCTTCATTACCAGGGGAGAATAACTTCGAGATTGGTGGCAAACAAAATTTTAGTCTAGCCAGGAAAAAACCTTCATGTGTGCATCATATACAATGATTAGGCAAATGGCCCATTGTTAGAACATCCTCGGGTCCTCCATCCCAGGATCATTCTCTCTTGTGAGAGGTTTAGTACCTATTATGGTTTTTCCTCTGCTTTGGACGTGCGTCAAAAGCAGGTGATATACTTATAGTGACAGAAGCTGTGTTGCCAGATATAACCGGGTGTTGGCAATACTCACAAGGGTATTTGACAACTGGCCTAGGATAATTTTTTTTATAGCTTTCTATGTTTGGCTTTAGTTTCAAAATTAGCTTCTGCTCCTAATTGTTCCCTTATAGGAGTCAGGTTTATCCAGAAAGGACATTATTTTCAAGGTCTCTAAGAACTTTTGCTCAGATATTTACAGAATCTTGAATCAATATTCAAAGTCGATATATGTATTCATTTCAATAAATATTGTGCTTCCTTTGGGAGCACCTTACCAGGAAGGGCCTATTAACATTGGATAGAGAGCTGAGAAACGTGTATGCTGAGAGAATTTCCCAGGATCAAACAGTATGTTAGGAGATGAAGCAAAGAGAAGGTACTGGTCACACACGATCACAGCTAATGACATGTGCAAGCTGCATGGGACTCAAATGCAGTACTCTTGATTGGTGCAGGGAATGGCAGAGAGAAGAGCCAATGCCTGCCCAGTGGTGAATGAGAGTTCCAGCATTTCCAGGTGGCCTCTTTTTCCCTATGCGGACACTTGCACTGTGGGCCAAGCTGTGTCTTGCTGTGTAGGGATAAGGACCAGGCTCTCCATCTCGGCTGATAAAGAGAGTTTCTATGGTCTAAGATATGGGGAAACATGTCTGGGGATGTCCCAGAAGGGTGGAACTGCTTCGGAGTTAAAACTTGGAACTGTGCGTTCACAGGTCTACCTCAAACAGCTTCTAATGGCTAACTCAGTTTACAAGAAGAAAATGAGTGGATAAAAGGGAGGAAATCAGTGAACAATAGGAGATGTAGGACAGAGAAAGCCAGTGTGAGGGAAGTGCTTAGAAGCTCTTCTCTTACATCAGACAGGGTAATGACCCAGTTTTGTGGCTCACCATTACCTGGAATGTCTCTTAGAGCTGCCTTTGCCCCACTTATCTCCGACATCACAGTGTCAAGCACGGTAGCCACTAGGTCGTCTACAATGCCGCTGAGGGAGCTGAAGTCCTCCAAGCTGAAGACGTGCCTCTCAGAGGGCAGGCTGGCTATCTCCTTCAACTCCGCTTCCTCTGCGTCCTTCACCCCAATGGCAAACATATTGACATCAGCAGACTTGAGCACAGCCGACGGTGGGCCGACGTCATCCTGGGAGCGTCCGTCTGTCAGGACCACTACTACTTGGGGGACATGATCATAAGCTCGACTACCCGCAGGAGCTATCAGGAGGTTCTGGATAATATGCTCCAGACCGAGCCCAGTCCTGGTTCCTCCACCAATATACGGCATATTCCAGATGTGAAAGAGGACTTCTTCTGTAGAGTGGCAGGTGTTCAGTTGGAACTCAGTGTGCGGATTCCCGCTGTATTGGACCAGGGCAAAACGAAGCTCATTTGCTGACGCATCTAAGAGTTTTACCGCATTGTACAGAAACTGGCGAACTTCTTGGAAATTCTCCTGTCCAATGCTCCAAGAGGAATCCACTAGAAATATTATATCTGCAGCAGCAACACTTTTAGGATCTTTAAAACAAGACATTGGTTTAGGAATTTTTACTCATACTTCAGAAGTTTCCACGTTTGTTTTACATCTTGTGCCCTCTGCTCCCATACCCCCCACAGTTAAGCAATTCCAGACACCTTTCTATCACTTGGTTCATACCAAAGAAATGTCCCGCAGACATCCATGTACTCAACAACAGTCCAACACACTCCGATCAATGTGGTGCTTGCAGTCACTCTCAGATGCCCTCCAACTGGATACACAAATAAACATGTTCTTATGGTCTTTTGATATAAATGTGGCACCGTAGTCTAATCCCTGATGCCTATAGCTAGGCTGCTTTACCACTTCCGATGCCCGGCGGGCTCACCATGTAGACACGTGAGCTGCAGAGCAAGGGCAACAATTGCTCCTGCACTAGGCCTCATAGTCACCTTGTTGTGCAGACTTTCAAGGAATATCATGGTCGATCTGTGTCCAACAAACGTCTGCTGTTTTGTAGGAACGATCAACGGACCAAAGCACCAGGAGGCTTTCGAACACAATCTAACCTGAGGTGCATTGGAGCAGAAGGTGAGGATATCCTAATGGAAGGGGTGGAGAGGGAAGGGCAGTCGCTCTATTGATTGATGCAATGGTATAAGAAGCTTAGCCTAACCCTTTGTCAGCACTGGAAGGGTGTTCATAGCTTGAGGAGGTGAAGATATTAACCAATGACTGATGGAGCGGGGCAACTGAGTGATGGAATCAAAAAGAGTGTTATAGTCTGACCAAGCCACCATACCTAAATCTGTCTATTTCGCTGCCGACCACGGACTGGCGCCTGCCACTCACAGAACCACTGGGCACACTTTGAGTTTCTGTTTTCAACACTGCCACCTGTCATTGACAGCTCTAATGCTGGGAGACAGGCAGTGAGTACAAAAGGCTGACAGCAGCTTCACTATCCATTTTGCCCTTATTTTGCACCAGCTGATGATTTTGCCAGTTGCAGGACTGAAGGGTTAAACAGATATACTCTGACAAGAACTATTGGTCGTTTTATTTACTGCCTGCTTACACCCTAGAATGGCTTTACACTTTTTTCCATTAAGTGGTAGTTTTATCATGCCTTAAACCTTCAATTGATTTCTCAATACTAGCCCACCAGGAAAAGGAAATCACTTGTGTCCTATGGCGACCAGGCTCCATCCGTATCCGTGCCCCATGATCACTGTTTTAGGCCAGCTCTGGTGAACAGCTGAGCTGAAAATGACTATATACTTTAACTCCAGGGATCAGCGCTGCTGTAACCCTACTGCCGTGCCCAGAAAAGATAAACCAGCCCTGGATTAATGGTAAACAGGTGCTAAGCTTTTTAGGACCTGCATGAGATGGCATGTGTTTTTCTTGAGTCACAAGAAAACCACTGAAGAAAAAAGGACAATTTATGTTTCTATAGGAATAATTTTGTGATTTTCATGAAGATTGTGAATAGTTAACTCTTTCCCATTTGTATGGTGATACATTTTCGATTATTTGATACATAGGGCCACATGCATCAAGCGAAAAAACGGTTGCAAACGGGCAGGTTCGCAAAATCTGCCCCTTTGCGACCAGTATTTTTGCATTTGGGATGTATCATCCCAAATGCAAAAATGGCAATTTGAGAGATTGCAAAAATAGTGATTACTTTATTGTGATTGCATTTAGGGAATCTCAAATTGAGATTCCCTGAATGCAATGCATGATGAAATCACAAATATCGATTAGTAAATAGGGGTCACAAATTACCATCAATTTGAAATTAATGGTAATTTGCAAAAACTTTGAAAAATGCACTGAAGTGCATTTTTTAAAGTTCCTGGTTACACACACACATGCCCTTGGGGCATGTGTGTCGCAACATGTGTTCACATTACAATTTCAGGGGCGCAACAGGGTGTCCTTTTGGCACCCTTGCACCCATGAAATTGCATGCGCAATTTGAGAGTACCTATTGGGTACTCACAAATTGTGCATGCAATTCCCATTCATTCCCATGGGCTTGTAGGCCCATAAGAATGAATGGAAAGCCATTCCTTAATTGCGACTCGCAATTTGCGAGCCGCAATTAAGGAATGTTTAGGAATCGCTATTTCTTTAGCGAATCCTACATGCATAGGCTTTAGCGATTCCTTAATCGCGATTCCTTAATAATCGCAATTAAGGAATCGCAAAAGCCTACCTTGATGCATGTGCCCCTTAGTCTCCCTGCTAAATGTCTTTCCAGCTTTACAGCTTTTATGGAGTTTTGTTTGCCCACGTATTGTACATTTTATGTTGCACATGTAGCCCTTACTTCTATAAGACGTTAAAAGACTCCCTAGTTTAACAATGCTAGAAGGACTGACGGTGAGTTAAGCACTCCTTTCTCAGTTTCTGTACGCCAGGATTAGGGAGTCGCAAATAGGGCTTCTTGGGATCACTTATATCAATGGAGGGGAGAATTCTTACTTTGGTGGGCAGTTTGAACATCGAAACCACAATATCGATGGGATAGAATATCGAGGACAGAATGTCAAAAATAAAATATTGATAAGTAAGTATAGATCTTCTATATCTAACTTCACAGATATGTACCATTCCAATACATATATATTCAAGGTATGTAGATGTGGAGTTAGGAATACTAAAATTAGGCTTCCCTGCAGGCACTTACCTCTCGATATCCTTCGATTTCAATATTATTGGTGTTGATATTCAGTAGTACAATCCCTTACTTTGAAAACTTTGATTTGTCATTTGAAAGTCTTTTCCTGGGTCCTATTTGAACGACATTGTGCTCAACATATTTCATGGGCGAGTTGAAACTTTTAGCTCTCCTTGACTCAACACATTCCTCTTTTTCCCCTTTGCACCAAATGGTAATGCACTGTGTAACCAGGCTGTCAGTCTGCCGTGTTATTCACAGGTGTGTCTTTCATTCAAACCTGGAAAGCTCCCTACTCCAGCTCGATAACCCTGCTTCAGGAACCCATTCTCCACAAATCGTCTCACACGTCCACGTAGGTTCTCTACACACCAGAACACAAACAAGGGGTGAGCAGATACAAGGACCATATTCAGACACATCCCAATCACATAGAGCTGTTGATGACAGGTACTAAAGACCGAAAGACTGGTCTTAGTTGGTCATTTATACATCCTGGAAGAAGATGGGTGGAAAGAAGTTCAGAGGTTCATAAAAAGAATAACAAAGAGAACAAAAGCAAATCTTGAAGGAAAATTTTGTAGAGAAGGGGTGAGAATACAAAAAAAGAATTGAGCTGTGAGA
The DNA here is from genome assembly GCF_964261635.1 of Lissotriton helveticus. Taxonomy (NCBI): domain Eukaryota; kingdom Metazoa; phylum Chordata; class Amphibia; order Caudata; family Salamandridae; genus Lissotriton; species Lissotriton helveticus. The sequence continues at coordinate 958,287,032 of NC_136061.1, read as the reverse complement.
CAGCGAGAGAGAGCGAGACCACAGAATAAGAGGAGACAGAAATACAGCGATGAAGGAAGAAAGCATGAATATGATATAGAAATTAAAGCAAATGCAAGAACAAGACAATGGAAGAGGGAGAGGAATGCAGATGTATACAAGAGACCGGGTTTGTGAGGACAGAGTGACGCCTGCAGGGAAATATTCAACTACGTACATCTTGCAGGTGGGAGAAATGAAAAGGTGATAGAAACAACGTGAGTGATCAAGAGAAGAAAAAACAAAGGTTAAAGAATGAAGGGAAGAAGAAGAGAAGAGACAAATGACAGAACATGTGGCATTGGTCCGGACAGGAGGATTTCGAACACAAAACAAACTTAGATTTGTACAAAAAGAGTAGAGGTTTTCCTGCTAGTACTAAAGACGTCTATGTTCTTGAAAAAAGCAATAACTAATTCAAGATGGTGCCGACGACTTACCTGGCTGAGCTTCGATTCTGTACAGGGCCGAAAGCACAAGGCAAAGAATTGCCGCTAAGGGACATAGTCGCTGGTTCTTCATTTTGGTGTGCCTTTGAAGCATCAAACACCTGAACTGAAACAACACAACAAAAAATATAACAGTCAGTACCTCTCACCAGTCTTTCATTGACGTCAGCCTTATAAAAGATAGGGTTGGCTGACTTGGCTCTAAGATGCATTGGTAGATTTGCTCGACAGCCTGGAGCATCGGCAAGGTAAGGCTAAAACCTGTGAAAAGCCATCAAGGAAGATATGTAGTCAGTCACCTGAGGTGTGGCTGACACTGCCTAAGCCCCACACACCTATCAGAAGCACTGGGATCTGTTCAGCAACCCATGAGTTCCCCCTTTTGTGATTGCTGACAGGATTTAGCAGGGCATCTCTGGTCTAGCGCCACAATCACCCTAGAGCTGCAGTTCATCTCTGTTCGTTTGTATTTTCACATAGGTTAAAATATGACTCCATGTTCTGGGACTCTGCATGTATTTTTAGATTGCTGTATCCTTCCTGCAGGAAGTTAGCAGCAGAAGCTGGGATCCCATCGCCAGGTGGCGCACTGAATAACTCTGAGCATCTCTTCACTTTAATATCTATCCTGGATAGGCCTCTGCTGTTCAAACCCAGCTGGACTATTCATCTCGGTGCCTTGACACAGATCCAGGGACATTTCAACCGCCGAAAAATACAGAAACGCAGTCATATTTTTCCAACTTGGGGTAAAGAATGTCTTGTGTTTTCGGCCAGAGAAGGCAGAGGTGACTCAGCCCTGACTGCAAACTTTCCAGCTGTAAAATCCACCGCCCACAATCTCTCCATGGACAATCGTGAGCCAGACCCAGGCCCTAGAACTGTGCACAAGGGCATTCACACACAGAGGAAGCCACGCTAGCAGAAACACGTCTACACTGCTGGCCAACACCCCAGTCAAGCCCCTACCATATAAGAAGACTGACTCACTGCTGGGTTTTAGACCCAGGTGATGCCTCTCTTAACGACTGGCTCTTAACCCCTTCCATGCTGCCGTCGGCCATTGGCCGACGGCAATGCTACCTCGCTGGTGCTGCCGTCGGCCAATGGCCGACGCGGCCCCGCCCGTTTTGCGGAAGTGCCGCACTGCCGCAAAACGGGCGGCGCATGGGAGGGGTTAAAGTGGAAAAGCCTTTCCCTCATAAATAGAGTGAGGCTTGCTGGGTTTTGTACCAAGCTGAAGCCCTTCGTGTATAAACAATGTGCTTGCTTGGCTTCACAACCAAAGAAATCCCTCTCTTATAAGCATGCTGTTGTGTAGTTCCCTCAAATCTATATAGGATCTGCACGTTTAGACAACATAAACTAAGAGATTGGTGTCCAGACACCCCCAGAGGATATGTTCATCTGTAGACCAGCTAGCTCACAGTGCCACTCCAAGCCCCACAACCTTACCAATGAGTGAATAGTTTTTGGCAACTATCGAATATGACAACACTGACCCCACAGGGATCGTGAAAACAGTACAGTACTTTTCGCTCAGTCACTCTTGCTCACTTGTTCTCAAAGTGATATACAGAATAAACAATGGGGATGTTTTCAATAAGCATTTATTGAACCAGCACCATTCTAGTATAAAATGCGTGTGCTGCAACAACCATTAGGCAGAAACAGATATAGATGATTATAAGCATCAATAGAGTAAAGAAAAGGTAGAATTCTACCATAGTGCTAAAACAGTGAATATATCCAGGCATATAGATACATGACAGTTATAATGCATACTCCTACAATGCAAATCCTAACTAGATGCACCTAAGTGTACCTAGCATGTATGTAGGTGTATAGCCAAGAATTCCCTTAGGAAAGAGCCAACCCGATTACCTGATGTGAGAGTGTGAAGGACCCCATCTTGGTCTTAAGTTGGACACCTCACAAGGGATGTCAGACCACTGTGTCCTGGAGTGTCTGCATGCAGGGACCTCAGTGTCTTGTGTCAGTGTATCAGCATGGAAGTTTCTTTTTCTTCCGGTTTTCCCAGCAAAGATGTGGTACTTCTATCCCCAAAAAGTACCCTCAGGTGTTCTACCTAAATGTGTCATGGTACTGTGGGCATGTCAGCCAAGGATGACGATAGCAGTGACCCTAATACAGAGTTTTTATGCCGAAGATGGCAATCCTGCTGTGATACTAAGAATCCTCACGCATAATAAATGAGGCTAGATTTTGGAGAAAAACACACAACATTTATTTGGCACCTAACTAGGTTAAAGGGCGGCACCAGAACTGTTACGTAGAGAAAGGTAGGACAAATGTAGGTAAAAGGTCCTGCAAATACCTAGGCCTATATTGGGGTATATTGAGGTTCATAACAATGCTTGCTCACTATTGGGCCTTACATCTTGTTAGAGTTCCTCCATCATCAACGGTGAAGTGCATGATGGGGTTTTGAACCCAGAAGAAGCCCCTAGCATATAAACAGTTAGTTGCATGCTAATTCTTGTAGCAGATTAATCCCAAGGATTATAAACAGACTGGCGCATCCTGTTTCATGCACCCAGGAAAAGCTCCTAGCACATTAACAGAGTATTGCTTGTAGGACCTGCATCCAAGGGAAGCAGTTTGCGCATAAAAAAGACTGGTGCATGCTGGACCTGGTAAACAGATGAAGATCCTCGAGAACAAACAGGTTGCCACATGCTGAGCCTTGCAACCAGAAGAACAAATTACTATTAATGATAATTTGACATATGCATAATTGATACGTTTTAGGCAAAACAATATTTAAAGAAACTAATAGAAGCTGGTAGTAAATATTAACATTGGCTGTGATCAAAGCTATAATATGAATCTGTAAGGAAATGCATTGTGTTGCTCTGTTTCCCCATTTTTATTTCTCGGCATCTGGTGCTTTGACTCTGCACTTCGTAGTTCGACTGTATGTAGACACTGCATCTGAACAGGACGTAAACCGAGCCACCAGGATTAGAGCTTATCAAGGCCTGCCACTGTGGAACTGCAGTAGCGGGAGCTGACACCTACCGACTCCCATAGTTACAGGTTCCGAACCACTAATATCTCTACGATTGTTTTTTAAACTTATATATCTTGGAGCCACGACTTGCCTTACAATTCTTTGCTAGCCTCGAGAAAGTCCTTTCCGACGAAACACGTGTTGGCTGCCAGTTGCTTATGTAACGGATTCTGGCCAGAAATAAAGGACACAAAGAAGGAAATAAAGATCATCTTGTGGACTTCCTTTGTTTATGATGATGGTTAATGCCTACTTCACAGACTTAGACTGACATTGGATGTGCCTCGTGCGAAAAAGTGCCATATTTCTTGCTTGGTATGCCCCCACTTTTTGCTGAATGGCTGATGTACTTTGACTGAGTGTGTCCTGTGTTCCTTCCCTAAAACAGTGTTGAAACCTAAACCCAATTGGCATCTCTGGCCACAGGTCAGCCCCTGGTAAATGGTACCCTAGGTACCCAGGGCACTGTGACCAGAGAAGACCCCTAAGGGCTGCAGAATGTATTGTGCCACCCTTAGGGGCCCTGTACCTTGACACCCACACAATGCCTTTGCAGGCTGAGTGACTTGGTGCAGAACTAAACAGAGAGTCAACATGGCACACATCCCTGTGGGGGAACCACGAATCCAGCACACCCTGCACTTGCCGATCCCGGCCTGTGCCTGAGTGGACAAAGACCCTGAGGACGTCCCCTCTGTGATTGTGACCTGGAATCCAGTGCTCAAGGACCCTCCTCGAAGACCCAGACGATGCCTGCAGCCTCACAGCAAGGGACCCCTCCAACCGTGACCAGCAGAGGGTAAGATTTCCTGACGTCAAAAGACAGCCATTCACCCGGTGCCCCACGGCCCCCTGTGCCCAACTCCTGGGTGCCTACCTATCCTCCAAAATCCCAACTTACCTATCGAAGTGTTGGTCGCTCCTGAAGAATCTCTGTCCCTGAGCCTGCAGCCTTTGTACATCTCCCAAGATCTCCATTGAATAACATTGAGCGCCAGACGACTCAAAAACACCCTGCACCTAGCCGCCGAGTGCCCCTGGCAGTGCAACCTTTGTCCTAATCTACTACCTCATTTGCACTGAGCAAGTGACCAGGAGCCCAGCTCCCATAGCCGGGTGGCCTGCTTGCCAGCATCCACCAACCGACCCCCTGCCTCTCATTGGATAACATTGGGCCTAACTACCTCTGCACCCGGCTGCCCCTGTGCCGCTGAGGGTGTACCAACTGTACCTACCTGACCCTGGGAGACCCCTGAGTCTATGCCCAGAACCTTAACTCTGCCAGTCGAGAACTTACCCAAAAGCCGATAACTCACTTTTCTTCCATAGGGTGACATTGACTGGTTTCTCTTGGAAATTCATTTAAGTGTGGAGTTTTGAAACTTTAAAATATTCATCTAAAATCAGCCGAACAACAAATTCCGATTTACTCACCTGTTATCAGGAGAGAACCCAGTGATGCATCTTTCAGCCCAGCACTGACCCTGAAAAGTAATTTTAACCGTACTTACCAGTAACTTGAATTTCCTTCCATAGGGATCCATTGTCTGTTTTTCACCAGAAAAGTTTCTAAGTGTCGATTTTCAAAAACTACAAATATTCTTTAAAAATCACCTATAACTTAAACGCATTCTTTCAATTGTTTACAGGAGATTCACCAGGGCTGGATCCAGGATCCAACCCTGAGTAAGAAAAAGTAACGATAACACTACTTACCTGCTAAGTGAATTTCCTCCCATAGGATAGCATTGGTGATTCTATGTGAAAAGGTTTTTAAGTGTAAACTTTTAAAATACAATAATATTCCTTAAAAATCACTACTGTAACCAAAACGATTTTACTTAACTGTTTACAGGAGATGTCCCAGGACTGAATCTAGGATCCAGTCCTGTGGTAGAAAAGTAATCTATAAAGTAACTAATTGCATTTATCTAGATATTCCCATTGAGCTCAATGTTGCATTGTGTTTAACATTGTGTTGCCTATTGCAACAACTGTAACTATTGCAATCAAAAAGTCTATTGCCTATTTGAAAAGCATTTAACTAAAGTAACTCAGTCTGAGAAAGTATATTTTGATTCCTTGTTGGTTCTAAAAAAAACAACTATATATTTTGATACAAAACAATTGGCCTAGAGTTCAGTTCTTGAGTGTGTGAGACCATTTGCTGAGTGTGTACAACAAATGCTTTACACTGTCCTCTGATACTGCCTTACTGCTCGACCAAGCTACCACTTTAGAGAGTAAGGTTATATCTAACTTTAGCCTCTGCCAAACCTCTGGCAACTGTGGACTCTGTACACATGGTACCTTACTTTGGTCCAGTATATACAGAGCCACTTTCTTACACCTCGGCATTTGTGTAACATATTTGGGGACTTCAAAGGGGATTTTGTCTCCTTGGAGAGTCATTTTGGTCCCCTAAAGACGGAGGGAGACTTAATGCTTGGAGAGCACCAAATTATACTAAGCAATTGTAAATTATTTTCCGACGGACGAAGTGGGTGGATGTGCATTTGCAATTTGGCAGTTCTACCTTGGTTCTTTGTGTAATAATTAATCTGTTGCACATATGCCACTCATTCTCTCTTTAAAATGTCTTGTTCATTGAGCCAATTTACAAACAGTGAGTCAAAGTTTTCTTACAGACAGCTGTTTGAATCCAAAGTGCCCAAAACTGTAACACCTTGTATGCATTTGTTTTGGTCTTATCTGAGACAGCACATGCGTCGTTTTATGCGAAGACATTTTGTTGGCTTACATGGGGCTTGGAGCCCAGCCATTGCTTTCGACGGTCTGTCTTCATTCCCACTCCCATTTCCATGCTTCTCTTAAGCCAGCAGGTACTGGTGTCACTTCCTCTTTGTGTGTTTAACCCTCCTCTGGATCATCGCCCAAGCATAAGCTACCTTTCTCCACCAAGTGTCCTTCCACTGCTTGCACGCTCTCAGGGATAGTTTTCTTATTTTCGTTGTAGCACTCCATAAAGTGCATATGTTTGTAGGACATTTCTTCCTATCTCCCCTTCCACTCTGCATTGTTGTTGCTTCATTGTTGTTGCTTGCTCCATTGTTCTTGCCTTGTTGTAGCTTGTCCTATTGTTGTTGCCTAGTTGTTGTTGCTTGCCCCATTGGCACTGTTGCCCGATCGTTTCTTGCCCCATGGCCACTGTTACACCATCGTTCCTGCCCCGTCATTGTTGCTCCCTGAGTTGCTTGTCCCGTCCCCCTCCTCCTCCTGTGTTGTTGCGTGCACCGTAATCCCTGCCCTCCTCAACCTGCTTTAGCCCCCCCCCCAGGTTCTTGTCTGCCCTCTGCCTCACCCTGCTGCAATCTTGCTTGCCCCGAACCTCCTTGCTTTGTTGCTGGTACCATCCCCTGCAGCCAGGAAAAACAAGCACTGGCAAGGCCTTGACAGTGAAGAATAAAAAAGGCAATGATGACTGCTTCAGAGCACCTTGTTTTTTTTTTTACTTTCAGCCATGAGCTGCGTTACAACATGGCTAAATAAAAATGGCCAAAACGCGTAAAAATCATATTGGGGAAGAGCTATTCGCTGTGCCAATGCCTGTTTTTCATAGTTTGTAGAGCGCAACGCTGAACTCCAGGTTAACATAGTGTGCGTCTTACATTCTGTAGACACCTTAAGCTCATCTGCTTTGAAAGGTTCTTCTATCTTGATACTCTCCCTTACTGAATGATTTCCCATCTTTTCTCCACACTGTTTAGGTTTCACCTGGCCGAAGGCTGCGCTCTGCGCAGCTTTTCGGTGCAGGCAAAATCTTATGTTACAACAGAGTGGGTTTAGGATTACGCCCTTTGTTCCATTGGCTAGCTCCATAAATGGAGGCTAGCCATTGGAACAGAGATCTGTCCGTCATGGCCGGACCAGATTCGTGGGCATTCCCGAGATTTTTCGCTCTCCACCCACTTCTGATCGTCATCGCGGCGGTGGGTGGGTGTTATTTTTTTTTTTCGAGTCGTCCTGTTTTCTTCTTTTTACAAGTGTTTGTTGCTGGAGTTGGCTGCAATATTTGAGTTCCCACGAAGCGATCAGGTAAGGAGCTTTTTCTTTACAAATGTGTTTTCACTTTGTATGTTTACGTATTTTGACGTTTTAGCTCCTAATGTCTTTTTTCTGTTTCCTTTGTAGGTTCGGCCGTGTCGTGTGAGCTGTTATATACTTTGGCTCGTGAGCTCCGTTGCACCTCGTGTGAGCTGTTATCTACTTTGGCTCGTGAGCTCCGTTGCACCGGTAAGCTTTCGCTCCTAATGTCTTTTTTCCGTTTGTTTTGTAGGTTTGGCCGTGTCGTCCAAGTGTCTGTTGCTGGAGTTGGCTGCAAGATTTACGTTTTCACGGAGCGATCAGGTAAGGAGCATTTTGTTTTTAAATGGGTTTTCCCTTAGTATGATTACGTATTTATGTTCGGCCGTGTCGTGTGAGCTGTTACGTACTTTGGCTCGTGAGCTCCGTTGTACCGGTAAGCTTTTGCTCCTAATGTGTATTTTTTCTGTTTCCTTTCTAGGTTCGGCCGTGTCGTGTGAGCTGTTACGTACTTTGGCTCGTGAGCTCCGTTGTACCGGTAAGCTTTCGCTCCTAATGTCTTTTTTCCATTTGTTTTGTAGGTTTGGCCGTGTCGTCTAAGTGTCTGTTGCTGGAGTTGGCTGCAAGATTTACGTTTTCACGAAGCGATCAGGTAAGGAGCATTTTGTTTTTAAATGGGTTTTCCCTTATTATGTTTGCTTATTTATGTTTCGGCTGTGTCGTGTGAGCTGTTACGTACTTTGCCTCGTGAGCTCCGTTGTACCGGTAAGCTTTTGCTCTTAATGTGTATTTTTTCTGTTTCCTTTCTAGGTTCGGCCGTGTCGTGTGAGCTGTTATGTACTTTGGCTCGTGAGCTCCGTTGCACTGGTAAGCTTTCGCTCCTAATGGCTTTTTTTCCCGTTTGTTTTGTTGGTTTGGCCGTGTCGTCCAAGTGTCTGTTGCTAGAGTTGGCTGCAAGGTTTACGTTTTCACGGAGCGATCAGGTAAGGAGCATTTTGTTTTTAAATGGGTTTTCCCTTAGTATGTTTACGTATTTATGTTCGGCCGTGTCGTGTGAGCTGTTACGTACTTTGGCTCGTGAGCTCCGTTGTACCGGTAAGCTTTTTCTCCTAATGTGTATTTTTTCTGTTTCCTTTCTAGGTTCGGCCGTGTCGTGTGAGCTGTTATGTACTTTGGCTCGTGAGCTCCGTTGCACCTCGTGTGAGCTGTTATCTACTTTGGCTCGTGAGCTCCGTTGCACCGGTAAGCTTTCGCTCCTAATGTCTTTTTTCCGTTTGTTTTGTAGGTTTGGCCGTGTCGTCCAAGTGTCTGTTGCTGGAGTTGGCTGCAAGATTTACGTTTTCACGAAGCGATAAGGTAAGGAGCATTTTGTTTTTAAATGGGTTTTCCCTTATTATGTTTACTTATTTATTTATTCGGCCGTGTCGTGTGAGCTGTTACGTACTTTGCCTCGTGAGCTCCGTTGTACCGGTAAGCTTTTGCTCCTAATGTGTATTTTGTCTGTTTCCTTTCTAGGTTGTGTCGTGTGAGCTGTTATGTACTTTGGCTCGTGAGCTCTGTTGCACCGGTAAGCTTTCGCTCCTAATGTCTTTTTTTCCGTTTGTTTTGTAGGTTTGGCCGTGTCGTCCAAGTGTCTGTTGCTGGAGTTGGCTGCAAGATTTACGTTTTCACGAAGCGATCAGGTAAGGAGCATTTTGTTTTTAAATGTGTTTTCCCTTAGTATGTTTACGTATTCAGGTTCGGCCGTGTCGTGTGAGCTGTTACGTACTTTGGCTCCTGAGCTCCGTTGTACCGGTAAGCTTTTGCTCCTAATGTGTATTTTTTCTGTTTCCTTTCTAGGTTCGGCCGTGTCGTGTGAGCTGTTATGTACTTTGGCTCGTGAGCTCCGTTGTACCGGTAAGCTTTCGCTCCTAATGTCTTTTTTCGGTTTCTTTTGTAGGTTTGGCTGTGTCGTCCAAGTGTCTGTTGCTGGAGTTGGCTGCAAGATTTGTTTCCACGAAGCCATCAGGTAAGGAGCATTTTCTTTATAAATGTGTTTTCTCTCTGTAGGTTTACGTATTTTGACGTTTTAGCTCTTAATGTCGCTTTTCTGTGTGTTTTGTAGGTTTGCTCGTTTCGTGGTAAGAATTTATATTTTTGTGGGGGGGGGGAGTGAGATTGCTTTCGAACGATATTTTAAATAGCTTTTTTGACGAAAGTGCTATTGATGATGTTACGTCCTGGGTGGGGCGCGCTTCTCGTTAAGCTAATTTCAAACGGCAGTTGACGATGTATCCCGCTTATCCAGGTAAGTGCGACTCTTCGTTGTTTAGCTCTTTCTACCTTTTCGCTCTTGAAGTCTGTTTTCAGTTTAATTTATATGTTAGCCTGCGCCTCGTTGTCTCGGTAAGCTATTTTCTCCTTTTCGTTCCTAATGTCTTTTTTTGTTTCCTTTGTAGGTTTGCCCGTGTTGTGCGCTTTGGCCGTGGTGCAAGGACCAGCAGGTAAGCCATTTTGTCTTTTTGGGGTGTTTCCAAAATTCTTGCTTTAGGCCGTTTGCACGTAAAATATTTCTTACTTTTCGCTTCTAATCTTATGTCGGTTTGCCCGTGTTGTGCGCTTTGGCAGAGGTGCAAGGACCGGCAGGTAAGCCATTTTGTTTTTGGGTTGGACGCTTTGCCCGTGGTGCCAGTACTTGCATGTAAGCCATCTTGTCTTTTTTAGGTGTTTAGGAAACGCTTGCTTTAGGTATTTTAAAAGTTAAGTATTTGCTCCTTTTCGCTCCTAATGGCTACTGAACAAAGTTAATGTTTTTTAGGCATTTTAAATGATAATATACTATTCGTTTTGGCAAAAAGCTTATTGAAAAGCAGTCTCAGTGAGGTATCATTGGTGATAGACTGAAACATGTTTGCCTTGGGTGACACGTTTATTTTTGTGCGCTTTCAAGCACAGGTTCCTGTTGCATTTTGTTTTCAGGCAGGGGGCCTAATTTAGAGGTCAGAATGAAATGGGTTAAAAATGCAAACTATTTTTGTGCATATTTTCCATCTTCCATCTAATGCTTGTTGAGAGGAAGCTGTTTTTGTATGCTCATTTTTTGCCCTTAGTTTGCAACCAGCTTACTACATGATGGTGATAAAACATAGTGCACAACGGACGCAATGAAATGCACAAAATCAATTATACCTCATTCACTTGTAGTGGTGCAAAATGCAAATATATTCATGTAGAGCACAGTGTAAAAACTCCTCTGTCAACATGGCCTTAGCACCAGTTGTTTTCTCAATGCTGCTTGCATTCACATTACTGCAAAACAAAAAAATGAAATTATGCTTTTAAAATTCGTCCGTGTTGTTTTCTGCCTACCCCCACCCGCTGTCTGTGTTGTTGCCTGCCCACCCGCACCAGCTGTCTGTGATGTTGCCTGCCTACCCCCACCCGCTGTCTGTGTTGTTGCCTGCCTACCGCCACCCGCTGTCTGTTGTTACCTGCCTACCCCCACCCGCTGTCTGTGTTGTTGCCTGCCTACTCCCACCCGCTGTCTGTGTTGTTGCCTGCCTACCCCCACCCGCTGTCTGTGTTGTTGCCTGCCTACCCCCACCCGCTGTCTGTGTTGTTGCCTGCCTACCCCCACCCGCTGTCTGTGTTGTTGCCAGCCTTCCGGCCTACTGTGTGCCTACAACCTGTCCATTGCTTACCATTGGTTGTGTTTATTGTCAATCTCATTTATTTGCTTCTTATTCGATGACTTTTTTTGTCTCGGATTGTACTCCGTGACAGTGCATAGGTTTATCAGCTCTTTTCTTCTGTCCCCAGTGTGATCCCCACAAAATTTCCACCCCCCTATGTTCAATGTTTCTCTCTCAGAGCTGTTGGCAATGTAAATAACAATGCCATTTATTTATAAGTAAAAAAAAAAAAAAGAAATGTCATGAGCAATGCCAATAGCTCTAACTTTTCCAAAGGCGAAACCATTGCATTGTAAATGCTTGTTTTCACTTTCTACCTCTTCCTCGATCTCTCAGCTTTTTATGACACTTTGATTGGTGGACTCTCCCGTTGTTTCTTTCAGATGATGTCTTTTTCAAATCACTATCTCACGTATGCACTGTCACTCTCCATAATTCCCATTCTCCCCCCTTGGTCGCACATAATCTTTCTCTCAATCTCCATCTTGTAATCGGTGTTCGCTTTCTCTCACTGCCTCATTCACTGCCCCCTCCGCTACTACCTCTTGTAGTAATCGCCGCTCTGACTCACTGTCCTTATTAATTTACCTGTAACTCTCTACAACCCTTCGCTCACTACAACCTGGCTGCCCCTGACCCAGGGATCAATTTGTGCCATTGGTGGCAGGCACTGGGCACCGGCACTCATCCTTAGCGACTGGCAGTTTTGCTATCTTTTTCCATCTTTTACCATGAATAGGAGAGCTAGTAAGGCAGAAAATGGAGAAAAAAATGAAGATAAAAATAGGAAAACAGTGACAAAGGGAGAAAGCGTGGGTGAAAAAGAACCTGCAAGAGAATAGAGAGATATGAACTATAGGGTGAGAGAAGTTAGAGGCATGACAGGGAAGCCCTCATCATCTAAACCAGCAGCATCATTTACAAAGCCATCATAACCGGAAGTCCCGCCTAACTGGCTGACAAGCTCTCCATATCTGGTGGCTCCAGGCGCACCTTCAGGGAGGACACAATCAGACTTCAAAAGGCTACAGGCCTTTTTCCATCCACACAGGCAGGATCTGGAACGACATCCCTGTATCCATAGGAGGGGAGAAAAGACCTCAAGACAGACCTCGTCAAAGACCACTACAGCATGATGCAAGAAGTGTTCACTTCTGCTCCTAGACGTCAGCTACCCCACCAATCATACACTGCCTGTATCTTAGCCTTCGGCCCCGTTCAGTGCTTCTTTCCCTTTCGGCTAGGTATGTGCTATTTAAATATCGCATACATACAAAAAATAGGCCGCCTTGATATTTATTCAGCAATCCAGGAAGTGCTTGCAACGGAATTCTTAAAACAGTGTTATGCCTCTGCCTCTATTTTTTTTAAGCTATGCACTGATCTGATAAATCCCCAATTGCAATCTCTCACTCTGGACGTTAATCCTTTATATTCGCACATCAACCGTTTTGCACAGCACTATTTATGCTCCTCTAGAAAGTGTTATTTGTGCATTTCTTTGCACTTGTGCAAAATGGCTTGCTTTCTGCTTCTTAATCGTGCTCAGTGCTTCCTTGCCGAGCCCTGCAGGTGGCTGTGCTTGTTGAAAACTCCCTTTTCAAGAAATAAACGTCCACGTCACTTGTTCCTGACGTTAGGAGGGGCCCTGCTTTTTCAATCAATACGGGAACATCGGGTTGAAGAATAAGCAGGACAGGCCCAGGAGTTGTTTTCTCACCGGCGGCTTCTCTGTGAGCGGACTTGTCCGACCCATCCTTGGCCTGGCGGTAGGGGCATCGCCCGGGTGAGCCCGCCAATAAAAAGGCCCCAGGAATGCCCGGAGTTTTCCAGCCGCTAGCGAGCATATTTTCCAAAAGTGGCTAACCTACGTTTACTCCTCCCTCTTTGAGGTAAGAGTACCACCCTGCAAGAAGGGAGGCTCCTTAAACAGGGCATTCATGCCCCTGGCATAGAGCCTAGATTCCGGACCCCACCTGGGTAAACGTGTTTTTTCTCCTAGTCACGCCACTTGCATCAAATAAAAATTTTGAAAATATGACGCAACCAAAATTGGATCCCGGATAGGTGTTTCCTTGTTCGGGGATGCTAAGTCCACACGATGTGTACAGAACAAGCCGCCCCTGCCCTTCCCAGCTGAGGCTGCAGAATGCCAGTGCCACCATGTTGACTCTGAGGAGATGCAAGTCGCCGCCTTACCCTAAGCGGCTGGACGTGCAGATGTAACATTTAGCCATGAAGAGCAGTTATATTGCCCTGGCTGTGCTGCACCTGCTCTGTATGTGAGGGCAGCTTGCATTGCTGCAGGCTCTCTTGTCCCTGTCCTTTTGAGTGTGAGAGAAGCTCGCGAATGCAGCGATGCCTTTATGCCAGTTAGGAATGTGTGCCTGACACCTGTACTGCTGTTAACCGTGCTGCTCCTACTGTCAGTGTGTGGAGGAAGCTTGAATCAGTACTAGCTCTGCTAACCGTGCTGCTCGTGTTGTCAGTGTGTGTGGGGTGCTTGCATTGCTGCTAGTTCTGCTAACCATGCTGCTTCTGGTGTTAGTATGTGGGGTGAGCTTCCATCGCTGCTAGCTCTGCTAACCATGCTGCTCCTGCTGTCAGTGTGTGCAGGGTGCTTGCATCGCTGCTAGCTCTGCTAACCGTGCTGCTCCTGTTGTCAGTGTGTGGGGTAAGCTTGCATCGCTGCTAGCTCTGCTAACCATGCTGCTCCTGCTGTCAGTGTGTGCAGGGTGCTTGCATTGCTGCTAGCTCTGCTAACCGTGCTGCTCCTGCTGTTAGTGTGTGCAGGGTGCTTGCATCGCTGCTAGCTCTGCTAACCGTGCTGCTCCTGCTGTCAGTGTGTGCAGGGTGCTTGCATCGCTGCTAGCTCTGCTAACCATGCAGCTTCTGTTGTCAGTGTGTGGGGTAAGCTTGCATCGCTGCTAGCTCTGCTAACCTTCCTGCTCCTGCTGTCAGTGTGTGGGGAAAGCTTGCATCGCTGCTAGCTCTGCTAACCATGCTGCTCCTGTTGTCAGTGTGTGGGGTAAGCTTGCATCGCTGCTAGCTCTGCTAACCCTGCTGCTCCTGTTGTCAGTGTGTCGGGTAAGCTTGCATCGCTGCTAGCTTTGCTAACCGTGCTGCTCCTGCTGTCAGTGTGTGCAGGGTGCTTCCATCGCTGCTAGCTCTGCTAACCGTGCTGCTCCTGCTGTCAGTGTGTGCAGGGTGCTTGCATCGCTGCTAGCTCTGCTAACCGTGCTGCTCCTGCTGTCAGTGTGTGCAGGGTGCTTGCATCGCTGCTAGCTCTGCTAACCGTGCTGCTCCTGCTGTCAGTGTGTGCAGGGTGCTTGCATCGCTGCTATCTCTGCTAACCATACAGCTTCTGTTGTCAGTGTGTGGGGTAAGCTTGCATCGCTGCTAGCTCTGCTAACCATGCTGCTCCTGCTGTCAATGTGTGGGGAAAGCTTGCATCGCTGCTAGTTCTGATAACTGTGCTTCTCCTGTTGTCAGTGTGTGTGGGGTGCTTGCATCGCTGCTAGCTCTGCTAACCGTGCTGCTCCTGCTGTCAGTGTGTGCAGGGTGCTTGCATCGCTGCTAGCTCTGCTAACCATGCTGCTCCTGCTGTAAGTGTGTGCAGGGTGCTTGCATCGCTGCTAGCTCTGCTAACCATGCAGCTTCTGTTGTCAGTGTGTGGGGTAAGCTTGCATCGCTGCTAGCTCTGCTAACCTTCCTGCTCTTGCTGTCAGTGTGTGGGGAAAGCTTGCATCGCTGCTAGTTCTGATAACTGTGCTGCTCCTGTTGTCAGTGTGTCTGGGGTGCTTGCATCGCTGCTAGCTCTGCTAACCATGCTGCTCCTGCTGTCAGTGTGTGCAGGGTACTTGCATCGCTGCTAGCTCTGCTAACCATGCAGCTTCTGTTGTCAGTGTGTGGGGTAAGCTTGCATCGCTGCTAAATCTGCTAACCGTGCTGCTCCTGCTGTCAGTGTGTGCAAGGTGCTTGCATCGCTGCTAGCTCTGCTAACCATGCTGCTACTTTTGTCAGTGTGTGGGGTAAGCTTGCATCGCTGCTAGCTCTGCTAACCATCCTGCTCCTGCTGTCGGTGTGTGACGAAAGCTTGCATCGCTGCTAGTTCTGATAACTGTGTTTCTCCTGTTGTCAGTGTGTGGGGGTGCTTGCATCGCTGCTAGTTCTGCTAACTGAGCTGTTCTTGTGTTAGTATGTGGGCGGAGCTTGCATCGATGTTAGCTCTGCTAACCATGCTGCTCCTGTTGTCAGTGTGTTGGGGCTGCTTGTATTGCTACTAGCTCTGCTAACCATGCTGCTCCTGCTGTCAGTGTGTGCAGGGTGATTGCATCGCTGCTAGCTCTGCTAACCATGCTGCTTCTGTTGTCAGTGTGTGGGGTAAGCTTACATCGCTGCTAGCTCTGCTAACCATGCTGCTCCTTTTGTCAGTGTGTGGGGAAAGCTTGCATCGCTGCTAGTTCTGATAACTGTGCTTCTCCTGTTGTCAGTCTGTGTGGGGTGCTTGAATTGCTGCTAGTTCTGCTAACTGTGCTGCTTCTTGTGTTAGTATGTGGGCGGAGCTTGCATCGCTGCTAGCTCTGCTAACTGTGCTGCTCCTGTTGTCAGTTTGTTGGGGCTGCTTGTATTGCTCCTAGCTCTGCTTACCATGCTGCTCCTGTTGTCAGTTGTCAGTGTGTGTGGGGGAGCTTACATAATTACTAACTCTCCTAACTCTGCTGCTCCTTTTGTCAGTGTGTGAGGGTGCTTGCATAGCTACGAGCCCTGCTAACCGTGCTTCCTATGGTGTAAGTGTGTGACGGGAGGTTGCATTGCTGCTAGCTCTGCCAACCGTGCTGCTCCTGTTGTCAGTGTGTGGGGGAAGCCTGCATGGCTGCTAGTTCTGCTAACCATGCTGCTTCTGGTATTAGTGTGAGGGGGGAGCTTGCATCGCTGCTGGTTCTGCTAACCATGCTGCTCCTGTTGTCGGCGTGTTGGGGAGCTCACATCGCTGCTAGTTCTGCAAACCGTGCTTCTTCTGGTGTTAGTGTGTGGGGGAGCTCACATCACTGCTAGCTCTGCTAACCGTGCTTCTTCTGGTGTTAGTGTGTGGGGAAAGCTTGCATCGCTGCTAGCTCTGCTAACCATGCTGCTCCTGCTGTCAGTGTGTGGGGAAAGCATGCATCACTGCTAGCTCTGCTAACCATGCTGCTCCTGCTGTCAGTGTGTGGGGAAATTGCATCGCTGCTAGCTCTGCTAACAGTGCTGCTCCTGTTGTCAGTGTGTGCAGGGTGCTTGCATCGCTGTTAGCTCTGCTAACCGTGCTGCTCCTGCTGTCAGTGTGTGGGGTAAGCTTGCATCGCTGCTAGCTCTGCTAACCATGCTGCTCCTGCTGTCAGTGTGTGCAGGGTGCTTGCATCGCTGCTAGCTCTGCTAACCGTGCTGCTCCTGCTGTCAGTGTGTGCAGGGTGCTTGCATTGCTGCTAGCTCTGCTAACCATGCAGCTTCTGTTGTCAGTGTGTGGGGTAAGCTTGCATCGCTGCTAGCTCTGCTAACCTTCCTGCTCCTGCTGTCAGTGTGTGGGGAAAGCTTGCATCGCTGCTAGCTCTGCTAACCATGCTGCTCCTGTTGTCAGTGTGTGGGGTAAGCTTGCATCGCTGCTAGCTCTGCTAACCATGCTGCTCCTGTTGTCAGTGTGTGGGGTAACCTTGCATCGCTGCTAGCTTTGCTAACCGTGCTGCTCCTGCTGTTAGTGTGTGCAGGGTGCTTCCATCGCTGCTAGCTCTGCTAACCGTGCTGCTCCTGCTGTCAGTGTGTGCAGGGTGCTTGCATCGCTGCTAGCTCTGCTAACCGTGCTGCTCCTGCTGTCAGTGTGTGCAGGGTGCTTGCATCGCTGCTATCTCTGCTAACCATACAGCTTCTGTTGTCAGTGTGTGGGGTAAGCTTGCATCGCTGCTAGCTCTGCTAACCTTCCTGCTCCTGCTGTCAGTGTGTGGGGAAAGCTTGCATCGCTGCTAGTTCTGATAACTGTGCTTCTCCTGTTGTCAGTGTGTCTGGGGTGCTTGCATCGCTGCTAGCTCTGCTAACTATGCTGCTCCTGCTGTCAGTGTGTGCAGGGTGCTTGCATCGCTGCTAGCTCTGCTAACCATGCAGCTTATGTTGTCAGTGTGTGGGGTAAGCTTGCATCGCTGCTAACTCTGCTAACCGTGCTGCTCCTGCTGTCAGTGTGTGCAAGGTGCTTGCATAGCTGCTAGCTCTGCTAACCATGCTGCTACTTTTGTCAGTGTGTGGGGTAAGCTTGCATCGCTGCTAGCTCTGCTAACCATCCTGCTCCTGCTGTCGGTGTGTGGCGAAAGCTTGCATCACTGCTAGTTCTGATAACTGTGTTTCTCCTGTTGTCAGTGTGTGGGGGTGCTTGCATCGCTGCTAGTTCTGCTAACTGAGCTGTTCTTGTGTTAGTATGTGGGCGGAGCTTGCATCGATGTTAGCTCTGCTAACCATGCTGCTCCTGTTGTCAGTGTGTTGGGGCTGCTTGTATTGCTACTAGCTCGGCTAACCATGCTGCTCCTGCTGTCAGTGTGTGGGGAAAGCTTGCATCGCTGCTAGCTCTGCTAACAGTGCTGCTCCTGTTGTCAGTGTGTGCAAGGTGCTTGCATCGCTGCTAGCTCTGCTAACCATGCTGCTACTTTTGTCAGTGTGTGGGGTAAGCTTGCATCGCTGCTAGCTCTGCTAACCATCCTGCTCCTGTTGTCAGTGTGTTGGGAATGCTTGTATTGCTACTAGCTCGGCTAACCATGCTGCTCCTGCTGTCAGTGTGTGGGAAAGCTTGCATCGCTGCTAGCTCTGCTAACAGTGCTGCTCCTGTTGTCAGTATGTGGGGGTGCCTGCATTGCTGCTCGCACTGCTAACCATCCTGCTCCTGTTGTCAGTGTGTTGGGACTGCTTGTATTGCTACTAGCTCGGCTAACCATGCTGCTCCTGCTGTCAGTGTGTGGGGAAAGCTTGCATCGCTGCTAGCTCTGCTAACAGTGCTGCTCCTGTTGTCAGTATGTGGGGGTGCCTGCATTGCTGCTCGCACTGCTAATCGTGCTGCTCCTGTTGTCAGTGTGTGCAGGACGCTTTCATCGCTACTAGCTCTACTCTGTGCATTCTGTGGATCGTGTAATCTTGAACCACTACTGCCGAAGTTGTACCTGTAAAGAAACAATAACTGTGTGTGAGGGAAACTTGCTCTCATTATTTCAGATGGTGCTGAGACATTTCTGTGCATATGAAGGGAGACTGAAGTAGTGGTACAACAGATCTTGCATGGCCGCAGCCCCTTATGCGCCTGAATGAAGTCTTATATCAATGAAAGGTCCATACTGTACATTTTCTCTGGCCTTCTAGTTCTCATTCTTACACAGGAAGAGAATGCCTCAGTCCACTTGTGTACACTCGTGTTTTAGGGTGTGCATTTTGTACTCATATATTTATATTCACTTATGTCCAGACTTTGCTTTACTTATTCAGTATGCAAATACAAAAGTTTGCCTTCCAGTTCCATTCTTCTATATGCATATATAATGAACATGCCTCCATGCACTTGTGTACTGTCGCTTGGCATTGTTTCAAGCTATTAACGGGGGTGTTTTTCTGTACTCATAACTTCGTATATGGTACCTAGTGTGTGTGTACGTGGGCCTCTGTCGCATTGCATACAGTTGTGCTTTTGTGTGATAAATGTGCACAACAGATGCTGAGATCTAAAGGATGCCTTTAAGAGCAGAGGGGAAAATCAGGGAAGACATATGATTTGGCAAGGATGCAGCATACCAGGACTGATTTGTTTCATATGTTTATGTTCCATCCCAGCACAATTGTATAATTCCCCCCATGCCCCAGAGCTGTCACTGACAGAGACATGCCTGGCTTCAATCTGCTGGTCACTAGACAGCTCTTCACAGTGCTTAATTTGTAAAAAACAAAAGTAAGTGCCAGGGCCGCCAGGAGGCCACTGCAGCTCCCGCTACTCATTGCCCCTGCGAGCACTGCCAATGACAGTACTAATACAACTACTAACCATCCATCACACTTCCCCAAGTGTGACAATTAAGACTATTCTTAGCCCCCAAAGCTATAAGAATGGTTTGGGCGGCCGGTGTGTCATTTTTTATGTACATTGCAGCAATAAACAACTGATGTTGTATTCACCTCTAAATTGGATAGACAGCGCCACCATGTGGCAGACTGTCATTAGGGCCAGTGTTGACAATCACATGCTATGCTGATGATGCTATGCTGGTGCTAAGCATCAGAAACCACGGCTAAAATTAAGCACTGGCCCTCCATCATCCACTTCTCTGGCTAGGATTCAACTCTCAGTTCCCAGAGGGAGTTATGTCAGTAAGTGAAGAGTTGTCTGCCTCAACAAATGGTCCTGTAGATAAGCAAAGAATGCTGTTCCGCCATAGCGTTAAGGTGCGTGCCTGAGTCTAGCATAGGTTTTGTACAGGAAGGGTACCCTTTCTGGAGAAAATATTATGCCTAGACAAACATGCAGTATATGAAAAAAAGGAAAAATGAAAGCATTTCTCCTGTTAACGCCTCCTTTCAGATGGCATTAACCTTTGGAGCTAACCCCTGTCTACAAATGATTGCAGATAGAGTTTTGCGTCAAAAGGCATGGGTGGTTGCATGGGAACACCCACGTAGCACCCATATATCACCCACTTGCCGCTAAGTAACACAAAGCAATGCTTAATGCTGCTTTGCATTAGTTGTAGGGTACTTCCCAACGCAAAATAGGTTTTGTGGCTGGAAACTAAATTGGTAAAAAAGTGAAGCTAACCCAGAGCAACATTTTTTTAAATCTACCCTCAGTATTGCTTCCTTACCCCCCAGTCTGGCCTGCAGAACTCCTAACAGGGAGGTAAAACTGCATGGGCATGACCGGAACCCAGGTATGTTGAAGTTACCCAGAGTGCTTTTGCCTCTAAGGATTGATGTGTGCACTCGAAATGAGAGCCCTGAACTGCTCATACTAGCTTTTTATTGACTATGAACCAAATATCTTTTTTAGAGTTACTGTAGCACTGCCAGTTTTGCACAAACTTACATTATTAATGGGCGATTCAAGGGCAGAGGAGTAAGCTGCCACGATCATTCTTGAACTTGGGGGAAAAGTGAACACTCCCTATGGAGACACACATATCTGGTAACTGTTCATTTATTTACACCTGACTGCTTCTGTCCATGGTGCTGATGGCGTGTCTGCTGCCTACCTGGAAGCACCCAAGCACCAGCCCATGTGCAGGACTTGAAATGAAACAATAACGAATCACTTAGCACCAGTGAAAGGGCATCTTTTTATGTGACTCACTCCACTAGTCATCCACTCAAACATTTGACACTGTCTTAGTGATAATTATTAGAAATACAGGCAAGATGAAGACGATGGGCAGGAGGGATGCGTGGGTGCGTGCTGAGACACAGTGTGCTAATCTCGTGGCGTACTGTAATGCTACACAGAAACTATATTAGTATGTTCATTCGCTGCTTTAAGAACCCACTTTTCTGGCTGCTTGTCAGTGGCTAATTAAAAAAAAAATAAGGGCTTGGGCTCTCATCGGGGGGCAAGCTTGCAGCAGCCCATTTCTCTTGTTAGTGCCGCTTAAAACAGAACCAACTACTAACCATTAAAGTGAGGAGTTGATGTGGCGTAAAGGCCGGATATGCTGACTTCAGAGCTGAAGAACCATGTTCGAGTCTCAGCGTCAGCTCAACATCCTGTGATTCTGGGCAAATCACTTAATCTCCCCATAAATGAATTTGTCGTTATCTGGTGCTCATGGAAAGCACCAATGTTGATCATTAAGTGCGCTGCTGAGCACCGGAAACCACCTGTTTCAAATTAAGCAATGCTGCTTGTTCATCCTTCCATCCATTCAACAGCTTCCAAGCACATCTTGAACTTCTGAGGGTCAGTTTCTTTGTTAGTGGGTGGTGCGGTACCATGAGCCCTGTCTGCTGCCTAGACTGACCCACTCACTGTGTGAGGGAAGGTTGTATTTCTGCTCCCGGGCTGCTAAAGATCAGGGAATCATTTGTACCCATGATGCATCTCTTCCTAGTGACCACAAAGACATTTAGGAGTACATGAAGTAGTGCTACAGGGGCACTACTTCACTCACACATAAATGCCTTTGTGAATTGGCCCACAAACTGTTGAACTGTGTGTTAGTAAACATACAAAGAGTGCACAGTCCTTTCTATTTTTCCTTACTGTAGCTGAATATTCCCTAAATATTCCCATTTTAATCCCACTGTGGATGTCTGTGGCCAATATACAAAGGCAGAAGTACCTTTCCACTCCGAGATGCCTTTGTGAATCAGCCCTAAGGGTTTCATCTTCCTATTAGTAAAAGTGCAAAGAGGGGAGAGTCCTTTGTATTTGTACTAATTGCATATTAATATTCAAATCTTTTTTCCATTTTGATGTTTTGTGGCAAATTAAAAAACGCATTAAAGTGTACATGAAGTGGTATAAAAGAAGTACTACTCATGCCTTTGTGAAACAGCCCCAATGTTGCTAACTTCACTATATCAATTCTGCTTAGGACATTAAACAATGCTGATAAATGCACACAAGGGTCTGCTTTCATCCAAATGCTCAACGCGGGCAGACTCTTACAGTGTAGTCAGCCTGCAAGGTCTGAACCGCCATTAAAGAAGACCACTATGTGAGTCTTAGGCAATAATCAAATTCCTAAAATGAATATTCTCAGAGGAGGTTTGACAGCGGTTAGGAAGGAATCCTCCAATCCCATGATATCAATCCAGGTATAACATCACATCAGTGCCACATGCTAAGACGTATTTTTATACACTATAAAAGACAGAATAATTAAGGTAATGTTTAGGAAAAAAGAGATTTGGGAAGAGTAAATCAGGAATAAGAAAGAAATACCAGCAATAATAATAAGAGAAAAAATGAAAGAAGGAGCAGCGGAAAGGGAAAAACTTGAGTGAGGGTTGGAGAAAAGTGAGCAAGGGGAAGCAGTAGAGTAGTAGTGGTACATTTTATTTGTTCATCTACTTAAAATCAAAATAAAACAATGACTGAGAATGAAAGAGGGAGAAGCGATGGAGGAAGATGAGTGAGACGAAAAGAGTGTGTGAATGAAGACTGAGACCAGGAGTTATTGACCTCTCACTTATAAGCACTTCCAAAATGCTGCTATCTAACATGGAAGCATACACTTCTACAGTACACAAAAACCACCTCAAAGGACACCTTTTAAAACGAACCTTGAAATGGCATCACATATACCCCTGGAGATGTCATCCAAAAAGCCTTCCCTAAGGAACATTAGGTACACCTCCCAAATGGACATTATAGATACCTCCCAAAATGTCATCACAAGGTGTCCCTGAACATGACATCACAGGACCCCTTCCAAAGTTACATCAACAGGGCTTTCAAAATGAACTTCAAGGCTGTCTCCAAAAGGATATCAACGATGCCTCCCAAACAAAGACCTAAAGGAAGCGTCCCTAACGCCATCTAAAGATGCCTCTGAAACTGATATCCAAGGATGGCCCTCAAATTAACACAAAAGTTGCTTCTGAAAAGGACAAAAAAAGGCCTCTAAAAATTAAAAGAAAGGAAACGTATTAAAATGACGAAATTACATTAAAGGATGCCTTTCAAAAACATATCATTCGCAATCAGTCGATACATAAAACAAAGAACGCCTCTTAAAATGACGTCACTGTTACTCTGTCGTGTAAGCTCAGTTTTATCTAAAGAAGTGCGCTACATTCTAAATCTAACGATATGTGCACTTTATTATCAGCCATTGTGACTATTTAAATTATTTATTCTTATGATTAAAAGCAGGAACATTTTATTTTTCCAGTGATGTCGAACAAGAGTTACTTTTGCTAATACAACAAAGAGTACAGTAGTTAGGAGGTGTTGATGGGGCTACAGCTTCCTAAACAAAATACAAAGTCAGATTACAAAATCAATGCCTCTTGTCTAGAGGGTCTTCCAACGCACAAGCCAGCGCTGAGCTCTTCGAAGGAACTGTAGCCTGAACAGTGTCAACTTGTGCAGACAGCGTCCTCTTTTAAATGGTACTCTTTGAGAAGGTATCCTGGTTTTGATGTCCTTGTCCCATGCCAGACACAAAATATTCCATATTGATGCAGTGCTCTGCTGGTCCGTTGAAGTAATATGATCTGAGTGTTCCTACATCACAGGATCCAGAAGGTTTTCAAGGGGGCATTGGACTGCTCCTGGGAAGCCCACTTCACTTCTGTACTGCCACCGTCTATAACAATTCGGGGTACCATCAGGATTGATTGTAAAATGAAAAAAGTCTGCCCGTTCCACATTTCTTTAAACATTTCTTGCTTACTCAATTAAGGTTTGGGTAGATTGGAAGAAGAGCTGCATATTGGTTTCATTTGGTCTTTTCCTGTGCCCCCCTAATCCCACCTTCTTAACTCCCCTTCCAAATAATACAATGGATTGTGGATGCAGCACTATATATGGATCAGTTTTCTTATGCGGATTTGTGTTATGAAATTTGATTGGTATAGTTTTGTGTGCACCAGTCAATGCATGCCCATCTTGAGTAAATCAACACATATCTCTCTTTTATATTGCAATGAAAGTGTTTTAAAGGCTGACTTCTAACAGACCTTTCTGAAAAAAAACTGAGTTCCTTATTAGGTCTTTAAAGAGCTCCAATCAAGAATGCCATGGGATTCTGATAGTCCAAGAGACCCAAAGTGCTCAGGCTTCCTAGTGACGCCGCTTTGCCTCCATGTTTTCCTCTGCTGGCCAATAAGTGGTTGCGAACACTGGCTTATGGACAATCCAGAATCTCTCAGTCACTCAGAGCTTCCTGCTTGCTGTGCTAGCCGTACCACCATTGTGGCAGGACCAGCAGTTCCAGTGAGGATTCTGATCAGTGACTGATGGCATGTTGAGTGAAAGGATCACATTTTGCTTAAGCAACAGATCAATTTTAAACACAGATGTCTAGTGCAGACTAAATGTTTCTAAACCAGACATGTATGACAATCAATGAGAAATCTTCTTGGGATCCACATCATTCATGAAGGACAATGCTTCCTCCTGCACTTCCCGTTGGATGCAGCACACTGGCGCGGTGTCCAATAAGCATGCAGTGAAGGGAGTGATTTTTACATTGGAGTTTGAATTGGAGAGTAAATATGAAAGTGATGGTCACCTTAGGGTTAGCCAATATCAACAACATCTGTGTGCACTGTACACTGGCCACAGAATGACCTCTTCGGACTAACCCAACAGCTGTTCCCAAGAAAACCTCTTTCAAGCAAATTATTCTGGCTCGTCCTCCCCGATATTTCTGATGAAGCGGCATGCAGTGCGGACTGAGATCCACACGTGCCATGAGTGGGTGGGCATGCGTGCTCACTGCCTGTTGTATTTGGCAGGTTGGTGGAGGCTTCCCCTGCCAGTGTCGTTGTGTAAAAGGCCCACAAAGGGACTGCTCTTTCAAGTGCGTTTCAGATAGTTTCACAAAGCCAGAAAAGTCATAGAGTGCCTGCTGTCACACTGAGACATTCTGGCAAATCCCCTTGTAGTTATTAAAAGCCTACAAGATTTAGATGACGGCAATATAATGTGACTGGACTTAATTTAAATACTTGTAGTCCATTTACTATCAGAGGTATACGTCAGACATATGTGATGATATATAGCGGGCCGCTGGGACAACCAAAAGCCCATGAGATATTTGTTAACGGCCCACAGTTAACCCTGGTCGTTGATCGACATGGATGAAAGTAGGTAAACCTCTCCTGGCCTTTGAACTAGAAGAAAAATTCACAGCGGGACTGCCATGTCTCCGTAAGGAAAGTGATTTGCCACATGCTACCCATGTGTGAGGCTGGGTCGATTTAAAACAGATGTTTGGAGGTGCTAGAAAAGCTGCGTGGACTTACCAGCAGAATGTAGTGATTTCAAAAGGCTGGTGCAGCAAGCAGTCAGCCGGATCATTTTATTGACTCTCTGGTTTTGTTTATCGTGCGTGCATGACATGGGCAAAGGTTTCAGCAATGTTCCCTGCATTTCCTTCTCGGTAAATTGCAATCAACCTCGCTCCCCTTAAAACAGCCTTTCGAAAAACAAAAAAAAGAAATGGGTGAGTCTGAACAATAAACCAGCTCCCGCAAAACAAAATGGTGCTTGAAAAGACTATAAGTGACAGCATAGAAAGGTGTAGTAAGACCTTTATTGCAGGGCTGTCTTTGCAAATCAATTTTAATATATATATATGTTTCCTTTTTGAGGAAACTCGTGTAAAATAAACTTTGGGCTAGTGTTGAAAATCAGCTTTATGAGTTCAATTGAAATCTGAGTGATTTTACCTTCCATGAACAGAGAAACAATGTCATTCATTACATAGTGTATATGTGCAATGACAGATGTGGCCTTCTTCATAATTTTGAAAATATTATCTGAAATTATTTTTCAATTCCTTGGCAACAATTCGTTTAAATGAGTGGAATTTTATTTTGGGATGGTAGCAAATTGTTATAAAGGTGTGTTATCTTTTAATTGCCTTGATTCTTCGTTTTCATCAGAATAAACATGTATTACAAATATGGCTTTCTTCATAAGATTCTTTTATAATAATATCTGTCTTGTGTTGTAATACTTCTATAGCTTCTAGTCCCTTTCATGTAACCTGTATGTAAATCACGAATGTAGGAACATGCTTCATGTTTGCTTCATGTTCTACATCAATGTGTCCATGTTTTGTTTATTACATGGCAGTAGAAAAGCTGCATCATTTTCTGAAAGTCAATGCCATCTGGTTAGTCAGTAAAACAAATCTGTAATTTTGGGAACTATCCCTACCTTAAGTGTTCCAGTTTCTTGCTCAAATGCTTCAGGCAGGTTGGCTGGAAGCAATCCTAACAATAAGACTAAATGTCATCTCTAGGTGTACCATTAAACTGGAAGAAAATAAATCCTGTTACATAGAGCATATATTATAGAGTGATACTCAGCACTATACACATATATGTTATAATAATTATTATTAATATTAGATTTGTATTGTTATTAATATTATTTGAGGTAGATGTTTCTGGAAACAGTTATAGATGTCTCGCAGGCCTGTGATTGCAGTTTGTTCCAATTTACACACTTTTACTATGACATATGTCCTAAGGTCCCTCGCCTTTCTTTCATTATCCTTCCTGTATTATTGATCCAGCTGGAAAGAAAGCTAATAAGGGAGTCAAAGGTCAAAGCGGAGTGGATCACTGCGAATGTGTGCCAACTATTAACTACAAAATACAGAGAAAGGAGAACTATAGACATATAAGAAAGACATTTCGGTGAAATTCAGTGTCTCTGCATAGAGTTAGGCACGGGCAAAAGGTAATGGCTCCATGTCCGCCTATCCAGTCAAGATGGGCAGACATGTAGACATTTTTTTACTGTCTGTCACCACCAGACAATATCTGACCCTGCCCAGTGATGGAAAGGGTCCCTGAAGACTTTACAAATCCTCACCTACACATACATCACTGTATGGATGTGCACAAACTTCCGAGAGCTTCTCTGCAACATCCACTACTAGTCCATGGAAAAAGTTAGTCCCATGTTTAACTACTTGGGAGTAAATCTTTTATCAAGAATAAATCTAAGTTTTGACTATCCGAAACATAAATTTATACTCATAAAGTAAGCACGTGCAAACGCGAGGTAAAGTTAGATGCGTAAATGGCTATGTGCTCCACACTACGGGCCCCATTCACAAAGGTAAACTGAGACAAAAGTCTTACTTTCCAACTTTCGATATTCACAAAGGGCATGTACGACTAGGAAAGTTAGACTTTTGTCTCTGTTTAACTTAAGTTTTGGTCTTAAGTGTAACTGAGACCAAAAGTCTAGTCTGAGTTAAATGTAAGACCAAAACTCAAGTTAAACTGAGACAAAAGTCTAACTTTAATACTCGTAAATGCCCATTGTGAATACTGATAGTCATAAAGTTAGACTTTCGTCTCAGTTTACCTCTGTGAATCGGGCCCTACATATTAAAGTCTGGAGATCTCTTCATGCGTCTTCCTTGCCTGGACAGCCTCTCTTTCTGTAATCAAACTGGACATTTCTAAGACGGGAACAGGGGAAGGAAAATATTTAAAAAACGGAGCAGAGTGAATAATTATTTGAAAGAAGATAAAGCCATACAAATATAGGACCGAGCACCGCGTTCTTCCTTTGAAGGGCATTCTCTGGAGACGTTATGCATACATAGCACGTCCCATGTGTTATGCCTCTCAGAGAGTTCATCGTTCATTGTTCCTCTGCTGGGAGTAAAAGGTTTTTATCTAAGCCATAGATTAAACAGCATCCACACGGCCTGCCAAAATATGAGTGTGTGCTTAAGTAAATATAGGGAGCTTTAGTTCAGTCAGACGAGGCCACTTCGGAACTCACTTCTGAGACTGCTGGCTACATAGTAATCCGCTGAGAGGTGAAGTCTGTCATTTCCTCTCTGTTTGGAGCCGCGGTTCTTCTGAGCTCTCCAGGGCCGGACTGGGAACCAAAACCGGCCCCGGCAAAATGCTCGGCCGCCCCCCCCTCCCTCCGAGGTTGAGGGTGCGACCGAACTCTTTGCCGGGGAGGTTTTCGGCCGATTTTGTTACAGGGCCGATTTTGCAGCTATGCTGCATAAACGGCCCTGTAAGAAAAATCGGCCACCAGGGTCCCAGAACCGGCCCCCACCCGTGCGGCGCACCAGGGGATTGCCTGGTGCCGCAAAGGCCAGTCCGGGCCTGGAGCTCTCCAATGCCCTGTACTGCAGCCCTGCAGGCGGGAGGACTCCCTGGAGAAAGAGGCCTCGCAGGAGAGTGAGCCCCCAAGACACTAGGCCCAGTCCGCCTGTAGGGTCCGGAGAACCATCTACCCCTCCCAGAAGGCTGTCCATATACTACACATGCTCTACAGTGGCAGCTCCTCCTTAATGGTGGAGGAGCATCGCCCCCCACCTCCCACCCCTTCTAAAAGCCAACAGAAGAAAAATAAAATGAAAATAAAACAATGTTATTATCATTTTCTTTTTCTCTGTCTGACAGCCGATGCGAGTCTACAGGGGGGCGGGGTCAGGCAATATTTAATAGGGCAGGGACTGGGAGGAGGAGTGGCAGGGGCACTTGTAAGTGTGCATGTCAGTTTGGCCTGCTGTTTTTGGCTGGCCAAACAACATGGCACTTAGGTTTCTCCAACCTGAGTTGTGTTGCAGAGCGGGTTGGTAAACAGCACAGACTCCCAGGCACTTTCTGAGTGGCAAACCAGGCCGCTCTGACCAATCCTAACACTTTGTCATGCAGGGAATAGTATTTGCAGCATGCGAGCAGCAACGAGATTGGCATCAGGAAGCCTGCGCAATGTGCATTAGATCACGGCTGTCCGGGAGGCGAAGATCGGGAGAGAGGAGCGAGGCGACCGCCGCCGGAGAGGTAAGTACAATTTTATATTTTTTAATTGTCTTCCATGCTTTTTTGTATTTCCCCCTCCCCCACTCCACCACTTCGCAATGCAAGCAGCCGTCATTGCACACCCATCCATCACAGGTGCCACCAGACAGGTAAGCCTCCTAAGGAAATGGAGCTAGGCACAGTGAGTTCAGTCCAATTATCCACAGTGTCATCCTTCACAATAATACTCATAACACATCTTCCTAGGAATGTGATACTTTGTTCTCTGGGCTTCCTTTGGTTCAGGGTTCTAGCATAGGATCCTGCAACCGCAGTGGAGCGGGGAAAGAGGTTTCTAGAGTACCTTACTCAGCCCGGGGCATTTCTCTAACTTTGAGGAGGCTAAGCTAAGACCAACCTAACTCACCAACTTTTGCAGGGGTGTGTCATCGTTATGCTTTATAGCACCTTGTTGGTCCACATGACTCTGGAGCTCCCTTCCTTTAAATAATTGATGTCACTGGCTTCATGTGATTGTCGGCTGCTACACAGACAACATCTAGAGGTAACTAGGAGTACCAGCTGGTGCTTCTAATTTGGCATTTAGTACTCCCACTGCCTTTGATCCCGGTTGTGGGTTGTCAAGGAAACAGCAGGAAGGGAAATAAAAATCAAGAGTTAGAGGGCTGTACTTGATAGGACATTACCAATGTAATATATAGGACGATATTGATGTCATGTGCTATCCTCAAGGGAATTATATGTATGTATGTATGTATGTATAGATATTCTTATATAGCGCGATTTCTGTCACCCAACGGGCATCCTGGCGCTTAGACTGTCCTGACACCTACACATACATGATGTTTTCCAGCAGCAGATGCATTTACATTGCCCTGGGGAACAGGTGAGTTTTCAAGGCTTTTTTAAAAGAGTTAAAATTTTCCAGACCTAAAGGGAGGGAGTTCCATAATTTTGCAGCCGCAAATCTAAAAGATCGACCACCAGTCCGGGACCTCAGAATCTTAGGTACAACCACCAGATGAGAAGAGGCTGAACGTAGCAGTCTGGACGGGGTGTACCAAGAAAAAAGGTCCCGCAAAGGGGGCGGACCCTGCCCATGTAAAAGCCCTAAACACCAAGCATAATGCTTTAAAATCAATCCGCTGGGAGACTGGCAACCAATGAAGGTCCCTACGTGCCTTAGCGGAAGAGTCCAGGCGACGGCGTGAAAGGGCCAGTTTGGCGGCAAAATTCTGCACCCGCTGTAATTTACCGACTAAATTAGCCGGGGCTCCCAAAAGTAGTGCGTTGCAGTAGTCAATGCGACTTAGAATTATGCTCCGCACTACCTCTGATCTTACCTGTGACGGGAGCAGGGGCAAGATCTTGCGCAGCGAGCAAAGCAATGCCATGCAGGTGGCCACCGTTCGATTCACTGATGCATCAAGCTGCAGGCTAGCGCTGAACACTACCCCCAAGTTACGAACCGAATCCGCAGGCGAGCTAGCGCCCTGGAAATCGGGAGGCCAGAAATCCGGCGGTAGTGGTCTGGGGATACGGTCCAGGGAGCAGTGCAACACCTCAGTTTTTGCGCTGTTGAACTGCAGGGAGTTATTACCCAGCCATTCAGCCGTGGTGTTCATACAGCGATGAAAGGCCTCCTGGGACACCCCATCCTTACCCTCAAGGGAAAAGATGAGCTGGGTGTCGTCAGCGTAGTTGGTAACCGTAATGCCAAAGGATTTAATCAACATGATCAGGGGGCGGAGGTAGAGATTGAAAAGAATGGGACTGATGGCTGACCCTTGAGGTACGCCCTGACCAACCCTTCTGATGTTTGATTTAAAGGGTGGTATGGCCACTAGCTGGTGTCTAAGATCAAGATATTCAATAGTTGTGTATGCATAAAAATGCGAATACATCCCCAGGTGAGGCACTCATGGATCAAACAATGATTCAGAAATTGATCATCCAAATGTAGTAGTTTATTCAAACAAAGTTCATCAAGGATGCTGTATTGATATTACTTCATATCAATCAAACTTGTATCATGTACATCTTCAGGTGGGAATTATCAACGTGAACTACTCCGATGCATTTCGGGCGGAGCCCTTTATCAAGGAGTGCTGTAAGGAAGACAGATAGGAGTGAGGATAGGGATAATGGAATCGAGTGGGTAAATGAATTAAGTGCCGATCAATGGAGGTGTATAGTGATTGTTAAAAAAGGAATGGTGTGCATATAATAGTGCCGATTAGTGGGCTACGGGTGTGTGCACATAGCGCTAAAACGAAACGGGGTGATTGGGTTGGGGTTGCGAGAACGGGGTGTGGTAGAGGAATTACTTCTATTCCATGGTAACGCGACGCGCTACTTCACAGGTTCTGGCGCATCGCGAGGACGCTATGGTGGTGTGAACGAGGAGGGTGGAGGAGGCTAAGGGAAAAACGAAATAGACGACGGACTGCGGAAGTGTAACAGGAGCAGAAGGGGGGGGCCATCTTGGAATGGTGTGGAAAGT
Organism: Lissotriton helveticus; assembly: GCF_964261635.1. Taxonomy (NCBI): domain Eukaryota; kingdom Metazoa; phylum Chordata; class Amphibia; order Caudata; family Salamandridae; genus Lissotriton; species Lissotriton helveticus. Next base: position 958,255,841 of record NC_136061.1, on the reverse strand, counting down.
GACAAGACATGCAAGGGAAGGGTCAGAAAAGTGCCAGTGGGGAACATAACATTTGAACATGAGGGTATATAAAGAAGCAATGTACGGCAAAAAAGTACAACAGGCTACAAATAACAACTGTATTCTGTCCGATCGTTCAGACCATAGGGGTTTCTGTGTTTGCAAACGGAACATCCATTCAAGTTCTCTTTTGAGAAGCAGTTTGTTGTTGTCAGTTCCTTCTCTTTTGATCACAATTTCAAGGACAATAAATTGTAATTGTGCAATAGTGTGACGGGCTTCCAAAAAGTGCATGGCAATATTGGATTTCTCATTCTTCAGACGTATGTTTGATTTGTGCTCGTTCAAGCGTGTCTTGATTTTTCTTTCTGTCTTACCGACATACAATTTGCCACAAGGGCATTTCAAAGCATAGATCAAATTGGTGGAGTCACATGTGGCATTGACATTGTGCTTAATTGCATTGCCCCTCATGGGATGTCTGATGATGTTGCCTTTTATGATGCAATTACAGTGGTTGCAATTTAAACATGGTTGTGTTCCTTTGTATTGTTTATCGGTGAGGGTGGGTTTCGACAATATTTCTTTGATGTTTTTGCTTCTGGTGTAGGCGAACAGGGGAGGGTTTAGAAACATGTCCCGAAAATCAGGTTCCATTTGAAGGATTGGCCAATGTTTAAGTATGATCTTTTTGTAGATCAGGCTTGCTGTGGAATATTTAGAAACAAGAACCATGCGTTGTTGTTCTTTAATAGGTTTTTTTGTGAGACACTCCTGTCTGGTGATTTGCGCCACTCGTGTTTGTGCCTCGGTGAGGATCTGTGTAGGGTAACCTCTATCAAGGAAGCGGTCATGCATTTCCTTGGTACGGGCGATCATCGTTTGTTCATCTGAAACTATGCGTTTAACACGCAGCATTTGAGAAAACGGCAAATGTCTTTTAAGTGATCCTTGATGAAAACTTCCATAGTGTAATGTGTTGTTGCGGTCAGTTGTTTTTCTATGAAGGTCAGTGGTGAAGCCATTTTAATGTTAACATCAAGAAATGTGATTTCAGTGTCGCTGATTTGCCACGTCAGTTTGATGCGTTCGTCCTTGGTGTTGAGTTCATGTAGAAACTGGTTTAGGGATTCTTTGGAGTCCATCCAAACTAAAAACAAGTCATCAATGTATCTGACGTACATTTTTATTTTGTCGTTGAGACTGGTGTTGCCGTATATATTCACTTTTTCAAAGTTTTCCATATAGATGTTCGCATACGTTGGGGCAGCGCAGTTTCCCATAGCCATTCCAGATAGCTGGAGGTACCATTCATTATCGACTTGGAAATAACTGTGGTATAGAGTATATACCATAAGTTCCATCAAGAAGGATTGCATAGGTGCATCAATGTTGCTATTGAGAAGGGCTTGTTCGATGGCATCGATGCCTCCCTGGTGGGGGATTGATGTATATAAGGAGTTAACATCAGCTGTGCATAGTATGAATTGGTTGTTGTCATCAATCTGAATGTTCGCCAATTTGAGCAGAAATTCAGTGGTATCTTTGATGTAGCTGGTGGCTTTGGTGACTAGCGGTTGCAAATATTTGTCTATAAATTTGCCGATTGGTTCGTGAATAGATCCTTTAGTGGAAACTATTGGTCTGAAAGGGGGATTTTGGAGATCCTTGTGTATTTTGGGACTCATGTGTATGGTAGGGCTCCTGGGATGTTCCTGAAGTAGGTAGTTTTTGGTACGTTCTTGGATGATTTCATTTTGTAATGCTTTCATGACCAAGTCTTTTAAGGTGTTCTGGAACTCCCTCGTGGGGTCGTTGGCAAGTTGCATATAGATGGTGGTATCTTGTATGTGTTCATGGAGCCGTTGTGTGTACATGGTTGTATCAAGGATTACCAGTGCGCCACCCTTGTCGGCTTTAACACATCTGATCTTGTCGTTGATAGCCAAGGATTTAAGAGTATCACGATCCTTAGTAGTTAAGTTTTGATGTAATGGTCTTTTGTTGAAGTTGATATTGGACACGTCATTGCGAACCAGCTTTTCAAATAAGTCAATGCACTTATGGCTGCTGGGAGCTTGATAAGTGCTTGATGGTCTCAATCCTCTGAGTTCATCGGGTTTGGTGACTGAGGTGGGTGGCAGAACGTTTTCGAAAAAGTGACGTAGCTTGAGTTTCCTTATGAACTTGAAGGTGCTCACTTCAAGTTCCAATAAGTTGGTGTGTGCCGTTGGGATGAAAGACGTACCTTTCTCGAGTAAGTCTATTTGATGTGGTGTGATGGTAGTGTTTGAGATATTGATAACTAGGTGGTCTTTTTTCCTTTTAAGTCCTTCTTGGTGACTGTGCTCCGTGTATTTGGGAGATTTGTTTCCTTTTCTTTTGTTCTGGCTCCTCCTGAGTCTTCGATGGTTTCCGGGCCTGACTCTAAAAAATGAACCGCAGCAAGTTGATCTTGTCCTGTTGTGGATGTGCTTACTTGGCCATTAGTAGATCTCGACGCAATGGTTTTTCGAGATGGTCGGATTGTGTTATCACTACCAGAGGATGAGGTGTCGGTCTGCATGTTGGAGGGTCTGTTGCGTCGTCGTTGGGCGTAGATATCAGCCCAAGAATAAACTTCATCAAGCTTGTAGTCAAGCGTGTCTCTACGAAATTTTCTAATTTTACGCTCGTTTATTTCTTTTTGATGTTTATCAAGTGTAGTTTTGAGATCCTCTAGGGTGCTAGAAAGTTCCTCTGGTGTTAACATGTCTTTCAATTCCTTATCAATATCTTTGATTTCATGCTCGAGTTGTTTTAAAATGCCAGATAATTCTTCAACGATTAAAAGAATCAGGTCGAGACTGCATTTATTGAGTATCCCATGGTCTTAGAACCGCCTTCAAACTAGCAGTGCACTCCCCTCCACCGTTTTGGATTAAGATCAAGATATGACATCAGCCATTCAAGGGCCAGCCCAGATACTCCAACCTCCGCCAATCTCCTGATCAATATTGTATGGCTGACCGTGTCGAACGCGGCCGACATGTCGAGCAGCACTAAAAAGGCTGCCCGACCCTGGTCGGCCCGCGTTCCCAGGTCATCAAGAACGGTCACCAAAGCCGCTTCTGTCCCATGCGCTGGTCTGAAGCCAAACTGGGCCACATCCAAACAGTTGTTGACCTCCAGAAAGTTGGAGAGATGTTTAGTGGCCCATTTCTCAAGAATCTTGATAGGAAATGGCAACAGAGAGATAGGTCTGTAGTTGGCTGGACAGGCGGGGTCCAGATTTTCCTTCTTGAGTAAAGGAGAGACAACCGCCAATTTCCAGCTCTCTGGGACCCGAGCCGAGCTGAGGGACTGGCAGCAAATGGAGAAAAGAGGTGGAAAAAGCTCTTCCCGGCACAGCTTCCAAAATTTTGGTGGGAGCGGGTCAGACGGTGAGCCTGAGGATATACCATCGGCCAATGCACAGAAGTCTTCGTACGATGGTAAGGGCAAGATGTTCATTTCCGCTAGCTTGGCGCCCTCCTCAACCCTCTCAGCACAGATGGGATGATGCGCAGTCTGGCCAGATGACGAGGCAAGATTATTTAGGATGGTAACAATCTTATCCTCAAAGGCCTGTGCCAACGAGTCACAGAGAGCTTGGGAGGCAGGTTTGTTGTTTTTGGTACAGGCTGGGTGGGCCAGATCTTTTACGACCTTAAATAGGGTCTGAGACTTATTTGCCGCTGCCAGCAATAGTTCTTCCAAATGTATGGCCTTGGACAGCTTGATATGGGCCTTATAGGTCGCCAGAGCTTGTTTAAAACGAGCTCTACATGGTTCCAGATACTGTTTCCTCCAAGCACGCTCAGCCTGTTTGCACTGAAGCTTGAGCTGCCGGAGTTCCTCTGAGTACCATGGCATAGCAAGATTGGTCCTGGCTCTGATTTTGCGCATTGGCGCCAAAGAGTCCAGAGAGGCCGAGATTTGCTGGCAAAGCGTCTCATAGCTCCTGTCTACAGTATCTCCCAATACGAAGCCTTCCGGCAGCAAACTAGGGGGTGCGGGCAGCGCAAGAAGTCTAGACCATTGTCTACCCATTCTAGCGCCACCCACACCACTCTTCGCCGCCATGACAGCTGGACAAGAGAGGGAGAAAAGGACGAGAGCATGGTCAGTCCAGCCCTGAGGTATAACATCCCGCAGAGACACTTGACCTGCGTCAGCAAAAATCTGGTCTAGAGTATGACCCTTGGAGTGGGTTTGCGAGAGTACTAGCTGTGGAAGCTCAATATTACGGCAAGCTTGGACCAGCTCTACAAAGGCGGAGTTAGTAGGTCCATTAGGCCAGAGGTTAAAATCTCCTAGCACCATCAGCCTAGTATGGGAGTGGGATAGATCATAGATCAGATCTATAAGCTCAGGCACAGCTGATAGCGTCCTTGCTGGGGGTCGGTAGCATAGCAGTCCCGTGTATAACACACCTCCTGTACCCTTAATGGAGAGGCCGAGCACCTCACATCCATTGATGGCCTTGATGGTAAGCTGAGAGAAGTTGAGTGTCTCTCTAAAGATTACTCCAGTTCCGCCTCCTCTAGCCCCTACTCTGGGGTTATGTATTATTTTAAAACCCGGGGGGCAGGCTGTACCCAATTTCACCGCACTAGCCGATGTAGTCCAAGTCTCGGTCATAAAGAGTGCGTCTAGATCATAGGTGTCTATGAGAAGCGCAATCTCATCGCCGTGCTTAATGAGCGATCTAACGTTCAACAGGCCGCAGGTTATGGAATCCGGGTGCCTGCCAGTGGATCTATAGCTACATTTTGAGGGAGTGCCGGTGTTCAGGCGTATAAGATCGTCACGGGAGTAAATTGGGGCAGAGTGTTTCTGACAGGCAGCGTTGCCAGCGCCCGGCGCGTCCTGTGCGCGAACGGGTGCAAACGGGCTTACCTCTGGCGAACCTCCGGCGATCCGCCAGCGAGCCCGCTGCGCGCCCACGCTGCGCGCCTTAGAGTTTACCATCTTAAATAGCCGTAAGCACACGAGTCCTGCAGTCCAGCCACTAGCCCACCAACCAAGATGGCGCCTGCTATTCGGCACACCCTGGTTCCCTCACCCAAAATGGCGGCTCCAAACACCGCAGCGCGACCTCCCACAGAGCCCTTGAAGCCCCTGAAGCACTCAAATTCCCTCAAGTGGGGATGGGGACACAATTTAAAATGCAGGTAAGTGCTATGCTAGGAGTAACCCCCCAGAACAGGCAAGGACGAAAAAATGTGCCTAGCGCTAGATTAAGCAGCGCGAGCGCGCAATAGAGCACAGATATTTAAAAGGTAATTTTTAAAAAGGCAAAGTAAATCAGCAAATGCCTCGGCGCGCGAAGGTCAATTCAGTCTGACCTGATAATGAGAGGAGTTCCGTTTTTATGCCCTTTCCAGGCACACGAGTCCTGCAGTCCAGCCACTAGCCACTAGTTATATAATAACTGATATATGTTATGTCACAGGACTAACGGAAGTGCTAAAAGTTCAATGTTGGGAGGGTCACCCTACTTGAACCAACTCTTTCAATGTCTACAAATCCTGTTTAAGATTGTGACTTCCCCTTCTTGTTCGCTGCCATTGGTAATGTTTCTATCATCTTTTACTATGTACTATATCATCTGATACCTGAAAGATCCAAAGCTTTTGTTTGCTTGCATGTGCATTGCTTGAAGCTTAAACAAGTTTTTAAAAAACATCCTATTGATGAATACTCTGATTATACCTTCTTTGGGAGAAATTACAGTGATGTTGAAGAAGTTAACACGTTATAAACATTATGGCTAGGCATCCAGCCTGAAGATCAGAGCACAATTCAGGGGCTCATCCTCTGGATCTATCTGCTGAGAATCAGAAATGGTGCACCCCCTGAGGTCATGAAGCGCAAGTGTGGGTGTACAGAATAAGCCCAGATGCCGCTGACTATAGTGGGATGATATTAAAACCAATGTTCCGCGTTTGACATAGAACTATATCTTTATTTTTTGATGAGCTGTTGGGCGTGGTAGCAGGAGTGACCTTTGATGACATCACAGGGTTACCAATCTCCCATTGGTGGGCCCTTAACAACCTCCTTTTTGATGTTAATAAGTAAAGAGAAGGCTAAAGTGTGGAAACTACCAAAAGTTAACTCGGCTCAAAGACAGACAGAGGTCTTTAAATTTTGGGGTTGGGTGCTAGGAAAGAGCAGAAGAAAGCTCCAGAAAATGGAACTTTTAAATCTTTGGTAATTTAATTCAGTACGTTTACATTTTTTTCTATGCTTTGTTAATTGGGTTGCCAGATGGAAAAAATATTTTATTATAAAAATAATGCTACAGTTTTGTTTGCAAAAAGAACAAGAATGCAGCCCTATTAAGCTTTCTGCAATCTTTAATGGGGCCATCTGGTGAATAATGGAACAACAAACCTTAGATGCCTTGATGACATCATCAAAAGATGAACATTCTAAAATGCCTACTGTTGGTGATTGCTAAATGCTGGGCAAAGAGAACTAGTTTTCTCTACATTGGAAGTCAAGTTTAAATATGAGGTTTAGGGGTCGTGTTGAACTTTCTTAATAACATGCCATAAAAGGGAAGTTCACTTTCATACATACACCCTTCAACAAAGCATGTCTCAGAACACATTTGGAATTAAACTAATAAAAAAGCTCTCTTGCTTGCTGGCTGCACTTCATGCATTGTTGAAATCACAGCTTGCAACCAATCAGTGTTGACTTACAGTCCAAAAATATGTCTTTGCTCACTCACATACAGCATATCAAATTATCGCCCCCCAGACCGGAGACCCAGCTGTAGCAGCTCTCCTGGGCTTTGGGCTGGATTCTATGATTACATCTCATTGGTTAGCCTGCACTGGATCAGTTGGCTAGGGCTAAAGAACAAAATATTTTACTTGCCTTTCTGCAGCTTAACTGCCGGTGCACTGCCAGTAAGGCTGTGTGAAATGTGAACTCGCCTAGTGATAACACTGCATCTCGACAAATGTAGTGGTTAGGTCAACATGTTGTAAAATTCGTGGCCATCACAAACATCATCTAAAGGAAATTTCCCTTAGAACAAGGATTTATGGAGTTATCATGCCACAAAAATATTTATAAGTCGCCATCACCACCAAAAAGTAGATTTTGTAGGGTTTTGAACCCTTATTTTTTTTAACTTTTTCAACTTCATGAAGTTTGTTAGGTTTTTAACGTTTCAGTCATTTTTACTGCATTGGTAAACATTGACATTACACAAGTGCCAGCAATTAAAATACAGATCCAAAAACAAACTCCTGTGGTCAATCAGAGCCTAACTGATGTCTCTAAGTTGATGGGGGCGTCCCACCTGAAGCTCAATGGGGAAAAGACTGAGATCATGATCATGGGCACCCCCCTTAATGTGACACTAGGGACCATGTGGCCAGCATGCATGGGCCCAGCCCCGCCCCCCAAGACCTAAATAAAGAGTCTAGGCATCTGGTTAGACCCGAACCTGACATTCAAGACCCAAGCGAGGAAGACAGTCGCAACATGCTTTGGCCTGCTTAGAATGGCCAGAAAAGTGCTTTCTCTTCTCCCCCCAAAGCCAAGAAAATCCTAGTTTAATCACTGATACTCTCAAGGATAGACTATGTAAATGCACTTTACCTAGGGGCCCCGATCGCAGTAATCACTAAACTGCAAACCATCCAAAACTGCGCGGCAAGACTACTGTTGAGTATGTCAAAGCGCCTTTCAGCTAAACCGGCTGTTCGCTCCCTTCACTCGCTGCCAGTAAAAGAAAGAGTTAGCTTTAAAGCCCTCTGCATCGTCCCTAAGTCCTTGCAGGGTAAGGGGCCACCATTAATTTCGGCCATGATCCGCCCCTACAGAGCGAATATGAAACTCCGCTCGGACGAACTTCACTTAGTTGAAACTCCAAGAATTAAGAGGGACAGAAGTGGTGGCCGTCGTTTTTCGCTTAATGCAGCAAAACTCTGGAACGCACTGCTGCTTCATCTCCGCAGGGAACCCAGCCACCTTGTTTTCCTAAACAAACTGAAAACTTTCCTGTTTCCCTAATCTCTCCGTTGCTGGTTACTAGTCATGCCTAGCGCTGGGAGGCCTCCGGTAGCCATGCGCTTTACAAGTGTCCCTTTCATTTCATTTTCATACCAGTAAATTGTTGTAGCATCTCAAGCCCAGTCATCGCAACACACCTTCAACGGTCCGGAATAGACCAAAGACAGAAAATGAGGAAAGGGACGAAAGATCACCACTGTGCTGTCTCTTCCACCAGATATATACCCCACCACATCAGACCCATCAAAACAGAATAGTATAATCCAACAAAGAGCAAATGCCGCAGGCTGCGGTATTCCTTGCAAGTTTCTTTTCAATTATCTTTTATTGATTTTAAAACAAAAAACATTTACAGCCTTAGGTGAGAAAGAGATATATTTTCCCCGTATCACACCTGCAGTTGAGCAAGAAGCCACAGGGAGACAGACAACACCTAGAGGCATATTTACGAGCCCTGTTGCATCGCTCTTGCACCACGACACAACTCAAAATGAGATTGATGAAGCCACGCAAGGCTGCTTTGCATGGCCGGTGCGGCTTCATAAATCTCAAGTAAAGCAACGGAGCACAAATCGCTGAGTTGCCTGACTCTTCGCCAGTGAGACGTTCCATGGGTGTTGCATAGGTGTTCCCACTCAGCATCCATGGATTTGGACGCATTCCCAGATTCATCACAAGTGGTAGAATAAACTTAGGAAGGTGCCCCTTCCTGCACAAAAGCAATCCACCTTGTATCATGGCGCAAGGGTGCCTATGTTAGCACTAGGCAGCCAAATCAGCACCAGCGCAGGGTATTATACGACACATTCCTGCCCTTTCTGTGCCACGAAATGCAGCGCAGCAATGTGACTTTCTGTGCTGTACTATGCGACAATCTCATAAATCTTGCTCCTAACTTTTAATTGTTTGAACTTACAGAGAAGAGACCAGGCCCTGTGTAAAATGCAGATGAATTATACCAAAGCGGTCCGTGTCTCTGATACTTATTAAGTCAATAAGTCAAGTACTGTTGGAAAATAATATAACATGTTATTCAAAAACTTTGCCACCAAATACAAGAGATTAACATTTATATGTCTTTTTAAAGCGTTTTTTTGTATTACAAATGAGCAGTTCTGTTTTTTCTGGAGCATCATTTATATTTTGGGGCTGTGGATTAGAATGTTTCTTTTCTCCTCCTTGTTTACCTACAAAGGGCGCGGCGGTCTTCCTCGGGATCTGTTTGTTGGTCTGGTTTCCAGCGAGGTGTTTCTGTTCAAAGCCTTTGTTCTCTGGCAGATATTTATTGGAACAGCCTTAGTGCTCCCCTATTAACGCCATTCCTGAGTTACGTCACCTCCTCCTCCTCGGCGCCAACACAGGCCTTATTTTAACATCAGCAGAGCAGGGGCGAGGGGCCCTGTAATCCCTCCCAGGTGCACCACAGTCTTTGGTAATTAAATGCCGTGAATTGATAAGGACTGGCCTGGGTTCAAGCACCTAGTGCTGCCGGACTTTTCTTGGCTCAACGAATCATCAACAAAGCATCGGGAACTGGCCAAGAAAAGCAGCGGGAAGCTGGCGCCGCGACAGAGCATCGGATTGGTCTCTCACAACGCATTTCACGTGACCCATAAAGTCATGGGAAGGAAGGAGTGGTGTCCCGGGGGACGCAGCTGCGTTTGCCTCATTTTATGTGGCTTTGATTTTCGTGGCTGGAGTGCCCTGGAGGGTTTATTATAACACCTGGTAAAATCTTGAGGTTCTGAATTTTCCAGGCGTGATTCTATCCACCAATTACACGTTTCCCCGTTCTGCACCAAAATCTGCATGTCCCAGGTACTTACTCGTCCGTTTACTCCATTGCATTTTGATAGGTCTGACCTCTCAAAATTTAGCAGGGGGAAATTTTAACCGATTCTATTGCACCAAGTAATTACTGAGTATTGTATAGTAAGCACTTCTTGTGATTGGGACCCCTCCACAGAATAGTCAAGTTCATGCTTGGCTTGCCTCCCGGAGGTCTTATGACAATGTGCATAGAAGTTAGTTAAACGAAATTTTAGTGGTAGTGGAAAAACATCACACATCCTTTGACCACACCCCCTTAGCAATGGTATGACAGGGTTGATTCCTTATTGCACCATTTACCCTTAAATAACAACCTATTTGTTGAGGGGCTAGGGCAGTGGTTCCCAAACTTTTTTGACCCGTGGCTCCCTTGACCTAATTGGCAGTTGGCCGTGGCTCCCCGCAATTTTTTTACCCGCACACCGGGGTGCCGCGCCGCACCCTTTGGGAACCACTGGTCTACATGAAGAATCAAGCCAAGACGTGATGAAGGATTCAGAGAGTAGCCATCACTGTCATAAAACTTTATTTGCAATCACAAAGATCTTATAAAGTACATCTCAATGCATACATAGAGTAGTAAAAAGCACTCGCACTAAAAGTAACCAGGCTAGAGAAAGGCTCAAGGAGCTCTGTGGCGTTACAAGAAGTTTACGTGAGGTGGGCTCTGATCATGGGTATCCGCAGAAATGTTTTCGGAGGGGGGCACATTTTTAACTTCTTCACCATCCCCCTTGCACCCTTCTCCCCTCTGCCTTGCACCCTTCTCCCCTCTGCCGTGCACACTTTCCGCCTCTGCCTTACACCCTTCTCCCCCTCCACCTTGCACCCTTCTCCCCATTCCCCATGTACCCTACTTCACCTCAACCTTGCACCCTTTTCTACCTTGCACCCTTCTCCCCTCTGCCTTGCAGCCTCCTCCCCTCTGCCTTGCACCCTTCTCCCCTCTGCCTTGCACCCTTCTCCCCTCTGCCGTGCACACTTTCCCCCTCTGCCTTACACCCTTCTCCCCTCTGCCTAGCACCCTTTCTCCCCTCTGCCTAGCACCCTTTCTCCCCTCTGCCTTCCACCCTTCTCCCCTCTGCCTTCCACCCTTCTCCCCTCTGCCTTCCACCCTTCTCCCCTCTGCCTTGCACCCTTCTCCCCTCTGCCTTGCACCCTTTCCCCCTCTGCCTTCCACCCTTCTCCCCTCTGCCTTCCACCCTTCTCCCCTCTGCCTTGCACCCTTCTCCCCTCTGCCTTGCACCCTTCTCCCCTTTGCCTTGCACCCTTTCTCCCCTTTGCCTTGCACCCTTTCTCCTCTCTGCCTTGCACCCTTCTCACCTCTGCCTTGCACCCTTCTCCCCTCTGCCTTGCACCCTTCTCCCCTCTGCCTTGCACCCTTCTCCCCCCTGCCTAGCACCCTTTCTCCCCTCTGCCTAGCACCCTTCTCCCCTCTGCCTTGCACCCTTCTCCCCTCTGCCTTGCACCCTTCTCCCCTCTGCCTAGCACCCTTTCTCCCCTCTGCCTAGCACCCTTTCTCCCCTCACACTCTCCAACATGCAGCAGTCACGAGTGACAACCCCTCAACGAGGAGTGAGGCAAAGACAGAAGCTGGCAGAGTGCGGCTGCATCAGGGCATAAGGCGCCCACCCAACAGACCGCTCACCCTGCACGCACCCAATGCTCTCCACCAGGCCCCTGAACCTGCACCCACCCAACGTTCTCCACCAGGCCCCTGACCCCGCACCCACCCACCCAACGCTCTCTACCAGACCCCTGACCCTGCACCCACCCTACGCTCTCCACCAGGCTCCTAACCCTGCACCCACCCACCCAACACTCTCCACAAGGACCCTGACCCTGCACCCACCCACCCAACATTCTCCACCAGGCCCCTGACCCCACACCCACCCACCCAACGCTCTCCACCAGACCCCTGACCCTGCACCCGACCCGAAGAGCACCAGTCACATTACACAAGGATACATTCATGTATTCTGTTTTTGTAGGCGCTGGGAGATTAGGTGATTTGCCCAGAATGACACCGGATTCTGAGCTGACGTCGAGGGTCGAACCCAGTTCCCCAGCTCCAAAATTGACAGCTCGCAGTTCCACTACATTTTGAGGATAATTATATATTTTTTTCAGACCCACATGCTGCACAGCGGCGCGGCGCCCCTGGCTTCCCTTCATGGCGCACCAGGGTACTGCGGCGCACACTTTGGGAACCACAGATGTATGACATAGATATTAAGAGTGTACTCCCTGGACAGGTCCTGAGCATGGGTAGAGGAGGGGAGAAGATGGAGCTTGAGGTCAGAGCTACCCACTTTGGAACTGAGGAATTAGGTTTGATTCTGGTTTTGGCTCAACATCCTGTGATCCTGGGCAAATCACTTAATCTCTCCGTATCTAAAAAAGGAACATGTCCTTATGAAATGTCATTGGTGCTCATGTAAAGCACTCCAATATGTTTGGTTTGGGTTTGCTCTATATAAAAATTGAGGGGGAAAAAATGAAAAAATTAGTTTAATTTACTCTTTCAATGCTATTTGCATCTAAATAAACGAAGGTGCTCATGACTCCACAAGAAGCATGACCCCCTCCTGTGCTGCAACACCTTCCTTTCTGCCACTGACCAGCATCTCTTTCACAGCTCATCAGCAGCTGAAAGAGTTGATTGCCCCCCCCCCCCCCACACACACACACACCCACCCCGCCGGCCGCCGTGATGCTCTGCTTCAGAAAGGCAGACTAGGGCAGAGCAACCTGTTCATCACGGAGGCGAAAGTGACGGAGGAGGGCCTACTGTTTCTTACAGATATATCTTTACAGAAGGTGAGTAACTTGTGCTTTGTAGCTTATTGAGCTGTACTGCAGACATGCACCAAAGCTATTCGTATGGTACACGGTGAACTGAAACATCGCAAAGTAGAAGCACTTGAGGGCAGCAGAGAGTACTTCAAATGTTGTATTGACATCTGATGCAACTTCCTATCGACCACCGAAAAAGTCCAGACGAGTCCAGCATATTATGCTGCCAAATATCAAATGTCCCATGCAAATAATCTTGTCGGAGCTGCTGGGCGGAAAATATCCGTATTTCATATCGGTTATAATTTCTGAGAAATATCCTGTTCGAAGGTCACACCTAAATATGACCTTATGCCCCATATCAAATTGAAAACAGTAAAGCATCTTTTGAAAATAAAACCGTAAACAAGCACTTGGCAAACTGTGCTCGTCCGATGAAATAAATGTTTAACTTCCTTCCTATATTGCAACCATACATTATACAGCTGTTTTCAAACGGGGAAAATATGTTTTTTAGCTAGCCAGAAGCAATCCCTTACTACTCAATACAAGCCCGTGAGGATCTGGAAGTACACAGGTGACATCCACTTGTGACACGCATGTTCAAGATGGGCGAAAAAAGAATATCTCCAACATTTTCTATTGCTATGCTAGTTTCACCCTTCGCTTAAGAGGGCAACTAACTGTTTGTGGAACCATTTAAGAGGCAGACTTGCCCCTATTCATCACGGAGGCGAAAGTGACACATTCTTAGTGTGACACTTCCTTTCCCAGATCGTGCGCGGCGCCCCTGGCTCCTGATAACGGCGCACCAGGGCGCTGCGGCGCACAGTTTGGGAACCACAGGGCTAGGGGCATCACAAGAAGTGGAAACCACAAAAGAACACTTTTTTCTGGGCGTACCTGCCGTACACGATTGGAAGACTTTCCAGACCATCGCGGCTGGAGTCGATATACTTGAACTCTTACTTTGGGGCTTCTTGTTGGGATTCTGTCGAATACTTATGTTATTTCCTGGGATCGTTTGGTTGACTTAATCTACATAGCCCTGATGAAGTTCCTTTGTAAGGAACGAAACGTGTTGGCTGATTTCTGACTGCATGTTTTACTAAGAAGAATAAAATATATTTAAAGGACACTCTTATAAGCTTGTGGACTTCTTTTTCCTGGTGCACCTTCCGCTATCGAAAAAATTATCGTCTGGATTTTAGTGGAGCCCAACTGCGGTGGGCTTCGTAAGTGATATGCATGGGACTTGTATTTTTGTCTAATAAGGGTTGAGGTGCTGAACCAGTGGTCAGCCACGGTTTGGAGTTTTCTGTATTGCATATTGTCCCAGTGTTGCAGGAGACTGTGAGTGCCCCAGGAGGAATCAGGGCACCCAAAATTAAAAGAAAAACAGATGTGCAATGTAAGGCTGCAAAATAAACAAAGCAGCAGTAGTCACTAATTGAGTATTCACCCTTCTCATCCCAGTGGCATTTCATAATGCCCAGCAAGCGTTTTGTTTGCATAGTTTCCTTTCCTGGTAGTAGCTCCCAAAATTCACAAGGGCACCTACACCAATGTTTAAACATTGGAGGTGGAGCAGTGGTAGCTCCCAGAAATGCGATTTATGAAAAATTCCCATGAGTCTCCTGGGGTATTACATTTCTGACCACAGGGTTGCTTTGTAATGGTCTCACGCACTCCAGAGATGGAGTTTTTGCTTTTGAGCTCTAGAGGGCAGGGTTCCCTTGTGGCTGGTCCTTTGGATGCATTATGTGACTTTAAAAAAGTACAAAAAAGACTAAAACACACACGTAAATCGTTGAAATTAAATGCTTTATTCATAACACTTTACTGACAGTCATTTTTTATGAACATTGCATAATTAAATGCTTTTTTCATTACACTTCCCCGACAGTCATTTGTGATGAACATTGCATTACGAAAGTATTTAAATACGATCATAAATATCATTTGTTTTAATGGTGAATCCTAACATGTGATGACAGTTTGTATTAATATGGTAACCCCTTGATAAAGCCAATAGGCAGTCCTTATATATCAATGTGGTGACAGCTTGAAGAAACACATTAGTCAGGCCTTAAATACTGATGTGGTGACCCTTTGGCAAATCCAAGAGGCTGCCTTATGTGTAATCGCTCCCCCTTAAAGAGTGATGCTACATTTTATGTGAGTGGTGGGGCATTGTGATTATGCGTTCAGCACCAGCTAGAGGCTGAACTGGGATATAATGGCGTCCCCAAAAGGCATTCCATCTGTTTGATGTATATATTTGTAATTTAATGTGTAGTATTTAGTATATAATAGTGTGTGTGTAATAAAGGTATTATTCCTTTTCAAAAGAAAAATCACTGATTGGACAATAAACATTTATTGAGCGTTGTTGTTGCGTACCAGCAAACAGAGATTACTAGCCCACACCACCTCCCCTGAGTAGGCCGTGGACTGCTCTGGTTCACTACCCCGAGAGTCGAGTACAGCAATGTGTACTTGGTTCCCAAGAAGAAGACAATTGTGGACCTATTACTTATGAAGGACTCACGTCCTCTGCATCTAATAACCCAATTTCTTACACACAATTGTATTTTGCTGGAAACTCCTGGGTGTAATTAGGTGAATGGAAAGTTATTGCAGTTGCCTTGGACCCCTTGCCTCCCACGGTGTCAGGGAACAGCCCCAGTACAGTGTGTACATTTCTACTCCTCTGAGTAACATAGCTTATAATAACTCGCTGGATCCAATTTCTGGGAGCAAGACCCTTCCAACAAATATAAGGAAACGCCATGTTGGGTAATTCAAACCAGAAGTGCGTAGGATGAAAGTCTTGTGGAGAAAGGGAGAAAGCAACATTCAGCCAACATTTTTTGGAGAGGAACGAAAAGCTCGTAAAACAAAGTCCCAGTGTTCTCTTGAAATCTGATTACTGTCAATTGTTTTCCGGCCAGCAGATTAATTATTAAGAAAGGCAAGGAGAATATGTCAATGACATGGAGTAAATGGGGTTATATGCATATGCATGACTCTGCTTCCAGGCACTAGGACCCTACCATGTTTATGTGTGCTGAAGTTATTTCAGCTGCCATGAGAAGATGTCCACACTGTTCATGATGACTTTTCCAAAAGCGAATGGAAGGCAGGAGTCATCTTTTAGTTGTAGTGCGTACACATTGGGTTTAGACTTGACAGCTGAGTTTCTTTTTCTCAGGGCTGTGTTTAAAGATGAGGCATATTAATACTTATTCAGGTGTCTCAAATGAGTAGCTCATGAGCTACCGGGAGCTCTCCAGCTAGCGGTCGGCCTCCAAGCTGGGGACCTGGGTTCGAGTCTTGGCTCCAAGCTGGGGACCTGGGTTCGAGTCTTGGCAGGGATGCTCAATATCATGTGATTGTGGGCAAATCACTTAAACTCCTCATGCCTAACAAAATGAATGTTGTGTCATTCTGAAATGCCACTGGTGCTCATGTAAAGCACTCTGATATCATCAGATCGAGTACCCACTATATAAAACACCCCAAAAAACACCTGTAAGTAGATCTCCTTCGTGCATCCCAGCCTATTAAATCAGGAGCATTGGATTGGCTGAATTAATATATGTAGCAACAGAAAAAAGTATGTATTCACGATGGAAATGAGTGCATGAAATAGCTGAATTCTCAAAATATATCTACAGCTGATGCGTGAATGATAAATCATGCCCCATTGGGGAGACTCATTTTTTTTTTTTTTTTTTTTTGCAGAGTTTTATATAGCGCGAACTAGAACCGAACCGAATCAGTTATCAGAGCGCTTTACATAGCACCAGTTACGTTACATGCTCATTGCTGATAGTACTATCTTTTTTTAACATTACTGCTGGAAACTGTGCCTGATGCACTAAAGTGATCACTGCTGGTAATCTTGCACATGGTGGTCACTAATGTAGTAGTTGGTTTGTAGATTTACATAGAGCAGCCTATCACCCCTGAAGGTATCCAGGCGCTGTCCATAGGCCCGTCTATTACAACACTTAGAAGATGAGAAGCTTGGGATGATTTTCATGGAAAATAAGTATTTTGCAAATATTACAGAAACATTTGGAGACCCTTGACTTAACTGAAGCGGTCATGGGCAGAGCTGTTCATATACTTAGGGCACATCACTTGTCAAGAAACGAGTACAGTTTTTGGCCGTGTCTTCCAGAGTAACCAGTATTATTGATAATGATCATCCTCCTGTTCTCACTCTTTAACAAGTGCCGACTATGCCACAGTGTTTTTGCAGTGGCACTCCTTGGATGTATATTTTTAGGTTGAGCCTAGCGCAGCGCGCATGCGCAACCCTAGAAAATGACCTCTTGGAACCACTTCAGCTTTTCAGCAAACTTGTGCGGCTGGCTAAAAAAAGCCACACGAACGAGTTTTCTGAAAGGCTGAAGTGATTGGCCATTGAGTGTGGCTTTCAAAAATTCAAAGCCCGCAATTGGCCAAAGGCGGGTACATGTCCCGCCTTCTCTGTAAACGTGAACTCCCCTGGCCTAGGGTGCTCGGGAGCGAGCAGCAGGGTGCCCAGATGCCAGCTGCATTCCTGACATTCCTTGTTTTCTCCTTATCAGTGCTGTAATAAGAACGAGGGCTCGCTCGGTGATGTTAGACTTGCAATGCTGCTGCAGCAGATTGGCTAGATGGATTTCACTTTGCATTAGGGCTCGTGTCTTACACAGTCTGCAAATAGAGTGCACAAGGCAAGCAGCACGCGGTCCAGGGGGACGGATATCACACTTTCCTTAAATGGGAAACACACTTGCAGCATTTTAAGGTAAAAAGCCTGATCCTTTCTAAAAATATTCTCATCTATAAACAAGGGCTGGATTTTTTTTGGCACCTACGTGTGAATGAACGCACTTCGAGCCTTGCTGACATGCCCGTTTTAGAGACGGTTCAGCAGAATGTGTCGGCTGCAGCAGTTGCCCTGCTTGTACCTTAGAATCAGCAGAGATTCCACTTCAGAATGTTGTTATCATTTTAGGGAGAATGTTTTTTATGCTTCCATTGTGTGTCTTGACAAAGCAGGCCGGGGTTGTAATTTACTGCTGCTATTTCCCTGGTAACAGATCACAACACTGCGTTTCTGCATAAAAAAAGCTGAATGAATTGTCCCAGCTGCCGAAATAGGCCATGCGAGTCTATCTGCCACCAGGGTCACCTATGGCAAGGTCGAGCTATCGAAGGACGTCTAATGCTGGATTCATGCACTCGTCGAAATAGCATTATATATAAAGCTCTATACGGCGTGTCCACACTTTACAAACTCTGCAAGTCCATGTACTTTAGGCAGTTTAGCAGGGAAAAAAAATACTTAGTATTTTTTGTGAACAGTTTTTAAAAGTGAAACGTTTCTGCTTAAAGTGAAGGGTTCTGTTTATTTTGTAAAATCAGAATAGGGCATTGTTTGTATCGTAAACAAACTGCCTAGAATAGTGGTGCGAATGCCCCAAAGGTTGAATCGTCTTTACTTTTCCAGACGTTGCATCAATATGCAATACCACCACTGAAGCTCTTCTGTAGTGTCAGTTAAGTAAGAGTGGATCTTTCCACAGTCTTCCTGGAATTTTCATGTGTCAAACAGTCGAGAATGATGACAGCGAGTAGTCAACCATTTGCAGCCATAGACCCCTTCCCAGCTGTTGGAAGGAGTGAGAGGGACAGTAGGTGACGAGTGCTGATGTTTGAAAACCTGGGAGGACTCAGAAGTAGGATGGAATGGGTGAAGAGATGGGAGCTACTGGGAATTATGAGAATTGTAGGCAGGTAGGAATTAATAATATTGCTCTGGTATTAGAAATATCTTTTATTGAATTCATGCCAGCCACGGGTGTATTTGGGAGCTGTATTCCATATCATCTTTTTCCTCAGTATGCCACTCCAGGCAGAAACCAGGCATATGCAACCCAGGCCTGGCTCTCATCTAGTAGGAACAGACCAGCCTCATATGTCAGACCAGGTTTGCTTCAGATGGGAACACAAGCAACACAGTCTGGTTTCGGTATATCTGGGGCGCATTGATTAAATGTTTAGGGAGAGGAAATGGAGAAGCTCTTACTCTCCATCTCGTAAGGTGACATATAAGGAAGCTCTTAGAGACTACCACAAACAATGTAAAATGGCTAGAGCGACTTATATTGCCAATACCGTAACACACGCCCAGAACTGTCCTCGCACACTTTTTTTTGTGATAAAAAAACTGACAGGTGCAGACGCTACTCCTGCCCCTCCTGTTTTGAATGAGGCACAATGTAATTCCATTGCTGAGTTTTTCATTACTAAGGTGGAACGCATCTATGATTCCTTGAATCCTTTACCTTTGAACGAGGAATTACTATCTATGCCAGTGCCTGTCCATAACAGTCGGCCCCCCCTGAAAGTCAAACTTACTGACTGGCCACTTTTTGATGATGCCTCTTTTGCTCACTGCCTGGAGCGCATTAAATCTGGCTCCCCCCGCAACCCTTTACCGGCCAAGATCCTTACACAACTTGACTTGGACTCTCGTCGCGTTGTGATGAAACTCCTCAATTCTTCGTTGATAAAGTCTCATGTTCCACAGGAGTGGAAACATGCAATGATTATTCCTCTGCTCAAAAAGGCTGGAGCTGATGTCTCTAATTTATCCAACTTCAGGCCTATTTCGTTGTTGCCCATTTTTTCTAAGATCTTGGAAAGGCACATCAATTCACAGCTGACTCTCTTGGTAGAGAGTTCGGGCTTCCTGCATCCATCGCAATCTGGCTTTAGAGCGCACCATTCCACGGAGACCACACTTCTAGGAGTCACTGAGAGTTTACGGCATGGTATCGATCGCGGGGAAACATCTGCACTCATCCTTTTGGATTTAAGCACGGCGTTCGATACCGTGTCCCATTCCATCCTTCTCACAACTCTTCAATCCTTGGGAGTTGAGGGCTCTGCTCTGGCTTGGATAGCCTCTTTTTTAAGTGGTCGTACTTTTCAAGTTTTTTCAGCTAAAGCATCCTCTAAAATTTGTTCATTGGCGTACGGCGTTCCCCAGGGGTCTATCCTCAGTCCATTACTATTTAACATCTATGTTAGACCCCTGGCCACTATTGTGGAGGAAGCCGGTCTTACTTTATTTTCTTACGCCGATGATACGCAAATTATTTTCTCCCTCTCCAATACGGAAGGTAATAACATCTCGGCTCTAAAGCAGGGTTTGATCCGAGTTTCGGAGTATATGCAGGGTAATTTCCTCAAGCTTAATGGGGATAAGACCGAGGTTGTGATCCTGGGCAAGGGTAAAGATCTATGGGGTCCTCAACATTGGCCCGAGAGTATGGGTCCTACCCCTCAACCCGTTGCTCAGGTTCGCAATCTCGGATTCCTCAATGATGAAAAGCTTACGATGCGGCAACAGGCTGTTAGGGTGGCCTCCATCTGTTTTGCCACCTTAAAATGGCTTCAAAAAATTTTGTGGATGCTCCCCACTTCTACACAGAGGACCGTGGTCCAGGCATTGGTAGTCTCTCGCCTGGACTACGGTAATGTCCTCTACCTCGGCGCTGATTCAACAACAGTGAATAAACTCCAAGTCGTCCAAAATGCGGCCGCACGGCTTCTATGTAATGTTCCCCGGAGAACATCTGCCCTTCAAGCCCTTCGCGACCTGCATTGGCTGAGAATAACGAGTAGAATTAAATTCAAAGCCTTATGCTACATTTTTAAGATAAAGCAGGGCTCAGCCCCGAGGTACCTACAAGATCTCATTCAGGCTTATAAGCCCAGCCGCTGTTTGAGATCTTCGGGAAAAGGCGATTTCATTGTTCCTAGATTTAGGTTGGTGAAGATGGGCGGCCGCTCTTTTTCTCATCTAGGCACTAAGTCTTGGAATGCCTTGCCCGTGACTCTGAAGTTGGAGACGGATCTCCTCCGCTTCCGCAGGGGATTAAAAACCTGGCTTTTTCAGCAGTGATCAGAGCAGCCTTCTTTAGTAGTCTTCATTGATAGTTTGCTTGGTAGTTCATTCTTTCTTTAGTCTGTCCCTTGGCGCCGGGAAACTTATTGCGGGTAGCAGTGCGCCTTACAAGTTTAAATAAATAAATAAAATAGGGTCATCCCATGATACTACGTCAGTTAGGCCATCATCCAATGATGCCCTTATATTAAGCCTAGAGCAAACAGGATTCTGGTAAATCAACAAAGGTGCAATTATCATTTAGAATCCAGTGTTCTGCCATGTAACAAAAGTCCAGATCGAGATTCAAGGAGAAAATCAAAACAGCAAAAACCATAGAGCCTCAGTAAGCAGAGTAATCTGTTGCAAAGACGTTGTGTTGCAGAATTAAGTTTGTTTTATAGGTTCTTTCATGACTGGATCACTAAATTATTCTCAGTCCATTTAATGCATCTGCCATGCTGCATTGGCGTGACATCCATTTTGTTCTGTGGCTGGACAGCCATCTTTTATTGTTTTGGTCTGAGGGTTCTTGTAGCACACCGGAGCGGGTATGGTACTGGTCTATGATTTCCCAATAACTGTCAGAAATTATTTCTCAGTATTCCACTTTGAGTATTAGTTAATGAAACAGATGCACATATGCAGCCTTTATTGTCCTGTTTGGCTTTCAGGGCAAATTAGTTCATTCTACCAATCTAACTTGTGCTTTGATTGAGGCCATCATTCATTTTCTAGTTGTTGGAAAATACAAGGATATTCACTCAGAATTTGAGATATTCACATTGCAAATAACAATGCCTTTTATTTTTGTTTTTAAAACTTTAATAAAAGGCATTCTCATTTACAATGCCAATAGCTTAAACTTGCGTAAATGTGAGACCTATTGCATTGCAAATGCTTATTTTAATTTACTGTTCTGAATTGACCATTGGCCATGCCAAAGCAGTGAATTAAAAAACAAATTGCTGCCAGTATGTCACCATGTAGGCGCATGCAAGCATGCCTGTTGTAGCCATTTTGGAACACCTAAAAAAGCCTTTTCACCATTCCAAGATGCCTGCCGTATGCATGTGTGCCTCCCTAATAACACACAGGTAGTCATTTTGCCACTTTTAATTTACCATTCCAACATGGCATATGAGCATTTTAGAATGATACATTGAAAATAAAATGTGTGTGAGCGCTAGCACAATTAAAGAGGCAACCTGGTAGCAGTGTGCAAGTGCCGGGACCTCAACTGAAAACAAATGGTGTGTTTTAAAAAAAATATATACAGGTGAACCAATTCAGTGTAAAGTGGCATTCCCTCATCTCACTGGTTATGATGCCATTCTAATTGATGATAAGTGTTTGATTTAAATAATCTAACTGTATTGATTTCCAGTGTGTATCCATGTGAAAGCTCTTGTCTTTGTCCTATCATTAAAGGGAATATGGCTCAACACACTATCAGACCCGCTGTATAAAGCATTAATAAGCACATTACACCGTGTCCCAGAAAGATTGCATCTGTGCTCCTGCCTTTCTGACTTTCTCCTGGAGTATAATGGTTTAAACGTGCGTAGTCAGTTTACTTGATGCTGGTGACGTACAAAAAAATGGACGTTTAACCAAATACGCTCGAAAACTTTCAAATAAAGGTGCCCCAATGTTGGAACGATGACTAAACAATAGAACAGCTGCCTGTGTCAGATAATCTGTAAATTAATCAAAAACAATGCAGTAATGTTATTAAACAAGCAGCTCAAGAGGAGTGGTGGGGGTTGGCACATGGAGACAAGTGGGAGTGGTGCAGGGGAGACAAGGAGGCACTGCAGCTGTGGCCCTGTGCGCCTCTGCTCGCTCCTGACAGCAAAAAGCTGTGGGAGTAAACCTTTTCAAAAGAGGTGGGACTTACGCCCGCCTTTAGCCATTTGCCTGCTTTCTTTATTGAAAGACACACGCAAAAGCCAATCCTATGTGTGGGGGAGTCAGACCCACACGGAGTAGTTTAGAGTGCTTACAAAAAGCCTCGCAGTGCAGCCCATGCGCGCTGGCTCAGGCTCGACCTAAAAACCGTTGCAGTCACACTTTTAGTGTGCTTGGGGTATAATCTTTGACCCAAGAAACTCTATGTTTACACATTGCACAGATTCTTGTAGAGGCTGGATACCTTCAATTTAACTTTTTTCTGTATTGGTACACAATCTACACAGCATCAGGGGATTTCTTTTTAACACAATATAGGACATGATATTTATGTTAGACAATTTTTCTTTTTGATATCAATATTCTGAAATAGCACCAGTCAAATGTGATGAAAAGGATGCCTATGGTACCACTGCCTTCCTCTAAAAAGGAGAGGCAGCACCATCTGCAAAATATCACTAAAGTGAAGCTTCATCATGTTGTACAGTACACTAAGTCTTACTGACAGACTCTGGTCTTCAAAACCATTTCGTAAAGGTCTCCATACTCCAACAGCACCCTATGACACGAATCACTCCAACACAAAATTCATTAGGGGAACATCAAGAGATGAGAATGCAGCAGATATTCCAATTTATATTTTTAGCAAATAGTTTGCGGGAGGTGCCCATGTCTTTTGGCCAGAATTTTAATTTTCAGTAGTCTCCCTACCACCTACTGCAATGACCTCTCTATTTTCTATGTCAGCTTTACCCAATAGTCCCTCATCTTCCCATTTGTTTGACCAATCAGATATCGCAGAATTTTTTGTACCAGCTAGTGTCATTTCTTATTTTTTCATCTCTCAAGTCATCCAAATAGGACTCCAGGACCATTTCGTCCGCCTTGACTTTCAGAAACCACCTTGCGAGGGTCCAAAACACTGTGAGGCATTGTGCCGCTGTGGCTAGGTCTTACAGACAGTACTGGTGTGTGAAGGTGGCACCATCTCTGACACTACTAGTGTGTAGTGTCCATAATTAGACATTTCTACACGCTAACAAATTACGGTGCCCAAAAGTACTGGCTGCCATCAAATGCCTTAATCACATTTCTATGTACCTGACAAAGAGCATGCAAAAACATGAGGCAGCAAGTTGGTACTCCTCTCCTTTTCCACCCACCAAAAATCGGGAACACCCATCCACAACTCCATGAATCAGATACATTCACCTAACGGATCAAGAAATCAAAATATTCAAATCACATCATTGCGAGCACATCATTACAAACCAAACCAGACTTCAGTCTGTGAAGGAATCTATGAAACAAACTCTGGAAGACACCCACACTCTCTTGGTGCTGTTGTTTCAAAGAAATGGCATAATTTACATCTATTAATGGCTTTACTATATCTTACATCTCTAATATTACTGGTGTACAGTAGCTGTCAAATGTAACACTGCTGGTGTAGGGAGTGTTACAATCACTACTACTGCTGATGTAGAGAGGGATATGATGTTGATGCTGTTGTTGTAGGTTGTGATAACTAATGTTGCTGGTGGAGCATGTGATGTGGTTTCTTATATTGTTGGTAAAATGTTATGCACGATGTGCCTACTTATTTGGGGTGATGTATGAACCTGACATTGGTATGATTCAGATATGATCTTTGATGCTGCTATTGCTAAATGGGGTATCATTGATTATACTGTCGTGTTGAATGAGGCATGACCTGTAATACTGCACGTGTAGTCTGGGGGGACGTGGACGACTACATTGTTATAGAGTTGTGTGACTTGTGATTTTGCTGCCATAGATAGATATGATCTCTGATTTGGTCAGTGAAGTTCATGTGTGCTACGGTATGACCTCAGAAACTGTTGATGTAGTTTGGGGGTTTGCATGCTGAAACTACTGGTGTGGGGCGTGTTCCATGGTACTTTTGGTGCACATTTACAAATGATCAATAAGACAACTGTTGTGACCTGTAGGAATAGGTATGATCTGTAACACAGCTGTCAGAGTTGTATACATGTGTGATGCTGCTGGTGTAGGGTATGCTGAAGTTATAACCATGCTCACTTACTGTGTGTTGTGATAATTCTAACCAAAGGTAATATCATTTGTGGTGTGGCTTATGTAGTGTGGGTTTTTGTTTGTGATGCTTGTGGTACAGGTTGGTGTATGAACTTTGCTGAGGTTGAAAGATGCGGTATGATTTGTGATACTACTTAGGCAGAGTGATGTATGGACTCTGATAATACTCAGAAAGAGTGGCTAATTCCTGTGATACTGCACTACAAGGTGAGATATGATCTCACTGTGTTACTGCTGGCCTCTAGTGACAGTGGCCTATGGGCTGCAGGCCCGGACTGGCCGTTGCGGGCACCGGGCAATCCCCCGGTGTGCCGCATGGGTGGGGGCCGGTTTTGGGCCCCTGGGGGCCGTTTTTGTTACAGGGCCGTTTTTGCAGCAACGGCCCTGTAACAAAATCGGCCGAAAACCGGCCCCGGCAAAGAACGCGGTCGCACCCCCATCCCCCCCCTGGGGGGTGGGGGGGCCGTTCGAGCACTTTGCCAGGGCCGGTTTTGGTTCCCAGACCGGCCCTGATGGGCTGCTAAGGTGGGAGTTGGTGCTTGCACCAAGGAGTGTATAGCAGGATATGATCTGTGATACTGCTTATGTGGTATGGATATGATCTGTGATGCTGGTGGGGTAGACAAGTAGTATTTTGTAATGCTGGTGTTGAGTGGTGTTTGATCTTGGATATTTCTCATCTATGTTTGAGTACAATTTCTGACTCTGCTGGTGTAGGTTTGGGTGTGATCTGTGGTAATGTTGGTGTAGAGTTGTGTGCTATGTTTGATGCTCCACATCCGGATATGGATATCATATGGGACATGGGATGTTTCTGTTCTATTGTCAGGCATGATCTGTGATATTGCTTGTTAAGTGTTGGGATGATCAATTATATTGTTGGTGTATGGTTGGGCATGATCTGTGTAATTGTTGGTGTGTGAATGGGTGAAACTGCTTGCTTAGGCATGAGTTTTTTAATGACATTGTTAAAGTAAGAATGACTGCACCGTGCAGTGTAACGTGTGGAATGATCAGATGTTAATAGTGTTGGCATGTTCGGTGATACCATTTGTCTAGGGCAGGGCATGATTTATAACATTGAGACTATAAAGTTGGGTATGGACTTGTATACTCTTTTTCCATGTTTAGATGCTCTCTAATATTGTTAGTGTAGGGTTGGATGTATTCTGAGATATTGCTAGTTGTGGGTTGAGCATGACTTGTTCAAATGCTTGTGTAAGTATTTGGATGACTTGCAGGTAATGATGTTTTCAAAGAAGGGAGACAGTGAAAAGGGCGAGTTTACCACTCAAAGGGAGAGTGGTAGGTCCCGGACCCGGCGGAGAGGGGTAGGTCCACCCGAGGAGACACGGGATTTAAAAACCTGAAAACTAAGAGGTTGAACCCGGAACTCTACCTGCCGGGTGCTGTTGTTGTAGCGCACGTCCACTAAGATAGGCAATTACAGCACAACACAGGTACTTTTGACCCTTTACACGCATTGGAATACTGTTCTGTAGCAAGGTAAAGGCTCTCTGTAGATAGTTTAAAATAGCACATACTGTTTGTTTATATTCGGTCCTGAAGAATCGCTTGTCAGTAGACAATCAGCGAGAAACATGTCGACCTATTATTATGTCCACTAGTCTAGACTCGCACCAGGGAGCATTATTTCCCTCCGAGCCTATTCTACATTTTATTTTAACTTGGAATAAGGGTCCGCTAGAATAAACCTGATCCTGGTACCCTTTACCCCAATTTTAACTTCCACAACGTCTACACAGCATTGGCCCCTCACCCACACTTCACCCATACGGCAGTTGGAAAAAGATCTCCGCCAAAGAGCCCCTCTTTGAGGTGTTGCCCGTTGGGTATTGCACCGCTGACCCAACGAGGAGCATTGCCGATGATGAAGCATGACACCTGCAAGGGTGTGTGAGGCCATTATATCCAACACATTGGATACCCACGCGTTCTACCACGACGCACGGGTGCCACCAACACTAAACCCCCGCTCTCATTAGGAACAGCCTGGTACTTCTTGTGTTTCTTGCAGGTAATGATCTCACCATGATGCTGATACTTTAGTGTCGGTATGTTTTGTAGTACTGCTTGTTGTAGGTTGAGTACACCTTGCAAGTAATGCTTCTAGTCTAGGGCACATATTATTAAGGATATTGCTTATGTAAAGTTGGGTATGACTTGTGAGTAATGATACTAGTCTAGGGTCGGGATATTCTGTAATGCTCTCTTCAAATTGAGAAGTACTGTATCTGCAAATTGGGACTGGGCCATGATCTCAGATACTGGTGTTGAAGGATGCATTCTGGTATGGTACTGCTTATGTGGAATGTGGCATGTTGTCTGTGTTTCCTTTCCTTTGCATTTTCCATCATCTGCAATGAAGAATCTCCAAGATTGCCAAGGAGTTTTCCTTACCCTTGTGTTTTTCCTCCTGTCATCCTTTTGATGAGATGCTTGACACTTGTTCATGTATGTATTAAGTACAGCATTGCACCACGGTGACTAGGAGAATTTGCTCTTTCTTCAAGCAATCAAAAATGTAATTGATGTACCTTAGTAGTGTCCAGTCCTTGACAGAAGCTCATGTTTCGAAATTATAAGTCTATTAATTTCATGAAGATCAGGTCTTTTGACTGCAGGATCTCTTGATGTCATGAAGATCAAGTATCGTGATTGGAGAATTTCTTGATTTTATGAAGATCAACTCTTTGAGCCTATGATTTTATGAAAAAAGTCTTATGTTTTTTAAGTCCTCAATTTCATGAAGATCACTTTTTGCAATTTTGTGTCTGCTTATTTCATGAAAATCAAGTCTTGTGATCGTAGGAGCTCTCATTTTCATGAAGAAGATGATTTGTGATTGTAGGAGCTCTCAATTTCCTGAAGCTTTAGTCTTGTCATTGTACGTGTTGGTCATGTCACGTGAGTACAGGAAGCCTCAAAATCATGAAGATCATGTGTCCTGTTTATAGTCCCCTCCATTTTATGAAGATCAAGTTTTGTGATTGTGGAAGATCTTGTTTTTCAAAGAGATCAAGAGACTCTTGATATGTGAGGTCAATCACTGCCTTTTTGTTAGTCCTCTTTCATGTAGGCTGGGTTACATACATTTCTCTCATTTAATGCATCTACTCTGCACTTTATCTGGAAACAAGTATGAAGTAGGGAGTGATGTCAGGACTGCGTATTCCAAAAAGCAGAAATCAGAAGTGACCATCCATTCCCCCAATGACCTGCTTACACCTCGCAAGTTTCCAAATGAGCTAGAAGCCCCTTCAAACTTAACATCTTTCCACTCTATCATTTGAAACCGAGTTTAGAAGTACAGTTAATTTCAGAAGCAAGTGAAGGGCCAAGATATTGTAACTCTGAGTCGCCTAAAATAAGAAACACATTTCTGAGCTTCTCACAGAGGAAGACTGACTGAAAGCCTTAGGAGTGTGCTTTAAAGGTAACAAGATCTCTCCACTCCTGCGATCTGCAGGTACATCTAGTCATCTGCTCCACGTGGCCTATCATTAGGATCACAGCAACTCCCAGTCAGCTCCTTGTCACTTTTTTTGTAATGACTTGGATTTCATTAGGGTTTTTTGGGGGGTTCGTGATTTTAAGAATGATTGTGAAGATAGCAGATGTCCTAGAATGGTATGGGAGAAATTATATATATATTTTTATTCTGCCCAGTGCTTCATCTCTAGTCAAGAAAGAGAACTGTTTGTCTTTTAAACCAGTGGGGTGTTAATAGTTCCTAAACTTGTGGAAGCCCAACCTCATTCTAAGAACGCAAGGTTTGGGGCACAAGGACGGAGTGCATGATTGTTAGGGATCAACGATCTCTTTGTAGATAAAAGATCCGGGCTGAAACAGGAGTAATTAGGAAGTGGACCTCACTCCATGGGGCAGCTCGGATAAACCCCTCATATTTTCGTTTTGAACTTCCCTCCTGAATGAGTTGCTTCTCTGGTACAGTGAAGGAATTCAAAGTGGTATACCAGAGGAAGGTACCACTGGCTTCAATACAGAGACAGTGACAGCCTTGGTTCTCATAAAATGATCCGGTTCTCCCATCCTCAGGACCATCACGTGATCCTGAGCCTAAAACCAGCAGGGGCTTCAATACTTCAGAACTGGCAGGGGCGTAATGCCTCAGAAGCGGCAGGGCCTTCGATGACTCAGAACCAGCAGTAGCTCCAATGCTTCAAAACCAGCAAGCGCTAGAATGCTTCAGAATAAGTAGGAGCTTTAGTGTCTTAGGAGCAGCAAGAGCTTCAATGCCTGAGAACTGGCAGGAATTCAAAACTAGCAGGAATGTAAGTGCAATTGAAGGAGCATAGTTACAGTGCTTCAGAACCAGCAAGAGCTTCAGTGCCGAAAACTGGGAGGTGCGTTGAGACCTCAAACCAACTGGAGCTTGAACGCCCCACAACTGTCAGGGGCTTCTAAGCCTCAAATCATAGAAGGGGTTTAATGCCTCAAATTCAACGGAGGCGCCTATCACCAGAAACATTCAAACAAGAACTCAAGAAGCAAATGGGTTTCTATCCAAGTCCCAGAAACAGCAGCTGCCCCAAACCCCATTAATAGTTAGGGCTCCTAACCCCAAGAAGTAGCACTACTACACCACAGAAGTCGCCAGAATCTGCCCGGGCATCCAATCCAGACAACTAATGGTGGTCTCGTGGACCCAGAATACACTAGGACTCCCGAAAAGAACCAACCAGCCTCCTGTCATCGAGAACATTCAGGGGCTCTTATCACTAACAACTACCAGTTGAATCCAATTCCTCAGTACCACCTTGGGTTTCTATCCCCAAGAAACACCATAGGTTTCTGGTCAAAAGACGAGGTACAACCGGGTCTCGACGAGGATGAGGAACAGAATTGTCATCAAAGGAGCCACTGATGCCCTGATACTGTTTGATCGATCTGTGGCATTTGACACTGTAGACTGTACCATCCTCCTCAGTAGGCTACCAGATATTGCACCTCTGGCCAGGACTTAAACTGTTTGGCCTCCTTTCCAGAAAATCATTCTCAAAAAGTTATCATTGGCAAATTTCCGTTCTAAGACATCATTCGTTGTGTGTGGGGTCCCTCAATGATCAGAACTGTCACCTTACCTCTTTAATATCTACATTCAACCTCTGGTCCTGATGATTTGTTCCTTTTCTCTGCAATTGTACACCTGTACAGATGGCACTCAACAGCTTTTTCAGCTAGACAGTCCCTAGATGCAACCAAAGGACTCTGACAGTGCTTTGTGGAGATTAAAAGATGGATGCTTTTAAATTGGCTGGAACCGAACTCTGATACAAAGGAAATCCTCATAACTGAGAGACAGCCCTCACTCGAGATGACATATTTGAGCCTGCTTAACTTGTGCATCTTCCTAACATGTCGCCTGTAGTGAAAAGACTCGGGGTTAGATTGATAAGAAGAAGCTCAAAATGGCCTCACAAGTATCTTCTCTGGCAGCAACCTGTAGTTTGCAGTTGAGGAAATTACAGAAGCGTGCACAGTTTCTAGCAGGATATACTAATCGAACAGCAAAAGCCTCCTGGCTAGGATCAAGAATTGATTATTCCAACTTCCTGTATCCAGTCTTAACAAATCCCTCACCAATTGCCTAGAATACATTCAAAACCAAGCCTCTAGGCTAGTCCAATGCCCCGTGATTTTTAGAGCACTTATATGCCCAAGTCCATAAGTGCTCCAGCCCACCGGGGAAATGCCCGATGCAATAAAGGGACAGTCCGGCCCTGCCCATAACCGGAAGCAGCAGGGACTCCCTTGAGCCAGAACCAGGGTTTCCACCCCCAGGACCAGCCTCGGCTCGTCCCCCAGAGACTGGTGAGCTGCAGTATCCAGTCCCATTACAACAGGGATTTTCAAACGTTGTCATGCCTAGCCCGCTTCCCCTAAAAATTTGGGGGCAGATTTACAAGGCCCTTGCGCCGCTTTTGCGTCATTTTTAATATGGGAAAAGTGACGCAAAGGTGGCGCAAGAGGCTTGTAAATAAGCCCCCAGGTCTTGGACCCCCGAAACATTTTGTCATAATCTTTATATATACAATTGGAAATGCCACACGGGAGCTAAAACTCGATGGCACATATTCCAAGAAATCGATACAAAAGGGGATGTTTGTACATATTCCAAGAAATGCCTGCGAAAATTAATATTTAATGGTACTTATCAATTTATTATAATATAAACATGTCTGAGGTACAGCATGGTAAGACAGCCAAAATGTTCAGGTAATGCTGGGTGGGGTACCTGGCATTTTAAAAGAATTGATTTTTTTCCGAATGTGAAATTAAAATATTGTAAGCTGCCGGTGTGAAATGCCTGCGGAAGTTTTAATGGAGCGCCTCATGGACCCTCATCCCATTCTGCAGGGGAGGCGTCATTTGACGTTACGTCACTGCGAGACACACGTGGATCGGACTTTTTTTGGAGTCCTGCTACAGCGTCGTATTACACAGACTAATTATTTGCACCCCACGATGGGGAGTCACCCCGTGACCGAGTCTGAAGAGCACTGCAATGGACCAGCGCCCGTCTCCCCTCAGAGAATGTTCGACACGCCGCAGCGAAAGAGACAAAGCTCTCTCCTCATAAATCCATGGGTGGAACATGCCTGCCTTCCGTCCCCTGACATATGTGTTCCCTCTACGCATTCTGTATTTCGATCTGTCCATCTTCAACCAATCTACTTCCTGCAAAATCACCACCTCCATAAACGGCATAATAGTGACATCCTCGTGAACAGTCTTTTCGGAAGGGCCAACAACTGGATGGTCATGGCTTCTGAACTACTCTCTCAAATGACCAAGCAGATTTAGATGTGGTGAGAAGCTGTGATGGTTGGTCAATGTGAGTAGCTGGCACTGGTGGGCAGTTTCAGAAACTGCCATAGCAGGCAGTGTCAGAAGCTGTCAATTGTAGGCGGGGAGTGGAGCTGCACTGGTGAGAAGCTGAGAAAGTAGGCACTTGTCTCTAGTGAGCCGTGTGAGGAGCGGATAGTCTGATCAATAGCATTGTGGGTAATGGTGATGGTGGGCTTCGCGAGGACTGGGCAGTAGCATGTGTGAGGAGATGCTAGAAATTGGAATAGTGAGAAGCTGGCATTGGTTGGCAGTGTGAGAGGCGGGTGCAAGTGGGGATTTCGAGAAGTCACTAGTAGTCAGCGTGAAGAGGTTGCAAGTAGACACAGTGGGAAGTTGCCATGAGCATTGGAGTGGCTGACACTATTGGATAGTGTGAGGCTGTTCCTGGTTATGATTGTAGGAGCTGATACTGGCGAGTACTGCAAGAAGCTTGCACTACTATGGATGACTTCAGGCCTGATGGTGCCAATATGGCAACCTTCCCAACCATGTTCTCTCCTGGCCCCTAAAGGCAACTTAGCTGCTGCTAGGAGAACAGTGTGCCAACCTGCCCCACCCTCCTTGGCTACCTCTGCACGAGCATAGAGCCTGCCTGTCGAGGTATGGACCTGGTCCCTGTACATGGGGGCGAACGTTTGGAGAGGTGTGGTGCAGCGGCCAGGGCAGCGGACTTCGGAGCACAGGGCTCACGGATCGATCCCCGGCTCCGGCAGCAGTTTGCTCAGCACCGTGTGATTCTGGGCAATAGCTCACTTAACTTCCACAATGGCCTTGAGGACCCGTAAAGGTGAGTAGTTCACGCTGTACAAACACGGACTTTATTTGAAGGCACTTATTTTGGATTAAACATTACCACATAACCCATATAATTTATATAGAAAAGGAAACCTAACTTAAAACCTGAGAAGACAAACGTGCATACGCAAGTAATAAGAGAAAACTGTGCATAGGTGCTTTATGAAGACATCCCATAGGACACACGGCGGCAGGGAGCCTGCGGTGATGGAGGAAACTGAGGACCAGTTTCTCAATAAACGTGCGATATACAGAAGATAGTTTTATTAAAGTTACACTACAGAGTTACACAGTGCATCCTGCTCGATAAAAACTAAAAAACCGAATTAATGGACAATTACTATAACCAATCTGCTGATATTAAGCAGCAAATGTACTAAAACATCATGAATGCAGAGTAGTAACCACAGTTTTTGTGTTTTGTGAAAGGGAGAGATCAGAACAGAGCCCCTTCTACTCACACATGCAGCTGTTGCTTTCCCCAGCACACTTTACTCTGCCTTGCCCCATGCACACACACTTTCACCACAGTGCAAGGGTGCGGATGGGAACGCCCTTGTACCACCCTTGGGACACCCTTCGACACAAAGTAAGAAAAGTACTGTGTTGCATTACTGTAGGGCGCTTTCCGGAGTAAATCCAGGTTTGCGTTGGAAAGTAAATCCCAATTCAAGACTTTGCACCAATTTGCATTAATTTTTGTGACACTGTCCCCATGCAAAGACATGATAAATTTGGCCCTAAGTAAATTGCAATGGTGCCGGGCAAATTCAAAGTGACGGTTGCATCAACAACCATTGTCTCCAGATAGTGAGTGTAAAGACAGGATTTTAATCAGTCTGGTGCTGTATCAGTGTATTACCTTTTCACAATGACCCCGCCCTATTGCATGCACAGTGGCCCAGCAGACATGTAAAATCGCCAGCACTAGTGAACAATTGTCCAATCCTGGTTTACGTGATAAACGTTAATCCTGGTGCTAATTTACGTGACTATTGTCAGGGCTTGACGTTTTAGTTATTACACTGAATTAATCCAGGCGGTTCGAAAACTTCTAGGTGAAGAATGTGAGCAAATTCTAATTCCTTCCAGTCATCCTCAAAACCGACTGCATCTCTTCTTTGTGATGCATTTTGCAAAACGGATGAGCTTCAATTTTGCACCAGTGCAAATGGCCTCACACTGCCATTTATAATGAATAATACATAGCTGCTCTGGGCTCCAAATGCACCAGTGGTTACATTAGTGACCACACCAGCATCAGGCAATTTTGCACTGCTGCCGGTGCAAATCTGCACCGTTACTTGCATAGCCCGGCAGTGGCCAAGTCGATACTTGTTCAAAATACTGGTACACGACGTCGTCCTTGAACGAGCAAGTTGGTGCCGCAAATGTAAAAATTTTATATCTGTATTTATTTGTCACCGTTAGGTTTGTGCAAACGATGGTGAAAATTGCACTGGTGCAATGTTACCCTATGCCGGTGCAATCTCTGAACTGCGGGGGCAGGATAAAGTTCAGATTTTCATAATCTAGCCGGAAGCAAACAACCCGTGGTGACATATCTCGTGCAGCGTAGCAGGTAATAAAGTAGTTCTGAAGACTTACCTCTCTGAAGAATTGTTCTCAAGCAGGTCAGTCGCTCGCTGTCATGCTGAGGGAGGGCGCCTTCTCGTTGCGGCGTGGGTCCGGATGAGGTGGTGAGAGGTGGGGTGGGGGCGGGCGTGGAGGCCGGGTTGCCTTGGGCGCGGGGCTTGGGGCGGCTGCTGGAGCCTGGAGGACAGGGAGGTTAGGCTGCAGCTCCGAGGCTCTGGGCTGCCTGCAGAGGAATGGGACGAGCAGCTCAGACGTGCAGGGCCTGCAGTGCTTCAGGCAGCCCCCCCTCAATGAGCGACCCACGTAATGAAAAGCAGCCTCCCCGGCCAGCCCTCCTTTCATCTGGCCCCCATTACAAGCTGATGTCATCGCTGGACCCAAGCCTTGCTTTGCTCCCTCCGCAGTTTGTACTTTTAAAAACTTTTTCAAAACTTTTTTCCTTTCTGCAGGAACATATTCACACCTGGTCAGCGACGGAGGTTGGCTCTGGTACATAAAACAGCTTCATGCGACAGCTCACTCCACTGCTCCCCTTCTAGATTTTTCACATATGTATATTTTTGTCTTTGTCGGACACAAAACAGACACACGAAAACAGAAGGCTTTGTCTTCTTTTTTTGCTTCGGCCATGCTCAAAAATACAATTACACACGAATTAAGGGCTTGCTCAAGACATATTGGCGTTACTTAAAACAAAATAACTACATGGACGTTCAACAGACACTCTCCAGGGAATTCTTGAAAACACTGCGAGGTACATGGTTGATAACAGCAAATAAGCGCAGTAGCGTTTGTACTATTGTTCTATGTACTGTTCTTTTGTCATTAGTTAACTTCATTGGTTACTGGTTGCCAGATGATCCTTTCATTGACTCATCTCAAACCTCTTTCTACTACTCTTTCCAAAGCACTAGCATATTTCTCACCCTATATCTCACCCTATACCTCGCTCACTATATCCACTACCTCCACTCTCTCATTCATCCCGAACCCCATACCACTACTATGACCCCCAAAATAGCCCTTTCTTGACTCGCCCCTACTCTACCCCGCCTTTCTAAACTCTTCCCTCAGACTCTTTCCCTCCACATCCCTTTTTACTCACCCCAACCCTCCCACTACTGCTATGACCTCCCCCAAAAAAGAAAACAATAAAAAAAGTCTAAAGCCTTCACTCTTCTATCCCTCCACTATCCTTTTCAATCGAAATAACAAACTAACATGTCCACTTCCAAATTTCATATTTCACTATACTAATTCACCACTAATCCTTTATGGGTTCCGGAGCAGCGTGCTACTCACCAAAAAAGCGCTCCAACACCACATTAGGATATATATATATATATATATATATATATATATATATATATATATATATATATATAAGCCCCCTGATAACAGCCCTCTAGATGGGGAATGAGGGTAATATGGACCCCCAGACATCGCCTTGCAGGCGGGTTAGGTGACTCACTGCACCTGCCTGCAATGGGAACCTCTTATCCTCGTTAAAAGTGCAGGCAGGCGGTTGCCTGCACAGTGAAACACGTAGAGGCTGCTTCAAATCCGCTCCATTTTTCACCTGAATGTGCTGCTCCTAGGGCAGTGCAATTTCGCGGGTGCCCTAGAGTCAGCACATTCTATGTAATAGGGTGCACTTTCCCTGTTTGCGCCCGGCGCACCCATTTTAATATGCACCGGGTACAAACAGGAAAAGTGCTCCCTATACATAATAGGGACCCCTGAGGTGTCCCCAGAACTGAAAATCTTAATCCAGAGGAGACCCTAAGGGTAGTAGCCATGCTTTAAAAGAGGACACAGTACTACAGAAGACAATTGGAAAATGGCATACTCCGCTTCTAAAGTGTCCCCTGGTCATCTTACTTCAGAGGAAGCCTCATGGAGCAGTCATAATTTTTCTATTATACTATGGCTGTTTTCTCCAAACATGGACACCACACTCCTATGGTACTGTTTATTAATGAACACTTTACACCAAGTGATGCTACTAGGAGTAGTTACTACGCCCCGGGAGATGCTTCAAGAATTGGACACAAGATTCCAAACATAACCTTCAGAACCCTCAATGAGCAGTCACATTGGTGTATAGTGTGTGTGAGAGCTAGATAGGGGGGTGCTAGGGCAATCAGGATTTACTGGGTTCCAGTTGTGCCAATTGAAGATTTCGACCTCTGGTGTTCTGAGAGCATCTTTTTATTGAACCCAAAACCAAGTGACAAGTAACCCCTTTAGCACTTTACCATCAAGATATTGAAACAGAGAAGACCAACGCATAGTCACTAAGGTGGTGTGGGTTACAAACTTTCAACTAAGAGCAGCACACAATAGCAAATTAATAAATCAATATCTACTATTGCTTTTAATTTAATATATGCATAGCTAAATGGTACACATAAACAATGCAGGAGTCTGCAATGAAACTCTACTCATGTCCTCTATGGATCTAGGGATTTCTCTGGTATTTTAAAATAAGGGTTTAAAATAAACAGCCTTTCAGACAATGTGTTTTAGAATACAGTAATACTTTTCTATTGGGTTACCCAGACTTAAGGTATAACATCCCTTTCCCTAAAATAACCGTCATGGGCAGCAGAAGGGTCTCAACACCCAAAGCAGACCCACCTACAGTCTTCTGACAGATTCCGTTTACAGAGCACTTAAAGGGAGATTTGCAAATTATCAGCCTGCGAAACCTACATTTGGGTCCAACGGCATTGATCACCATCGATTATACCTTTGTTCATTATTTCAATTACTTCTACAAGAGTTATGCTATTATGCAGGGGTCCGAGAGTGACCATGACCCACAGATGATAGTTATTATCATTAATAAGCGTAAATATCAAGGACCCCCTGAGAGGATGGATACTACAAGTCCTAGGTCAGGGATTATTTGTATGAAAAGTAACAACCAAGGCACTTAAAACATATAGTTTTTTTATGTTACAATGAAATAAATATGTAGAAAGTAATAATGTGAGTAGGTCTAGATTTAGTTTTTATTGCTTACCAGATTAAAAAAATCTATCACAAAAATACATAATTCAAATCATGAAGTTAAAAAGGAAATATTTCCCATTAAGTGGTAAATAATAAATCCACAATAAACATTCAATAAACATTAGAAATATATAAAATGACATTTAAAAAAAGGTGGCATAAACAAATGGTTCTCTACTCGCGTTTCGGCGACCAGCGCCTTCTTCTGGAGTAGCCACGTATATCCTAAACATAAAAAACAGAAAAGAAAAACTGAACACGATACGCAATTTCTATAAATTCACAAATGAATCAACATAAGATAAAAAACACATTAAAATATTCAACCTACAACATCATGTCAACTTATTCTTTCTATCAAAATGTACATATATCGACTAGGCCCATAGTAGGGACTTTCATTTCTTTGTGTATTGCAGAGAACAGGGACTCGTGGGCAGGAATGGAAGTTCAGAACATGGAACAGGGGGATTAATGACCTAATGACCCAATGTTTCTCTGAACGATAAAGGATAATAATAGATAAATGGATATGATGTATAAATTGGGATAGAGCATAGAAATATGGTGTTGCTATATTTCATCCATATTGAATCTATCAGAACACAACGATATCATGAATTGTTTCCAAAGTCTGGCTAAAGGGTAACATTACGATTATTTCCATATTTGTTCTTATTATCCACCTCCTTTCCCTTATTAATGGCTATATAAATCTACTTAGTGATCCCTATGTTATACTTACACACTGTTAACAAGGCACGATGATCACCAAGAGACGAATGATCACCAAGGGAGAAGTGGTATCTTGTTCTGACGGCGAAAACAACCGGATAAAAAGCTGAAACAAAACGCCACAATTTTATTGTTCTAGACCAAGTATTATATGTTTAGAGATCTTATTAATGGTAAAATTTACACTTATTTTTATTTACCTAATCATTCGAAGGGCCCATACAATCGTGGGTCATACTAATCCGGGTTCACGGCAATGTTGCTTATATTTCTCTAACGAAAGATAGTATAGTTAGGGTACTTATTCATTTCTATTTTTAAAGGATCAATGTTTCGAAGGAGTAAAAGAGATACCTATTCAAGGATCATCCAGCATGTATCTTGTATATTTATTTCAGAATTAGTATTTAAACTTCATAGGTAGGATATATTTTACTGCAAAGCAGATCTATAACAAAGACAATATAATATCCGATTAGCAAGGTTCCTTTAACTGTTTCTGTTTTCATCCATATAGAGATGTGACTTGTCTTTTTCAAAATAAGTAACTAAATTAATACCTAGTTTATAAAAGTTACCGTTGTGCTTTATATTCCTGTTTGATGATCGATATGCATTTCAAAGCTAGTCAATGTCCTAAAAGCAAGATACATAATGAGACTATAAGTATTTGATAAAGTCTAGCGAAGGCAATGATTCACTAACTTAAAGAGAATTATTTAAGTAAGTACCTGATCTAATTTGTTGTATATAGGCACTCGTTACCCGGATCGTATTTTAACCTACAGATGATGAAATGGGAACATGCCGGTTATAAACATGTCTCCTGACATTGCAATGGTTTAAAATATTTGTCGGAATACTGAAAGGGCATAAGACATACCTCGTGAGTATTAAATTCTTTCACGAAGAATGTTAGACTAGGAAGCCTTCTTGATGTGAAGATCTGCCTTGTGTCGTTTTAATACTGTAATTAAAATATAATAAGGGGGATGAGGCATTAATTTATGCGTGAGTTAACACTCGCAGATTACACCTTAGCTAAGGAAGTCAGAGTGCAGTTTTAAAACTTACCGAAATGCGCTTTATTTGGAATCTGGCGATCGGGAAGCGAGGCATGGGGTTCTGCGGCTTTTTAGGATGTTTGCATCTAACGGCGTATGAGCGCGTAATTTATACTTTAAGGACCGGAACTCTGTGGTCTAATTAAAAGATAAGTGATTTCAGCTGAGTTAGTAGGTAACTTCATTGGTGAAATCGTGATCTCCCTTGGTGATCATTCGTCTCTTGGTGATCATCGTGCCTTGTTAACAGTCTGTGAGTATAGCATAGGGATCACTAAGTAGATTTATATAGCCATTATTAAGGGAAAGGAGGTGGATAATAGGAACAAATATCGAAATAATCGTAATGTTACCCTTTAGCCAGACTTTGGAAACAATTCATGATATTGTTGTGTTCTGATAGATTCAATATGGATGAAATATAGCAACACCATATTTCTATGCTCTATCCCAACTTATACATCATATCCATCTATCTATTAATATCCTTTATCGTTCAGAGAAACATTGGGTCATTAGGTCATTAATCCCCCTGTTCCATGTTCTGAACTTCCATTCCTGCCCACGAGTCCCTGTTCTCTGCAATACACAAAGAAATGAAAGTCCCTACTATGGGCCTAGTTGACATATGTAATTTTTGATAGAAAGAATAAGTTGACATGATGTTGTAGGTTGAATATTTTAATGTGTTTTTTTATCTTATGTTGATTCATTTGTGAATTTATAGAAATTGCGTATCCTTTTCAGTTTTTCTTTTCTGTTTTTTATCTTTAGGATATACGTGTCTACTCCAGAAGAAGGCGCTGGTCGCCAAAACGCGCGTAGAGAACCATTTGTTTATGCCACCTTTTTTAAAATGTGATTTTATATATTTCTAATGTTTATTGAATGTTTAATGTGGATTTATTATTTACCACTTAATGAGAAATATTTCCTTTTTAACTTCATGATTTGAATTATGTATTTTTGTGATTGATTTTTTTAATCTGGTAAGCAATAAAAA
Organism: Lissotriton helveticus; assembly: GCF_964261635.1. Taxonomy (NCBI): domain Eukaryota; kingdom Metazoa; phylum Chordata; class Amphibia; order Caudata; family Salamandridae; genus Lissotriton; species Lissotriton helveticus. Next base: position 958,216,108 of record NC_136061.1, on the reverse strand, counting down.
CTAAATCTAGACCTACTCACATTATTTCTTTCTACATATTTCATTGTAACATAAAAAAACTATATGTTTTAAGTGCCTTGGTTGTTACTTTTCATACAGTTATTATCATTAAACCAGACCAGCTGGAATCTTGAAAATTGGCAAACAGTAATCGTTTCACTACCATCAACGGCCAGAAACTCAAATGGAACATCGCTCTTAAAAATTAAGCTTCCAACTTACGAGAAGCACTGAGTCCATTATGCAATTTTTTTTAGAAACAAACATTCCAATCTCGGGAATGGTGGTGACTGGATTAGTACCTGACATTACACTCTAGACTCCATAGAGTCTGTACTGATTATAAAGTTACCAGTTGTAAGGAGAAGTACTTTTCACTCATCCAGCGCTCAGGAACTAAGCCAGGCAAAAAGGATCTATCATGAGACACTCGAACATACCTAAAACTAGCTCCTTCAAAGGACCGTGACTCAAGAATCAAAAACCTGAAGATTGCGTTCAAGAAAAAATATGGAAATAATCAGGAAAGACAAGAAAATGCTTGGGCCAAACTGTTACATGGCATCTCGTCACAAAATGAAAGGGCCTTTTGGACACTGGTCGGTGAAGGGTCGGGTTCTATCAGCAGCCCAACGACCTGTATATATCAAACGAGAAGTGAGAAACTCATAGAAAGTTCCTATATAATTCAGCTCTCAACGGCTCATTCAAACTTTCAACAAACTTTGTATCATATTCTGCCATCACTAAGGAGGAAATAGCAAAATTAATAAGAAGTTCTCACTCTTCCAAAACTGATGGCCCAAGCAGTATACCTATGGACCTGGCCACACTAGATGTCCCTCTCTGGAATTCACTACCGGAACAGCTATGTTCCTATGTCACCATGACTGGGCAGGTTTTGACCTCATGGAAAGGTGCAGTAGGTCATCCTATTTATAATAGGGGTCCCAAACAAGATCCAGCCAGCTATAGACTTATAGCCCTCCTAGACTTTGAAGGGAAGCTAGTCACCATGCACTTATTAAATAAACTGGCTAACTGGGCTGTGGACCAACTTTTAATACCACTAACACAAACTGGATTCCGCTCTGGCTGTTCAACTGTTGACAACATTGTAGCCCTGACTCTTTTTGCAAAAAAAAAAACGCTGTATGCCTGCTTTGTGGATTATTCCATTGCGTTTGACAAAGTGAATAGGCAAAGACTATGGGCAAAGCTCAAGAAGTGGAGTATCGACCCTTTCTTATTGCATTTCCTTGTCGAATTACACATTCACACATGGATACAGGGAAGGTTATCCACCGCTAATGTTTTGACATCCAAATTTTGCACTGAGAATGGCCTCGCACAAGATTGTATTCTGGCCCACTTATTATTTTCCATGAATATTGCTGATTTAACTGAGTCTCTGAATTCAGATCTTCTTGGCATTCCACCTATGCTGGGAGGGACAAGCACATTTGGCCTATGCCAACGATTTGGTGATATAGTCGCTAACCCCAAAAGGTCTACAACACCTATTAAATAATTTAAATAAATTGAACTTGAAGAATGGACTAATTGCTAATCTGTCAAAATCGAAAATTATGATCTTTGTAAAGAAACTTAAACTGTCATGGGTTTTGGGAGATTCTTTGATCGAAACAATCAATCAATACGATTATCTTTGGGCTACATGTGACAGAAAGATATCATGGACCACAATCTAGCCACTAGAAAGCTCAAGTCAGCCACAATCATAAAAACTGTTATAAGATTTGGAATGTCAACCTGTTCAGCGGCAGAGCAATCAAGCCATCATGGAGAGCACTAAACATGAAACTTTTTCCATAACTGATTTATGCATCTCCGTTCTTAAGCCGTAAGGGTATAGCCAGTCTTGATAAAACATTAATGCAACATATACACAATCTCTGCCATCGCCACACAGCTACTCCACACTGTGTTATCGGGCTCACACTAAACCTAAAATCTTTAATGTCACTTCATCACAGAAGTACTCTGAATTATACCTGTAACTGTGCAAGAGCGAATCCATCAACTTTAAAATTCTTAATCCATCAGGAACTAAGGAAAACAACATATAAAGACGTGGAACTGAATGTTTTATCCTCAGACATGACTCTAGAAACATAGGGGTTCATTAGGATGGCGGACGGAAGAGCCACAGCGGCCCTGGAGTAGGCGGAAAAAGCCTTTTCCGTGTCCGCCTGCCGCGGATACTCCGTCCGCCATATCAGGATAGGAAAACGTGTCAAATTTCCGTCCGCGACGGAAAAGCACGCACCGCCGCCGAACTACACACGACCACGTGGCGGACGGAACACATCCTGAGGCCCCGCCGTACGTACTGACGTCTAAGACCGTCCCCCAAATCAAGATGGCGGAAAATACACATAAAACCGCAGCGGAAAAACAACCTGTCTGAACACGGCGGAATCCCCACAGCGAACATAGGTGACATAGCAGAGATACCCACCGCAAGCTGACCACCACCATGGACCCAGCTCTACACGCTTTCCCGATGCTCTTCGCGATCCACCACGTCCTAGTCATGGCCCACTATCGACGACGACGCAGGTGAGGCACAAACCATTGGCTGTCTGGAGGGGAATACCAGCAAGGGACGTGACGTAGGGAGGGGGAGTGTCATGTTACCGAAACCACTGATGAGAAGCAAATACGAATACACATTTGTAGTACGCAAGCAGGAATGACAACGACAGACCACGAGACGTGATAGACTACCTTTATTGTTCAGAATAGGGGTATAATCACAGTGTATGCGTGAGCATGGGCAAAGTGGGCACCAGAGCAGCGACATCATTGGCAGTAAACGAGAGTGCGGAATGCAGTATCAGAGCATCAACAGGGCATTGTGGAGTACAGAGCAGGTACATCATAGGCAGTAAACGAGAGGGCAGAATGCAGTATCAGAGCATCAACAGGGCATTGTGCCCAACAGAGCAGCTACATCATAGGCAGTAAACGAGAGGGCAGAATGCAGTATCAGAGCATCAACAGGGCATTGTGCCCAACAGAGCAGCTACATCATAGGCATTAAACGAGAGGGCAGAATGCAGTATCAGAGCATCAACAGGGCATTGTGCCCAACAGAGCAGCTACATCATAGGCAGTAAACGAGAGGGCCGAATGCAGTATCAGAACAGCAACAGGGCATTGTGGAGTACAGAGCAGGTACATCATAGGCAGTAAACGAGAGGGCAGAATGCAGTATCAGAGCATCAACAGGGCATTGTGCCCAACAGAGCAGCTACATCATAGACAGTAAACGAGAGGGCAGAATGCAGTATCAGAGCATCAACAGGGCATTGTGCCCAACAGAGCAGCTACATCATAGGCAGTAAACGAGAGGGCAGAATGCAGTATCAGAGCATCAACAGGGCATTGTGCCCAACAGAGCAGCTACATCATAGGCAGTAAACGAGAGGGCAGAATGCAGTATCAGAACAGCAACAGGGCATTGTGGAGTACAGAGCAGGTACATCATAGGCAGGAAACGAGAGGGCAGAATGCAGTATCAGAGCATCAACAGGGCATTGTGCCCAACAGAGCAGCTACATCATAGGCAGTAAACGAGAGGGCAGAATGCAGTATCAGAACAGCAACAGGGCATTGTGGAGTACAGAGCAGGTACATCATAGGCAGTAAACGAGAGGGCAGAATGCAGTATCAGAGCATCAACAGGGCATTGTGCCCAACAGAGCAGCTACATCATAGGCAGTAAACGAGAGGGCAGAATGCAGTATCAGAGCATCAACAGGGCATTGTGCCCAACAGAGCAGCTACATCATAGGCAGTAAACGAGAGGGCTGAATGCAGTATCAGAGCATCAACAGGGCATTGTGCCCAACAGAGCAGCTACATCATAGGCAGTAAACGAGAGGGCAGAATGCAGTATCAGAACAGCAACAGGGCATTGTGGAGTACAGAGCAGGTACATCACAGGCAGGAAACGAGAGGGCAGAATGCAGTATCAGAGCATCAACAGGGCATTGTGCCCAACAGAGCAGCTACATCATAGGCAGTAAACGAGAGGGCAGAATGCAGTGTCAGAGCATCAACAGGGCATTGTGCCCAACAGAGCAGCTACATCATAGGCAGTAAACGAGAGGGCAGAATGCAGTATCAGAACAGCAACAGGGCATTGTGGAGTACAGAGCAGGTACATCAAAGGCAGGAAACGAGGGGGGCTAAGTGCATCAACAGTCCATTGCACTGAACAGGTCCATCCGAGGCAGCACATGAGAGGGGCTAAGTGCATCAACAGTCCATTGCACTGAACAGGTCCATCCGAGGCAGCACATGAGAGGGGCTAAGTGCATCAACAGTCCATTGCACTGAACAGGTTGATCAGAGGCAGCACATGAGAGGGGCTAAGTGCATCAACAGTCCATTGCACTGAACAGGTCCATCCGAGGCAGCACATGAGAGGGGCTAAGTGCATCAACAGTCCATAGCACTAAGCATGTCCATCAGAGGCAGCACATGAGAGTGCAGAATGCAGTATCAGAACATCAACAGGGCATTGTGGAGTACAGAGCAGGTACATCATAGGCAGTAAACGAGAGGGCAGAATGCAGTATCAGAGCATCAACAGGGTATTGTGGAGTACAGAGCAGCTACATCATAGGCAGGAAACGAGAGGGCAGATGCAGTATCAGAGCATCAACAGGGCATTGTGGAGTACAGAGCAGCTACATCATAGGCAGTAAACGAGAGGGCAGAATGCAGTATCAGAGCATCAACAGGGCATTGTGCCCAACAGAGCAGCTACATCATAGGCAGTAAACGAGAGGGCAGAATGCAGTATCAGAGCATCAACAGGGCATTGTGCCCAACAGAGCAGCTACATCATAGGCAGTAAACGAGAGGGCAGAATGCAGTATCAGAGCATCAACAGGGAATTGTGGAGTACAGAGCAGCTACATCATAGGCAGCACAAGTACATTTGAGTGAAGTGTTCAGCACCTCACATCACTGAATCAGGGGGACTGCGTGAACTACCTGCCTCGGACACACTGCCAGCACCAGCAACAGGAGCGTGAGACGCAGCCACAGCCCGAGTGACACACACATGGGCCACGGACCCAGACACACTGTCAGCACCAGCAATAGGAGTGTGAGACACAGCCACAGCCCGAGTGACACACACATGGGCCACGGACCCAGACACACTGTCAGCACCAGCAATAGGAGTGTGAGACACAGCCACAGCCCGAGTGACACACACATGGGCCACTGACCCAGACAGACTGCCAGCACCAGAAACAGGAGTGTGCAACACAGCCACAGATGTAGTCACTGACACGTGACCCACTGACCCAGACAGACTGCCAGCACCAGAAACAGGAGTGTGCAGCACAGCCACAGATCTTCTAACCGACACGTGAGCCATAGACCCAGATACACTGCCAGGACCTGCAACAGGAGAGGGCACAACTGAGACTGTGCCACTACATGATGCATGACAGCCAACAACAGACACAGTGCCACCATCTGATACATGAGAGTCAACTGCACCAGCGCCACTGGGACAACTGAAATGATGAGCCACCGGGCTGTATGGGCCAGGAGGCAGGGTGGGCCTGGGAGCTGGGGATAGCTGACCTTGAGCCAAATCGGGGTTGGCAGGTGTCAATGGTGTGTGTCTGCGTTTCTTAGGGATGTGTGAGTGCACCCTGGACAGGACAGGACTGCCAAGTGGTGGGGACTCAAAAGAATCACCACCCACCATAGGTGGAGCATCTGCAGCCGGGGATCTGGTTTCTGGGGACGTGCTGGAGCCTGCTTGTCGTTTGCTCTGTGCCTGCCGCCTGGACTCGGAATCATGTGTAATGGGGGATGCAACAACAGGGGACACCCTCCTCTGCTTCTGACTGGCCTGGATGGGAGTGGAGGTATGGGGGGACTCCGCCGCGGAGACATCTGTTTGGCGTTCAGTAGAAAACATCAGCCTCAGTGCGGCCAGGGGTGAAGTATGCCTGTCCTTGATTGCGCCATTGTCCATGCTAGATGCCTTGTCCGTAGGATGTGCCTTATCCTTAGGTGGAGTGTTGTCTCTGGATGTAGCCTGTGCCCTGGTCGCCGCCCTGTTCCTGCCAGCAGACTTGTCGTCTGTGGTGCACCTGTCTCCAGTAGACACCTGCTCTCTGTGTGTGTTCCTGCCCTTGGGAGATGGACCTTGCTCTGCTGTGGGCCTGCCCTTGGGAGATGGACCTTGCTCTGCTGTGGGCCTGCCCTTGGGAGATGGACCTTGCTCTGCTGTGGGCCTGCCCTTGGGAGATGGACCTTGCTCTGCTGTGGGCCTGCCCTTGGGAGATGGACCTTGCTCTGCTGTGGGCCTGCCCTTGGGAGATTGACCTTGCTCTGCTGTGGGCCTGCCCTTGGGAGATGGACCTTGCTCTGCTGTGGGCCTGCCCTTGGGAGATGGACCTTGCTCTGCTGTGGGCCTGCCCTTGGGAGATGGACCTTGCTCTGCTGTGGGCCTGCCCTTGGGAGATGGACCTTGCTCTGCTGTGGGCCTGCCCTTGGGAGTCTCCCTGCTCCTAGAAGGTGCCTTTGTCTTTTCACTGTCCTTGGGAGTGTCCCTTTCCTCTGCTGTGGGCCTGCCCTTGGGAGTCTCCCTGCTCCTAGGAGGTGCCTTTGTCTTTTCACTGTCCTTGGGAGTGTCCCTTTCCTCTGCTGTGGGCCTGCCCTTGGGAGTCTCCCTGCTCCTAGGAGGTGCCTTTGTCTTCTGACTGGCCTTGTCCAAGGTACAGTCCATGGGCATGTGAGTATCCCTTGCCTTGGGAGTACCTTTTGTGTTGAATGCCTGTGTAGCTCCTGAAGGCAGGGGATGTGCTTCAACACTCAACTACTAAGCAAGTGGCGTGTCAACATGGCGGACCTGGATGTCAAATGAGAACCACCCAATGGGACCAAAATGGCATCACAGAGATACATACGCAACACGGAACTCAATACTGTGTCTGTGCACCAATACATGCATAGCACTCACAGGTTTCCTACACAGACAGTATGCTCACCGCTAGTTTGCTGTTGATCGGCACTCAGACGTTCGGCCAGTTCAGGATGCGTCACTGCAATGATACGGTGCATGAGAGGGGTCATGGAGCGTCGGGCCAGACGGGGCGTCCTTGGAATCATGCCCAGTGTTACTTCCGCTACATTCTTGCTCAGCCTGGAAATGTCGTCCCAGCGTTTGTGGCAGTGTGTATGTCGTCTGTTGCACACCCCCAATGCCCGTACTTCCCGTGCTATGCTCCTCCACAGGTCCTTGCGAAGGTGCAGCTTGACCTACCATGATGGGAGACAAAAGGGTTTAAGTCAGTGGAGAGTTGGCCTGTCACACACATAGGGGCAAGACGTAACTGTCAGCAGCCATGCACAATCAGGAACATATGTCTAGCCCACACAACACAGCTAAGATAGAAATAGGCCTGATTATTTGGCCCCCTCATGCACACCAACATGTCCCACACTGCACTTACCACCCGTCCTGGTGCGCCGTAGAGGCGTCCATAGTTGCGGAGTACACCGTCCACGAGGACATCAAGCTCCGCGGCGGTGAAGGGTCGAGACCGGATCTCTTTGCCTCTCGACATGGCAAGATCACGGAGTATGGCACTAGAGCAGCAGTCGGTGGTCAGCTCAGCAGCAACAGCAGGTCGAGGTGATGGTCACAGGCAGTAGTCGGTGGTCAGCTCAGCAGCAGCAGCTGGTCGGGGTGATGGTCACAGGCAGCAGTCGGTGGTCAGCTCAGCAGCAGCAGCAGGTCGAGGTGATGGTCACAGGCAGCAGTCGGTGGTCAGATCAGCAGCAGCAGCAGGTCGAGGTGAACAGGCAGCACTGGTCCCCAGGGTAGGAAGTGTCATTTTGGCTAACACACATATATAGGGCCCTCAGCACGTGTCAGTGGCATACGTCGCCAGCAATTGGTCAGCCCTGGAAGCGTGTTCGTGAAATGGGCCAATGACTGGCCCTGTTGTTGCGGTGCACTGCTTCCGCTACTTGCGATTGGGCATATGCGGCCAGCGTCCCTCTTCCCATTGGCTGCATGTGCACGGACCGTCACGGGCACACATCGGCAACTGCACGTGCAAGCTTCAGGCACGGATGCTTCAGTTGCAACAATGTTCTATCACTGGCGCCTCCATGGCGGTGCACGTACTCAGCAGGGGAGGTGCAGACCTATACACCCTGTAGATGTACTCAATGGACATGCCAGTTCATGACCCCCCATACAGTCACATTGCATCATCCACCGTACACCGGCCGGAGCGGCCGGGCCTAGGACGGCCGTGCCCGGCCATGTACACAACCGCCATGCCCGGCCATGTACACAACCGCCGTGCCCGGCCATGTACACAACCGCCGTGCCCGGCCATGTACACAACCGCCGTGCCCGGCCATGTACACAACCGCCGGCCCTGGCACGGCGGTTGTGTACATGGCCGGGCACGGCGGTTGTGTACATGGCCGGGCACGGCGGTTGTGTACATGGCCGGGCACGGCCGTCCTAGGCCCGGCCGCTCCGGCCGGTGTACGGTGGATGATGCAATGTGACTGTATGGGGGGTCATGAACTGGCATGTCCATTGAGTACATCTACAGGGTGTATAGGTCTGCACCTCCCCCGCTGAGTACGTGCACCTCCATGGAGGCGCCAGTGATAGAACATTGTTGCAACTGAAGCATCCGTGCCTGAAGCTTGCACGTGCGGTTGCCGATGTGTGCCCGTGACGGTCCGTGCACATGCAGCCAATGGGAAGAGGGACGCTGGCCGCGTATGGCCTTTGGGAAGTAGCGGAAGTTGTGCACCGCCATGGCGGCGCCAATTATGTTATCTTGTCAGACGCTGCACCGTGATGTGTTGTGTGCAGTTGCGTCATGAGGGTTGTGAGCGTGATAGGGAAAGGTCATATGTCATACAATATAGCATGTGTGTCCATACTATGCCCATCGGTCGGCACACAATGGGCAACAGATGTGCATTTGTACGTGTTGACGTCGGGTGTGACCCTACAGACGTTCTTACATCTTCACAACTACACAGTACATCATGGCTGTATGGCCAAATTATGCATCTGTTGTCAGTGTCTTGTTCTGGCGAGGTGACTACAGTGGTGGTGGTACACATGCATTCCGTGTATGTGTTTTGGACGTTGTGTCACCATGCATGTAATTACCATATGCACAACATTATTGGTGTTGGCATTTGTGCTTGATGACATGGCGTCTGTATAATTATCGTTTGTGTGCATGCAGTTGCATGTGTGTCTGTGATGTGGCTACTAAACATTAGGGTGAAGACTGAAGTTTTGTCAGTAAGGTTCACATGTGATGGAGTTGTACACGTATGCGTCATTTGTAAGTTGACCTAAGTTACATCTCTCTCCCACACAGGAGGACTCCAAATGTGCATCGGCCATACACTGTGCTGGAGGATATGGTTGACGAGGAGGTGATTCGGAAATTCCGGCTGGATCGACGTCGGTTGCTGGAGCTTGTGGCTCAATTGTCTCCTCATCTGCAGCCACGTAGGACGTATCCTGGCTCGATTACACCCACTGCAAAGGTCATGGCGGTACTACATTTCTTTGCTACTGGCACATTTCAGTACACAGTTGGACATGCCGGGGGGATGTCACAGGCCATGTTCAGCACGGTTCTTCGGGATGTCTTAACAGCTATGATGCTGTACAAGAATGACTACATACATTTCCCACGGCCGGAAGAGTTGGCAGCAGTCAAAGCTGACTTCTATGCACTGGGCCACATACCTCACGTTGTGGGTTCAATTGATGGCACACACATCGCTATCATTCCACCACGGGCACGGGAGCAAGTTTTTAGAAATCGCAAACACTTCCATTCGCTGAACGTGCAGGTGGTGTGCCTGGCAAACAACATCATCTCCCATGTGTGTGCAAGATTTCCTGGCTCCGCACATGACGCCCACATCATGCGGAGCAGCATTGTCCCACGACTCATGGCAAATCTGCGACCCGGTCAAGCGTGGCTTGTTGGTGAGTGTGCAGTGGGGACTCTTGTGATCTCTGTGTTGCATGGGGTACCCACCATATCTTGTTGTGATGTTTGTGTCTGTCATCCCCCTACATAGGCGACTCGGCGTACCCAAACCGGCCCTGGCTCCTCAGTCCCCTACATAATCCTACAACAGCGGGTGAAATGCGGTACAATGATGCACATGGAAGGACACGGAGAGTCATCGAACGTACCTTTGGACTGCTAAAGTCTAGATTTCGGTGCCTCGATAAGACCGGAGGGGCCCTGCCTTACTCACCAGGAAAAGTATGCAGGATCGTGATTGCCTGCTGCATGCTCCACAACCTGGCAGTACGCAATGACATTGAATTGCTGTTGGACCCTGAAGACGAAGAAGTTCCTCGGCCTCCCATCCCACCCATGTCGACTGATGAGGATAGTGGTGAGGAGGAAGGTGTGGACCAGAGGCGCCAGCTCATAGATCGCTACTTCCCTTGAATGTGAGTAACTACCTCTAGTGGCGGTTGACAATGCCTCATGTATGTTTGCTGGTGTTGTGTGGATGTGGGGTTCATCAGCTGGGTGTTGTTTGTGATGGTTGCATATGTGTGTCTTCATGTCTTTGGACATACAAGTCTCCATGATGTGTGTGCTCTCATCCCATGCTTTTGTGATGGTTGTCGTTTGTGTAATGTTGCTGTGCATTGTGTTGTGATGTGTGTGAATCTGTTTCGTGACGTGTGTTTGCTGTCTCTGATTTTCCCTAGGTCACTCCCGCTGCGCCATGATCATGTACGACTATGAACCCTGAACCTGTTTACGTCTGTTTCTGAAGGCAATCATGTGAATAAACATGGAGGCAAAACATCATTGTGTGTGTAAGTGCAATTTATTTACAGGTTGTGCTTTTGTGCTAGTGAATATTTACAAGTAAGTGGGGTGGAGGGAGTTGGAGTTGAAGGTAATGGCAGATGAAATGTCCGTGCTGACACCACATTGGGGGGTGTCAGGGTTGTCCAGCAGACCAGTGGGAATGATTGTCTGTGGGACAGGATACTTAGCAGGGTGAATGTCTTGCACAGGCAGTGACATGGTCATTGGCGTCCCCTCTTGGAGCGTGTGGATGGCGCTCCAACACTGCTCTCAGCCACTTCCTGCCTCGGCCGGCCCCTCCGTCTCTGAGGTGGAACTGAGTCAGCTGGGGGGGCAGGTTGTTGATGGGCCACATCCGTCGCCAGGGGCACAGGTGGTGGTGGCGGCGGTGGAGGCGGAGGTGACGGTGGCGGTGGAGGCGAGGTGACGGTGGCGGTGGAGGCGGAGGTGACGGTGGCGCTATGACAATTGGTGGAGGGGGGGGGGGTTGTTCCGGCCAACCCATTCCCTCCACATCGTAGCCAGCGGGCCCATGATGTGCACCATCTGGCCAAGCAAGCCAGAGATTTCGCGCAGGATGTTGGTGTTGTCCACTGAGTCCTGGTGTGCACGATCAGCGTTTGCCTGGGACCGGTCGTATGACGCCTGGCACCTGGCAAGGGCTTGTAGGGACTCTGCCACTGGATGGGGTAGCTGTCCTTCCTCTGCACGGCGGCGTGTGGCTCGCCTGATTGGCTGATGTCCCGTTGCCTGTGTTTGTGGCCCACTCACCCTGCTTGTGTGTGAGGCCGATGGACCAGCGTCGTGCGCTGGGTTAGGCTGGGTGGCACAGGCAGGAGTCGTGGTACTGGTGGTACTGGTGGTACGGGTGGTACTGGTGGTACTGGTGGTACTGGTGGTGGTGGGGACTGTGCAGATCACAGAGACAGGTGTCGCTGGAGTCACACATGCGACGTTGGTCGGTCCCGGGAGTCCCTGTGAGCCAGATGGCCCTGGCTGCGTGCTTGGTCCCGCTCCATCCTCCGCACCGGAGCTGCCTGTGTCCTCGTCACCAGAGAGTCCTGTCTGTGTGGGAGGCGAGGCTGGCGGCCGGGTACTGGTTTCCTCAGTCAGTTCACGATCACCTGAGGGACAAGATAGAGCTGGTCAGTAATGTGGACATTCCATGGTCATATAGATTTGTAGACATTTCTGTTTCCTGTCGCACACACCCCACCCTCCACCACCACCACCCTCCCCGTGAACTTGGGGGCCTGTTGGGAGTTGTAGTTTGGGCCTCTCACACACCCCACCCTCCACCACCACCACCCTCCCCGTGAACATGGGGGCCTGTTGGGAGTTGTAGTTTGGGCCTCTCACACACACCACCCTCCACCACCACCGCCCTCCCCGTGAACATGGGGGCCTGTTGGGAGTTGTAGTTTGGGCCTCTCACACACCCCACCCTCCACCACCACCACCCTCCCCGTGAACTTGGGGACCTGTTGGGAGTTGTAGTTTGGGCCTCTCACACACCCCACCCTCCACCACCACCACCCTCCCCGTGAACATGGGGGCCTGTTGGGAGTTGTAGTTTGGGCCTCTCACATACACCACCCTCCACCACCACCGCCCTCACCGTGAACATGGGGGCCTGTTGGGAGTTGTAGTTTGGGCCTCTCACACACCCCACCCTCCACCACCACCACCCTCCCCGTGAACATGGGGGCCTGTTGGGAGTTGTAGTTTGGGCCTCTCACACACCCCACCCTCCACCACCACCACTCTCCCCGTGAACATGGGGGCCTGTTGGGAGTTGTAGTTTGGGCCTCTCACACACCCCACCCTCCACCACCACCGCCCTTCCCGTGAACATGGGGGCCTGTTGGGAGTTGTAGTTTGGGCCTCTCACACACCCCACCCTCCACCACCACCACCCTCCCCGTGAACATGGGGGCCTGTTGGGAGTTGTAGTTTGGGCCTCTCACACACCCCACCCTCCACCACCACCACCCTCCCCGTGAACATGGGGGCCTGTTGGGAGCCATGTACATGTTTGTGAGTTGGTGTCCAACGTGCATGGGTTGGGGCGTAGGAGATGTTTCTTCTCAGTTGTGTGAGCCTGACCATGTCGTGCTGATCGTGGTGCTTGGTTTGTACTCACCAGCCTCTTCTCCTTCGTCAAGTCCGTCTAGGCTCTCTGGGTGTAGTATCACCAGCACCTTCTCCTCCCAATCGGTGTAGGGTATGGGCTCCGGGGGTGTTCCACCGCCAGTATGATTGGCTCTAGCAAAGTTTTTAGCTCGGATGCCCTTCACCCTGGTCTTCAGGTCATGCCACCGCCTCTGAATTTCATGCTTCGTCCTCGGCACAGTCCCCGACGCATTCACCCGAGTGACGATCCTGTCCCACATGTGGTTCTTTTGCGCCACGGACGTCTGCTGGACTTGGGCCCCGAAGATGTGGGGCTCAACACGGATTATTTCATCTACCATTACCCTCAACTCTGTCTCCGTGAATTTAGTTTTTTTTTTGGGTGCCATGGTGTGTGGTGCTCAGTGTGTGAGTTGAGTGAGTTGGGGGGTGCAGGTGTGTGGTGTGTGATGTGTAGGATTTGTGTGGTGGGTGTTTGTGTGGTGGGTGTGGTAGGGTGGTGGTTGTGTGTCTTCTATGTGAGTTTGCAGTATCTCGAATAGGGCCTCTTGCTAGCAGCAATGCTGTGATGCAAAGGATTGTGGTAGTGTGTGGGTGTCATTTTATAGTCGTGTCTCAATGGTTGTTGGCAGTCAGGTGGTAGGTGGGCGTGTTGACTAGTGTGCATTATTGGATACTTGGGACGTGTCATGGTGGCTTGTGCTTGGTGTTGGTGTATGGGGGGGGCGTTGTCAATGTTCGTATGTTTGGTTTGGACTTGCGGTACACTTTCTAACATTTGTTTGCCGCTAGGGATGTTGTGCGTGTTGGCCTTCCGCAGTGATGCTGTGTTTATCGTTGCATTCTTTCCGCCGCGGACGTGGATGGCTGTGCGTTCCGTGGTACGGGCGGATTTATCCTAATTGCGGCCACGGAGTGTTCACAGGTATGGCGGTACATGTGTTATTTTCCGCGGTCATTTCCGTCCGCGGCAGTGGTTGTTCATTGGACTCCGACCGCCGCGGACGGAGTTGGATGTGTTCCGTCCACCGCGGACGGTGTTGGTTATGATCCGTCCACCGCGGTCGGAGTTTCGTGACATGATTATCCTAATCCCAACCGCGGAATCTCCGCGGCGCAGCCGGGAGTAAAATTTGCCCCACCATGGCAGACAGTGCCCATTTCCGTCCGCCATCCTAATCGACCCCTTAATAACTACCCAATCTAAAGTCGCTGGCAAAGTTAAATCGACCAGCCCAGAAAAGTCTACTCTGCTGGATTTGAACTTGCAGACCGAGGGACACCGACTTGGCAAAGTGAAAACAATATAATCACATGGACTTAGTTTTTGACACTTTTGCCTCACAAAGCCAAGAATACCTAGGGTCAGACCTGTCAGGCTATGTTAAGAAGACATTTCTAAGATTCAGATTTTTTTATATCCCTATTTACGAATTGGAAGGGAAATGGCACCCAGCACTCAAAGAAAAAAATACTTGTCTACTCTGTGAACTCACAATAGAAATCCTTCTGCACACTTTGGGGCAGATGTATCAACATAACCATTTGCGATTTCTAAATAGCGATTTTTAAGGAATCGCTATTTAGAAATCGCAAAATGGGATGTATGTAAAAAATCGCTATTTTTTAGAGATTTCTTAATCTTCCTTATTTGCGAATTCGCAATTTGCGAATTCGCAATTAAGGAATAATTTCCTATTCATTCCTATGGGCCAGGAGGCCCATAGGAATGATTGTGAAATGAATCTCAATTTGTGATTCGCAATTAGCTAATCGCAAATTCAAGGGTGCAGGGGTGTCTCAAGGACACCCTGCTGCACCCCTGAAATGTACATGTGTGTGCATATGGCGCACATACATGCCCTATGGGCATGTGTGTGCGTCACATGCCACCTTTAAAAATGCCAAATTGTGCATTTTACAAAGAATTCGCAAATTACCATCAACTACAAGTTGGTGGTAATTTGCGATTTCTTAACCAAAATTCGCAAATCAAAAATGCTACATACATAGCATTTAAGGAATCGCAAAATTGCGATTCCTTAAATGCTATGGCAGAATAAGGAATCGTAAATTCTTGCTATTCCTTAAATTGCGAATTTTTGATGCATGCCAAAACATGTAAATAGACCGTTTGCGATTCACAAAAGGCTTGATACATCTAGGCCTTTATGTATTCACCCCAAACTTTTGTATTTATGAAAAATGTATCTACAATCAATTTTTAATACGGCAAAAATGAGATCTACTTTGGAGGCTGGTAGACACTGTTTTAGTGTAAGAGACAATAGTGCAATAATAAGGCTAATAACATTCTTAGATCAAGCGTATAAAGTATTAACTTTCTCAGTTAAGCAAACTGTTTTGAAACATCGATTTTAACTTATATGTGTTTAGAACCTCTTAACGATCTCCGGATATTTGCGCTGATTGTGATATTTTATATTGTAATCTTTTGATTAATACAATACATCTTATTTTCTATTGGGTTACCAGGATGTATGACATCACAACGCATGCTTTTACTCCGCATGCCATTACAACGCAGTTTTTACAACGCAAGTCGTTACAACGACTTGCGTTGGGGGGCGCTGGATAGCGGAATAGTTTAATTTTCTATTCCAACTCCAGTCCCCGTGGATAGTAGGGAAGGTGTTGGATAGAAAATTAAACTATTCCCTATCCTACAGCGCCCTCCAGCGCAAGTCATTGTAACGACTTGCGTTGTAATAGCTGCGTCGTAATGGTTGTGCGGAGTAAAAGTTGCGTTGTAAAGGATGTTCCCCGGGTTACCATATAGTAACACTTTTCCCAAACCCTGCCACCTGTGTTTAACACAGGGTGATTTACACTTCTGTTCGACCGGTGAAGGCAAGAGTTAGTGTTTCACAGGTTCAGTCCTGCTCTCGAGTAGTGAGACCTTCATGGACTCACTGAGTCTCTGCATTGATGTAGTGTGCCTACAGCTCGCATTTCTCTACCAGAAAAGATAGAGTGGTGGAAAACAGTGACAGCCAAGGGCAGGAAGCCTCCCTGGTGGTGGCTGTGCAGTGTTTCACCCTGGGTTTCACACGCAAAGTGGGGTAGTCCCAGTGGACCCGACACAGAGGGCTGAGAAGGAGTCTGATTGTGACTTCTAGTAGTCCTCCAGTGCCTCTCTATGGAATCTCCAGTCTGCAACAGTGAAACTAGAAGTGGGCAATATATTTGAAACAGCTAAAAGAGGACACATTGGTGTCAATTCCGATCCGGTAAAAAGCGCTCCGAATTGCTGTTCGGAGCGTTTTTCCCCGTACGAATCGCACCCGTAGGCGTCCCCGTACGATTCAGCAAGTACGATCACAAATTAAAGCGTCACTCCGTACGACTCGTAAAAAACACCGTACAAATCGAAAATCCATACGAATTGCAGTCGGCTGACGCACCACGCAGCGTCCGTACGTAAATAGACCGCGCCTTCCGACCCAGGAAGTACGATCCTTGTCGAACACACTCCGTACGGCTCTTTTGCTACGAGAGCTCTAAACTACCGTAAACCCACACTCCGGCAAAACCGGCACCCGGTACATGACAAGCAGGACATGAACGCCATCGACCGTGTCATCCCTATCCTGTACGCCCACCACCTCGTATTTAGAAACCGACGACGGCGCAGAAGGTGAGTACAACGAACTCCAACATACCTGTACGTGTTGCCACACGGGCACATCTCCATTGCACGACTGTCATGTCTGGGTTTTGTTGCACCACACACTCCCGCACATCACTAGTGTAATACGGATAGAGGCCGCACCAACGTCATTGACCACGGGGTACGTTACGTCACCGCACAACACCATTGTAATACGGGGACGGGCCCACCTACGTCATCGACCACGTGGTACGGAACGTCACCGCACATCACTAGTGTAATACAGAGACGTACCGCACCTACGTCATCGACTTCGGGGTACGGTACGTCACCGCACTCCACCAGTGTTATACGTGCCGCATGTACGTCATCCAGCTCGGGGTACGGTACGTCACCGCACAACACCAGTGTAATACGGAGACGTCCCGCACCTACGTCATCGACCACGGGGTACGGAACGTCACCGCACATCACTAGTGTAATACGGAGACGTACCGCACCGACGTCATCGACATCTGGGTACGGTACGTCACCGCACTCCACCAGTGTAATAGACGTGTGGGACATACGTCTGCTAAGTAATTGTATGTGTAAGTATCAGAGTGTGTGTCTGAGACCCCCCCTGCCCACCTGTGCCCAGCATCAGAGTGTGTGTCTGGCTAACCCCCCCCCACTGCCCACCACTGCCCAGCATCAGAGTGCCCACCACTGCCCAGCATCAGAGTGCCCACCACTGCCCAGCATCAGAGTGCCCACCACTGCCCAGCATCAGAGTGCCCACCACTGCCCTGCATCAGAGTGCCCACTACTGCCCAGCATCAGAGTGCCCAGCATCAGAGTGCCCACCACTGCCCTGCATCAGAGTGCCCACCACTGCCCAGCATCAGAGTGCCCAGCATCAGAGTGCCCACCACTGCCCAGCATCAGAGTGCCCAGCATCACAGTGCCCACCACTGCCCAGCATCAGAGTGCCCAGCATCAGAGTGCCCACCACTGCCCTGCATCAGAGTGCCCACCACTGCCCAGCATCACAGTGCCCACCACTGCCCAGCATCAGAGTGCCCAGCATCAGAGTGCCCACCACTGCCCAGCATCAGAGTGCCCAGCATCACAGTGCCCACCACTGCCCAGCATCAGAGTGCCCAGCATCAGAGTGCCCACCACTGCCCTGCATCAGAGTGCCCACCACTGCCCAGCATCACAGTGCCCACCACTGCCCAGCATCAGAGTGCCCAGCATCAGAGTGCCCACCACTGCCCAGCATCAGAGTGCCCAGCATCAGAGTGCCCACCACTGCCCTGCATCAGAGTGCCCACCACTGCCCAGCATCAGAGTGCCCAGCATCAGAGTGCCCACCACTGCCCTGCATCAGAGTGCCCACCACTGCCCAGCATCAGAGTGCCCAGCATCAGAGTGGCCACCACTGCTCAGCATCAGAGTGCCCAGCATCAGAGTGCCCACCACTGCCCAGCATCAGAGTGCCCAGCATCAGAGTGCCCACCACTGCCCTGCATCAGAGTGCCCACCACTGCCCAGCATCAGAGTGCCCAGCATCAGAGTGCCCACCACTGCCCAGCATCAGAGTGCCCAGCATCAGAGTGCCCACCACTGCCCTGCATCAGAGTGCCCACCACTGCCCAGCATCAGAGTGCCCAGCATCAGAGTGCCCACCACTGCCCAGCATCAGAGTGCCCAGCATCACAGTGCCCACCACTGCCCAGCATCAGAGTGCCCAGCATCAGAGTGCCCACCACTGCCCTGCATCAGAGTGCCCAGCATCAGAGTGCCCACCACTGCCCAGCATCAGAGTGCCCAGCATCAGAGTGCCCAGCATCAGAGTGCCCAGCATCAGAGTGCCCACCACTGCCCAGCATCAGAGTGCCCAGCATCAGAGTGCCCAGCATCAGAGTGCCCACCACTGCCCATCATCAGAGTGCCCAGCATCAGAGTGCCCACCACTGCCCTGCATCAGAGTGCCCACCACTGCCCAGCATCAGAGTGCCCAGCATCACAGTGCCCACCACTGCCCAGCATCAGAGTGCCCAGCATCAGAGTGCCCACCACTGCCCAGCATCAGAGTGCCCAGCATCAGAGCGCCCACCACTGCCCTGCATCAGAGTGCCCACCACTGCCCAGCATCAGAGTGCCCAGCATCAGAGTGCCCACCACTGCCCTGCATCAGAGTGCCCACCACTGCCCAGCATCAGAGTGCCCAGCATCAGAGTGCCCACCACTGCCCAGCATCAGAGTGCCATGCATCACAGTGCCCACCACTTCCCAGCATCAGAGTGCCCAGCATCAGAGTGCCCACCACTGCCCTGCATCAGAGTGCCCAGCATCAGAGTGCCCACCACTGCCCAGCATCAGAGTGCCCAGCATCAGAGTGCCCACCACTGCCCAGCATCAGAGTGCCCAGCATCAGAGTGCCCACCACTGCCCAGCATCAGAGTGCCCACCACTGCCCAGCATCAGAGTGCCCACCACTGCCCAGCTCGTACATCATAAACATACCATTGTCAACCTCATTACCCTCAGGAGATAGACACATTTTAGTAGACCTAAATGTGAACATCACACCAGCTCCCAGGCACCCAGCAGTCACAGACATCATCACACAAACTACAAATCTGAAAAGCAAAAATTAGCTTTATTCAGCGGAATCACAAAAGAAAAGCAAATGAGAGTCCTCGCTCATTAAAGGCCAATGGCCAGTCCAATACAGTCTCTGCAACAGTTTGTGCCTCCATGGGTGTCATCTCACCCAAACCTGCCTGCACATGGCGTTTAATCAGCTGTGCTGACTACGGGGGCACCATCTGTGGAATCCTCCGGCACCGCATGGACAGGAGAGGGAAGGACAGGTGGAGTGGGTGCAGGTGTAGTGGATTCATCCACACTGGTTGGGGCATCGCCGAAAGTAGATTCAAAAACCTGGCTGCACACCTCAGCCAGGGCGGAAAAACTACCACCTGAACCCGGGGACACATTGGGGGTGGAGGTACAGGGCTGTGAGTCAGTCCTACTGGGTGTGTGGATGCGTGTGTGAGGTGTCTCCCCTCTCCCTGTGGGTGTGCCTACTTGCCCTTGAGACTGTGTGCGTGGAGTTTTGAGCTTCTTATGCTGTGTGTGTGCGCTGGGTGTGTCTGACCTGTGGCGTGTGCGTGTATGCTGTGTAGGTATGTGAGAGACAGAGGTGGATGGCTCTGAAGGAGGGGGGGGGACAGATGCTGCTGGGTGTAGTGAGGTGCCGTCAGTGTTGGTTCAATGGCAGCCACACTCCGACGCAGATCAGACATGGCTGATGACATGCCCTCCATAAACGACACCACCTGTGTCATCAGTTGTGTATGTCCATGGAGGACAGACAGCATGGATGTCTGACCTACTGCAATCTGCCGGAGTAGGTCCACTGTCTCAGTACTGAGGGCAGCAGGGGACACAGGGGCAGGGGCTGCGGTGCCGGGAACAAAGGAGACACGGGGGCTAGCACGGACCCTAGGCACACCAAGGAGTGGGAGGTTGGAGATGGGACTGGAGGAGGGGAGGGCAGCCAAAGATGTATGAGTGACCATTGCTGCATATTCCCCCCCCTCCTGAGAGTCTGTCTCGGATTCGTCGGCATGGTACGATGTGTCAGTCACATGTCGTCCGGACTGCAGACTCTCCTCACACTCTGTGCCACTGCCTCCCTCTGACACCTCAAAGCAGGTGGCACTGTCGGTGTGTCCCTCCGCCTGGTCCGCGCCTGTGTCTCCTCCAGATTCAGATGATGATGCTGTGAGCAAGGAGAAGAATGAAAACATATCAGTCACATGTACACATCAGACATATCAGCTGCAAATCATTTTGCCTCATTCCTCAACATGGCATGCATCATGAGTCACATGACACTGAACTCTGCATAATGACAAGTCTACTTGTGGACAAATGTCAGAGACACAACGCTCAATGTATGGTAGGAGACAAGGTACAGGCAAGGCAAATACTTGTATGAGAGACACAATCATGATCCACTGCCTGACAACAGGATAGCTGATGATGCATAACAGTTCATTAGCCAACCCAGCCACCCAAATCAAGACCTGGTCGTGTTTGATTCGCTTTGACTCTGTCCAACATTACAAAAGTCCTGGCCGAACTGCCATGTGATGCCATCCTGGGACCTGAAACAAGTGTTCCACCACCTCACACTGCCATCACCGCTTTGTACATCCAAAGTCACAATGTGTGGCAGACCATCAATACTATGTACAAAGAACATGCAACAGATGTTGAGAATATGCACACACGCACTGCCCAGTGTGAGTATGCAGAAGCCCAAAATATAGCACATGTACATTGTGCACCTGTAGCTAACACAAGATAATTTGAAAGTGTACCATGGACAAAGGCCACTGAGGCAGACTTCTGCATAAAACACTTGTTGAGACTCAAGAACAGTGCCACAATATGAAGAAGGGCAGACATAGTGCACATGTGGTGCTACATTTAAGGTACGAACAGGTGTCACATACCCCCCTACAACATGATGATGTGCAAAGGAAGATGCAATCTGAGACACTGCACCATAGGAGTACATGTCAAAAACAAGCATTAGCCAAAGCAAAACTCTAATGTGTAGTAGGGCAAGGCATGTAAAGAAGCAGCTGCTGACAGAGGGACAATCAAATTCCAATGCATGAACTGCCTGTCTGACCACACCACTCAAACTATGGGAGAGTGACCATGCCTTAGAGACACTATTGACCAGATTGGACGGCGTTATCTACAGCGAAGGCTCGCTTACTCACCCACGCCTCGCGGAACCCGCTCCGCGGGTCCCGCTTCGGCTCTCCTGTGCTTGGTGCCTCGGTGGGGCTTGACAAAGGTAGAAGGGCTGCGAGCGGCAACCGGGACTCGCATTCCCAGGAGTCCCGGTGTGCGTGAGTGGCCGAGTCACCTGGCCCCGCTCTCCCTGACCGCCTCGCCCCACCCCCATCTGCTGTAAAAGGGGCTTGGACTTGCTGCTCCTTGGGACACTATTGACCAGATTGGACGGCGTTATCTACAGCGAAGGCTCGCTTACTCACCCACGCCTCGCGGAACCCGCTCCACGGGTCCCGCTTCGGATCTCCTGTGCTTGGTGCCTCGGTGGGGCTTGACAAAGGTAGAAGGGCTGCGAGTGGCAACCGGGACTCGCATTCCCAGGAGTCCCGGTGTGCGTGAGTGGCCGAGTCACCTGGCCCCGCTCTCCCTGACCGCCTCGCCCCACCCCCATCTGCTGTAAAAGGGGCTTGGACTTGCTGCTCCTTGGGACACTATTGACCAGATTGGACGGCGTTATCTACAGCGAAGGCTCGCTTACTCACCCACGCCTCGCGGAACCCGCTCCGCGGGTCCCGCTTCGGATCTCCTGTGCTTGGTGCCTCGGTGGGGCTTGACAAAGGTAGAAGAGCTGCGAGCGGCAACCGGGACTCGCATTCCCAGGAGTCCCGGTGTGCGTGAGTGGCCGAGTCACCTGGCCCCGCTCTCCCTGACCGCCTCGCTCCACCCCCATCTGCTGTAAAAGGGGCTTGGACTTGCTGCGCCTTGGGACACTATTGACCAGATTGGACGGCGTTATCTACAGCGAAGGCTCGCTTACTCACCCACGCCTCGCGGAACCCGCTCCGCGGGTCCCGCTTCGGATCTCCTGTGCTTGGTGCCTCGGTGGGGCTTGACAAAGGTAGAAGGGCTGCGAGCGGCAACCGGGACTCGCATTCCCAGGAGTCCCGGTGTGCGTGAGTGGCCGAGTCACCTGGCCCCGCTCTCCCTGACCGCCTCGCCCCACCCCCATCTGCTGTAAAAGGGGCTTGGACTTGCTGCTCCTTGGGACACTATTGACCAGATTGGACGGCGTTATCTACAGCGAAGGCTCGCTTACTCACCCACGCCTCGCGGAACCCGCTCCGCGGGTCCCGCTTCGGATCTCCTGTGCTTGGTGCCTCGGTGGGACTTGACAAAGGTAGAAGGGCTGCGAGCGGCAACCTGGACTCGCATTCCCAGGAGTCCCGGTGTGCGTGAGTGGCCGAGTCACCTGGCCCCGCTCTCCCTGACCGCCTCGCCCCACCCCCTTCAACCTAGCTCATTGGCCCTTTGACTTACAAATACAGAGCTCCTACGCTGCGCGGGAGCGCGCGGGGCGAAGACCGGGCAAAGAGCGGGCCGTTTGAGGCCGTTCGAGTACGGCAGAGTCCGGCCTAGGCCCACCCCCCCTGGACGTCAAGAAGACCATAGAAAATGCCGTTAAGATCAGGGAAGGAACGTACTGTCCAAATTAATACATCCAATGGCGTCGTTTCTGGTCCCTTGGACGCTTTTATAACACGGGCTACTGGTATCTTGGAAAAGGAAATCGCTATGGTTGAGAAAAGATTGTCAATAGACCTAATTAATGGGAAGCGATCCTCATTGGGGGCTTTAGCCACATCTATCTCCCCTGCACCCTCTGCACCCCATGCTGCCTTCAATTGTGTCCATACCACCTCTACGGACGCAATAGTCCATTTAGAAAATATTGGGGATAGCCAAACTAGGGATAAAATAAGGGAAGAAAGGAATAGTATAAACGCTTCCAAAGATACACAGGGGGATGGGGTGGAGGATAATGACTCCGTGATTAGCGAGGAGCAGGATTTTAGCCAGCTTTCTGGAACTCCATTCCTCAACCAGTCTAACATGTCTAACTCTGTTGAAAATGTTAATCCCCCTATATCTAACTCTGGCCCCAATACTAAAAAGAGAAAACGGGACTCTAGAATGTCAGGGGAAAAAAACCAAAAAACTAGTGAAGTAAATAAAGTCCAAGGGGAATGGTGTCAAGGTCCCGAGCCTCACCCAAACCCGCTAAAACCCTCTGTGCACAACAACATGCTATGCCCCTCCCTTTTGGCTTTGGGCTCCTCAACCACTTGTCCCATGTGCCTCAACAGTGATGAGGTTCTGCTGGCAAAAATGGAGGCCATGTTTAAAACACTACTCTTACCAGTCCTGGAGCGGACTAGGCTCATGACCACTAAAATTGATAGTATGGAGGATTTGATCCATTCAAACCATACGATGCTTCAAGCATTATTTGGTTCAAATAATACGGGTGCTATTAATACACCAGCACCCAGTAAGGCATCCAGTAAGGTTGCCAGCAACAACAATATGGATAAGGGTAAAAATTTCCCTAATAAAACCATAGGAATGAATAACACCACACCTAAAGGGGGCCAAAAAATTAATACCACCTCTATCACCTCTTCCAAATTAGGAGCTAGCTCTCAAACTCAGGTACTAAAGCCCCAATTGAAATCAGTGGCTAAACAAAATACTGGTGGGCGTCAAACTATGGGTCCCCCTATACAACCTAATTTAAATCTTCCTCCCCCAAGTACCTCAAGAGCCCAACACACTGCTTCCACCAATCACAGGGAGGGGGGGCGTAAAAGACCAAACATTCCCAGTGTTGATCTTCCACCTGAAGCAGCCCTACATACCATCGTTTTGACAGGCGTAGCACCATTAAAACCGGGTGCAAGGGAATCTTATGGTGACCTTCGTAACAAAGTCACTTTTTGGTTGAACAAAAATCGCCCGCTACCCCCCTCCATCCCCACGGAGATATTGTATGTGAGGAGAGTAGATTGGGTTGGGCCGGAGGCAAAAGACTTGGAAGGAGACTGCATCCTTATTTCGTTTAAAGACTCATGGGTGGTAGATGCTATTAAACTAGAACCCAGGTTTGCAAGGCAGGGGGATGTACAAACACTAGCTTTATCCTATTTTTACCCGCGCAGGCAAATACCCTTTCAATCTTATCCTTTGTTTCGTAAAGGTCCTGCTGCAAGACATCCCCTGGCATTAACCCCGCTTGACTGCCAGCGCCCCTTTCTTTTTAATCATTTTGGCCCCCTTTCTGGACTTGAAGCTATAGATTGACTCAACGATTCTTCTAGTGAGTCACTGATTGGTAGTGTGATAGCCCTAGAACCCGTTGATCATAATATGGTGTGCCCAACTCAATTAACTAATCGAGTAGATGGGGAAGGAGGTCAAACATTTGTGTCAAACAGCCCTCGACCATACGTAGCTATCCAGGGGTCCCTGACCGAGGATAAAATTAAAGCCCCAGCAGAGTGTGTTAAGTACCTAGTGGTTAATGACGATACAGGGGCGTCTCATGGATCTGTACAGCCCCTACACCCTCTGTTGCCAGATAACCTGAAAGATCATTTGAAAATTTTGTCCTGGAACATAGCGGGTATTAAGGCGCGCCTTGCGTCTACGGATTGGTCAAACTTTATGGACAATTACGATATTATCCTGTTGCAGGAAACATGGGCAACGGAGCCTGTCCATAAGTTGGGTTACATTAATTTCTTCAAACCCGCAATCAAAGGAGGCAAAGGGCGGGCCGCAGGAGGCTTGCTGATCTGGGTAAAACAATCCCTGGGTCTCTATCCAACGGAGTTCCCGGTGGAGAGTCAAGACCTCCTCTCCATTATAATAAACAAAGGGAACAAGCAAATTATGAACATTGTTAATATTTATGCTAGAGGCCTGTCTGGCGGTCGAAGCCCACCCCTGTTGAACCTTGTTGATCATGTGATAATGAAAATGGACGGAGGCATTACTACCATTCTTGCTGGCGATCTAAATTGTACTATAGAACCCGTGCTAGATATGGGAGATACATGGACTATGGAAGACGATTCTGTATGGGGTATCCCAGACTTACAAGTGGAGAAGAGGGCTAAAGTAACAGAGGCTGCAGTGTCTTGGATGGCTTTTTGTCTACAAAATGGGTTCCGTGCATGTAATGGCCGCTCCGCCTCGGATGTGAAGGGAAATTGTACTTTCGATAATGGCCAGAGGCAGAGCCGCATTGATTATATCTTACTGGACATGGAACATTGGGCTTTGCTAATTGACATGGCAGTATTAGAGCGCCCGGAAAGTGATCACAATCCATTGTCCCTATCGTTGAAGATACCGGATCTAAATAGACACGAGGAACCATCTGCCACCTATACAGGGGACGTCCAACTTACCAACGACAGGAGGAGATTGAAGTGGTCACGGGTTATGGAAGATGAGTGTTTACTAAACAATATCAATGTCGTAGTGGAGAATGCACTTAATGAAATGTTGCAAATAGATATGTCGGGGGTGAATATTGGAGCAGCCAATAGTGTGATGGGTGTCCATATTAATTGTTTTGACCGCTTAAAAACCCTGCTATCCAAACCATGTGGGAATGTTGCTATTAAAAGTAATTGTTTGCCCCAAAAATGGTATAACAAGGAATGTAGAGAGGCACATGCAGCTCTCATTTCTGCCATTAAATCTCGGAACATGGTTGGAGTGAGAGCTGCTAGACTTTACTACAAAAAAACCCTTAGTAAAGCTAAACGGGAGTGGGAGGATGAATTCTGGTCAGACCTCCTGGAGGCCTCCTCCACCAACAATCAGAAAAGGTTTTGGGATCTGGTTAAATGGGGTAAAAATACAGACTCTTCTACCCCGGGAAATAATGTGCCACTTGAGGATTGGGTTTAATTTTATTTGGCCCAATTTAAAGGTGACGATGATGAGGCTATAAATCGCTTAGGCAATGTACCCATGCTGACCCCACAAAGTGAAAAACTCACCTTTACGGTTGCTGAGGCTGAGCTGGCATTGGCACTCACTCTTCGAGGTAAAGCCCCCGGTATGGATCTGATCCCGGCTGATCTATTTAAATCTAATTCCACTTTGTGGCTCCCGTATATTACCAGGATAGCTAACACTTTGGCCCTTGGAGCTACAGTCCCTAAATCTTGGAAAGGGGCCGAAATTGTCCCAATTTACAAAAAGGGTGATAAATCCATTCCAGGCAACTACCGCCCTATCAGTTTAATCGATTCGATCCAAAAGATAGTGGTGCGTATGGTTCTGGGACGGGTCCAGGGATGGATCGAAACGGAGAATATCCTGTCACCCATGCAGGCGGGCTTCAGATCGGGAATGAGCACCATAGATCAGGTTTTTAGATTCTGCCTGATCTATTGGAAGGAGGTTTGGTTGGGTGGTGGCACCATCTATGCTGCATTCATCGATCTGAAGTCCGCCTTCGATCTGGTGCCTAGGGATAGGCTATGGGGTGTGCTGAAAAGCCTGGGGTGCCCACTAGAATTATTGGACCTCATTGTAAGACTCCATGAGGACAACTTCGCGAGGGTGAGGTGGGGGGGTCAGGGACAAGTGACGGAAACATTCCCTGTAACCCGAGGTGTTCGTCAGGGGTGTGTCCTGGCCCCTACCCTCTTCCTCCTTTTTATCGACCAAGTTGTTAAATTTTTCATGGATACCCCCACTGATGCACCAATGCTGGCAGGGATGAGGTTTCCGTTACTCATCTTCGCAGATGACACTCTAATCCTCTCAAAAACACGCAGCGGACTCCAGCGGGCTCTGGACCGCTTCGAGGAGTTTTGTGCCATCAATAATTTGCTAGTCAATGTGGGGAAAACAAAATTTATGGTTTTTACAAAGAATCATTCAGTTCGGAGTTCAGTGAAGTTGAATGGAGTAAACCTCGAACAGGTGGATACCATGACCTATCTAGGGGTTACCCTTGATAGCCGTTTAAGATGGAAAGACCAGATTAATATGCAACATCTTAAACTTGCCAGGCTGACTGGTTGCCTCGTTAAAGAGCAGAAGGAATCAATTACAAAACGGGTCCTACCGGCCCTTAAGATCTGTGATGTTAAAATCTCTACAGCCATTTTATATGGCGCGGATCTATGGGGCCACATGGACTTGTCTAATCTGTTTAAAACTCAATGTAGATTCCTTCGAAATTTGGTGGGCCTCCCACAGTCTACACCCTTGCTCCCCCTCTGTTTGGACCTTGGTTCCCCACCTATTAATGAGATGGCAAGATTTAGGTTAGTGAAAGGGATAACGTAGCAGCGTTTGCACTCGGTAAACTAATTCAGCTGATTATAACTAGTTATTATAAATGTAATAACTTAACAGTGGCGTGCAGCAGTCTAAGGGATTCTGCTAAGGCCCTAAATTAATTACTATTGGTAAAGTTCCTGGAATCAGTCCAGGCCACTGTTGCACTGCTATAATCACTCAAAACGAGTGTAAATCCAAAATTTCAAAAAAGTATACAAACTATTTCATATTACTTCATTACTTGTACACATTGTAGTCATGCATAAGTTCACAATTTAAATCATTTCATTTTATTCAATAGGTGGTTTCATATATATATTTTCACAGGAAAGCGCGATATGTGACGTTGTTGCGAATTCACAAGAATCTACATATAAACAACAATATGATTATGCGCATCCCAATGCATTTCGGGCAGATAACAGTGCCCTTCTTCAGGGGAATCTGTGAAATGATATAGCATAATGTAAGTATCTGTAGGCGGCAGTATATACAAGGAGACATTCAAGAGGTTATCAGGATTTATCAGACTCGACTTTCTGTACCAGAATGACTAAACCAGTGTTTGCAAACATGAACAAACAAAAACGAAACAAAATGTGGTTTGGCCCATACACTGCGTGGATGGTGATTACTTAAGCGCAATCACGCCAAATGGGATGTGCTGTATCCTATCTTAGTGTGCTTAAAAAATGTGCTTAAAAAATATTAATCTGTGCCAGTACAATTACATGCTTCAAGTGACTCAGGTGTGGTGCCATGCAGATCTGAACTTTGATAAAAAAGGTGTCGAACGATTGTGGTGGCCCGAGGTGAGCATGCAAGAAGTGTAACTTAGGCGCTTATGTGAAGCCTTACTTCAATGCGCTTATTCAGGTTCCGGATATCGGTAGATACCCTTCTACGATTCCAGCTCTGTTAAAGATAAAAAAATGAGCCGACGAACATTAACTCGTGGCCTTAAGATGTGCTCCCGTATTGTAAAGCAAACAAGAAGACGCGATTACCGTTTAGAAGAATGTGTTCGATCCTCTGTGGATAAAACGAACAGAACGAATTAATTAATAAACGTGTGCTTCTGAGACAGTGCTCGACATATGCCATATGCCATTATGGGGCTTACCGTGAATGTTAACCGCGGGTGCTCCTTAGCGTAGACGCCGGTGCCGGTATAGTGAAAAATGCTAACAGGAAGTGCCTATTTGTGTAGTGAATGGTAGATATAGAAGACGGACTACGGTGGCGCCATGTTGGGAGAGTGAATGAAGCTACAATCTTAGTCTAACGTGTAAACT
This sequence comes from Lissotriton helveticus, assembly GCF_964261635.1. Taxonomy (NCBI): domain Eukaryota; kingdom Metazoa; phylum Chordata; class Amphibia; order Caudata; family Salamandridae; genus Lissotriton; species Lissotriton helveticus. Next base: position 958,187,189 of record NC_136061.1, on the reverse strand, counting down.
ATTCAAGATGTGAGAACCCAATTGTACACACTGTATTAATAAATACCCACTTCATTGCGAAAAGCCCTATGAAAATGTCTGCCACTAAACGTGTGCACAATCTGCATCTCTAAGTCGGATACTTCGCTATCTATTATACAAAGATAAACACTGATGTCAGACAGTTAAAAAAATAAATGAGTGAATGGAAACATGTTGCCTTTAGAAACATTACGAAACAGTTGAAAGAAATTTTTTTGAAACTATTGAAAAAAATTGGTCAGCCACTTATATAGTGCCGAGTCTTGAGTGATAAATTAAGTTAAGGAAGTCACAGCAGAAAACACGGAATTGCTAGTATAGCACTGGGCGATATTGGTGTGTCAGCACCAGTCTACAAAATTTACCAATTCAAATGAGTTGCATTAAAAACCACTTACAAGTTCAATGTGAAAGAAACTGCCACTGTTGGTGTGCACAGTCTAAATGTTTGAATAGCATATACATGTGGTTACATGAAACACGACAGTTCAAACTTGTCATTGAGCCCTATCGGTGTCAGTGTTTGTAGAAACCATATCCAGTGTGTCTCGCGTTGCGACAATAGTTTCGCTCGGTCATGCTCTGGACTGGATTCAATAGTTTGAAGAACCCCGAATCTAAGTTGGGATATGTTGTGTTTAGCAGAGACCCAATGCATGGCCAGAGGAGAGGTGGTGTTCTGAGTGCGTATGCGGCTTTTGTGCTCAGTGATTCTTGTGCGCACACTTCGTTCTGTTTTGCCAACATAATATAAGTCGCAAGGACATTTGATGTAGTAAACTACGAAATCACTGTTGCAGTTTGTGGTGTGTGAAAACATAATGGTTTTGCCCGATCTTGGGTGGTTCATGGACTTGCCAATCACTGCGTTATTACAATTAGAGCAATTGTAACATTTATTGAACCCTCTGTGAGTGGCCTTAGATTGAGGTTGTTTTTTATTCAAGATCTCCTTCAGATTGCTTGCCCTTTTATATGCAAATAAAGGGGGAGTGTTGAATAATCCAGCAAAATCAGGTTCCGATTGCATCAGACTCCATCGATTAAGAATAATTGATTTTACTTGTCGTGATTGGGTTGAGTATGTGGATACAAAAACTTCTCTAGGTGAAGTCTTTGTCCTTTGTTTCTTCTCAAGAAGTGACTCACGGGTCACTGTTGCTATTCTGTCAGTGGCTTGTTCTAAAACAGGATCAGGGTAACCTCTCTGCCTATATTTACTTTTGGCGACTTCAACCATCTGCAAGCCCTCACTGTCTTCTGAGTGAATCCTTTTGATTCGGAGAAACTGGGAATACGGCAGATGTTTTTCCAAAGGCCAGGGGTGAAAACTATGGTACTGTAAAGCGTTATTCCTGTCAGTAGGTTTAGTATAAACGGAGGTGATTACCTTAGAGTCTGATAGTTTAACCAATACATCTAGGAATGCTATTTGCTCTTCGGAAATGTGGTGGGTGAACTGGATGCGGGAGTTGATGGTGTTGAGTTGCAGAATATTTTGTTCCAACTCATTTTTGGTGCCCTGCCACATGATGAAAATGTCATCGATGTAGCGCTTATAGATAAGCAAGTTGGTGTTCCACTGTGGTCGGGAGAGGATGTTCTCCGACTCGTACTTCATCATGAAGATGTTCGCGTAGCTGGGAGCTCCGGAAAACCCCATTGAGGTCCCATTAGACTGGAGGAAATAACATTCCTTCCACTTAAAATAACTGTGAAACAAACAAAACTGTAAAATTTCCATCAAGAAAATTTGGTTTGCTTTCAGAGCATCCGATCTCAAGAGTGCCCATTCTACAGCCTCCATTCCCTCCTGATGAGGGATGGAGGTGTAGAGGGCAACAACATCAATTGTACACAAAAGGATGTTTCTGTGATCAGTGATGTCAATATCTTTCAAGATGTTCAAAAAATGAGTTGTGTCCTGTATGTACGTGTCTCCTGCTTGAACGATGGGTTGTAAGAATGTGTCCAAGTACCGTCCCAATGAGTCATGTATCGATCCACACCCTGAGACAATGGGTCTCAGAGGGGGGTCCTGTAAAGATTTGTGAATCTTTGGCACCATGTACAGCCTGGGTCGTCGTGGAAATGTGGTGTGTAAATACTCCTTAGTCTTAGGACTTATCCACTTCATTTCTAATGCATGCTCTAAGATGGTATTGAGAACAGTCTGAAATTCATGGGTAGGGTCTTTAGATAGTGGTAGGTATGTGTTAGTATCAGCTAACATGGTCTCAACTTTGGTTTCATATCTATCTTTATCCATAATCACCAGTGCCCCTCCTTTATCTGCCTTGGTGAAATGTAACGTTTGGTTGTTCTGTAATGAACGTAAAGCTGACTTTTCACCTAGAGTCATGTTAGGCGAAGATTTAGTTACTTTTGGTAGTTTAGTGATGTCTTGTTTAACAAGAGACTCAAACATGTCAATGGTCTTATGTGAAATGGGAGAAATAAACGTGCTTTTAGGTTTAAATTCTAGGTATTCTGTCTCTCTCTCACTGAAATTGGTAGTGTCAATAGTGGAGAAGAAATGTCTTAATCTTAGTTTTCTAGTGAATTTAAACACATCAATCTGTGCCTCCAGACTCTTTGCTTGATTTGTGGGTACGAATGAACAACCTTTTTCCAACACCTGTGTTTGAAGTGGTGTGAGTAATTTAGATGATATGTTTACTACTAACGATTCTTTTTTCTGCTGGGCTTTCCTGAACCTGCCGCCTCTCCTTGTTTGGTGTTTGACCCTTGTGGTGGTTCGTTGGAGGCTGGGCTTTTCGACAAAAAAGCCGGTTGGGCTGTGGTTGAGGTTGTCGGAGGATCCTTAGTTGCGTTCGGTCCTACTTTGGGTGGTGGGCGTGTCATGCGAGTGTCACTATCTGATGCTACACTTTCCTCTGATGAGGTTTTTTCCGGTTGGTTCCAAGTTCTTTTTTGCGCATAAACCTCAGCCCACGAGTATACCTCGTCCAGCTTATAATCGATAGTGTCTCGACGGAATTTCCGTACTTTACGTTCGTGGATGTCTTTTGCGTACCCATCTAGTCTATTGTTGATCTCTTCTAGTGTAGTTTTTAGATCATCATTTTCCATGCGCTGTGAGAGTGCGTTTTGTAAATCTTTAATTTCAGTCTCTAGTCCTACAAGTACTTGGGATAACTCCTCAACTATTAAAAGAATAAGATCAAGTGAACACTTGTTCAAAATGGCGTACCATTTATCCATGAATTTCTTGTTCATTTTGAACAGCATGGGCTTAATGGCCAGGCGTAATCCTCTAGGGATGCGGCTGGCTCGGTGATATTGAATTAATGTGGTGGCGTGCAGGCGTTGGTTGATTTCGCGTCTCATAAGATATTCGAGTTGTTTTAACTGTTGTTGAATTGGAGCTGCTGTGACATCAAATTTCCTGACCTCTTTGATGAGACCATATATATCTGTTGCCTCTTCTGTTGAATATACTTTGGTTTGTGCTTTATTCTCTGTGAGATGTAGAATATCCTCAAAAGTGGCCATGTTAAAACTCTATGCGGAGTGGTGCAGTTGCTGTCTACTGAGCAGTGTGCGTGAAACTGAAAGGGATAACGTAGCAGCGTTTGCACTCGGTAAACTAATTCAGCTGATTATAACTAGTTATTATAAATGTAATAACTTAACAGTGGCGTGCAGCAGTCTAAGGGATTCTGCTAAGGCCCTAAATTAATTACTATTGGTAAAGTTCCTGGAATCAGTCCAGGCCACTGTTGCACTGCTATAATCACTCAAAACGAGTGTAAATCCAAAATTTCAAAAAAGTATACAAACTATTTCATATTACTTCATTACTTGTACACATTGTAGTCATGCATAAGTTCACAATTTAAATCATTTCATTTTATTCAATAGGTGGTTTCATATATATATTTTCACAGGAAAGCGCGATATGTGACGTTGTTGCGAATTCACAAGAATCTACATATAAACAACAATATGATTATGCGCATCCCAATGCATTTCGGGCAGATAACAGTGCCCTTCTTCAGGGGAATCTGTGAAATGATATAGCATAATGTAAGTATCTGTAGGCGGCAGTATATACAAGGAGACATTCAAGAGGTTATCAGGATTTATCAGACTCGACTTTCTGTACCAGAATGACTAAACCAGTGTTTGCAAACATGAACAAACAAAAACGAAACAAAATGTGGTTTGGCCCATACACTGCGTGGATGGTGATTACTTAAGCGCAATCACGCCAAATGGGATGTGCTGTATCCTATCTTAGTGTGCTTAAAAAATGTGCTTAAAAAATATTAATCTGTGCCAGTACAATTACATGCTTCAAGTGACTCAGGTGTGGTGCCATGCAGATCTGAACTTTGATAAAAAAGGTGTCGAACGATTGTGGTGGCCCGAGGTGAGCATGCAAGAAGTGTAACTTAGGCGCTTATGTGAAGCCTTACTTCAATGCGCTTATTCAGGTTCCGGATATCGGTAGATACCCTTCTACGATTCCAGCTCTGTTAAAGATAAAAAAATGAGCCGACGAACATTAACTCGTGGCCTTAAGATGTGCTCCCGTATTGTAAAGCAAACAAGAAGACGCGATTACCGTTTAGAAGAATGTGTTCGATCCTCTGTGGATAAAATGAACAGAACGAATTAATTAATAAACGTGTGCTTCTGAGACAGTGCTCGACATATGCCATATGCCATTATGGGGCTTACCGTGAATGTTAACCGCGGGTGCTCCTTAGCGTAGACGCCGGTGCCGGTATAGTGAAAAATGCTAACAGGAAGTGTATTTGTTACAATTGCTCTAATTGTAATAACGCAGTGATTGGCAAGTCCATGAACCACCCAAGATCGGGCAAAACCATTATGTTTTCACACACCACAAACTGCAACAGTGATTTCGTAGTTTACTACATCAAATGTCCTTGCGACTTATATTATGTTGGCAAAACAGAACGAAGTGTGCGCACAAGAATCACTGAGCACAAAAGCCGCATACGCACTCAGAACACCACCTCTCCTCTGGCCATGCATTGGGTCTCTGCTAAACACAACATATCCCAACTTAGATTCGGGGTTCTTCAAACTATTGAATCCAGTCCAGAGCATGACCGAGCGAAACTATTGTCGCAACGCGAGACACACTGGATATGGTTTCTACAAACACTGACACCGATAGGGCTCAATGACAAGTTTGAACTGTCGTGTTTCATGTAACCACATGTATATGCTATTCAAACATTTAGACTGTGCACACCAACAGTGGCAGTTTCTTTCACATTGAACTTGTAAGTGGTTTTTAATGCAACTCATTTGAATTGGTAAATTTTGTAGACTGGTGCTGACACACCAATATCGCCCAGTGCTATACTAGCAATTCCGTGTTTTCTGCTGTGACTTCCTTAACTTAATTTATCACTCAAGACTCGGCACTATATAAGTGGCTGACCAATTTTTTTCAATAGTTTCAAAAAAATTTCTTTCAACTGTTTCGTAATGTTTCTAAAGGCAACATGTTTCCATTCACTCATTTATTTTTTTAACTGTCTGACATCAGTGTTTATCTTTGTATAATAGATAGCGAAGTATCCGACTTAGAGATGCAGATTGTGCACACGTTTAGTGGCAGACATTTTCATAGGGCTTTTCGCAATGAAGTGGGTATTTATTAATACAGTGTGTACAATTGGGTTCTCACATCTTGAATAGTTTACACGTTAGACTAAGATTGTAGCTTCATTCACTCTCCCAACATGGCGCCACCGTAGTCCGTCTTCTATATCTACCATTCACCACACAAATAGGCACTTCCTGTTAGCATTTTTCACTATACCGGCACCGGCGTCTACGCTAAGGAGCACCCGCGGTTAACATTCACGGTAAGCCCCATAATGGCATATGGCATATGTCGAGCACTGTCTCAGAAGCACACGTTTATTAATTAATTCGTTCTGTTCGTTTTATCCACAGAGGATCGAACACATTCTTCTAAACGGTAATCGTGTCTTCTTGTTTGCTTTACAATACGGGAGCACATCTTAAGGCCACGAGTTAATGTTCGTCGGCTCATTTTTTTATCTTTAACAGAGCTGGAATCGTAGAAGGGTATCTACCGATATCCGGAACCTGAATAAGCGCATTGAAGTAAGGCTTCACATAAGCGCCTAAGTTACACTTCTTGCATGCTCACCTCGGGCCACCACAATCGTTCGACACCTTTTTTATCAAAGTTCAGATCTGCATGGCACCACACCTGAGTCACTTGAAGCATGTAATTGTACTGGCACAGATTAATATTTTTTAAGCACATTTTTTAAGCACACTAAGATAGGATACAGCACATCCCATTTGGCGTGATTGCGCTTAAGTAATCACCATCCACGCAGTGTATGGGCCAAACCACATTTTGTTTCGTTTTTGTTTGTTCATGTTTGCAAACACTGGTTTAATGGGATGTTGTTAAATTAAATAAATAACCTTGATCTTAGATAGTTAGTGAGTAGGATACGCTTAGGGGGACCAAATAATGAACTGCTTGAATCATTTTTCACTCCTTTTCCTTTCCTCCAGTTTTTCCATCTATTCTTTATTTCCTTACGAATTGAATAATTAGGAGAGGTAAATTAACAGTGAAATCCACTTGCGAACAAGGGTTATTGAAATGAATATCTGAAAATGATGAATGCATCTCTAATGTACCAATATGATATATATCAAATGTATCAATCTAGCTATATTATATATGTATATGCCCTCTGCTATGGAACACTTTTAGCGATCGTGCATAACCCTCTTCTGTATAGGTGTAAAACATTTGTGAAAAGAAAGCGGTATATCAAATTTGTGAAAGTATTGTTTTTACCGATAGAAAGTGTAAACAAACCCAAACTAGTCCAGTTATATTATACTACGTTAGGAGGTCAAATAAGTAAAATATTGTTGTGATCTTTTTTACAGAAACTGGATGGTATATGTCCTGATGAAGACATATTTTTATGTTGAAACGCGTCGACTGGATGCCATCTAATCTTCCCCCTTTTTTAAATTTTGAAATCCTTTGTATAAACAGATGTAAAATTACAGGAATGTTTTATTAATTGTAATCAATGCACTGATTTTTAGTATTGTCTCTTTTTTAAATCTTATTAAAAATGTATTCGTTCTAAAACTGCACTAGTTTGTTTGTTTAATCTATTGTGTAACTGTTATATGCCTGGGAGTGTTACTTTGCATATATTGCAAACACTGGTTTAGTCATTCTGGTACAGAAAGTCGAGTCTGATAAATCCTGATAACCTCTTGAATGTCTCCTTGTATATACTGCCGCCTACAGATACTTACATTATGCTATATCATTTCACAGATTCCCCTGAAGAAGGGCACTGTTATCTGCCCGAAATGCATTGGGATGCGCATAATCATATTGTTGTTTATATGTAGATTCTTGTGAATTCGCAACAACGTCACATATCGCGCTTTCCTGTGAAAATATATATATGAAACCACCTATTGAATAAAATGAAATGATTTAAATTGTGAACTTATGCATGACTACAATGTGTACAAGTAATGAAGTAATATGAAATAGTTTGTATACTTTTTTGAAATTTTGGATTTACACTCGTTTTGAGTGATTATAGCAGTGCAACAGTGGCCTGGACTGATTCCAGGAACTTTACCAATAGTAATTAATTTAGGGCCTTAGCAGAATCCCTTAGACTGCTGCACGCCACTGTTAAGTTATTACATTTATAATAACTAGTTATAATCAGCTGAATTAGTTTACCGAGTGCAAACGCTGCTACGTTATCCCTTTCAGTTTCACGCACACTGCTCAGTAGACAGCAACTGCACCACTCCGCATAGAGTTTTAACATGGCCACTTTTGAGGATATTCTACATCTCACAGAGAATAAAGCACAAACCAAAGTATATTCAACAGAAGAGGCAACAGATATATATGGTCTCATCAAAGAGGTCAGGAAATTTGATGTCACAGCAGCTCCAATTCAACAACAGTTAAAACAACTCGAATATCTTATGAGACGCGAAATCAACCAACGCCTGCACGCCACCACATTAATTCAATATCACCGAGCCAGCCGCATCCCTAGAGGATTACGCCTGGCCATTAAGCCCATGCTGTTCAAAATGAACAAGAAATTCATGGATAAATGGTACGCCATTTTGAACAAGTGTTCACTTGATCTTATTCTTTTAATAGTTGAGGAGTTATCCCAAGTACTTGTAGGACTAGAGACTGAAATTAAAGATTTACAAAACGCACTCTCACAGCGCATGGAAAGTGATGATCTAAAAACTACACTAGAAGAGATCAACAATAGACTAGATGGGTACGCAAAAGACATCCACGAACGTAAAGTACGGAAATTCCGTCGAGACACTATCGATTATAAGCTGGACGAGGTATACTCGTGGGCTGAGGTTTATGCGCAAAAAAGAACTTGGAACCAACCGGAAAAAACCTCATCAGAGGAAAGTGTAGCATCAGATAGTGACACTCGCATGACACGCCCACCACCCAAAGTAGGACCGAACGCAACTAAGGATCCTCCGACAACCTCAACCACAGCCCAACCGGCTTTTTTGTCGAAAAGCCCAGCCTCCAACGAACCACCACAAGGGTCAAACACCAAACAAGGAGAGGCGGCAGGTTCAGGAAAGCCCAGCAGAAAAAAGAATCGTTAGTAGTAAACATATCATCTAAATTACTCACACCACTTCAAACACAGGTGTTGGAAAAAGGTTGTTCATTCGTACCCACAAATCAAGCAAAGAGTCTGGAGGCACAGATTGATGTGTTTAAATTCACTAGAAAACTAAGATTAAGACATTTCTTCTCCACTATTGACACTACCAATTTCAGTGAGAGAGAGACAGAATACCTAGAATTTAAACCTAAAAGCACGTTTATTTCTCCCATTTCACATAAGACCATTGACATGTTTGAGTCTCTTGTTAAACAAGACATCACTAAACTACCAAAAGTAACTAAATCTTCGCCTAACATGACTCTAGGTGAAAAGTCAGCTTTACGTTCATTACAGAACAACCAAACGTTACATTTCACCAAGGCAGATAAAGGAGGGGCACTGGTGATTATGGATAAAGATAGATATGAAACCAAAGTTGAGACCATGTTAGCTGATACTAACACATACCTACCACTATCTAAAGACCCTACCCATGAATTTCAGACTGTTCTCAATACCATCTTAGAGCATGCATTAGAAATGAAGTGGATAAGTCCTAAGACTAAGGAGTATTTACACACCACATTTCCACGACGACCCAGGCTGTACATGGTGCCAAAGATTCACAAATCTTTACAGGACCCCCCTCTGAGACCCATTGTCTCAGGGTGTGGATCGATACATGACTCATTGGGACGGTACTTGGACACATTCTTACAACCCATCGTTCAAGCAGGAGACACGTACATACAGGACACAACTCATTTTTTGAACATCTTGAAAGATATTGACATCACTGATCACAGAAACATCCTTTTGTGTACAATTGATGTTGTTGCCCTCTACACCTCCATCCCTCATCAGGAGGGAATGGAGGCTGTAGAATGGGCACTCTTGAGATCGGATGCTCTGAAAGCAAACCAAATTTTCTTGATGGAAATTTTACAGTTTTGTTTGTTTCACAGTTATTTTAAGTGGAAGGAATGTTATTTCCTCCAGTCTAATGGGACCTCAATGGGGTTTTCCGGAGCTCCCAGCTACGCGAACATCTTCATGATGAAGTACGAGTCGGAGAACATCCTCTCCCGACCACAGTGGAACACCAACTTGCTTATCTATAAGCGCTACATCGATGACATTTTCATCATGTGGCAGGGCACCAAAAATGAGTTGGAACAAAATATTCTGCAACTCAACACCATCAACTCCCGCATCCAGTTCACCCACCACATTTCCGAAGAGCAAATAGCATTCCTAGATGTATTGGTTAAACTATCAGACTCTAAGGTAATCACCTCCGTTTATACTAAACCTACTGACAGGAATAACGCTTTACAGTACCATAGTTTTCACCCCTGGCCTTTGAAAAAACATCTGCCGTATTCCCAGTTTCTCCGAATCAAAAGGATTCACTCAGAAGACAGTGAGGGCTTGCAGATGGTTGAAGTCGCCAAAAGTAAATATAGGCAGAGAGGTTACCCTGATCCTGTTTTAGAACAAGCCACTGACAGAATAGCAACAGTGACCCGTGAGTCACTTCTTGAGAAGAAACAAAGGACAAAGACTTCACCTAGAGAAGTTTTTGTATCCACATACTCAACCCAATCACGACAAGTAAAATCAATTATTCTTAATCGATGGAGTCTGATGCAATCGGAACCTGATTTTGCTGGATTATTCAACACTCCCCCTTTATTTGCATATAAAAGGGCAAGCAATCTGAAGGAGATCTTGAATAAAAAACAACCTCAATCTAAGGCCACTCACAGAGGGTTCAATAAATGTTACAATTGCTCTAATTGTAATAACGCAGTGATTGGCAAGTCCATGAACCACCCAAGATCGGGCAAAACCATTATGTTTTCACACACCACAAACTGCAACAGTGATTTCGTAGTTTACTACATCAAATGTCCTTGCGACTTATATTATGTTGGCAAAACAGAACGAAGTGTGCGCACAAGAATCACTGAGCACAAAAGCCGCATACGCACTCAGAACACCACCTCTCCTCTGGCCATGCATTGGGTCTCTGCTAAACACAACATATCCCAACTTAGATTCGGGGTTCTTCAAACTATTGAATCCAGTCCAGAGCATGACCGAGCGAAACTATTGTCGCAACGCGAGACACACTGGATATGGTTTCTACAAACACTGACACCGATAGGGCTCAATGACAAGTTTGAACTGTCGTGTTTCATGTAACCACATGTATATGCTATTCAAACATTTAGACTGTGCACACCAACAGTGGCAGTTTCTTTCACATTGAACTTGTAAGTGGTTTTTAATGCAACTCATTTGAATTGGTAAATTTTGTAGACTGGTGCTGACACACCAATATCGCCCAGTGCTATACTAGCAATTCCGTGTTTTCTGCTGTGACTTCCTTAACTTAATTTATCACTCAAGACTCGGCACTATATAAGTGGCTGACCAATTTTTTTCAATAGTTTCAAAAAAATTTCTTTCAACTGTTTCGTAATGTTTCTAAAGGCAACATGTTTCCATTCACTCATTTATTTTTTTAACTGTCTGACATCAGTGTTTATCTTTGTATAATAGATAGCGAAGTATCCGACTTAGAGATGCAGATTGTGCACACGTTTAGTGGCAGACATTTTCATAGGGCTTTTCGCAATGAAGTGGGTATTTATTAATACAGTGTGTACAATTGGGTTCTCACATCTTGAATAGTTTACACGTTAGACTAAGATTGTAGCTTCATTCACTCTCCCAACATGGCGCCACCGTAGTCCGTCTTCTATATCTACCATTCACCACACAAATAGGCACTTCCTGTTAGCATTTTTCACTATACCGGCACCGGCGTCTACGCTAAGGAGCACCCGCGGTTAACATTCACGGTAAGCCCCATAATGGCATATGGCATATGTCGAGCACTGTCTCAGAAGCACACGTTTATTAATTAATTCGTTCTGTTCGTTTTATCCACAGAGGATCGAACACATTCTTCTAAACGGTAATCGCGTCTTCTTGTTTGCTTTACAATACGGGAGCACATCTTAAGGCCACGAGTTAATGTTCGTCGGCTCATTTTTTTATCTTTAACAGAGCTGGAATCGTAGAAGGGTATCTACCGATATCCGGAACCTGAATAAGCGCATTGAAGTAAGGCTTCACATAAGCGCCTAAGTTACACTTCTTGCATGCTCACCTCGGGCCACCACAATCGTTCGACACCTTTTTTATCAAAGTTCAGATCTGCATGGCACCACACCTGAGTCACTTGAAGCATGTAATTGTACTGGCACAGATTAATATTTTTTAAGCACATTTTTTAAGCACACTAAGATAGGATACAGCACATCCCATTTGGCGTGATTGCGCTTAAGTAATCACCATCCACGCAGTGTATGGGCCAAACCACATTTTGTTTCGTTTTTGTTTGTTCATGTTTGCAAACACTGGTTTAGTCATTCTGGTACAGAAAGTCGAGTCTGATAAATCCTGATAACCTCTTGAATGTCTCCTTGTATATACTGCCGCCTACAGATACTTACATTATGCTATATCATTTCACAGATTCCCCTGAAGAAGGGCACTGTTATCTGCCCGAAATGCATTGGGATGCGCATAATCATATTGTTGTTTATATGTAGATTCTTGTGAATTCGCAACAACGTCACATATCGCGCTTTCCTGTGAAAATATATATATGAAACCACCTATTGAATAAAATGAAATGATTTAAATTGTGAACTTATGCATGACTACAATGTGTACAAGTAATGAAGTAATATGAAATAGTTTGTATACTTTTTTGAAATTTTGGATTTACACTCGTTTTGAGTGATTATAGCAGTGCAACAGTGGCCTGGACTGATTCCAGGAACTTTACCAATAAGATTTAGGTTAGTGGCATTGTGGAGACGGATATGGACATCCCCAGATCTATCCCTCTTTGCAAATGAACTGTCGGAAGTCAGGTCTATTAGGGGTTCAGGGAAAATACCATGGCTCTCTGCTGTCAAATCCATTCTTAAAGATATGGGTTTGGAACATCTCTGGACATCCCCACAATCTAACGTTTTCCCACCCAAAGACGAATTTAAATCATTATATTGGGCCACTACCCGTCTAAAAAGAGTCCTGCTGTCCAACAAAAACGGCCTTACAGGCAGGTTTTTAACATTCAAACTTGACCTATCGAGAGAGCCATACTGGGATGTTATATCTCGACCGTTAGATAAGAAGCTGTACCATCAGTTTTGAGTGGGCGCTTTGCCCTTAAACATCTTTCTGAATAAACGGTCCACAGGGATATCGCCCTACTGTACATGCTGCCCAGGTCATATTGAATCAGAAGGTCACTTCCTTTTTGCCTGCCCAAGGTACGGAGCACCCCGAAAGAAATGGTTAAAACCTTTGTTCCAAAAATTACCATTTAAAACAGCGATGGAAGCCATACGGGTGCTCAGGACCAATACTTCAGAACTCTTTGTGGTAACTTTGGCAAAGTATTTGGGATGGGCTTGGCTTCTAAGGCTAAAAACCATCATGCCTTAGCGCCAAGTACAAAGGTTATTTTGCAATTGGCCATAATCTGTTTAGTTTGAGTATGTAGCTGCTAAATCATTCTACGACTATGTCTCATCATCGGCGTCCTTTGTTCGCAATTTTGAACTGTGATGTTGACCTTTTTATGCAATGATTTTTATTCTTATATAAAATATTCAGGTCTCTTTATTCATCAATTGAAATTTAATCCTGTTTTATCTATTTGTCATGAAATGTTTTTTTTTATATTTGTATATTCATGTTCTTTTTTTTGTTAGTGTTTAAATATCTTTTATAGTATTGACTTTCTTTGGATATTCTAATTGAATTGGTTATATTCTTTTGTATTTTAAATGTGTCTTTTATGATTTGCTAAAAATCGAAATAAAGACTTTAAAACCTGAACCTGAACCTTAGAGCTCTTCAGGTACCATTTCACACACACATGACTACAAACAGACATGTACATACCCCCTTCGTGCTGCTGTCCCTCCTGCAACTGCCTATGGAGGTCTGGGAACACCACTTCCAGGACCCGGAGCATGTTGGGGGTGAGGTGGCGGCTGCCGCCATGCCGGCGTGGAGCTTCCAGATGCAGCTGGACTCGGGCGATGCGGCGGCTCCAGCACCGGATGTCCTGCCACCTCTTCTTTATGTTTCGAAGCCTCCTGCGAGGTCCCCCCTCTCTCCGGACAGCCCTGGCGATGTCCACCCAGATTTCACCCTTCTCATAGGCAGATACCTGTCACAAATGTAAAGTTACAGAACATCAGTATACCTGGTGCATGTTCCCAAGACACCCATATGTGCACAAAATACATGATGACAACAGGGCATCGTATGCCACACACATTTGCATCATTGTCCAGGAGTATGTGGCCTGTGTGCAAACACAACTGCTTTGCATGACATTGTCAATCTACAGATGACATGAGGGCTGCAAAACACTCTTTGAGCATGGCACTCACTGAACAATATATGCTATATCTGGGTGCAATGCAGCACGTGACATGCTGTCACACACCACACTACGACAAATAACTCTCTTCTAACAACACTGTGCACCCTGGCACTCACTCACAACAACATTGCATCTATCCCCTATTACTACACAGTGGCAATGATGTCACACACACAACAGGTGCACACTCCAAGGTATTGCACAAATCACTCACCTGATCCTCTGGTCTCCCATACAGCTTGCTGAAGTTTGGCAGGAGGGCATCCAGCAGGGCCTTGTTCTCACCATCAGTGAATGCAGGTGCCCTCTCCATGTTCAGCTAATCAGGGTCCAGAGGATTCAGAGACAGCAGCTGTGGTTAGCACACCAATGTTGTGCAGGCAAGTGCCCTCCCACAGCCACATGCTGCCTTATATCTGTGCTGCAGAGGGTCTGTGAGTCCAAGGAGTAGTGTGTGATAGGCCACCATAATTTGCATCCTATGTTCCATCCAATCACATCACACCTAAGCCCATGACACACATATGCATGGTTTGAAAATAGAGCCAGAGCTGAACAACAACTTTCGCAACATTGTATACTTTTGCCCAACTGATTCTTCAAGGACACCTGTAGGAGTTGAAAAACACTCCGTATCCATGACAACCTGGTTGCATTTTGAACAGTACACTGTTCCCCTCGTTGTTGCCTATGCATTTTTTAAAATTCACACACAAGTACGGTGACATTGCCATTGGCAATGCTACACATTGAATGGTGTAACGATGCGTACACACGCACGTACCATTGGGGTACACTTAGCTTGCGTAGAGCCGAAATGCGATAAGGAAACGAGGCCGACACACGCACGTACCATTGGGGTACACTTAGCTCGCGTAGAGCCGAAATGCGATAGGGAAACGATGCGTACACACGCACGTACCATTGGGGTACGCTTAGCTCGCGTAGAGCCGAAATGCGATAAGGAAACGAGGCTGACACACGCACGTACCATTGGGGTACGCTTAGCTCGCGTAGAGCCGAAATGCGATAGGGAAACGATGCGTACACACGCACGTACCATTGGGGTACGCTTAGCTCGCGTAGAGCCGAAATGCGATAGGGAAACGATGCGTACACACGCACGTACCATTGGGGTACGCTTAGCTCGCGTAGAGCCGAAATGCGATAGGGAAACGATGCGTACACACGCACGTACCATTGGGGTACGCTTAGCTCGCGTAGAGCCGAAATGCGATAGGGAAACGATGCGTACACACGCACGTACCATTGGGGTACGCTTAGCTCGCATAGAGTCGAAATGCGATAGGGAAACGATGCGTACACACGCACGTACCATTGGGGTACATTGCGTCAGACATGGCCAAGTGAACGATTGTGAACGATTGTGTAGGCTGCGTCCCTGTCCACCTTCATGTCACCATTGGGAGAGTTACACCAGGAAATCACACAGCAGGGATGTAGTCTACACTCATGTCAACGATGTGGATGCATACATCAGCATGGCACACATACATCAGTATGTGCCAGGTGTGGCAGACATTGAAGAAGCACAGGGATTGTGACCCTGTGCCTCAGTTGATGTGTGAATAGCTTAAACAACATGTCATCAATCATGATGCACATGTGCATCACATGCATTCAACAATTTCAACCCAATTAACGTCAGCAACATGTAGCGAGGCACATGAACACTCGAATGGCCCACAATTCAGTACAGGGAACTGGCACATGATGACAGGAACATGCCCACTGTCACAGAGGTTTGATAGCCGCACAGCATGACCCTGTGTGACCACGTCAAGTGTGTACCATGTGCTACATTGTGCATGCTGTTAGCATATGCCATGAACAGGTCAGTAACGTATTACTCACCTCAGAATATCCCCACATGTCATCCTGGACAAGGCAATTTCCGTAATACCGTACACTTGTGTGTTGGTGTGTAAATCCTCTGGCTCTGCAAGTATCCTTGACGTTGTGTGTGCCCTGATGACGTTATCTGAGTAGTCATATGTCACCTCTGCGTGCACACGTCAGGTCCTCTGTTTGTTTCTCAACACCAAGGCAGGTCCGGTCTAAGTTAAAGCTTACACATTTTGTACCCTAAATCATTGTACGAACACTTCTGAGCATTTACCTTTTATTGTCATACTCAAGACCGTGCCAATAGGGATGTCACTTACAAAGCCTGTGAGGAATGAAAACGCCTCATGTTGGCGAGTGACCCTCACCGTCTGTGTCTCCACGGTTTTCACGTCAGGCACAACAACAAGAGCTGCTCCAATTGCGGGGAGCAGACATATGAATCCAGGTGTGATATGTCCCACAAGCCACTCTGACTCCAGCAGTTGGCACAGCACCACAATAGCTCATGGTTGGGATGTAGGAGGAGTGCATGTGTGTGGGTGTGGAGACATGTGAGCCCCTTATTGGTACATCATTCCCCAGGCCAAACTCGTCAGGTAAACAAAAGACGTCAGAGATGTGTAATTGCAATAACAAATAACCACGATGCAAGTGCAATGCTGCATGGGATTAGGGTGACAGCGACCACACAGCTCTATCAGAATTGCAGCCGTCGTAGCCAGCACCACGACCTACGGTCCCAGCCCTGCATGTGACACAGGAGGAGTAAGTGCACTTCCTCATGTCCATGATGTCCCTCACCCCGCACACTGACTCTGCGTCAGCTTCTGGCCCACCGTACCCGTCTGGGGGCAGTTGCGCCTCTGTTGAAATGCCCCTGACGCCATCACTCACTGAGTGACGGACGCAGGCGGTGCATACGTCCCAGAACCGCTGTGACAGACATGATCGGAATGTTCATGCTGGTCCCTGCTGGTTCAACTCACAACCTCACTGCCAGATCTCCCCCAGGTGTCAGCCCTGGCGCCATTCTGGGGTGGTGCTGGCCCCGATACCACACACTGTACGGCTCCGCTGTGGTAACTGTGTGGCAGAACACCGCTCTTAATGCTGCATGGGAATGTAAACATCAATGAGCTGGCCACACCTCATTACAATTGGCACTAATGAGTATTGGGAGGGTAATGAAGACCCACTGGCACGTGAGTGTCAGTCCCAAGACCACAGGACAGGTGGACTGGGGGATGCGAGTGTTGTGGACACCTAGCCAGACACTGGTGATGTCTCAACTCAAAAGATGTATTTGGATGATTGGGCAACGTTCAGTGTAGTGTTTATGTGGGCGGTTGGAACCATGGCCCTTCATCTCCCTGTTGCTGCGGTGAGGACCAACTTGTCACTCAGGTCCTTCAACTACACTAACGCTACGCTGAGCCTCTGCAGGCCTATCTTGATGAAAGTACAGTATGTATATTGGCAAGCATGTACAGCCACGCAGCATGTTTGTCTGTAGATAGGCACGTTTCAGACCCCCACTGCCCTACCTGGACTGACCATGTTCCCTGTCCTACCACCCCATCCCAGGAAGCATCTGCATCCAGGCCTCAAAACCACAGAACACATTCCCGTTCGCTACGCTGTAGAGGGTATCCAAGAGGTACAGGCACTGCGCAAAGATGTCATCATCCTCCCTGACTCTGGGAGTGATGTTTAGCTACTTGACATCCATCATTGCCTGCTACCCACGCTCTCTGTCGGATATGTTTGTGTAACAGCTGCCAGTGTATGCGTTGTAGGTACGGGCAAAACGTGGCCACGCCCTTGTCGGATGCCAATCTACAACACTGGTTTTGTTCCGGTGTGGCCTGGATAGCCACCACTCACTGGTCAGATCGATGGCACCCAGGGAGGCTAATTAGTCCTAAGCTATGTATGTATTGAAATGTGACACTTTGCTACTGCCTACTGTTCCTTACAGATATTGGTTTACAAAAGGTAAGTAACTAGTCCTTGAAAGTTCTGTGCATCTGCTGTAGGAGCATCTATGTTGTGTCCTTGCTGTGATGGCAGGGTGACTAATGTACACACACCATGCCACGTGTGTTAAAGACCCGTTCACATGTGTGATGGCATCACAGACCATCAGTGACAAATGTAATTATCATGCTGTATGATGATGGTCATGTAATTGTCACTGAAAGTACACACCGCAACATGACTAAGGCTGAACAGTGCAAATGATGGCACATGTGGTGTGTGTGTGTATTGCAGTCAGCCGTCTGGATGTGCAGACAACCTCCTACTGACATTGACATGACGTGTCTCACTGACATGATACTTTGTCATGCTCACTAAGACCTTTCCATCTGATCGTTTGTATGCATGTCACATCCATTCCACACACTACAGGTATTTTCCTTCTCCATGGAGGAGTGTGTGCGAGCTGGCATCAGTGTGTATCCCACGCCACACTCCAAATGGTCTACATTATTTAAAGCAGTGTTGCTTGTGCCATGTACATTGTTATAGTCTTAGTCAGACAGTTGTAGACATTTCCTTAAAATTGTGTCTTGCAGGGCACCCCCTCTGGAAAGGCCGTTGCCTGACTTGGAAGCCATGAGGGAGCGCAACTGCATCCGTCGCTATCGGTTTGGCAGACAGTTGATCAAGGACCTGACGGGCAGGCTTGAGGCTCACCTACAACCACGCCACAGGTATCCAACTGCACTGACACCCAAGGTAAAGGTGATGGCAGCCCTCCATTTCTTTGCCACAGGTACATTCCAATTTACCATAGGTGATGTGGGAGGGATGTCTCAGACCATGTTTAGCCGGGTATTGGGTGATGTTTTGGGAGCAATGTTGCTCCACATTGATGAATTCATTACATTCCCTACTCCAGAAGAGTTGACAGATGTCAAGGGGGAATTCTATGCCCTGGGCCGCATGCCACATGTTATTGGTGCAATTGATGGTACACATGTTACTCTTGTCCCACCACAGGCTCAGGAGCAAGCGTATCGCAACAGGAAACACTACCACTCGATAAATGCCCTTGTGGTGTGTCTTGCCAACATGATTATCTCACATGTTTGTGCACGTTATCCAGGATCGTGCCACGATGCTTTCATCATGAGGCGTAGCAGGGTACCACAGATGATGCTGCAGCTGCACAACCACCGGGCATGTCTAGTTGGTGAGTATACACTGTGAGCTCTGTATGTCAGTATGTCACAACTTCAAGATCTGCATCATATGATTCACTCTTGTACATGATGTCAAATTGCAGGAGACGCTGGATATCCAAACATGCCGTGGCTAATGACTCCGCTACGCAACCCCAGGACAGCTGCAGACCAGCGTTACAACAATGCTCATGTGAAGACCAGGCAGGTGATCGAACGGACCTTTGGACTCCTGAAGAGCCGGTTCAGGTGCCTGGACAAGACAGGCGGAGCCCTCCAATACAGCCCACGCAAGGTGTGTGACATCTTCACCGTGTGCTGCATGCTACACAACATGGCAGTGGAGAAGGCCGTGCCACTCTACCTGGATCCTGAGGAGCTGGAACATCCGCCCGTTGAGGATGAAGGCCTTGGCCAGGATGCCAGTGACGAGGAGGGTGAAGATGATATCCGCGGTCACCTCATCCGCAACTTCTTTTCATGATGGTGAGTCATTTCATCTTTTATGTAAGAGATGGACTATAGAGTTGCATGGGTAGCATGCTGTGTATGCAACAGACTGTAAGCAAGATCACTTGGATGTGTGTTGTGCTGTGTCACACGTTCAGTTGTAATGCTACACACATACGTGCTATGTGTGCACTTGGAATGTACAGGTGTCATACTACATCTGGCTATTCAACAGACATTGACAAAATGACATTATACAGAACTTGACCCCTTGTGTGCCACTCTCATCCACAGCTCGCCCTGCCTGTTGTCCGTTGGGGTACATCGTGGTCATCCTGCTACTGCTCATTATGATTGCATCGTCAGCCACATCAACGGAGCATGCTTGGACATGTGGAGAAGTCAATTTGGGTAAGGACTCATATGAGGCTGTTTAGCGTTGGTATGTGTAGAAACATGTGGTACTTGTTCATGTGCATGTAGTAGTGTCACCTTGCATACATGCTACTCCATTATGTACCTCATGACATGTATGGCCACTCCCATGACAGGATAGTCACCCCTTCTGTCATCTGTTGTACTTTGATACTCTGGTGAATGCATCAGTGTGTGTAGACATTGCCACAGCAACATTGCACATACCATGGCATGACATTGTGTCAGAGATCACAACCACGGACTCTGTGGGGGATTGCAGCCTCACTGTGTGCATTAGAATGTGACTGGATCATCACCTCCAGCTTGTGGCCCAGTCCAGTGTGATTACCATGAAACCATGTGGTGTCGGTGTTGCCCAGTGTATGTTCCACATCTTAAGACAACTGTCCTGTGAATCAGTTAACATGGATGCATTGCCCCCTGCAGCAGTATATCATGTCACTGTCATGTCGTTACCTCAGTGCAGGTTCAGAATACTGCTACGCCAGCCTTCACAGTGAGTAGCAGTGATGTTTAGATGCACATGATGCCATGTATGTTTAGCATGACTAAGTAAAAAGTGTGAAAGATGCATATGTGATTTTTTGTGTTGCACCAGTGGAGTGCGGTCATTCACATGAATTTGTGGTCGCCGGCACCATTACTGTGCTATGGTAGGGTCTGATTATGTCGCTTGGATGGACATCACTTGCACTTAATATTTATTGTACATGCATATCATGTTTAGCATTGTGATGCTTACTTGACACACCAGAAGACTGGCTACAGAGTGCCTTCATTGCCTGTCGATCATTAGCTTCCTCATCATATGTGATACTAACAGCTGTAGTGGATTTGCTCAAGTTGGCCTACATGGCCCTTATGGCTAACCTATATCAGATACAGACTTTAGAGTTAGCGGTATTTGGATTTCCATATGTTTCCATTTGTTACTGAGGTCCACCTCATCTGTGCCTGGGAATGTGTTTATACTACATAGATCTTTTTGCATGGGTGCTCACTTGTGAGCGTTACACATGACTCTAATGGATGACAGACTGTCCCAGTTTTTATGTGTCTGTGTCACAGCATCGTATCTCATGTGATGGCATGATTAATCATCATTATTTTTCACCAGACAGTACACTTCACATGTGTGACATGAGAATGTTGTCCTAATGCTTATTTGCCTCTGTTTCAGGTCTCCCTCCCAGCAGTTCCCATCCTCTCCTTCCCTCGCCTGATCACCCTTTTGTGTCTGTTGTTTGTACTCAGACCAATGGGCTATTTGGAGGTGGAACCCTTAGAGCATCACACCACTCTGATGAAGAAAGGTACGGCCAGTCGTTGACAGCCTTGTAGGTATTCGTAAAGCGGCATTACAGGTGACATCATGATTAGTGTAAATTGGACTTATTGGCAATGCACATGTATGTTTGTGAAAGCTCCATGGGCTCACAATGTAAATAACATGTTGTGCATGACGTCTGACTCCTACAGAATATAGTGCCTGCTTGTGGCTCAACACACATGTCCGTCTAATGTGCACATATACTATTTTGAACGTAGTTACCTCATGCTTGTTAAGTGTGTAACTGTATATTGACCACACGCATGGGGTGGGTGAAGGCTAGAATACTATGTTGTGTGTGAGGTAGATGTCTTTGTTGGTGCAGTTTGGATTTGAACACAATAGCTCTTGTATACACCTGCTGACGCTGTGTGTATTGTGCCCCACTTGACCGTAAGGGCCCTGATCCATTGACTGTGATGTGTGGTGATTACTGTGCCATTTTGTTGTCAGTGATCCTGAGTGAGGTAGACACTCCTGCCTTCACATCCACATGTCACTTTGTGCATTGTGGGTGCCCTTGTGTTATGTGTTTGTTTAGCAATTAGTCACACCCCTCCTGCCGTCATGTCTTCACTCATTGCTGCAGCTGCATACACCACCACCATGCAGCGCACACTATCCAGGAACACAGACACCTACAGGATGACCCTCCTTCCATCCATTAATAGAGCATGTTCATGCCACCCTACACACAGACAACACCAGACATTCACCCTCGTGCTATAAAAATGCTTTGTACTCAGCCATAGCTGCTGCTATGCGTGTGTGTGCAACACATACTGGCACGACTATGCAGATTCACATGACATTGGGTCTACGTACCACCAGGTCATGTGCAGTGTCCAACACACACACACACCTTACATAGGCACAATATTGTACAGTGTTAGCTTGTCTACACCACTAGATCAGAAAACTGTTAGCTTACAGTCACGTGCCAGAACACAACATGCTCACACCACTTCTACATTGCTGTCACAGTCAGTCAAGTTGGCACATGGGACACACACCATGACCCTGTCTCTTGGGTGTGGTGTGATTTGCCCGTTCAGGGGTAGGTATTTGTCTGATGTGTGTCGTTGTTCTGTATGCGTTGCTCCCATTACAGTAGTATAGTACTTGTAGCTCCATAGGGGTAGGTCACCTAATCAGGTGTGCTTGTCTAGAGTGCTCCAGCCCATTGCCCACAGTCTGTCCTGCCACCGTTGTCCTGTGCAGCATTAATCACATACACAGTAATGCATCATGCTGATGGTAGCTCACATACCTGAGGACACAGTTGTAGGTACTCCCTACATGGACTACTACTTTTGTGACACTGACATGTACTCCTCAAAGTGACTCTCCTGGGCCTGCCTGTGCTAGCAGTATTGTGATTCAATCCCCCCTCCAGCATTGACTGTCCCACACAGGTGTGTCTTACCATCCATGTATGTAGTTTGTGGAAATTTCTGACCAATGTGTGTCCTCTATCAGATTCTGATCCAAGTGTGTGGATGACTGCTGTTTGTTGTATGCCTTGCATTTTTGACATTTGCAGACACATATACATGTATGCTGTTTCAAAGATTACTCACCAAATGCGTATGATATTTACATTATTTATTGGGTGATCTTGTGCATGAAACGTGAATAGGTGCTGTACAGAAAGGGGGGGAATCCAAAATTCACACCTGGAGATGGGATGCCTTACAGTTTCAGTCAACAGAGTCCAAGACACAGTGCCTGACATCATTGGGCAGACTGTGACCAGCAAGTCCATGTGGGAGAGTCTCATAGGGGATGCTGTTGCACCCAGGGGCTATATGCCAGGTCCAGTGTCCTGGGAGAAGTCCATGGGCCACAGGCCCTCAACGTCTTCGCCGTGGACGACCCACCTTCCTTGGGGGACCCTCATGTGCAGGCATGGACGGTGCATGGGACGCTACGTCAGAGGGATCCTCCTCCTCCTCCCTCTCCTCCCTCCCTGTGGCTGGTGTTGCACTTTGCCGTGATGTTGCTGGCCTTGTGACACAGGGAGAGGGCTGCATGTTGGCAGCC
This sequence comes from Lissotriton helveticus, assembly GCF_964261635.1. Lineage (NCBI taxonomy): Eukaryota > Metazoa > Chordata > Amphibia > Caudata > Salamandridae > Lissotriton > Lissotriton helveticus. Next base: position 958,163,660 of record NC_136061.1, on the reverse strand, counting down.
ATCTGACGTAGCACATGGACGATGTCCCTATGCACCATCAAGAGCGGAGCCTGGTGTGCCTCCACCCGTCCATAATGCAGGTCTTGCCTGGCTATTTGCTCTGCCTGCTGTTCTCTGAGCTGGTTGAGGGTCTCCGCAAGCTGGCTTACCTCACTGGTGTCCCGCCGGTATGCCTCAAGGATGTTACTGAGTTCAGCCATACCGGTCCCTGCAGCTGACTGGCCAGATTCTCGCCTCCGCCTTGCGCCACTCCCACCTCCCTGACCCACATGAGCACGGCCTGCGCTCGTGGGCACATCCGATCGACGGGCCCCCCGAGTGCTGGGAGGGTGGAGGTTGTCACCAACCTCAGGGGCGCCCGACAAAGGGTGTCCCTCATTTTCAGACAGGCTCGATTGTGAATCATGGGCAGGGCTCTGACCTGTCTGCTGGGATGTGGTGGGAATAGGTCCGGTGGTTGGCAGAGATGTAGCTGGTACAGTTGCTGCAGGGGTTTGGGATCCAGAGGAGCCAGGTTGGTTGGGGTCATCCACAGTGCGTTGAGGGACGGCGCTGCCGGTGGGGTCTGGGTCCTGCTGAGCCTGGGACTGGGATCCTTGGCCCCCCTGGCTGGGGGGGAGATCCGCACGTTGCCCTGTGTGCGGGAGAGACAGACACTGTTACGGCAATATCAAGTGACATGTGGTTTGGTTATCCATTATCAGCATCACTGTTCCACAGGCTATACATTGTTGACATTGTACAGTTGTGTATTTAGTGGTAGAAAAAACAATTGTACGATGAGGTATTTACATTCTTCCAATCTCTTGACAATGACTGACACAGCCATTGCTGTGTCTTGTGTTGCCGGCACCACACGTGTAAAGCATTTGTAAGTTTCACGCAACATCCTGGATAGGGTGAACATTCTTATGTGTGCATCAAGCATGCACAGAGTTTAGATGCCCTGTAGAGGCCTGGCAGCAACCAGGTCTATCCGGGAGCTCACCCTTAGTCCCTTAGGTTTCAAAGCATGTAAATCAACTTCCACATAAATGGTCCCAAATCATTATAAAAGATAAGTTACATTATTCCATACATTTCCACATGTGTTTCAAAAATTTATTTACTATTGTTCAGTACTAGTTATTCAAGCTGTACTCAATATACAAACCAAGAGGCAAACAGTGGTAAGTTCCGCACTGTACATAACATTGAAACAATAAGTTAATTTACAAAGAAAATTCCCAATGCATTTCGGGTCACTTTGACCCTTCTTCAGGGGCATATAACTTGATCTTGAAAGTAATATTCATTCCGATAACATGTGCGTCAGTTCCTTGTCAGGGCACTACAAAAGTAATATAACATGATATCACAATCTATACTCTCGTAATGTACATGTTTACAATTTAGGTTTAACTACAATTTCTCCGTGCGTCTAGGATGACATCATATGCTAAACAAACGACCAACACCAAACCACAATCTAAGGCTCATGGACCAATACCAGTGTTCAAAAGATTAAAAATAAGTGTGTGTAAACAAAACTCCCAAACCTAAACCATCAGTGTGTTGTCTTAGCGAACACCCGAGTAACTCCCCACGTGCACCACAAGTGTCTAAACTCCAACCGGTTCCCATTAATTTGATGTATAAACGGTCATCAGACCACTCACCATGCCCGTCTAGTTCGAAAAATAAGTAAAACGCTATCCACGTCAGTCGTATTCTGCAAATGGCCAGAAGCGAATTAAATATTATTGTTATTGCCTAAATCACCATTCAGTAAGAAATGTTCAATGCATTAACCTCAAAAACGCTTACCCCAATACTGGCGGTTCACCCTCTCTGCTGTTATTCATATGTCTGCGTCTTAAAGGGGATGCCTCCAAAGAGCCGTCTGAACCAACTGCAAACCAACAGGTCCGCAAAAATCAGGTTAGTGTGCGCGTTATCACGATTGAGTAGGGTCAATAAACGACTCTGGAATACTCAAACAGTGGTTACCTAACGGTCGCGTGATGGCGTGCCTGCAGCCCTGGAACGAGTGTCGGCGTCTACGTCCGGTCCGTCACCGGTTTCTACAGTCAGCAACCTAAAAGCTTCAGCTCTCATGGAGCTAGAGATGGGACTAATCGAGTAACGAGGAGAGCACATTAACGTGCGCTTCCCTGTGGACCCAGTGTAAAAATAAAAGTGTTCAACAAACAAAGTGACCCATTGTAATGCGTGCATGGTCATTTGTACCATGAAGATGTGCAAAAAAATTATTTAAACCATACGACTTCAAAATCCTATGTCAATCCAATCGTGGCCAAATATCTATATTTGGGGCACCCTCAGTGTCAAATTACTAGCAAAGAAATTGTAGTTAATCCTGTACAAAAGGGCATTAATATCATATTTACAATAATAGCTATTTCTCACAATCATTAAGAGGTGATCAATTATTGGTCTTGTAAACACCATCAAAAAATTGGTTATCAACATGCGTCATTCTCTACTGTTGTTACATGCATAGTCTCAACTGTTATACCAGGGGATTTTAATCTCCTGTGTGATAAGCAACTATCGGTCAATCAAGGTTGAGGATCCTAAAATACAAAAACACTCTGCACAAAATGGCAAGTAGGTGTAGAACAATGGTATCATGCATTACAAAGTGTTTACTCTAGGTGTTCAATACATGAAAAATTCACATCAATTGCCAGGGGTTATCATAAGAGGTAAACATGCTACCCAACCATGTTACATAATGTCACTGCTTTTTAAAGGAAACATAACATCTCATACTGATCATTGAGCCCACCCGGTGTCATGGTCCCCAATTTTTTGATCCAAAATGTTTCTCTTCGGGCTAATGCTGTATTGTGATCTTTGCCTGTGTGTTTCTCAACTACTTCTAATACTGTGAATCTTATTTGTGGAATTGTGTGATTGGACCTGGTCCAGTGCGTTGCTAAGCTGGAAGTAGATGACTTATTGCGAATGGTGCTCTTGTGCTCAATGATACGCGTTTTTATTTTTCGCGACGTCCTTCCCACATAAGTTAAACTGCATGGACATGTGATCGCATAGATCACTCCTGTGGTGTTACAATCAGCATTATGTTTAAGCGCTATGTCTTTGCCTGTGCATGGATGATGAAACGTTTTTCCTACTGTAACGTTATTGCATTGACCACAGTTGTAACATTTTCTCATCCCTTTATAGGTCATTCCTTGCGTTGGTCTCGGGTTCTTCAGTATCTCCCTGATGTTTTTAGCACGTTTGTGTGCTACGATTGGAAAATTTCTAAACAGATTAGTGAAATCTGGCTCATTAGCTATCATCTCCCATCGTTTCTTCAAGATACGTTTAATCCTTTGGGATTGCGTTGAGTGTTTCATCACAAATACAATTCTGTCATTTGGCAATTTTTCTGTCTTTTGTAAAAGATTCTTCCGATCCATCTTCGAAACTTTTAGGGAAGCATCCTGGAGTATGTTTATCGGGTAACCTCTCTCTGTGTACCTTTCTGTTTGTTCTTTGAACAGTTTATCACATTCTGTTTGATCAGATGTTATTCTTTTGATGCGTATGAATTGAGATGTGGGTAGGTGGTTCTTCAAATTCAAAGGATGTGCACTGGTGTAATGTAACGCATTGTTCACATCTGTAGGTTTGCGATGCACGGTGGTAGATATCCCTTGTGCTGTTTTACGAATCTCTATATCGAGGAACTGTATCTTGTTTTCTTGGATGTTGTGTGTGAACTTGATTCGGGGGTTACATTCATTAAGTTCCCTGATCCTGTTTTCCAGCTCATCTCTGCTGCCACGCCAAATCACCAGGATATCATCAATAAATCGCAAGAATAAAATCAAATGGTCTGTCCACCCTCTGTTGGATAGGATGAATTGTTGTTCGAATTGTGCCATGAAGGTATTAGCGTAAGCTGGGGCCCCAGAAAAGCCCATGGATGTACCTGTTTTTTGTAAAAAAGATTGTGATTTCCAACTGAAGTAGCTGTGAAATAAGGAAAAATGTAGAAGCTCCAGTAAAAAAACACATAATGGTTGATCTAAGTCGGATTGTAGCAGTCTCCATTCAATGGCTTCTAGGCCCTCTGTGTGTGCTATCGATGTATAGAGTGCCACCACGTCAATGGTGCACAAAATGGTGGTGTCATCAATCGAATCATTCACTTCTGAAAGTTTAACTAAACAATCAGTAGTATCTTTCAAATATGTTGTCCAAGATTGTACCAGTGGTTGTAAATAGTAATCAACAAAGTGTCCAATAGGTTCATGAATAGATCCACATCCTGCCACGATGGGTCTAAACGGTGGGTCACGAATGCTCTTGTGAATTTTGGGCAACATATAAATATGTGGCACTTGTGGGAAATCGGTTCTCAAATATTTGCCCGTCTTGGTAGTGATGATGCCAGAATTTTCCGCTTTCAAGATAATCTCATTTAGAAGTTTGGAAAGTTCATCTGTGGGGTCACAATCCAGTTGAATATATGTCTCGGTGTCTTTTACATGGTCATTAACTTTTTGATCGTAGAATGATGTGTCCATCATTACGAGGGCACCTCCTTTATCCGCAGGTTGAAACGTTATCGTGGTGTCCTGTTTCAATTTATTAAGTGTCCGTTTTTCACTTTTCGACAAGTTCTGTTTTTTAGGAAGTTCGTACCTAATGGCTTCCAAGTCTTTTTTTACTAATGTCTCGAAATTATCTAATATCTTATGTGAGATAGGAGACATGAATTTGCTCTTTGGTCTGAATTTGTCAATTGGGCGTCCACAGCCATCAGTGGTGGTTGAGGAAAAGAACCATTTTAACCGTAGTTTGCGCAAAAACTTGAATAGAGCAATTTCAGTCTCTAATCCATTTGAAACGTAGGTTGGTACAAATGATGTACCCTTGTTCAAGATTCGTGTCTCTTCTTGCGTTAATTCCCGTTTAGATATGTTTACCACTAGGTTAGTTTCTTCGTTCCCGTGCGTTGTGGTCGTCCGCCTTCCACTGTTTTTTTTGTTGTTTTGTCCCCTCCGTGTACGTCTGGTCTTGTTTCTGCCGGTAGGTCTGGCGGGTGTATGGATGATTGGCCTTCTGCTAAAAAAGACGGTTGAGTACTCTTTGATGGACCAGCCGCACTTGTTACTGCTTGATCAGTGCTCATTTGGATATGAACTGGTGCTCTTTGCAATGAAAGTTCATCCTCCTGTACTACACTCTCTTCAGAAGACGTTTGTCTTGGGGTCGATCTGCTAGTGTATCTCTTCTGTGCGTAGGCTTCCGCCCACGTATAAACTTCATCAAGTTTATAATCGATTGTATCCCTTCGGAATTTTCGAATTTTACGATCATGTACCTCCTTCGCATGCACATCCAACCTTGTGTTGATGTCTTCAAGTATCTTCGTCCAATCCTCAGTTGGTATATTCTTTGCGAGATCCTGTTGGAGCTTGTATATATCTTCCTGCAAATCTTTTAATATTTGTGAGAGTTCCTCTATTATCAAGAGAATTAAGTCCAATGAACATTTATTTAAAATGGCCTGCCACTTAATCATAAATGTCTTATTGAATTTGAACAGCATCGGTTTCAGCGCTATGCGTAATCCTCTAGGGATTCTCTTAACCTTATGATATTCTATCAATGTTGTCGCATGTAAACGTAGATTCACCTCCTTACGCATGGTGTATTCCAGTTGCTTCAGCATTTGTGAAGTGGTGCCCTTCGATGTACTGAACGTACGGACCTGTTCGATCAATGCATAAATGTCTGCTGCTTCTTCTGTTCCATAAACTTTAGTTTCAGCCTGATTCAATGTGAGGTTGGATATCTCTCTAAAAGAAGCCATAATCTTATAAGTTTAATGGGTGCTGGTCGTGGAATGGGCCGTATCTAAACTACACTGTATTGAGTTTAGATGCAGCATGTTGATGTAAGAGACAGAGCATCATTATTTAGCATGTCAGTGACTACTTTGGATGTCTTTTGCTGTTCCATGCTGGCCAAACAATGCCAACACCGCAGGACCTGTACACCCACTTCTAGATCATGGCTTTACAACTTGGCACTTCTCTGAGACGCATCACCTTGTCAATACCCATGTCCATGTTGGTACTTATGTGCATCCACAAAGGTAATGAGATGGGGCATGTGCTTTTTTAGAGAGGCACAATGGACTGGAGCTTCTGTTATGTGCATGTATGAGTTGTATGCATATTCATATGAGTACGTGTTTTGTTGTGGTACGTGGCAATTGGGACAGTGTTGCAATACGACGCCTGTCCCCCGGGGATGAGTTTCTGTAAGGGGTGTGTACAACAGGCCATGCTATTACTTTGTTTGTGAATTGCAAGCGTCCATTGTTCATGATTTGGCTGTCCCCTCATGTGGCATGCTGCCATAATGGTGGATTAGTGTTGGTGCACAGGATGTGTGACCTTGTCCTGGTGTTTGTGTTTGCAATGAGCACAGGAGGGACTTGTGCTGCCTACACCTGTGCCCATTGTGTGCTACAGAGCTTTCTGAGATGTGTGTCCTGACACAGTACAGTGTAGACAGCAAATGGTGGGTGTCTTACAGGCACATAGCAGATGTTTGCTGGTACTTGTGAGACATCCCTTAACATTCTACTCTATGGAGTTTGTGAGGCCTGTGCAGTGCTTGTGTGCAACTGTGTGTGTGCCCCAGGGATGTGCGTTGAGGTGACAGAGGGACGCACACTGACTGATGGAGACAGAGGGAGAGGGAGAGGGAGACAGAGACAGAGGGAGACAGAGACAGAGGGAGACAGAGGGAGAGGGCGACTGAGGGAGAGGGAGACAGAGACAGAGGGAGACAGAGGGAGAGGGCGACTGAGGGAGAGGGAGACAGAGACAGAGGGAGACAGAGACAGAGGGAGACAGAGGGAGAGGGCGACTGAGGGAGAGGGAGACAGAGACAGAGGGAGACAGAGGGAGAGGGCGACTGAGGGAGAGGGAGACAGAGACAGAGGGAGACAGAGACAGAGGGAGAGGGCGACTGAGGGAGAGGGAGACAGAGACAGAGGGAGACAGAGGGAGAGGGCGACTGAGGGAGAGGGAGACAGAGGGAGACAGAGACAGAGGCCGACAGAGGGAGAGGGAGACAGAGGGCGAGACAGGGATGGAGACAGGTAGATTGTGCTTGCTCTCTTGCTACACTGCCTTACTTTGTCACAAAATGATGCATCTCTGTAAGGTGTGTCAGCAAATAGTAAATATTTAAAAGCTGTGGTGTAGTGTCTTGTGTGATATTTACCTATCCCTGTGCATTAGTCATTATGCTTGTGTGTGTCCCTGGGACATATGGCATGAGAGCAGCCTCTTACCCTACACATTGCACTCTATGTGCCTCCCCCTTGCAAATACCACCATTTGGTAGTGTACTGCTTGGACTCATGGCCACCCACCCCATGCTGCTGGGCACTGTTGTTGGTCTACCCATGTAACTTGTGTTTTTTGTACACTCACCAGACTCAATGGCTCCTTCTATTCCATGTACTCCCACCGCTGGCAGTAGGACCATGACCTTCTCCTCCCAGGGATGGTATACAGCAGGTCTGCGGGGACCACCGCCTCCGGTGTGGTGTGCATTGGCGTAATCCTGTGCCATCTTCTTCTTCACCATCCTCCGCAGATCGTACCACCTGGCCTGGCATTCTTCCCTGGTGCGCCTGATGGGTGCAACAGCATTGACCCGGTCTACAATCCTCTCCCACATGCGTGTTCTTTCTGCCAGGCTGGTCTGTCTGACCAATGCGCCAAACAGCTGCGGCTCGACTCTGATGACTTCATCAGTAAGTATCTCCATCTCCGGGTTAGTGAATTTTGGATTCTTGTGTGTGGTCATGGTGTGTAGTGTATGTGATTGAGGGGTTGATGGTGTGTATGAATGAGGGTGTTTGGGTCAGAATGTTAAGGGGGTGGTGTGGGTGTAGATGAGATAGGGTGTATGTGTGAAGGTATGTGTCTGCAATAGTTTGTGTGCTCTCAGTTTCCTCGCAAGAATGGGTATGTTGCAAAGGATGATGGGTAGTATGTGTGATCCCTTTTATTGGTCAAATGGTGGGTGTGGCTTAATTTGAATTGTTGGGGTGGGTGTTATATGGGGTGGGTGTTGGTGTTCTCCTCTGTTTGGCTGTTTGGCTGTGACCAGGACATTGATTGTCAAAGGTGTGTACACAGGAGACATGTTCAGTGTGGTATTGCGACTCGTTAGCAAGGTCCTTGTGGTCGTTTTGGTGTTGGCGTTATGTGTGCGTGCGGTACTTGTGCGTGCGAGTGAGTAGTACGGGCCGTTGGCGGGTGGGGGGGTTCGCGTAGGCTTGGCCGAGGGATGTGCGTCTTGTACTTGTGCGTGCGAGTGAGTAGTACGGGCCGTTGGCGGGTGGGGGGGTTCGCGTAGGCTTGGCCGAGGGGTGTGCGTGTCGTACTTGTGCGTGCGAGTGAGTGGTACGGGCCATTGGCGGGTGGGGGGGTTTGCGTAGGCTTGGCCGAGAGATGTGCGTGTCGTACTTGTGCGTGCGAGTGAGTGGTACGGGCCGTTGGCGGGTGGGGGGTTCGCGTAGGCTTGGCCGAGGGGTGTGCGTGTCGTACTTGTGCGTGCGAGTGAGTGGTACGGGCCGTTGGCGGGTGGGGGGGTTCGCGTAGGCTTGGCCGAGGGGTGTGCGTGTCGTACTTGTGCGTGCGAGTGAGTGGTACGGGCCGTTGGCGGGTGGGGGGGTTCGCGTAGGCTTGGCCGAGGGATGTGCGTGTCGTACTTGTGCGTGCGTTTGAGTGGTACGGGCCGTTGGCGGGTGGGGGGGGGTTCGCGTAGGCTTGGCCGAAGGGTGTGCGTGTCGTACTTGTGCGTGCGAGTGAGTGGTACGGGCCGTTGGCGGGTGGGGGGGTTCGCGTAGGCTTGGCCGAGGGGTGTGCGTGTCGTACTTGTGCGTGCATTTGAGTGGTACGGGCCGTTGGCGGGTGGGGGGGTTCGCGTAGGCTTGGCCGAGGGGTGTGCGTGTCGTACTTGTGCGTGCGAGTGAGTGGTACGGGCCGTTGGCGGGTGGGGGGGTTCGCATAGGCTTGGCCGAGGGGTGTGCGTGTCGTACTTGTGCGTGCGAGTGAGTGGTACGGGCCGTTGGCAAGTGGGGGGGTTCGCGTAGGCTTGGCTGCGGGATGTGCGTTTCGTACTTGTGCGTGCGAGTGAGTGGTACGGGCCGTTGGCGGGTGGGGGGGTTCGCGTAGGCTTGGCCGAGGGGTGTGCGTGTCGTACTTGTGCGTGCGAGTGAGTGGTACGGGCCGTTGGCGGGTGGGGGGGTTCGCGTAGGCTTGGCCGAGGGATGTGCGTGTCGTACTTGTGCGTGCGAGTGAGTGGTACGGGCCGTTGGCGGGTGGGGGGGTTCGCGTAGGCTTGGCCGAGGGGTGTGCGTGTAGTATGTATTGATGGAGCTTGCAGTGAGGCGAATGTCCCGTACGAATCAATGTTGAAGCGTGACTACTTTGGCCCGTACGTATCTCGCTCAGGCATTTCGTTCCGATTCGGAATAGTGAGTTTGTACGGACTGATTACGAATCGTACGGTGGTCTGCCCGAGGCTTATTCGTACGGGTAAACGGATGTCATTCGTACGGATCGTAGTAAATCGTACGGAAATCAACGGTAACGGATCGGAATTCGCTGGTCGGACGGTAGTTTCCCATTCGTACGGAAACGGCTACGAATACGATTCGTACGCCGGATTATTTTACCGGATCAGAATCGACCCCATTGTGTCAAGTGTTAGCACCTTATAAAGCACCTAACACCGAAACTGCTCCTTGTGGATGACTTTTTCCCTCATTAATGGGACACACAGAGCTGAGGGATTCAAATGAGCAAAAAATGGCTTTTGTGAGTTTTGAAGTGAAATAAAATTACAAACCCATTAAACCTGTTCTGCAGTCATACATCCACATTGACATTGGAATACAGACACATTCTGGTTCACTATGCACATGTAGAATACTCACATATATGAAACTGCCCATCAAGAGAGGCTTGTGCAGGTAAGAGCGGTGCGGTGGTGGGTAAGGGGGGTGGGGTATGGGCATACTCGACAGACAACGATGAGGGAAAGATAATTATTGATTTCATTTTCCCTCATCGTCGTCTGTCGAACCCACCCCGCCCAACTGCATCATCCCTCTTACCTGCACGAGCTGCTCCTGCTGCCCATTAATAACTCAGAATGCGGGTTGAGGCACTGCAAACATGATCACTAAATGAGTACAGGATGGGGTCTGTCAAGCATCATATCAACATATATCTTTACATATTTATGTGATGTTTCATCATAAATATATCCTGTAGTTGTAAACTATGAATACCTTGTCTATCACAATTGCCACTTTTCTCTTTATGGGGGGTATCAGCTTCAGTCCTTCTGTTTAAGTAGAATCTAAGTGGGCCCCAGATATCCTTTGATCTCACCTGCGGTGCCTGTAATCCAGCATGTACCTCCACCCACTCACCACTAAGCGCGACATCTTATTGTGACCAAGAATTCACTTTTGTGGGTGCGCCCCTTATCCAGGAACGAAGAACTCTAAGCTTTGTCAAGGGTATCAGCACCGCAGACCACTGTTTTACTGCTTTAGGGAGAGGTTTAGGACTGCAACATTAACCGGGGGAGCACTCAATCTGTGTATCTAAGATCTCACCCATAACCTGTGCAAATTCAGACCAGTAAACATTACAGGTGAGCATTCCCAGGCTAGGCGGAAAAAACAGCCAAGTCTCTAAGGCATCTTTTGCAGTGCATAGGACTATAGGGGTCAATCCAGTGCAGAAAATTTGGCAAGCAGTAAAATCTAGCCAGGAATTAAAAATGCAATAGCTTTTTCCTGGAATGTATGGATACATATCGCATCTTAGCACAGAAATATTTCCAAATTTAAACTTCAATCTTTTCATCTAGATCCTGTTCCCATTTTCTCAGAGCTTTCTCAACAATCGTCAAACATTCTATAGATTCCTTATTCAGTCGGGAGACCCCTCCCCGTGAGCCAGGTGCATCAATGAGTCACGTAAGTGGGTAAAAATCTTTCCGCTTATTTGGGAATCAGGGCCATTGAGTAGATACTGAGCATTGAATCTTATAAAAAGCAAACGTATCCAAAGCATTGATCAAGCTATTTCCCAGGAATTGTTCCAATGTTAGGAATTTACCATCTACAAACAACTGACCAATTTGCTTGGGGCCGCATTTCTTGTGCTGTTTATAAGCTCTTTATCAAATGATGAGGATGGGGGGCAAGGGGGTGGGGGATGCTGGTTTGAACAGTGGAGCAGAGCTCCTCTATTCCCACTTCTTTAGCAACGGTCCCAGTTTGTATAGCGCACAGTTTGAATGAGTCGCGTAGGCTTGGGCATTTTAACTGCAATGATGGTGCTTAACTCTTCTGTGTCCAACTGATCTTTTTCCATCAGAAGGTGAAGTACACCCCACTGAAGCCCCAGCCGGTATGCCGCATAATGAGGCTCCATGGCATGAAAGTATTAATATGAGACTTTTGCCAACCCACACAAGTTGAATCATAAGGGATCAAAGTTTAGCAAACAAACATTTACTTAGAGGGGTCGGGATATTCTTAAACAGATATATAAACCTGGGTAGTACAGTCATTTTAATCAAGGCAATTCTGCCTGCCATGGACAATGACAGCATTAGCCATGTTGAAATTTGTCCTGCAAGATTTTCTATTGATGGGCCATAATCGTCTATCCCTAGTAGTGGTGCGATTCCTTGCACCACTTTAGTGGGTATTCGATGGTTGGTTTATTTGTTACATCCGTAAGTAGGAACATCTCTAACTTTCCTCAATTAGTTTGTATTCCTGATAGCCTTCCGTATTGAACCATCTCGCTGATAAAAGATTGCTAAATTAGCCCCTGGGCTCTTTACAAAAAGCATGATGCCATCGACGTATAATGATAATAATACCTTCTTCATTTGGATAGTTATTCCCTTATTTGAATGACTCCCTCTAATGAGGGGCTCCATGGCTAATGCAAAAAAGAGGGGGGAAGTAGGGTATGAACAGGAAAGGTCTGTGAGGTGTACCTGTTAATGCCTACCCAAACTGTGTACTCTCTGCATAATAACCTAATGAGTTCTATAATATTAGTGCTAATCTCCAATCTTTTCAGCACATCAATTATAATGGACCATGCAAGAGAGCCAAATGCGCTCTCCTGTTGGATATGGGATTTTTGGCAGGCTAGGGCGTGCGCCAAAGCCAGGCAGAAACCACCACTCTAGTTAGGATAAGGGAGTTACACTCCTAAAATAACCCCTGCTCACTCCCTTGGTAGCTTGGCACGAGCAGTCAGACTTATCTTAGAGGCAGTGTATAAAACATTTGCACATAACCATCAGTGATACAGTGTAAGCACTGCAAAAGGACACCACACCAGTTTAGAAAAATATCCAATATTTTTATATACTTAAGACAAGACCATAAACGATAAAAATCCACAATACAGTACTTCAAAATCTTCACGTATACAATATGCTTTAAAAATAGTTTCTTGATGTTGATAGGTCCGTCCGTGGCTATCACGGTCTCATGAGCAAACAAATCCAAATTGTTCTGGCTGACCGCGGCGTCACGGGCCAGCTACGGTATCAGGAAGACCCGCAAACAGAACCTTTTAGAGATGCAGGGCGTCAGCGGCCTCTCACTGAGCTTCTGAAAACACGGCGTCCTCAGGAATCGGTTCCGGAAGTCGGTGCAGGAGTCGTCGGGGGGCCCTCGAAGTAACACGCATTGCAGGTCAATCTCCTCTCTGTTGGGGCCAGGAGCACTGGTGTCGGCCGGTGTTGGGTGCTGCAGTGCGAAGTGCAGCAGTGAGGCGTGTGGTGCCCTCAGGTCACGGTGCGAGCAGCGGCTCGGTGGCAGGGTCAGATGGCGTCGTCAGTGAGACCAGGGTCGCGGTGCGAGATGAAGGCAGTGCTTGTCACGGTGCTAGCAGGTCACGTGCAAGCAGCATTGTCGTCATTCCTGAAGCGCTGTCGTCGGCTGACGAACTGAAGTCAATGGCACAGGCGTCGGTAGGCCAAGGCTGCGGTGCGGGATGAGGGCGTTGCGTTGTGTAACTTTACGAGCGGAACCACAGTGCAAGCAGGGGCATCGATTTCAGCGTGGAGCAGCATCGTTGGGGAGGCCAAGACGTCGTGAAGCGAGGCGGTGCGGAGTGCGGTGCCCACAGGTCGCGGTGCAAGCAGTGGCTCGGTGGCAGGCATAGGCGTCAGCAGGCATAGGCGGTGAGACCAGGGTCGCGTTGCGGCATTGCGGCGGTGCTCTCTGCGGTGCCAAGGCTTTGGCTTGAAGTGAGGCAGTGCGGATGACGGTGCCCAATCCACAAAAAGATAATGTCGAATAAGGATATCAAATGAAAACCATATAATTTCAAATATGTATCAATCTATAGAGAAAGCGAGTGTAATACTGAAAAAGCACCCAAAGAGTAGCATAAGTGGAGAGGAAAGAAGAAAAGAAGAAAAAAGAGATAGAAGAGAGCATCTAAGAAAAACATTCACATACAATGTATAACAATTGTAATATTTTATTACATCAGTATCAGAAATTAACAGAATTAGCAGTAATTGTAAAGTAACTAGAACAGAGGAATCATGAAGGGGAAGTAAAGAAGCATGACTAAGTGCAACTTTAGAAAAATAATTAGTCAGAGGCGACCATAACAGTTCGTGTTTAACAGATCATTAAAGAGAATGCAGTTTATATCTATAGAGTCTGTGATTATGGCAAATTAAATCCCCTACTATTCAGTGGATATATTAGTTGTAGACTTCCAGTTAGGTGAAATCACCTGTAAACTGACGCTTATAGAAGATCTACAAATTTGCCAAGCAGTCTGTTATCTGACCATATGAAATGTAATCCACCAAGGAATATTTCATCTAATGAAAATGGAGAAGAGATTCTAGTAATATCAAGCTGAATCCAGAAAATAGAAGCAGATGGGCACTGAAAAACATATACATATATGAACCAGAATTGGAATTACAATACCATCAAGCATCTTGTTTGAGAATGTTAAGTTCAAACAGATGAACTGAAGTGTAAAATAGTCTATTGTAACAGAAATATGTTTGTGTTAAATTGGCTGGGCAAGCAGAAGAGTGACGTTTCATCGAAAGTTTCTCCCAAATAAATAGAAGCCAACTACGTTGTAAATCAGATTCCCACAGAATGTCTTGCTGGTACGTAGGTCTGTCATGAATAGATGTAATGCGTTTTTTGTAAGTGAGTGAAGCAGTGGAAGTTGTAGTCAATGAAAAAGGAGTAGGCTGCCCATCACCATCCTGACCTGAAGAAATTGGAAAGGGTTTGAGGGCATTTTGAGAGCGTCCTTCATTAGCTTATATTGCCTTAAATAAGAAGAGGCTATATTGTAAGATTGAGAAAGGAATTCAAAAGAAATAACAGAATTATTATCTATTAGTTGTGAGATAATAAAAATACCCTCTTCAACCTAACCTCCCCATAGCAAAAGCTTACCATTTATTAGGAGGTGTTTATTATACCATATAGGGCTTTGGAGAAATTGGTCATATTAGAAAATGTTGGTGATGAGAAGGAGTTTGAGAAGACAACAAGAATTAGATATTACAAATGATAACCAAAACTTGGGGTGCTAGGATATACAAATGAAATGTTTATGAGTGAAAGGAGATATCAAAGAAGACTCTAGTGAGAGCCATAAGGTGGAATTTGTATCTCTGGAGTCAGAAAAGGAATGCTGAACCTGCTTAATTCCGAACTCTTTATGGTAAAGGGAGAAATTAGGAAATTTAACACCACCTGCAGAATTGGGAAATTGTAATCTAGTTAATAACATCTGAGATGCTTTCCTGTTTCATATGAAATAAGATTACATATTATATGGTATGCTGTAATACTTACTAGGGAGCTTTATTGGTACCATTCAAACAAAGAAATTGACAATTGGAATTATTATCATCTTGATGGTATTCAAACGACCCCACCAAGAGAAAAAAAGAGGCAAAAGCCCTGTGTGAGGTGGGTAATCCTGGAGACCATTCTTTCCATGTTAATCTTTAATGTATCTCAAATCCCCAGACACTTAATCATGATAGCATTTTTGATAGACCCACCTCAACAAAGGGGTACCTCATACAATATTTATTCTGGGATAACATTTCTGATTTATCTATATTAAGCTTATAACCTGTCGCTTCTCAGCACAATAACAATTCAGTAAAAAAAATATGAAGTGAAGATTCAGGTTTTGACATGAAAAGAAGAGTATCATCAGCGTATGCAGTATATTTAATATGTGTTTCCTTAGGTTGGAATCTAGTCTGAAGGTTTTAATTGATGTATAAATGGTTCTAACAAGAGAATAAATAATAACAGATATATTGGACATCCTTGTCTAGTGCCTCTGTTGAGAGGGAAATAAGGAGATTGGATACTGTTAACCATGGCTGTAGAACGAGGCAGAGAATATAATAAAAAGATTAGCTGCAAAAATCAGGGACCGAAAGCATGCCACTTCAGGGCTTTCATCAACTCAATCGAAGGATTTTTCAGCATCAATAACCACGCAGTAAGAAAGAAGTTGAGTTTATTGGTTTTACTGAGAATATTAAATAAGATACACAAGCTATCTACTTTATTCCTATTTTTAACAAAACCAGATTGTTCCGAAGCAATAAGATCAGGAAGGAGATCAGTTAATCTAAGAGCGATGGCCTTAGCAAAAATCTTGCAATCAACATTAAAGAGAAAGATGGGACGATACCGCTGGCAAAGGGTTAAGTGGCAGTCTTTCTTGGGAATGAGACATACCATCCCCTATGCAAATGAACCAATGGAATTATTTAAGGATCGAAAGTGGTTGATTAGTTTTAAAAGTTTAGGGAAGAGTAAATTAGAAAATAGAATATAGGATTCAACAGAAAAAACATCATGTCCAAACGCACTACACTTTGGCAGACTATTGACGGCCGTATATAGTTTTTCAATTGTTAAAGGAGATTCAAGAGGAGACGTGTTAATTGTGGCACCATGCCGGGGTTTAAGAGTAAAAAAATAGGAATCGATAAGTTCTTCAGAGGGGTTGCCTTCCGGAGTATATAATCGTTGATAATATGAAAAGCAAGCTGCAATGTCTGCATCATGGAACAAGTGGGTTTCTGACATATTAGAAATGGAGGTACTAGACATGGAGCCCTTTTTATACTTTAAGGAGTTAGCCAGCACATTACCAGCTCTGTTCTTCCCACCATAGTATCTATGGTTAACTTTAAGAAGCGTACCACAGGCCTTTTCAGTAGAGACTTTATTGAACTGTACCTTGGCAGCAATCAGTGTGTTCAAATCTACTGTATTATTTTAAGAAATATAATAAACATGTTCTAGATGCTTGATATTCGTTAAACTAGCAATGGATTGTTTTTAAGTTGAGTTTCTTTTTGTAAGAGATATAATTAATTATAAATCTCCTAGAAGCAGCTTTAAAAGCAACCCAAAGAAAATGAAAAGCTGTGTCGCCGTATCATTTTGTTCTAGGAACTCAGAAATAAAATGTTCATATGAAGTAAGGAAACATTTTTCAGGAAGTAACAAATTATTACATTTCCAAAGCAATTTTTGATTATGATCACAGAGGATTTAAAGATCTGCCCAAATTGGGGCATGATCCGAAATAAGAATCAAACCAAACCCTGAATTAGTCAAATGTTGGAGTAGGTTTTTACTGAAGAATATATAATCAATTCTAGATTTAGAATTCATGAGAAGATGAGAAAAAGGAATACTCCTTAATATCTGGATTGGTACATAGTGTGTTGGAAGGCTTTATAGGATATATGAGGTATACATTTGGTAGCAAGAAAGGGGTCTAGACCCTGATTGCAGTCTCCTCCTTATATAAAATTTTGAGTGTAATGCTCTATGATCTTTTGGGAAATCAATTTCCAAAATTGAGGATCCGGAAATGTGGGGCCATATACATTTAAAAGTGTGAAGGGAATATTGTCTATGTTGAGTTTAACTAATACCCACTGGCCTTCAGTGTCAGATTTCGGGGATACAAATTAAATATGCATGCGTTTATAACAAAGAATGACTGTTCCATTTTGAGGAAGACTAGCTGGAGAAGAGAACAATTCACCCACCCAAACTTTTTTTTAAATGACGACTTCCTTTTCAGTAAGATGAGTTTCTTGAAGGAAAGCTAACTGACAATTCAAGCTAGGTAAATGTGACAATACACGTTGACCTTTGACATTCCATGTTATAGCTCCAAAAGTTACTCTTGATTACATGGTAAAACCATAACAACGTATAGGAAAGTATTTAAACTGGAAATAAGAACGGTGGAAAAAGTAAAAGGAAAAGAAAAGATAAAAGAAATGGGAGCAGAAAATAAGAGAGAGAAAGTGATGGGTAGAATAAAAATGATATATTACGATAACTAGGATAAGAGAATGCAATACAGGTAAAATTCCTTAAAAGGACATCCCACAGGATAAAGGGAAGACAAGACACCTAATGAATTTGGACCAATCCTGGCTCTGATGAACGAGAATGGAACAGAAACACAGCCATTAAAAAGATTAACAAAAGAGCGGCATGAAAATAAAGAGAACAACCAGAGCAACAAGCAAACTTGACCACCGAGACCATATGTCTTCGAACTAGGGGGCATGGAACCATAGAAGGGGGCGCAAGTCCACAAATAGCTGGGGTCATGAGAATCCCACAACAAGAAAATGCAGACGTAGAATTCTTTTGTCAATTTTGTAGTCTGTTTTTGTTGAGTATTTTTGGCTTATTTCAAAAGGCAGTTGGGCTTTTATTGCAGCTCCCGTTCTTGAAGTGTAGTCGACAGTGCCCACTGTAAAACACATGGAAGGTAGGGTGATTGGTGGCCATTTTCCTTACTGAAGCATGTTAAAAATGGTCACTGGGGGAGGACACTTCTGTGGTGTTCTGTAGAATGAGGCCGGGGTAGGCCTTTGAAGGCTGTGTCTGGAAGGTGTTTTGCAGATGAAGCCAAGATATGGCATAGCCTAGGTGAGAGCCTGGGTGGAACTTTAGAGAGTTTTAGGAGATTACTTTGTTAAGAAAGGTCAGGATTACACTTTTCTGCAGAAGTTAAATTTGACTTTGATGAAGGAACATGTATGGGGCTTTTTCCCCAGTGGAATTCACAATGTGCCAGAGATTCAGTAAGCCTCCATACGTTTGAATTCATCTGCTGCAATTTGAAATTGAGGGGGCCTGACTGAAAAATATTGTGACCAAGTGGGGTTGACACAACTGAGTTTGAAGACCACTAACCTAGACCAATAATATAACAAATCAAATAAAGAAGTAGACAATAGACTTACAACTGATGACAAAAGGACAGTTGGTAATAAAGGACAACTTTGAGGCTAGGATGACAAGGACATATGAGAGAATCCAACGAACAATTCATAGGGAAACGATTTAAAGAAAAAAGGGACACCTGGGTTATTGGAGAAAAACAGAAAAGTACAACCTAAAAGGAATAAAGTACTTCATTAGTTTGATAATAAACAAAGGTTGCAGATAATGTAATCAAGTTTTGTTATTGACTGCAGTCCCCATATCCTCATAACTATATTGATGAAGAAAATCATGCAAACTATCCGGGTCCTCAAAGGTATAGGAGGTGTCTTTGTAGGTAATTTGAAAGTAGCACGTGTGTACCAACCCATATCTGATGTTCGTAGATTATAATTTAGGACGCATCTCAAGGAATCACTGCCTTCTTGCTGCAGTTGCATTGGAGACATCCTGCAAAAATAAGACTCTATTTCATTACCTCTGTAAAGTGCATCATTGTTTGGCAACAGACAATATGTGCGTCAGGTCAGTAAATTGTAGAAAAAGAATAATAATTCTCCTGGGTCATGAGTGAGGGGATGATGGAAATTTGAATACTGATGGACCCTTGATGCTGCTGCTGAACGATTGAGGGAATGGCCTTTTGTAAAAACGTTGTCATATTGGAACCCTCAAAATGTTCTGGAATGCCATAAAGTCTGAGGTTGTTTCTCTGATTCCTATTTTCTAAATCCTCTGTGAGTTTTTTGAGAGGTGTGAGTTATTTGGCTAAATTAGAGACATCCGGAATGGAATTTTCTACATCACTGACACATTGTTCGATAGCAGAGATTCATTGCCCATGAGAGTACCATTTGTTCTCGATACACAAAAGAGTAGCATTTGTCTAGATAACGAAAGGCTTTAAAGCTCTAATTTCCTCTATTATGCCCTACAAAGAGGAAGGTGAAGGAGGCTTTGAAGGAAAGTCATGGTCTTTTTTTGGCCGTTTGACGGACCCAGAATGTTTGTTTGGAAATAGCTCCTGAAACCGTGGATTGAGAGAACCCACTGTAAAGTTTGTCACCCTCCATGACAGCAGAGAAATGTTCTGAAACAAGGTCTTTTTGGTGGCAAGGCCTCTTAATAACTGGTTTAGTTGTGGAGGAGGATGACTTCAGAACTGTTTTCAGAGTGCGGAACCTATCCATATAGAGACTCATAACTATGGAATATTGTAAATTCATAATGAAAGATAATAAGCTAGCAATTGAATGGGAGACCTGAGCTTACATGAATAACATACAGGCAGCTGGTGAAAGGCATTAGCAAAAAGGTGAATATGAGCAGTCCCGTCAGTTATGGAATGCATAGCGAACAGCCATATAGAGATATTTTGGGAATTGTTCAAATTGGCATTAGGATAAATTACCCAGTGACACTAAGTAGATGAGTCATTACTGTCGTCATAATTAATATGGCATCTGTGAACTGAAAACTGGTGATATGCAAGAATGTCAGTCAAAAGCCCAAGAAATAGGTTTTATGTAAGAGCTGAGTCTGCACAACATGAAGATTAACTCAGAAGAGGCAATGTGGAACTCTTCATAATGGCAGACTATGCTGTATTCAGCTAGCCACAACTCTGAAATACCTGAAAAAAAACTAATGAGTACCATTAAATAGGCTCATGCTGTGGCGCCTGCCTTCCACCATCAAAATCTGGATCTGGTGATGTATAGAATTGTCAGAAGATACGGTATACCGGACACCCGTTAGACCCACTTGGGAGCTTCAAGGAATGGTGGCCATCTTGCGTGGCATCCACGCTCCACCCAAAAAGCTAGATTTTAGAAGGAAGATTGGAGTGTTCCCACCTATCAGCTACTGAAATCTGGGTACAGTGAAACCTTTGGGGCGGACAGTCAATCAATCAACCAATCAGATAATTTGTAAAGTGCACTACTTACCCGTAAGGGTTTCAAGGCGCTGGGGGAGGGTGGGGGAGGGTGGGTGTGCTGCTGCTACTGGTCGAAAAGCCAGGTCTTGAGTCGTCTCCTGAAAGGAAGGTTTCCGTGCTGGCTCTCTAACAACCAAGGAGAGAATATGCCGAAATTCATCTTCAGCAGTATCTCTGAGGGAAGGGTTACAAATGTTCTATGGGTTGCTCTTTGGTCTAACAAAGGATCTTGACAGCCACATCTCAGAGCGTCAGTTTTAGTTGTCACCCACAAAAAAATCAAAAAATCCCGAGATAGATTCCTGAGCACTGCCTGCCAAGCTCACCCAAACATACTCTATCTCACACTTCAAAACTATGCATGCCCTCTCTATCCATGTCCCACACATATAGCATTAAGGGCCCTGTTGAGAGTGACTAGCAGAACTGTCTAACAGGAGAGGCTAGCAGGCATTTCTCCCATAAAGACGACAAGTAAAAAATACCTGTCCCATTCACATTAAATCAATACTGCCACCACTGATAGTCTCTCCCTATGATATGACCAATTTGGGCGAGACTGTTTTTTTTATCCAAGAGCAACACAGAGCCTAAAGTGAGGCAGCATGAGTTATGTGATCACTGAGGCCAAAATCAAAACTTCTTTGTGACTACCATCTGATCAACAAAAAGGGCAGAGGGGCACTCTTTCCAGAGCCACTCAGGGTCACTTCTGCCCCAACTGCCTTCCAGAACATATTCCAGTGTAGATGTGGTCTATCATTCACTCTACAATCCAGCATTTTATATTTTTTTCGCCGTTGCTGCATCATATTGTTTAGCACTGTATCTGATAATGTCACAGAGACTCGACACTTCATTACAGCGAGCCGCACAAATACAAGATGAGTTCTATGTGAAGCACAATGAATCACATGCACCCCCTTTTGCACCCCCCCCCAATGTCAACTGATAAGCCATGTGGCCCACAGTGTGAATGTTGCCAGCTACCAAATCTCACTCTCGTTGAGCATCAATAAGTCAGACCTCTCTCAGTGTTCAACAACCAAGGACCTGCTCAACACACAGCTGAAACATTCCAATCTTGCAACACGACTTCTATAATCCATGTAGCCCCTAAGTAAGAGTGCCCCAATGACAGCAGTTCTAAGTGTGATTAAAAAACACACAGCGGCATATTATCAAGTAAGGGCATTACATTATCGCCGCTTTTATCGGCAGGAAACTGCCGATAAAGCGGCGATAATGGGCTTGATAATATGCTCCAGAAGTCAGCGCAGTCAGCCTAATGCAGCCGACCTTCTGAAATCCGAAGCAGCGGGAAGTTATGCAATGCATACTAGTCGAAATGTATAGAAAAGACACACACAGCGTGCATAAAACATCTAAGTGAAGGTCTCCAATGCACAATTTTGGGGAACTGTTTACACTATTTCAACAAAAAAGAGCTTAACTTCATCATCTTTGGAAGGTGTGCTTCACATTTCTAAAGTCAATGGTGGTACATCCTGCAGGCTAAAACATAGCAGACAGCAGTGGACAGAGTAGGCTGAAGAGTAGGAGTGGCAGAATCTTAAGCTATGGAGACAGTGCCTCCAGAGAGGATCCAGACAAAGGAACCTTGCTATGGACGGTGGTGGAGGGTGTTCTGGAGTCGGACTCAGCGGACTCATGGCAGTGAGGTGCTGGAGGAGACGGCTCCAACAGAGGACTGCTGCCAATCGACAGTTTCACTAAAGCTGCAATGTTTTACAAAACTTCGCATACATAGCATGCTACAAAGTTTGCAAGAAAGACGGAGCTGCAAATCCCCACATCCTCTTTAATGATCTATCACACACAAGCTTATATTTGTAGTATCACTTATGAGATCTTCAGCCATGCTTTGTTTCATCAAGCCAATGCTCAAACTACTGACCTAATTAAAATGGAGGACTTTCAGCTCTGGGTTGATAAGTGGGTGAAAAAATGTGCCTCACAAATGCAGGAGAACCTGAGGAAACTTGAATTTGCGGAAATAATAAAAGATCCTGCTCCCAGAGCGGAGCACACCATTGATGCGCTGTCTTGCTGTAATGATGAAACAGCAAACATTGCTGTTAGTCCCCAACTCGGAATACATTATTGCTCCTCATCTTTACTGTCATCAGTTTAACATTCTAGCATGAGCAACTTAGAATGAACACTCACAGCCGCCATTTTGGTCAGATCACTGAGGAATATCTCTGAGGTCCTGTTTCAAGAAAGAGTTGTTTCCACTCATACCCTCCTCCCTCAGAGTCCAAAGAAACTTAGCTTTTCTAAAACATCCACTCAAATATCACGCATACCCGAGGCATAGTGAAAAAGATAAATCAAAAATAAATGGCTCAGCTGGAAACCACAACTGGGGGGGAAAACCTGTATACACTAAACACAAACTGCTGTTGTAGGCATTGGAGGGAGTGAAAAGACAGAGGGGCAGATTTACGTTGCCTGACGTATCTCTGCAAATCAGCAGAGATGCGCCAGGAAAGATACGGCACACAAGTTCATCCTTGTGCCACCCATGATGCGCCGCATTTACAATGCGGCGCACCATGGCGCAGGAATGAACAGATGCGTGTCGCATCTTGGGCGTAAAGTTGGCGCAGTGTTGAAGTTGTGTTGCGTGCGGCACGCAACTCCAGGACTTTTCCGACTTGCCCTATCTTTAACGTGGTGCGTCAAACCTTACGCCTGCTTCAAGCAGGCGCAGGGTTTTGACGCATCAGCGTAGGGAAAGTGACTCAGTGAAATCTTGTAGATTTCACTGAGTCACTTTTCAGGGGCGTTCCTGCGACGGAACGCCCCGCCTTGCACCGGAACGCCTACATGAAACCTGACGCAGGTTTCATGTGGCGCACGGCCTTACACCGTGACGCATCTCCATAGACGCGTCACGTTGTAAATGCCTCGTAGGGATGCGCCACGTTGACGTCACCTTGCGTGACGCAACAGCGGCGTAAACGTGGCGCAAGGGGCTTGTAAATCTGCCCCTCAGTCCTTGACATCTATTTGAGTAGGACATCCCGGCTCTGCCTACAAGTCTGCTGTGATGGGCAGTGGACCCTCCAATGACATTTAAGGATGGATGTCACTGTCATGACGTGGCACCAGGACATCCCTAATGTACTTGCTGGGGCTGCCAGCATAGAACGAAGTTTGCCACATAGTAGTGGGCACGTAAGGAGTGTGAACATGAAGATGGGGAACTGAAATGCATTTAAGGGTATTTAAAAAAAAATGTGATGCAACCACAGATTTGAAAATTTGAAACCATTTAAGTAATAAAACAAATATAAAGAAGAAACTGGGATATATATTGCAAATTGCAGAAGGGCGATGCCAATCATGTGAGATTATTTTAATGAAGGTTTTCGTGGATTAGCCTGAATTTTGAATATGAATTTACTGTCAGC
Source organism: Lissotriton helveticus (assembly GCF_964261635.1). Classification (NCBI taxonomy): domain Eukaryota; kingdom Metazoa; phylum Chordata; class Amphibia; order Caudata; family Salamandridae; genus Lissotriton; species Lissotriton helveticus. The sequence goes on along the minus strand of NC_136061.1, from coordinate 958,139,887 downwards.
TTTTGACAGGGAAACGCTCCCAGTGTTACAGGCAAAAAGAGAGAGGAAAATGTGAGTCACATGCGAGATCTGCAGGCACTTGGAAGCACAGCTCATGTCTAGCTGTGACCAGCGAAATCTGGTTTTCATTCTCTTTTTCATAACCCTACGAGGGAATATACACCAGATTTAGCAGTAACGCGATGCCTGGAATATTAGATTTATCTTCAGTGTGATTTTTATGCGCCGATCCCATTACTGTGCACTGGACATTAATGTGAAGCATGTCAGGCTGTTGTATACAGCAATGGCTGGGTCTGATAGCAGCCTGGCGGGGTCACCTTCGGTGCAATGAAGCGCCTGGGCCCGGGAGGAGGGAAAGGGACGAGGGAGCGCTGGCTTGCAGAAGTGGGCTGCTGCGAGGCCCATAGTACAACTCTGCGTGTTTTTTCTGTGTTTTCTTGCTTGTTCTGAGGAAAAACGTACTTGCCATGACTTGGAGAACAGACTAGTTTTGGGCCCTTCCGTGACTGTGAGGGTGGGACTAGCGACTAGGGGCCTCGTGGTAAATCTGAGGCAACAGACAAACCGATAGCAGTCACTGCAGGTGACTTACAGCCTGATTCATCAAGCCGAAATCGGCTCGCAAAGTGCCAGATTCTGAGAATCTGGCCCTTTGCAAACGCTATTTTTGCATTTGGGATTCATCATCCCAAATGCAAAAATCGGTAATAGCGATTTCGCTATTTTGCGAGGAATTACATTTAAGGAATCTCTATTTGAGATTCCTTAAATGCAATTCATCATCCATTTAAAAATTGCGAATTCGCAATTTCGGCCCGCTATTTCCCGCGAGGTCAAACCTCGTGGTAAATAGCGAAAACTTAGAAAAATGCTTTTAAAAGCATTTTTCTAAGTTGCATGTTGCGCACACACACATGTCCTTTGGACATGTGTGTGCGCAACACCTGTTTCAATTTGCATTTAAGGGGTGCTACAGGGTGTCCTTTGGACACCCCTGGCACCCTTTAAATCGCTATCTTATTTGCGATTAGCTAATTGCTAATCGCAAATAAGGAATACTCCCCATTCATTCCTATGGGCCTTTTGGCCATAGGAATGAATGGGGAGTTATTCCTTATTTGCGATTAGCAATTTGCTAATCGCAAATAAGGAATGTGTAGGAATCGCAATTCTTTATGCAATTTCTACATGAATCCCGTTTTGCAAGTCCTTAATAGCGATTCCTTATGAATCGCTATTAGGGGCTCGCAAAACGGGAGATTGATGAATCAGGCTGTTAAATCCTCATCTAGACAGCGACCTCCCATTGCTGCTTCAGTTCAAACATGTTTCAGCCAGCACGACCTTCCAATCCAGTCTGTTTACCTTACTACGGTTGTGACTTCTCCCATATTTAAACAGGCGCGGTTCGTCCATTGGGGCGTGGGGGCGTAGCCCCCCTGCCCGACGCCGCCCGCAGCTCCCTCATGACAATCATGTCAATGAATCAACATGACGTCAGACCGCCGGGCGGGCGTCATGTTGATTCATTGACATGTTTTTACGGACGGCAACACAAGTACGCATGCGTGGGGACGGAGGGTGAATTTTTACCCGTGCCCACGCATGCGCAATTGTGTTTTGGCGGCGTTGCGCATGCCCATCAGGAGCCGTAATGGGCGTGCTGCGGGCGAGAGGGTACCTGTGCCCCTGGCGCCAGGATTGGCCAGGGGCGCTCTGAGCCTGTGACGTGTGCGGGACCGGCAGCAAGGTAAGAGTGTGTGTTTTTCGGTGTTCCAGTAAACTAGCTTGCACAAATGACTTGAGATAGTTCAGTGTGTTAATGATGTATGGATGCAGGATGGGTGGGTGGATGCACGAATGATGTATGTATAGATGCATGCATGCATGATGGGTGGATGCATGATGGATGGATGGGTGGATGCATGAATGAATGATGTATGGATGCAGGGTGGGTGGGTGGATGGATGGGTGGATGCATGAATGATGTATGGATGGATGCATGCATGATGGGTGGATGCATGATGGATGGATGGGTGGATGCATGAATGAATGATGTATGGATGCAGGGTGGGTGGGTGGATGGATGGGTGGATGCATGAATGATGTATGGATGTATGGATGGATGCATTGATGCATGCATGATGGGTGGATGCATGATGGATGGGTGGATGCATGATGGATGGGTGGATGGATGGATGCATGAATGATGTATGGATGGATGCATGCATGGATGCATGCATGATGGGTGGATGCATGATGGATGGATGGGTGGATGGATGGGTGGGTGGATGCATGAATGATGTATGGATGGATGCAAGGTGGTTCGGGCTGCGCTCGATCGCTGCGGTGCAATATGCAAATTAGTTTACGCTCCTCCACTTTCAAATGTCACCAGCCGCCCCTGTATTTAAATAGTATTGGCCCGATTCACAAAGGTACCAAAGGTAAAGTGATACGAAAGTCTAACTTTACTACTCGTAAATGCCCTTTGTGAATACGAAAGTAGTAAAGTTAGACTTTCATCTCAGTTTACCTTTGTGTATCGGGCCCAGCAGCTCTAGCTAGACATTGACCTTTATTGATAGTTATGGCTCTCTGGTACATTATATTTATATCCGGTTCCAAGCTCTACACAACTTACGATCAGTTCTTCATTATCTGCTCGACCCTATGCAGCTACCACTGAAAATTCAAGGTAACGCCATCTTGTATCGCCACTGCAGGGAAAGCAAGCAGTGTAGTCTTCAAACCTGCCATCTGCTCCCTGCAGCACGATCATAACTTATGGCGGCTTGGACTTTACCTCGCAGGAGGCCATATCTCACCCTGGCTGTGCGCTGATGGGCTCTCCAAAAGTTGTACTTCGTTGTAAGAGGTCTCATCTGGTTCCAGTTAAAACGGACCATGCTCCAGGGACACGTGTTTGTTTACAGGGCCTCTCACCCCGTTGTTGCCGTTTCAGATTCAGCCCACTTTGGTCATGATGCAATGCCCTCTCCATCTGACAGCCGCCCAGTGGTGCTCTAGAAATTGTCCGTAATTTTCAATCTGAATCTGATATAAAATTGCATGCAGCGGTTTCCTCCCGACCAAACACGAGGATCATTTGCCGACATGTGTGTACTCTGCGCACCCTGAGGTCTGAGTTGTAGAAAGTCAAACCAAGGGTGCTCTAACAGCATGGGGGTGCTGCCAACATTTTCACATCACTGAAAGTACGACATCTGCAAGTACTTGATGATTTTGGTGCGGAAAATCAGAATAGGAGGAACTAATTGCATTATGAACCTCATCACAAGTTAGGCAGATTAAGTGATGTATTTACTATAGGGGTTAAATACCGTTACCTCACAGTGAGAGGTTTACCAGGTGTGGTAAATAGCTCCTGTTCCAACTTTTTAACTTTTAAATGAGGCACAGCATATGGAATCGGTATTTAGCACACAAAGGGGCATATTATCAAGGGGGTTTATCTCCGCTTTTTTGGCTTTAAAAGCCAAGAAAGCAGAGATAAAATTATCTCCCTATTACCTAGCTGTCGCTAACACCAGTTAGCGACAGCTAGTAGGAGATAGCGACCATCTTGGGCCCGACTTTGCATGTCAGTGATATTTATCACTAATGACATGCAAAGTGGGCGTGCCAAGATGTTAGCGACTGGAAACAGTCGCTAACATCGCTATCTCCTATTACCAACTTATGGAGATATTCGCGCTAAGCGCGAATATCTCCAAAAGCTAACACCTGCCCTGAGCAGTTCTTAGCCATGTTATCCAATGGGAGGTGGATAACATGGCTAAGAGCATTAGCTCGATAATGCATGAATATCGCGGACTTTTCAGCGATATTCATGCATTGCGGCGATTTTTATCGCATTTGCGATAAACCTTGGTAATACCAAGGTTTATTTGCGATAAAAATCGCCGCAGCTCAGCGGTAAATTCTTGTCTCTAACCAAGCAATAGCGATAATTATCGCTATTGCTTGGTAATATGCCCCAAAGTTCTGCAGATTTTTTCTTTTTTATGAGTCTTTTCCCCGATACAATTCGACAGGATTGATTTGCTCGAATTTATCGGCGTAAAACTCAGAGGGTGTGATCATTATTATCACACAACTTGTATTTCCGATCTCTGTGTTAACATGTTTTTGAACAGGGATCGGAATTTAGCTCTGCACTTGCAATCAGGGTCCACAATATTTTACCTCATGGAGCCAGTACTCACACAGCACTTTCCTGGACCTCTTGTAATTGGCTATAATCCGAAGCAAATTCAAGCCCCTGATACCACAACTACAAGTACCTCGCATGGGTGCTATGGAATTTTGAGAGGTAAATCCCCAGCTCGTAAATGCTGTTCTGGTGCACCATGAGTTCACAAAACAGTAGTCAATATATTGGCTTTATAGTGATCAAGATCACTTTTTTACACTTCCTTTTTTCAGCCTTGCCAACATCTGGGTTAAAGCAGAGGTTTTGCACGCTTCCCTTATTGTTGGTGGTGTCTGCAGCATCGTCGCCTCACATGCTGAGTGCCAGCAGCTGAAAAATAAAAAAATATTCTATTATCGTTTTATTTTTCATCTGCTGGCCGAGCCAGTGCGTGTAGGGTTGGGCGGGGCTGGGGTCACAGGGAGGAGTGGTCAGTACACTTCTTAGTGCGCATGTCTGTTTGGCCAGCCTTCTTAGACAAGCCAAACAGACATGCACAGTTAGGTTTCCCCAACCCAGCTTTCTTGTACAGCCGGGTTGGAGAAACAGCACAGACACCCTGTGCCTGAACAAGTGTTAATCAAGCCCGCTCAGGCCAATGCCTGCGTTGCTCTCATCGTACATGAGAGAAGTGCAGGGAGAGCACAGGGAGTTTCTGATGCTGTCCCAGGGGCTGCTGGGACCAGGAAGCAGAGGAGCACCGAGGTGGGAGGCGGTAAGAAGCAGCATCAGGTAAGCTTAATTTATTCATTATTAACACCCTTCCCGCACCACCGCCCTCAACGGCGCTCCCTCCGATCTCCCACAGTGCCCCCTCGACCCACCCCACCATTTTTCATATGTGTTGGCGACCACTGGGTTTCTGAGAATTTTGCGATTATTATTAGTACTTTTGCATAGGGCATTCCTCTTGTAAGTGCTTTCCCTTTCGGTCCTTTCTGTTTGCACCTTGTCTGCCGGTCCCCAAACGAAACTAGGACCTAGTAGATTGGGAGCTGTTACTTGTGAGTAAATCAAAGGCTGATGAAATTGGACAGGGCATGTTACCAAGAGAAGCTACTGGGACAACAGACTGAATAACCAGTGCTTTAGGTGGGACGGGTCCTGCCGGTGCTCAGCACTCGCAGTTCTAAAAAGCAGGTGCCGCAACGGGTCCCTATCGGGCTCTCCATATTTGTCCTGACCCTCAGGATAAAAAAATATCTCAACTCTGCAGCAGTACTACGCTTCACTGCATTTGAGGTAACTTCAAAGAGACTCGTTAGGATTCTTTCGGTCTCATCATTTCAAAACCATGAACATTTTCAATGTTCTGTACAACGAATACATAATTGTTGCATCTTAGGCAACTAACAACCATTGACAAAGCCAATAGTTGAGGTTTGTTGTAGGTGTAATGTTACTTGTGTTGTATATCTGGCTGCAATGGCCGAAGCAACACAATACCAGTCGGGCTGGACACTATGCTAAGCACAGATCTTTAGTTTACATGTGTTCAAGACGCGCCCTTAACTACAATGGCCACGCGTCTTGGAGAGACCTCCCCAGTTTTTTCATCCCACTTAAAGCCCTGTGAATAACCCTTCAAAGATGTACACCCATCCATTCACATCTGTTCTATTCGTTTTCTTCAAATTCCTAAAGAGCTCGGTAGAACTATATCCAGATATCTTCACTTTGCAACCCACTTCAAATGCTACTGTTATGCTCCCCAATATATATAATGGCTTCAGATCTAAAGGCAGGTGGATCCATAGTGTATCCACATAAATAGAACTTCTACATAATGATGGCCAGCTTCAAATTTGTCAGACAAGCTAATACCCTCATAGCAATACCCAAGATATAGCTTGCTATCAAATGCTTGGCCCTGTCAGACGAGATTGGGAAGCAACACTATAGCAGCCTGTCTCTGGAAGAACCAGACTGGCCACTGGCAGCATACTATTTCTGTCCATAGCATATGAGTTCTGCATTTTTCTTTTCCAGCTCTTTTCTTTGTTCTCTGTATATGATGTCTCCTGTCTCTTTTTCTTTTCAGTTAGCTTATTTTTCTCTAATGAACTATATCCCTCTCTAGTTCCCCCTATAACTCAGTCTCTGGTTTCAAACTTTTTGTGGGCAGCCTCTGTGGGTTCTAGAGATGGGGAGGCCGAGGAGCCAAGGCTATGGGTGAGAGAATCCTAGGCTATCTGGCTGGGCCTGACGTACATTTTCTAGGGTGGGTCCTGTGTGGGAGCAGTCTGAACAGGATCCTCATGTGCTGTCAGCGCTACCCACTATTTCCTCTGATACTAGATTAAAGATTCAATTTATTAGGGCAGCCTTGGCCAGTTCTTTCTCCCTCTCAGTTGAAGATTTTGGGGTGATATTTTTCACTTACATTTTCTACTACTGTTAACTTCAGAAAACACTCTTCTGCAGAATACTTCGTAGCTGTGTTCTACTGGTTTTCAATAGATTTGAATTATTGTGCTTACTTCAGTTCATGAGATGCTTCGGTCTCCGATTCTTAGGTGTCTATGGGCTAGATGTAGGTAAATCTTTTTTACCGATTCTAAAATACCGAATTTTACCGATTCGGTATTTTAGAATCGGTAAATTAGATGTAGGTTATAATTCTGTATTTTTTACCGAATCAGTAAGATTCGGTAATTACCGAATCGGTATTTACCGATTCGGTAATTGCCATTCATACCTATGAATTGCCATTCATTCCTACGGGCCTCCAGGCCCATAGGAATGAATGTCAATTACCGAATCGGTAACTACCGATTCGGTAAAATTGTGAAATGGTCAAGGGTGGCAGGGTGTCACTTTGACACCCTGTTGCACCCCTGATTAGAGCTTGTGTGCCATGTAGCACACATACATGCCCTAAGGGCATGTATGTCTGTCACATGGCACAGGTATACACGCACAGATTTTCATATACACAGGTATTCGTTATTTTCCACCAACTAATAGTTGGGGGTAAATAACGAATCCTTAAAGCCCTGTGGCACTGTTTACAGTGCCAACTACATCTCAAAATACAGATTCGGTAATTTTACCGAATCGGTAAATTTACGGCCGTTACCGACCGGTATTTGGATACCTACATCTGGCCCTAAATTTGCCAGAAAGCCTGGTGGTTATAGGAGGAAAATATAGTTTTACAGTTGAATCTCCCTGCATTCGTGTCCACCCTATAGGCCATGAAGATATGATACAAGGACTGTAACCTGCAATAGTTAGACAGAACTATGTGGCTTTTCCAGCTCTCCAGTAGTATCTGTGATCTAGCAATCAAGGCCAAGTTTATGCAAGATGGCATGAAGGTTGCTATCAGATACCATAAAAACGAAATGGTGACAAAACAAGCAGAGAAGGCTGTTCAGAGACATTAACACTCCAAATAGAATCTCTCTTTCAATGCACAGTCAACCACAAGGAAATCCAAAAGGGAAAGGTTCTAGCTCTCAACATTCCAGAGATATGATACAAAAAGTTGTTGTTACTATTCAATAAAAAGTGTGTGAGAGAAAGTGGATTATTAGTTGGGGGGCTGTGAGACCTCACCAAGTATTAATGCCACTATTTTGTATCTGGTCCTGTTAGGGTACTTTAATGTAAACCCTAGCTCAGTCCTGGGTAGCTGTGGCACAGAGCACTCAGGCTTAACTCAAAGGAGAACAAGTGTGAAACATGTATCAGTACCAAAACAGTTAATACGTTGAAAACACAACACAATAGAAATCTCACTTCAATTTATAAAAATAGTCTATATTTGTATATTTAAATAGACACCAAAACAACAAAAATCTGTTGAAGGGAACCAGAATTATGATCTTTAGGACTGTTGGGATGGAAAAGTCCCTCACATGGTGATGGATGTATACCCCTAGCCTAAGTGCTCCCAGCTGCAATGATGTCTGGACCCCTGGTGCTGAATTGTGTTGTCATGGGTGAACACAGATCATGCATGCGTGCCATGACATAGGCTTGTCTCATGGATAGCGGTCTTTTAGAAATGGGAGGGGCGGCCAAAGCTTTGCCCTCATAGTGGTGAAAGGCTACTGTCTTTGCCAAGAGTAAAACAGCACAATTGCGGTGGTGACAGCATACTGTGAAATGAGCAATAGAAGTGAACAGGCATTTTTACCCGTTTCACTGGAGTGAGGCCTACAGGCTCACTCATGTAAAGCTTTGCTGCTGTGTTTTTAACTCACTCTTGGCCTACATCAAGTTAGCATGTAGTGATGTGCAAAGCATGTGTGTTATATGCTGGGTGTATGTGTGCCTTTTAATGGTACAATAGATGGAAGATGTAGCCAGGGGCGGCTCCTCCATTAGGGCAGGGGAGTATCGCCCCACTGCTTTCTCGCAGTGTGAGAAGGAGAAACATAAAATGGTATCTTAAATACCAATTTATGTTCCTGCTCTCGCACTGCGAGAAAGCAAAAGGGTATGCCTGGTTGGGGGTGGGGGTGGGCGGTTCGGGGAGGAGTGGCTTGTCCAATGCTGTGATCCCTGACTGTTTGGTCGGCTCTCTGGGGCCGACCATACCAGTCATGCGCACTCTGGATTTTCTCTATGTAGGCTGCATGCAGTCTACATAGAGAAAATGGCCTCTCCATAGGCGCCCGGCTGTGCGCCGTCCTCACCAATCACAATGCTGCCATTGAAGTGTTGTGATTGGCTTAGGGGAGGGGAGGGAGACTTCCTTCTTTCTGTTCCTGCCGGAGGCAGGAGAGCAGGAAAGCAGCAGGAAAACGTGGGACCCGGCCAGGAGCGGAGGCAGTGTGGGACCCTGTAAGGTAAGTTTTCTTTAATGTTTAAATTCCCCCCCGCGCAAACCAATGCACGAACCACCCACCCACCCCCCCGCCCCAAGTCATGCCGGCATCAACTGGATGTAGTGCTCTGCAGTGTTTGTGTTGTTATATACATGTACTGGGTGTATGTGTGCTTGTGAATAGTACAAAATATGGAAAATTCTAGGCTAAATTTTGGGGGGACCAGGGCTCACTGGAGGAGCATGAGAAAGTCGAGGAAGGCAGGTAGATTTGTGGATTGATGCATTCCTATCAGCTGGATGGGACACACTGCAGGAAGTGTGAATCAGGCTCTACAGTAGACTTTAAAAGGTTCTCTTTGATACAGAGAGAGGTCACTGGAAAGGAGCCAGAGCACATCTCAGGAAGGACATGGGGCTGATACGAGAATCATAAAGAGTCGGGCTGAGTCCCTCAGGTAAATTTTAGATATCACTGCGGCTGACTTCTAGGTGTGAGCCTTTAGGCACTCCTGTGGCCTGTGTTGTGGGGCTATCAGATTAGGAGTTACTCCTGCTGTGACAGATTGCTTCCTGGAGGAAGGGCTGAGGAAGAGGGCACATCAAAAGGAAACAGATCGCCATCATAAATTCCAAAAGACTCAAACCCTAATTCGTTTTGGTGTCTGGAAATGGACTATAAGATGGAAGCTCCCCAAAATTGTCAACTCTCAAGCAGCCTGTCAGGCTATTTGAGAACGGGAAGCTCTTCAAGACTTCTGCCTTTAACCAGGACTGCAGGCTAAGGCCAGCCAGTCTCCCAGCTGGGTGAGAGGACAGCACCCGGGTAATTCAAGACCACCTGCCCCTAAAGCCTAGATCACCAGTGCCTGCCTGCTTGCCAAGACCAGTGCGCCCTCTGAGGAAGAGGAGAGCACTGGAGGGAGATAGGTTTAGTGGGCGATTGGTTCTCTGAACTGAGGTGTGAGGAGACAGCTTCTGCCCTGCTCAGGGCATAGTCTGTGTGCAGAGGGAAGTCGGAAGGTGGGGTCGCTGTAAAGATTTCTGCCATGCTGATTGGGCTGTAGCCTGGGTGCAGAGTGAAGTCGGTAACTACGTAAGTCAGGTGGGACCACAGTGAAGATTAGTGCATTGCTGATTAGACCGCAGCCTGTGTGCAGAATGAAGTCAGTGACCCCTACGCCAGGTGGGGCTGCTGTAAAGATTGCTAGCATGCCGATCAAGCAGTAGCCCATGTGGGGAGTTGTTACGGTGACACCATATGCCAGGTGGGGCCCCCGGTACAAAAAGCAAGAAATGTTGTCTGTCAAGACTACCGTTGAGAGTACAAGATCGCCGTGGTAGCCCGTGCGGGCCCAAGCCCTGACTGAAGATGGCACCAGGAGTATCGAATTCCCCCCTCCCCTACCTGTGGGATGGATCCAACAAAAAAGGAGCAGGACGGAGAGAGGCCAGGCAGGGGAGGAGGCAGACAACAGGTAAGTGGCTTCTTTTACATTTTTAAAGACTTTGGGAGGAGGGAAGGAGTGGTTAACTCCACTCCGCCACATAGGTGGAGTCTTTGCCTACTCCGCGTTTGCCACGGAGCACGGAGTAGGCAAATCTCTACAAACTCCGCTGGCGGAGGGGAGTTACCCGCCCAGGGTTAAACCACAGTGCTGTACTGGTCTGACACTCTAGAACTCTGCCTCCCCACACCTGCCCTACACCCTACTGCGACTATGTTTCCGCCCCCACTCTGTCTACCAACTCATCATCTCGCATCTGGAACTTGCACAGGAATTAGGTTTTTTTCTGGATCCCTCAAGATCTCATAATATCCAACCCACTGCTGGCTGAGTTTACCCTCAACTCAGGTGAAATACATTGTTCAACGTTGCTAACAGAAAAGTTCCCAGTTTTGTGTGGCTATCCATTCTGTGGTAAGAGCTAAAGACTGAACTCTGCTGCTACATTGCAAGACATATGGATACTCCTTGGAGCCCTCTTTTGGTGTGATAAACCAATAAAGAAAATGTTTTAATTTGTTATGATTAGGATTTAGAGTTTCTAAGTAGTAAAGAAAGTTTGTTGTTTGCTGAAATATTGTATATTTTATTCTTATCGCATTGTTGACAGAATTTTCTTTTTTAAGTGCCATCATTAGAAGTATTGTCTACAGATCCATAATCTCCTCACCACCACAACACTCTTCAGAAGCCCAAATCCCAGTCAAATCCAAAGTAACAAAAAAAAAAACAGTTCAAAGTCCAGTTGAGAAAGTGGCTATTTCTCTCTTTAGGAATATGTGCATGACATATTGTGTATTTTTTCTTGTTCCGACTGCATTTCCAATCACATCTACTAACGATCATCTCAGGCTGTCTTCCAGGATATACTTCATTCACTACCATTATAGAATCATATTTGATAATTTAAAAATAATGTGTGATTTAGATTTATTTAAATTTATATTACTAGGCTAAAACCAGCTTGTAGTGACATTTTACATTTGCAGAAAGTGCACTTTTATTTTATGTAATAAAACACTCTTCACATGCTTGTGTTTCTATGTGGGCTTTTCCATTAACAAAAAAAACTGCAAAATAGAAGCCTAATTCATGGTTTTGTTTAATGTATTAATAACTTGTATTAATGTGCCGTGTGTAGGGTGTTCCTGTCTTTGTAACAATTAAGGTCCTTTGCTTGAGTCTTTTCTAGGGAACAGTCATTAGCTAAACTGCCTATTGTATTGCTGTATTATATAAATGTCATGTCATCTCCTTCACTTACTGTGCACCCCATTTTATTAATATGCAGCAAATTAGCTATATGCTAGATGTATCTTATTTGAAGTCTCTTGTGTGTTTGGCAAGTGATCAGTTTATGTGACTGTATCCTTGTTGATTCTGACCTATTAGCTCATTTCTCACCATATGGATTGTGTGGTTCCTTTGTCTAAAATCCTCTAAAAGATTATGTTTAAGGGGGATGTACCAGAGCTTTTTGCACTTGCTTTGAAAGCAAACCCTATGTTAGTCTGTCTATTGATTTAACTTACACTTTTTCTTGCTTTCCTAACTGTGCAGACTATCTATTAGTATGTCATTTGATTAAGACCTAGTCTTAGCCCAATGCCTTTGAAGAAAACATTATGTCAGTCCTTTTACTGAAAGAAGGGCCAAGCTGTTGGAGGCACTCCCACCGCCATCAGACACTGATTGACTGCCCACCACATTACAATGGTGGATGGATGGTAGGCGGTCGGGGTCAAGCTGCTCAGGCACCGCCGAAGGGATTACAATGTCCCTATTTGCTGGCCGTTTCATGGCAGTCAACCAGCCATGAAAAGGCAGGAGGAATGGAACTTAAGGGCCCTTCTTTCCCCCTTGCTTTCGGAATCGGGTTCTGGGGGCCACCAATGGTGGCCCCCTACATATCCCTGCACCATGTGGCAGGCACTGCATGGTGTGTGCCACATAGTCCAGGGTTATGCAAAATGTGTGTTTTTTGTACTGTGGTGTGTGCTTGCAGCCCGCAACACAAAACTTACTCATTGTGACCGCCTTGAAGGCAGCCGCATTCATGGGCGTCTGCAAGGAGGGGGGCAAGGAGGGATGCTTGCCCCCCCCTGGAGCACCCCCTTTTGCCCCCCCTGTCAGGGCCGGCTCTAGGGCGGTGCGACCTGTGCCATCGCACCTGCTTTCTTCCGATGCCGTGTTTACAACTTAATTATGATTTTAAAAGCACCAGTTGCGCGTTCCTTTCCTCTTGCAATTACGGGGACTCACAAAAATGTCAAGATAAGATAACTCCTGTGATTAATGTTCTTCCTGGCCAAAGATCAGAGTTTTGTGTAGTTGATGTTTTTTACTTATGTAAAGGTAGTACATAGGGTTAATATGCCTATTGCAAAGAAAATACACCAAGTAGATTATGGAGTGCATTTAATGTAAATAGATCAGCAGGTTACTGCTTTTAAAAGAGCCATCCTTTTGTTACTTGCAATTTATTACTTAAAGTCCTAATATAGAATAGTGAGGTATTAACTTTCATCATAGAAGTGCATACACTCTGCTAAGTATAGAACATTGATTAATGTTGCAAAAAGGGTTATCTTGGGTAGAAATGGATTCTTATTATTGAAGAAAACTCCCAACTATGCTGTTTCTTTTTCGACTCTGGGTTTATGCTTCTCCACACCAAGCACTCCTAAACTATACTGCCTACCAGTATGGATGGCATGTGACTCCTACACTTTTAGTCCTTTGGCTTATGTAACATGTCCTATACACTAACTTACACATGTATGATTGATTGTCTCTGTGTAATGTGTATGTGATGCAAAGTGCTCTGACATACTTTACTGGTATGAGTAGCGCTATATAACAAATTCAAAGCATCTGAGAGAGAGTGGTTATGGAGACATGGTCACTGTTAAAGGGTGCTGGTGAGAGAATCTGTGTTAGTTAGTAAAAACACAGCGACACATGTTGCCGGGCAGTTGAAAGTCCTTTGCAAAGGTTGATTGATCAACTTTCTGTAGCTTGCTGCTATATTTGGGTGTTTAGCTAGTACTACTGAGGTGCAACTAATGCCCAAACAGTGATAACAAGTTTAAAAATGACAAAATTAAGTTATAATGTCACAAAATGTGCCACATACTTTGCTTTTTCTTGACGCATAATTCACTCAACCCTGCCGCTTTATGTGACCCTCCCTGCCTCATATTTACAGTGACCCTGCTGTTAGGGTATCCCTGCTGAGTGCCTCATATTCTACTTACAGCGTAGAGTGTGTTTGGGGGAGTAAGGCTGGACCTGCCTTACCCCTGTGCTCTAGACTAAGATGCGGTGGCTATGCTTGTGTGGTGAATGTGGCCTCAGGGAGTTCAGACCTCTGTGAGGACCGTAGACAGACAAAGTGAGGGAAGCACCTGGCTGCCGACAGCAGAGCCACTTTTCACAGCTACCTCTCATCACTGGCGGGCCCCAAAACTAGGGCAGTGCCTCATAGACACTTAAGGGTCTCCCAACCTGTGCACTAGAGTCTGAGCCTGTGCTGTCGTCAAAATGAGACGGTCAGAGAGAGAAAAACGTAAAACGCTGGGAGTCCTGCAATGACACAGAAATGAGTATGAAAACATAACACAAACTCAGCGTAGCAGGTGCCCCTGAGTAGACTGGGGAAGATATTTCCGTAGCATCCTGCCAAAAAGATGTCTGCATACCTCACCTGCACTAAGTTACTATCTGGTGACGTCAGAAACAAGGGGTTAGTGGGGCAGCGATGACCAAGCAGTTCGAACTTCCACTCGGACCTAATTTTAAAATTGCCATACGTGCTCCAAGACTGCTTGAGCTTGATAAAGGTAACCAAGTTAAGTAACACTAGTACAAGGGGTAAATGTAATTTGTGAGGTATAGAGTACAAATGGTTGTAGAAAAATCCATTTCATTTTCATGTATCATCCCCATCCCTAATTACCAAAAATAATAATAATAATAATAATCCACATTTGTAAAGCGCACAATCACCCGTAAGGGTCTCTAGGCGCTGGGGGCCGTCGGGAAGATTAAGCGAGCTATTGCCCAGAGTCACAAGGTGCTGGGCTAACCTGCCGCCGGAGCCGGGGATCGAACCGTGGTCCCCAGATTCCAGCGTCAGTCGCCCTGGCCGCGGCGCCAAAATACAGTACAAAAGGTCGAGAATCCATAATTAGGTACTTTGTAACGCGACAAAAAAGGCCATCCTTCCATCCTTTTTCAACTTTGGGCTGAATCTCTTTTTCGTGTTTTTATGTTTGTATACATTTGACACAGGCAGCCAACTAAATAGCCAGTAGGTGCTTAGAAGAATGTAGGGTGTAGGGTCTAAATGTAGTGGTTGTGAGATTTGCATAATTGAGGACCCCAATTCCGAGATCCTTCGCATACATAGACCTTCTAGGCAGGGGGGAGCCACAAGTTGTAACTAACACCCCAAACCTCAGGACAGGAAGATTTCCAGGATAGCACAGGTACTGGTCCAGTACCCGAAGTAAAGAGCATCACAATGGACTACCTATTAAAACTACGTTGGCGCCCTGAGGTTAAGAAATGTTGTGCCTTGATCCCTGTTAGAAGCCTCAGGCGAGCTAGTCGGTTTGTAGCGCTTAATATTCAGCCTGTTCCCTCAACACTTGAAATGCCCTGGTTGGGAAATATGCGCTCCTCGGGGGCTTCCTTGCTTCCACTGGCCCCTCTGCTGCCTTTTGCTTGTCGAATCCAACATTAAGTTAACCTAGAAGCGCAGCAGGTGCTTTAAGTACCTCAGGTCTGTGAGGGAACCAATCAGATGTTCCAAGGTCAGTGTCGCGCACAAAAACCATTTCCCAGTGTAGCTGCATAACCTAAAACACAGATTTTAAAAATATATTTTTCATCTTGTCCGACAAAACATATTAGTCTACACAAGAGCGTGAGGTACATGGGGGCGGTCAGAGTAGCAATCAATAAGGAATTCTTCTGCGCTGGAGTGACTGGTGACATAGTAAGTATCAATAGGGCACAGTACGAGAGGACCAGCATAGTGTCTGTCAGTCACTGCCTTAGTTTGCATGCTCATCTTTTTATTCATTCTCAGGTGTGCATTGATGGGAGATTTATATATTTATAGTGTTCTGGCTAGGCCTGGGGCGGTAAATTCCTTTCCGCTTGCGTAATTTGCGCAATTTGGGTAATTTCGCGTTCTGAGGAGAACGCCGAGTTGCCAAAAGTTCCATGATCCGCTACTGCGCGGAATTTTTTGCTTGTTCACACTTTCAAAATGCACGTTTGCAAGACATTTCTCGGCGAGCACGCAAACAGCGTTCACGAACAGGAAAAAAGCATCGCAAATGGGCGGAACAAGCAATTTCGCGTGTTCACGGAACTTTTGCGTGCTCAGTGAGATTTTTTACCATTTCGCGGAGCTTTGCATAGCGTGACTATGCAAATTCTGCCCACCCCTAGTTCTGGCGTGTAGTGCTTGCATCAGGAATTGCCTTCTGTTAAAGGTGTAAGTTGTACTTCCAGGTTTCGGCGGCAGTCGTCTGTCACTCTGTCCTTTCTTTTTTTCATGACACCGCTGGTTTCTCCGGTGGCTGCTGTTTGTTCGCAATGGGTCATGTTCTTGGCTCTAGTGAAAGGCGCTCTTCGACTGCTTTGTAGTGCTAAGAAGTGTACGCTTCTTCAGTTTACACCAGGCTCCCCACGGAGCGTCTGCCTCTTGCTCTGGTGTTGTTTTTGTCCCCAGGCTGCTCCACGCCCCTTCTCACCTCTCTGAGAGCCAGTCAGGGCCGGACTGGGAACCAAAACCGGCCCTGGCAAAGTGCTCGGATGGCCCCCCCGCCCCCCGGGCGGGAGGGGGGCGAGCGCTTTGCCAGGGCCGCTTTTCAGCCGATTTTGTTACAGGGCCGATTTTGCAGCTATGCTGCAAAAACGGCTCTGCAACAAAAACGGCCCCCAGGGCCCAAAACCGGCCCCCACCCTTGCAGCCGACCGGGGGATTGCCCGGTGCCCACAACGGCCAGTCCGGGCCTGGAGCCAGTGCTCCCTTTGACCCTCTACCTGCCACCCACCCCTTCCCCGCCTCTTTTCCCGGTTCACCCCTTGGTGCTTTCACACTTAACGTCACCTCCAGCTCGCATTTTCAGAGAGGGCCCGGGCTCCCTATCACCGACATGAGGAGGAGGAAGAGAAAGGGGGGACAGATGAAGACTTGGTGGGGTCGGGGAGACTGATACTGTGGGGGGTGAGAGTGAACGAAGAGGGGGGAGAGAAAGAGAGAGAGAAGCAGTGGGGAAAGAGAGACGGAGAAGTAGGGAGGAAGGAAGATGAGAGGGCAAGTGGAGGGAGAGTGGGGGGGTCTGGGTGAGGGAGAGCAGCTTCAGAGAAGTGAGATCTGTGTCCTAACTCCGCCAGTGAAGACAGCGGGTCCAAAAGAGTAAGAACCAGGCCAGACAGAATAGGTACAGGCAGTGTGCATGGAGGCAGGCTCGGTGGGTCCGGAAGAGGGACAGGGCAGGCAGAACAGCTCCAGAGAAGGGTGAGCAGAACCGGACCAGGGCGAGCAGAACCGGACCAGCAGATCCTCCTGAGCAGGGAGACGGCGCGATACACAATCAGAATGTAGTGTTCAGCTTTTGGGGTGCCAGGGGTTAACTTTAGGGTTTAGGGTGGCTGTGGGTTTTAAGGTATCAGGGAGTAATATTAAGGTTCACGGTGGGTTAGGGATTTGCTGTGCCAGGGGGATAATTTTAGGGTTCAGGGTGGGTATGGGTTTTAGAGTACCAGAGGGGTAATTTTAGGGTTCAGGGCGGATACAGGTTTTGGGTTGCAAGGGGGGAAAGTTTAGGGTTCAGGGCGGGTATGGGTTTTGGGGTGCTTGGGGGACAATTTTAGGGTTCAGGGTGGGTATGGGTTTTGGGGTGCCAGGGAGACAATTTTAGGGGTCAGGGTGGGTATGGGTTATGGGTGCCTGGGGGGGATATTTTAGGGTTCAGGGTGGGTATGAGTTTTGGGGGGGCAGGGGTAATTTTAGGGTTCAGGGGGGTATGGGTTTTGGGGTGCTAGGGGGTAATTATAGGGTTCAGGCTGTGTATGGGTTTTGGGTGCCAGCGGCGTAATTATAGGGTTCAGGGAGGGTATGAGTTTTGGGAGCGGTGTAATTTCAGGGTTCAGGGTGGGTATGGGTTTTGGGGTGCTAGGGGGTGATTTTAGGGACCAGGGCAGGTATGGATTTTGGGGTGCCACAAAAGAAAGAGATGGCTGTGGCACCACAACCCTATGGTGTATGAGATCATATGGGACCTCCTCCTGCTCCCCAGTGTTTCTTGTGCCCCACCTGGCACACATCATGTCGGAGGATGGTGATGACGTTAACATTTTGCCTCCCCCTGGAAAAATTTCTGCGGACCCCATGGTCGCATTGTAATCCCTATTGCGGGACCCCCAACAGCTATTCAGGCGGTCCCATCCCCTATAGGATGGCAGTCAGACGAAAGTCTGACCGCCATCATAATCAGGCCCTACATTTTGGTTCTGGCTCATCACTTGTTTTTGAGATCACCCTTATACTAATCTTCTTGGATATGTTTATTCTGACTTATAGCGATTCACTTTTAATCGCTGATTCTCCATGATTTCACTAACAACCCTTGGCCTTCTGCAATTATCCTACTATGAATAAATCTTTCTGGTTTTGACTTGAATTCTTGTCTTGTAGAGGTTTCATTTATTTGTATTGGACTTACTATATGAAGACTTAGACAGTCCCAATTCTACGTCTCTGCCATCTTAATTGGACTGTCAAAAGCATATTTAACTCCTTCTCCCTCCTGTCTGAAATATGATGCTACTCCTTCCCTCTGCAGATACATTCTGCTTCTGTGATAAGTGTAATTCTTTTCAAGCTCTTGCTTCAGGCATGTATACAAATAGGAATTGCCTAGTGTTACCCCATGACCAGATTTTGTCCTATGACATTTGTTCAGCAAGACAGGTTTTGTTTGTTTGTTTGAAAGGTAATTGTAAAGTGCCTATACTACTGACTTCCAGAATGTAAGTGTATGCTAGGATGTTGTGGTGAGAAAAAAGAGTTCCTGTGGTTTGCTGAGGGTTTAGAACCCCAATGACAACCATTCTCACATTTTCCTTAGCCTTTTTCGCCTCCTAGACGTCATAGTTAGAGAAATAAGCCAAAAGGGTTTAAATTAAAACTATGACTTAGTTCTTCCTGGGCCTTGAATAGCTCAGGGCTATTGGTAGAGGTCACCAGAAAACAAAAGTGGCCATATCTCAGTTTCTGGTGACATTGGTGTTTGCTAAGAAGCCATAAAAGGCCTCTCGGTAGATATGATAGCAGCCACAACCATCACTGTTGGCCAAAGATGGTGTTCCAATATTGGATTGCTCTAATTATGGCACCAAAGTCAGTTTCCTTTGTATCCTGGATACTGCTCCCAATGGAGCACTAGTACTAGACCATACGACTATGGTGAATGTCAGTGAAGGTAGTGGAAATAAACAGCAGTTCAAAGTCACAGAGATAGAAAGTGCAGCCAAGGGATTGACTGGCTGCTTGGAAATACTCCAATCTCAATGTGTGCATCCAACACAGCCAGGAAGCATTTCAGACTGCAGTTCTGCATAGTGTGGTTTTAGATTGCTATTAGCTGGTGGGTTTTTTTTAAAGTTGGGATCAACATAGTGTTAGATGATCAGATTAGTTATGTTTTATACATTAGTCACAAATGGAGTGCTGGAGAAACAGTCAACATGTGTAAGAAAAGAGTTTGCTCTGTGAGACGCAGTAAGGAGCTGAACAGAAGCAAATGAGGAATTAAACCTTCTCTTGACATGCAAATAAGTTATATTCACCTATTAATCAGGTCCCAAGTGACAGTTTTCTTCCCATATTTGGAGATGACAACAGTGTTTTTAATAAATATTTTTATTTGCCTTTTCAACCAATACAATAACAGCAGTCGTGCATTGACAATTATATGTGAACCACATCATAGAACACATCTCCCCCTTCCCTCCCATGGGCCAAGCCCAGTCACAGTGTCACAATCAGTACCTCTGCCAGCAAAGTTTGTCCCATATCCCTTGTCTTCCCTGTGGGTCGGGCTCAAGGATCTCCTCATAGGAGGCACATTTTGGCTCAGCAGTGGTAGTTGACTAGTCGGGTCCCAGCCCTCCATCCATTCCATAGTATTTCCTCCAGTTTCCACATACTTCACGGAACTTCCCCGAGCACGCTCTCTCCTTGTATGTAACTCTTTCTGCTGCCATGTACATATCCATCCCTCTCTTTCATTCCCCGAGTTGGGGAGGTTGTGTCGCCCCCCAGACGCGGGCTACATCTCGTTTCGCTACCACCAGTGCCAATTGTGCAAAGATAAGCTGAGGGCGTCCCAGATCAACATCCCCGGGTATCCCTAATAGTACAAATTTGGGGTCATGGGGCAACATTTCACCCAACACTTTACTCAGTTCTTCCAGGGCGTGTACCCAGTATGCATGGATAACGGGGCAGTCCCAAATAGTATGATAAAAGTCCCCCTGTGACTGTCTGCATCTTAAGCAATGGGGTCCACTGGCTCGACCCATACAACTAGCCGGGCCCTGTCGTAATACACTCTGTGTAGTATCTTATATTGAATGAGTCGAAGGCGGTATTTAATTGCCACTTCTTTATGGTGCATCAGGGCTGCCTCCCAATCCACTGTCTCCATTGCCCCCAGGTTCTGTTCCCACGTGTCCCTCAACTTCCCCAATCTAACAGGCATGTTATTGTTGAGGGTCCTATATGTGTGGGAGACCGCCTTATGAGGTATCTGCTCCTGCAATAGACGGCTCTCCAGCGGGGCATATTCCGGCAGGGGAGTGGCAAGCGAGGCCTCAGCTGTCCAGGCATGTCTCAGCTGTGCATATTTAAAAATGTGAGTTTCATGCAGGCCGAACTCCGCTGCTAGTGTCCTAAAAGTTTTGAGTTCTCCCTTAGCCACTACGTCACCTACATTAGAGATGCCAATGGCGTCCCATCCCCCAAAGCCCCCCAGTTTATTGTAGTTTCTTCAACCAGGTGTAGTGCCACAGCGGTGTCTGTTTTGTCGGTTTGCGAGCCCAGCCCATTACTTTGGTCGCTCTGTCCCACACCTCCAGGGTTACTTGTGTGGCTGAGACTAATCGTCCCCTTCTCCGTCCCCTGTACAGGAAATATAGGCATGAACGCTGTACCATTGTGTCCCTCTCCAGCCTACAGGTGGGGTGATCAGCCGGGGAGTGGAGCCACTCATTCACCGGTGTCAGATGCTCCGCCCAATAGTATTCCTCAATGTCTGGCAGGGATATACCTCCATTGTATTGGTTTCGCTGGAGCATGCATAGGGTGATCCTCATGTGTTTCCCGAGCCACAACAGAGAGCGTAGTTCCGGAACGTCTGCTTGGAGAGAGGGAAGTACTCAATGTTTAGGGTGTACAGGAAATGGGGCAGGGTGATCATTTTGAACATCACCGCCCGACCCAGTATCGTGAGGGGGAGCGCTTTCCACCTCTGCGCATCTGCTGCAAAGTTCATTATGACCCGCTGGATGTAGTTTTGATATGCACGCTTTCTATCTGTGGTGAGGTAAATCCCCAGATATGTAAAGCCCGTCCGCGCTATCTGGAGGGCCCCAGGGAGAGATGGTCAGACCTCCTGGGGTCTCGGGCTATAGACAACCGAATTATGACAATTTAAGGCATAGCCCGAAAAGGACCCATATCTGTCCATGATTTCGAACAAACTGGGGATTGTGTCTTCCGGTTGGGTAACATATAGCAAGATATCATCTGCCTACAGTGAGATCTTTTCTTCCCCCATGTCCGTTGGTGCAATTTGAAATCCCCGTATCTCCTTTTTTTGTCGAATCTCACATGCCACTATTTCTATTGTGAGGGCGAAGAGTAGGGGAGAGAGCGGGCATAGGTAAATCGTCGGACAATAGTCCATTTACTTTAACCCAGGCTCGGGGTCTGTGTAGAGGAGGCCGATCCAGTGGTGGAACTTGGGGCCAATCCCAAACTTAACTAATGTGCCCTCTAGAAGGGGCCAGGGCACTGCATCAAACGCTTTTTCGGTGTCCAAGTAAAGGAACATGTGCGGGTCTTCCCGATCTTGCACCACCATGAGCCAATTGTGAGTTCTTCACAAGTTTTGTCTGGTAGCCCTATCTGGTAGGAAACCTGTCTAGTCCCTATGCACCAAGGTCATAATGACTTGGCGAAGACGTAGGGCCAATATAGTCGCTAGGAGTTTGACCTCTATATTAAGAAGAGAGATTGGGCAATACGAAGCGCAATCCTCAGGGGGTTTCCCTGGTTTATAAATAGGGATGATCGTGGCTAGCCTGACATCTAAAGGAAGAATTCCTTCTTCAGCCGCGCCTCTGAATAATTCCAAGAGGTGTGTGGTCAAAAGGTCTGCTCCTTTCTTATAAAACTCTGGAGGTAGTCCATTCAGGCCTGGGGACTGTTCTGGGCATAATTTAGCTATTGCGTCCTTGAGTTCATCTATTGATATGTCCGATTCTAGCCCCTCTCTTTCATCATCCTCCAGGCTCGGGGTCTGAATAGTGTCCATGTATGTCAATATCGTTGTCGGGGAACCCAACTCCCGAGCTTTATAAAAGGTCTGAAAGTAGGAAGCGAACATCTGCACTATCTGCATGTCTCCCACCTGCGTCGCCCCTTGTTGATCTACTACTTTTTCCATCCATCGGGATTCCGCTTCCTAGCGGCTAAGCCAAGTCATACGCTTTCCAGATTTGTCTCCCACATCATATAAGAGATGACAACAGTGTTAACACAATTTTATCAGATCATGCCCATTAGATCTGTGGTAACACTCACATCAAAGAATGTTAGCCCAGGATTTGGAAAATGCTTATTGACCCTAATTGACTCTGGTTACTGGCCATTACTCATTAAGACTCGCAAAGTAGGATTCAGAACAGAAAGATCACATTAAAATGTATTTGGAACTGAATTATGGGTGAGAGTTGACCGATAAGGTTCTTTGGGACTTATTTAAAGGAAGTGACGCAGGAGATGAGAATTATTCTGGTAATATGTGTGAGGGAGTGATTAAGAATGAGAAGCTAGAATAAAGTGTAGAGGATTTGAAACAAAAACACAATCAAAAGAGTTTCAAAACAATGCTCAAGTAACTGTCTAGGATAAGTGAACAGCTGAACGTCCTAGTATCCTGGAAGGCAGCATTCTCCTTTGTGATGCTCAAGCAGACATATTATGAGTTTAGAAATAACCCCCATCTGTTACTCATTTGAAAGTTAAAAACAAAAAAATTACAATCATATAGTCATGATGTTAAACTGAAAACTGAAATAAGACATTTAGGGGCGTATGTAGGATGGCGTTTGCGATTCGCAAACGCCCATTCGGTATGTAGGTGGCACTTAGCAAAATAAGGAATCGCAAAAATTGCGATTCCTTATTCTGCTTAAGCATTTGGGGAATCGCAATTTTGCGATTCCTTAAATGCTATGTAGGGGTGCCTTAAAAAATGTGATTTTGGCATAAGGAATCGCAAAATACCACCTACTTCAAGTAGATGGTATTTTGCGATTTCCTTTAAAAATTCATTTTTTTTTTAATTGAAAGTGCCATGTGGCGCACAGACATTCCCTTAGGGCATGTATGTGCACCACATGTACTTACAGGCACATTCCAGGAGTGCAACAGGTGTCCTTTGGACACCCTGGCACTCTTGGAATTGCGATTCTCAAATTGCAATTTTCTCACAGAAAATCGCAATTTGAGAATGTATCCCCATTCATTCCTATGGGCCTATTGGCCCATAGGAATTAATGGGACACTCATTACTTAATTGTGATTCGCAATTTGCTAATCGCAAATAAGGAATGTTAGTGATTCGCAAAAAAATTGCGAATTATTACCTACATTCCATTTTGCTATTCTCAAATAGCGATTCCTTAAAAATCGCTATTTGAGAATCGCAAAATGGAAATTACCTACATATGCCCCGTTGATACCATAAAAAGCTGGCATAGTTCCAAAGGTTTATTTTATCTGTACCTCTCTGGCCTGTTCTCTGGGTCAGCAAACTCGTTCGAAACTCAGCTACCAAGTTCCTTTCAGCAATGCCTTAAATTACTGGGTTAAAACAGCATAGCATAACTTAGATTGTGCAAAGGTGCACAGTCTCCCAATGCCCGCGAGATTTGTGGACTACCTAGTGCTGCCCTGGTACACAGTGTCGGTCTGCAAGGCAAAAATAGCTCTTGCCGGTAGACAAAGAGCTAAAAATTTTTACTTTTCCACAGACACTCAGTTTCGCACTTTATGGCAAAAACACTAATTGGTGAAGGTTTCTAGCCGTAAATGACCAATGATATTGAATGGTAAACAACCCTGACCACGAAACCGTCACCTGCATGTTGTAACAACCCGGTCATTACAACGACCGCGTTGTAACAACGCATACCATTATCCCGCAAGTCGTAACAACGACTTGCGGAGGGGAGAGAAGGTGTTGGATTTAAAATCCAGCACCTACCCCTACTTAGCCTGGAGTTGTAATAGTAAATTATACTATTCCAACAACCAGAGCCCCCCTCCACAAGTCGTTGTTATGACTTGCGGGGTAATGGAATGCGTGGTTACAACGCGGTCGTTGTGACGACCACGTTGTAACAACATGCGGGGTGACGGGCAGCGGGAAAAAGAGGTCTATTCATATTAAATGCACCAACTTTCTGTTTGGCACCACAAACTGGAGAGAGCTGGGTGCTGGCATTCCAAATCCCCAAATTTTTTCAAGTCTTTGATAATATGGTTTATGACTTTATGAAATGAGTGGGTCAATCAACTTTTTAACCCCCACCGCCAACCCTGCCCCGCCTCCACCCAGATGGCTCCAGCTTCAACCATAGAACAAGAACGTGTTTTGCCTTAATATTTCTCTTCCAATGCTAATTATCTCGTTCTACTAGCCCCTGGACAGGTCGTTAAGGATATATCTGATTTCCGTGGGCTTTCCTAATCAAACCAAAGTTTATTGAGCACGATCATTCTTTTGATTATTTGCTAAGATGCTTCTATAATTGTGCATTATTTTTATACTTTTCTGTACTGAAATTTAGCTCATGGTGTCATATCAATCAATTCTCGAATTTTCACTTAACTAAAGTTCAAGCAACACCATGGAGTTAGATACTGGGCATAATTCAAAATCCCAGACTTCGAGACTATCTCCTCCTTGAAGAATCTTTGAAAGGCCATAAACACTGACATCCTTTCAAAACCCCAAAATACAATACTGAAATTAAGAAGGATCAACGTCCAACATCACACCCTTATTCGATTGTAAATGTAATGCAACAGTGCTGTGTCAGAATAGAAAGCAACTCACAGAGATCCACAAAGGCCAGATAGAAGTCCTCCTCTTATTCGACCAGACACTGACTGCCTGAAACATAGATCTTGGCTACCTTCTTTGTCTCCGACCTAGTAACTACTACTCCAAACACACAACCATGACAATACTGGACTTTTCCTATACTGAAGCCCTCTTTACTAGGAGTGGAGTTTCACCCAGAGTGATAACTCCAGATTTAATTCCCCAACCCTCAATTCCAATTGTCTCCGAAATATTAGGTCTGCATATTCCCCCACTACTCTAGCCCCAAATTCTGACACCCTTATAATGAGCGCCTTAGACTGTAGCCCAATGCCTTTTTCAACCTTAAATAAACGTGCTAATGCAAAAAGTAAGGATGGATTAATCTACCTGTGTCTAGGCTCTGAAGTGGCAGGACGGCAGCATGTTTAGGTCTGTTCTGTAGTGTGAAGCAACACAGCTTTGAACATATATGATGTTTGAAGGTGAGGGTCATCCAGTCTTGGTGGGAACATGAAGGGGGGTACAAAGTAACTTTGGAGAGAATCTGGGGGTTCTTTCTTATGCCAGGTGCGGTGCAAATGTATCAAACTCAGGATTCTCCAACTAGTAGCTATCCTGTGCTACTCAGCCCATTACATTAAGCTTCATCTTAATTTAATTAAGATATGTAACTCCAAATTGAAAAGCTTGTATTGAGATGAAAATGTGTGTATTCTTTAAATTTTGTTGAGAAGCTGCTATTTGAAGAAAAATGGCTGAATTTGCAAAATATATTTAAAGCTAGTATGATTGATTAAACTTGGCGTCAGGGAGACTTCCTTCTCATATTATTACCTTTATGACAGGGGCATTGTAGCTATTGCTCTTTTGTGTTACTCATGTAGAGGCATTCTAAATTGATAAAGCCCTTTTACATTCTTGTTAGCAACCCTGCATGATGTATTGAGATGATCAATGCTGACAACAGTGCACAGAGTGGCCACTAATGGACCTGTGTCTAATATGATTATAATTGAATATAAGCAGCTCTTACTACAGAGAAGGTTGGCTACTCCTGATATAAATAAATTGACAGGACCTAAACACACTCTTACGTCTGGGACTTTGATGTGTGTGATTGGGATCCCTTGATCTCCAAACTAGAGCAGCTTTCAAATGTCCTCCCTGCCACAGATGCAGCTGACACTGCTCTGCAACATCTCAGAGACTTCACAGCTCGCTTTCACAGAATTCCTACTAAACTTACACATAACAGAGTTTACTTTGTGCATCGCCATTAAGTCACACACGCATGAAAAGTGTTGTAGTTTTCGCTTGTTGTATCCAAATATTGTGACCCCCTGTGCACCATTGAAAAGTCAGAGGACGGGTAATTGAGCTAGGAGGCAATACCAATGGCACAATGAGGTAGATTTATACAGACTTTGCACGACCGAAAAGTCACACAAAGTGACTCAGACGGGTTAGAAGTCTTAAAAGGTTATTTATTGTTCAGTCAAAACATTTTGTGCCCGGCTAAAGTGCCCTTTTTTCAGTACAAATGTCGCTTTACACTGCTTTGCACCAATTTACGGCAAGGGGACACCACATGAGCGGTACATGCTCGTTCTAGCACAAGCACCCAGGCTTTTTAATTGCAAAGGTCTGTCTACTGAAATTGACAGCACAGGCTTTGAATAAAAATAACCCATCACTGAGGCAGCTTCAAAGCTGTAGAAGCAGATCTATTTCTCCAAACCAGTGCTTAACTTGAGCCGGTGGTTGCCTGTGGGCTCCAACGGCACTAATTTTTGGGGACTGGCACCCATTTTCCTCTCTCTCAATTTCTGCAGACAACACTGAGAAAACACTCAAAGGGAAATAAGGAGGAATATCCAGAAGGAAAAATCGGTGCAAAGGGAAGGCCAGGGACGGGCAAGAATGAAATGAACTGGCAAACAATGTCTGATAGTGGATTAAAGTGGCATGAGGTGGATTCAGGTCTAGATAGCTTTGGTATTAATCACACTGACATTTAATGTTGCTGGCTGCGGGCTTCTGAGCAGAGCTTCAGCCACCGGCACTCATTCTTCCTAAAATTAAGCACTGTTTCACCAGTTCACACATGGCACATGACCTGCACTGAAAGTACATGTATAATGTGTAGCATTGTTTAAAGATTATGGGCCATATGTATGAAGCAGTTTTAAGATTGCTAACACTGTGAATTGCAAAACAACGGTGTTTGCGATCACAAAACACAGCTTCGCTATGTAAGAGACACATTCTGTTCGCAATATTGCTAATCGCAAAATTAGCGATTAGCAAATTAGCGAATCATACTTCATTGCGATTTATTTGCAAAATAGTAAAATGTGACACAACAATAGCGAAACTTGCAATTGTCGAGCTCACAATTTGCGATTTCGCTAAACAGAATGCATGAAAAAATCACAATTTGAGAATTGTCGAAATTCGCAAATTAGAGAATCGCAATTACCATCAAGTCTGAGCAGGTGATAACCAGGTGCAAACTATTTAAAGAGCCCAACAATGCAACAGATTTTTCCCACAATGGCTGGGCTGTATGTGATAGCCAGGAGGCAGCGACTCAGAGCTGCTGCACAGAGAAGGAGACGCCAGGAAAGGATCTTTCGAGTGTGCATAACCCTGTTCCAGCGAACTGAGGAGGAGATCCATACAAACTACAGGCTGGATGAATACATACTGACTACTTACCTGAATCCTGCCAACGCTGGGGAGCGGAGGTACAATAGAGCCCACATAGCAACCAGATGTACCATTGAGCAGACCTTCGGAATACTCAAGAGCCGTTTCCGATGCCTACATAAGAGTGGAGGGGCACTACAATACAGCCCCCAGACCTGTTGCAAAATAGTGGTAGCGTGTGCCATGCTGCACAACATCGCCACCAGGAAAGGCACACCAGTGGAGCTCACCGAATCGGAATCATCAGATGATGAGGTGCCAGCTCCAGGACGCATGCCAGGCGGTGTAATTGGTGCAGCTTCTGGGCGCCAGAGGCGAGATGAGATCACACAGAATTATTTCTAGGTAAGAAAAGATGACACAATGCTAAATATCTATTTAGAGACTGTGTTTAATCTCCTTTAGTACAGGATATATATCAGCACACAGCCTGTGTAGCACACAATGTATTGTTCACTGTCCTGCACATGTTAGATTCACAGTGCAAATGAACAATCTTGACCAAGTGTCTGTGTACACTGGGTTGATGCACCCATCTCCATTTGCAAGTCTGAGAACCTCAACTGCGGCGCTGTTGGCCCAAAGCCCCTCACTGTGGGTGCACAGTGCCCTCTTCACCTGTCTTAGAAGCCCTTCTGTGACGCACCTGTCCGGTGGGGCTGGGGGTGTAATGCTGCTCCTGCCTGATTGGGCGCCATCGTCTGTTGGAGTGAGGACTCCTGGGCCAGTAGTGGCAGCTGCTCGCAGCTGATCCACAGCACATGTTACCTGTACCAGAACCCTTGCCACGTCCTGGCTGAAGTGTGCCACCTCATGCTGCATACTGATGCTGCGCCTTGACAGCACTGAGGTTGCTGAGGAAAGGAGGTTGACCGCCCTGGTGAAGAGGTCTAGGCGCTGCCTCTCCCTGCGCCTAGCAGCACGATCCAACCTCAGTTCAGCACAGAGTGCCTCCAGGGCACCCGTCATGCCCATGAAGCCAACCCTGATTTGCCTCTGTATTGACCGTATGTTTCTTGCCTGCAGGCGCTGGACTTCTAACATGTGGCCCTCCAGCCCTCTGAAGACTGTGTCCTCTCCTGTGACTGCTGCACTGGTGGATGCACATGCCCTGCGCCTGGATGGTATTGGTGGTATTGGATCTGCACGTGCTCAAGCACAGTGTTGTGGCTCTGACTGTCCCTGGACTGGTTGGACATCGACATCTGTGTCCTGGGCTTCCTCCTCTAGCGGGGGCAATGGTGGCACTGCAATCCGCCTGCTGCGTTTTGGAGGGATAACTGGGCTGCCCTCCTCCTCCATTTCCTCCTCCTCCTCTTGCCCTGTCGCCTCTGATGTGGGAGATTCATACTCGCCTCCACTGATTGTTCCCTGTGTTTCTGCTGGTGCTGTGGACGTAAATGCACACGTTAATTTTCTGTCCTGCCTTGCATTTGTCATGCATTCAATTTCACTGTTTAGAATTACATGGGTCCTGTCTGTCTGTATTTTGCCTTTCATGATGCGCACATACTGGTTGAGACTGGCTGGGTGTCAATGCTCTACTGTTGGGTGCATGTGACTACATCTCCCATAATGCATTGCTGTGTGTGCTTGTGTACCTGCTCTGGACTTATAGTTTTGTTGTGCCCCTGGGTGTCTCCTGGGTGTTTGGGGGAAGTAGGGAGGTATCAGGGGTGTGATGGAATGCTTCTTACCTTGTCTTGGTTCCGGGGGGGCCGAAGCTATCCAGGTCTGCCACGCCCATAACACTCTCCGGAAGCAGGGTCCCCTTAAGCATTTCCTTGAATGGTGTTGATGAGGTGCAGTAGAGGTCCTACCACCGGTCTTCTTAGCCTGCTCCAACCTGGCAGCAACCTTCTCCTTTGAGCGCTGGCACATGTCATACTAGCGCTTTCTGAGGTCTTCCACACTTCAATGGGTGACGCCAATTGCGTTGACTTTACGCTGGATGTCTGCCCATATCCTTTTTTAAAAAATGTTTTTTAACTTTGTTTATTGGCATTTCAACATATTACAATGCAAGAGTACGGCTGTATAGTCGACGGGGCAACATCAAGAGCATGAAACATCCACAGCATATGACAATGGAAATACAGTAGATCTACAACGTACTTAGCAACAGGGTTAGCAGTATAATTGGCTATCAGGGCAGGGCCGAACTGGCTACCGGGCAGTTGTGTGTGCTGCCGAGCTGGGGACTGTTTTCGTTGATAGGGACCTGCGTGTGAAAAACGAAATTCGTTTTGCTTTTTTTATTTCACTGTGCACGCAGGTCCCCATCAACGAAATGCGCCCCCACCCCAGAAAAATAAGCCCCCAGCTCGGCAGCACACACAGCTGCCCGGTAGCCAGTCCGGCCCTGTATCAGGGTGAGGCCATAGGGCTAGCACATACCAACGGGAGGTCGTGATACACTGCGTAACAATAGGAGGTAGGAGAATACGGAAGTGGTGCACAAATATAGGTTTGGCCATTATCTTTTATCTATGTCAGTCAGGAGAGCAAGTGCATGGGGGTTATGTTAGTGCGTGTAAATGAAAGTCTTCTATCCGTGATCCTATCTGGGGTGATATGTACGTCATATCTGGGCATCGGTATCATCACGAGAGTCATTCCCAGTTTGGGCCAGTAGGTAGGTTGTTAGCGGTCCCCATATGTCCTTCGGTCTGTTAGCAATCGGAAGTAACTCAGCAAAGGTTGAGTGCTGCTCTTGACTATACGTCATGTCCGTGAGCCACTCCTTAAATTTCGGGGCCCTGCCACGACCCCATCTGCATGCCACCCGCCTCTTTGCAAGCAGCAACGCAATATCTACAAATTTCCTACAAGTCCTGGGAATGTGTGATGTGTGTCCTAGAAGTGTTAGTAATGGATCTGTGTCTATGGTTATCCCGGTCATCGATTCAAGAGCCCTTTGCACCTGCTGCCAGTAGGCTTGGACCGGGGGACATTCCCAGGCAAGATGTAGAAAACCTGCATGTTCCGTGTGGCAACGCTCACATTTGTCATTGTCAGTCAATTGAAACCTACATTTTTTCACCGGAGTATAATACAAGCGCTGTAGGAATTTGTAATGGATTATTTTGAGCCTGCTACTGGCCGATATGCGGGCTGTGAGGGAGCAGCAGTTTGACCAATGTTCATCAGTGAGGTCGATAGCGAGGTCAGCAGACCAGTGTTGGCGGGCTGGGATCTCCGTCACTGGAGCACACGACCTGGCCCCACGATACATGCCTGACACTAAGTATGAGCCATCCAGGGAGCATAGCATAGAATGCAGAGGCGGCAAGGTCTCGGGTTCGTCCGGGAAGGCAGGCAGAATCTCCCTCATCCCCTAGCGTAACCGAATGTAGTAGAAGACCTGAAGCGGAGTGCGGTTGTGTGCGGTAAAAAAGAGGTCCGCAGTTTTCAAACGACCAGCTGTAAAAAGATCGCCCCAACATGTGATGTGCAGTTTCCTACAGAGCATCCGGAAGCCCTGTTCACATAACAATCCAAGTTTAGGGTGGTATGTCAATGGCATAGGAGGGGAATAGAGCAAGGCACAATCTAGTTTTTTAGCCAGTCAGCGCCAGGCTTCAATTGTACATGTGACGGAGGTATACGGCGTTGTTATGTCTGGCGCAGGGCAATGTAGAAGCCCATTGAGGGGGAGAGGGTTAGCGATCCAGTCCTCCACTGCTAATTGCGGCATAAAAGGGGTGGGGATCATCCAATGATAGGCATAATGTGCTTGAGCACACAGGTAGTAGACTTCAAAGTCAGGGACATCAAACCCCCCTCTGTCATACGGCTGAATAAGTACCGACCATTTCAATCGCGGGCTCCTACCCCCCCCAGAACAGCCGACAGAGCTCTGATTTCAATGTTTTGAAAAAGTAAGCACCCGGATAGTATGGGATATTCAGAAAAAAATAGAGGAAGCTGGGCAGTATCACCATTTTTATGAGTGACGCCCTTCCCGCCATAGAGAGGGGGAGGGAGATCCAGCGATCCACCTGAGCGGAAAGCTTTGTGATCGCCACACCATAGTTAGAGCGGATCGTCTCATCTTTGTCTCGCGAAATCTGTACTCCCAGGTATCGAAGCTCCGAGCGACACCATTCCAGTGGATAATCAAGGGGGAAATCCACAACAGCATCCGTCAGCGGGAAAAACTGTGACTTGGCCCAGTTAATTTGCACCCCGGACATCCCGCCAAAAGTAATAAAATCCCGAAGTAATGGATTCAGGTGGCATGCAGGGTCTTTGACAACCAGTAAGCTGTCATCAGCGTATAGTGAGACATCAATTTCACTTTGCAAGCAGCGGAACGAGGTCTCCCGGTGCAGTTGGCGCAGCCTGCAAGCCAGGGGTTCAACAGCTATGGCGAACAGGAGAGGGGAGAGCGTGCACCCCTGGCGGGTGCCTCTGGAAAGGTCAATAGAGTGCGAAAGTCGGCCATTAATCAGGACTCTCGCTGTCGGCTGCGTATATAGTAACTGGACCCACGAGATAAACAATTTAGGAAATCCCATGCGTGCCAGTACAGTGAACAAGTATGGCCATTCGACCGAGTCGAAGGCCTTAGTAGCGTCGAGGAAGACCGCAGCAGCAGGGATATCGGAATGCACAGTGTGTAATAAGGAAAACAGAGTGCGCAAATTGTGAGAGGTGGAGCGGCCCGGAACAAAGCCAGACTGGTCCGGTAAGACGATTCGGGTCATCAACAGAGACAGTCTGGTAGCCAGCACTTTCGCCAAGATTTTAACATCACAGTTCAGGAGCGAAAGAGGGCGATAGGAGTCACAGGTGTTGGGGTCTTTACCAGGCTTTAACAACGATGTTATCACGACCTCGCGCATTGACTGGGGGAGGATTCCATCAGTCAGTGATTCCTCAAAGACCTCCCGGAGGACCGGGGCCATAATGTCTATGTATGTTTTATAAAACTCCGCAGGCAGCCCATCAAGGCCGGGAGCTTTCCCATTTTGGAGCGACATGATGGCATCTCGAATTTCGTCCAGCTCGAAGGGAGCAGCAAGGAAGGCCCTATCGCTATCACTAAGCCAACAAAGTGCCACATCGCCCAGAAAGTCATCATACGACACATTAGGAGTGGCGGTGGAAGTGTACAGTGTGCGATAGTGCAACACAAAGGCAGAGAGTATGTCCTCAGTGTCTCTGAGTGGGCGCCCTTGATATGGTGACAGCTCCAAGACTGTGTTATCTGCGTGTGGTGAGCGCGTCAACAGAGCTAATGCCTTGCCTGGTCTGTCCCCCTCACAATATTTCCTCACCTGCCAGTGCTTCCCTTTAAATTTAGCTTCCCTATCGGCTTCCTCTTCATACTGTGTCAGCTTGTCTCTAAACTCTGCATGTACATTCAAAATGCCTCCCTCCACCATACGGGCCTCTAATGCCTTCAGTTCGTCACTGAGTCTACGAAGTGTACATTGGATATCGCGTAGGACCCCAAAGCTTTTCGATATACAATAGCCCCGAACAGTCACCTTAAAGGCCTCCCAGATACAGTCTACAGAGTCAACAGAGCCTTTATTGCTGGGGAAGAAAGCGGCGATCTCTTCTCCAAGTTCAGTACGGAACACGGTGTCTAAAAGGGCCGCCGGTTGCAATCGCCACTGTGGTCTAGGAGCGCCCCATCCGGGCATTTGCAGCTGCATCAGGACGGGGCTATGGTCTGAATACGTCCTCGGTAGGTGTTTCGCTTGAGTGACCCCTGTACACAGTTCTCTAGTGGTGAAGAAGTAGTCCAGTCGTGCCCATGTGCCCGTTAGGGATGTAAAGTGTGTACCCTCCCTCCGGTGGGGGTGGAGATAGTGCCACCCATCCACAAGGTCGCCCTCTATGATCAGACCTCCCAGCGCTTCCCTAGCCTTGGGTTTGTAATGGGACACCCCGTCAGCTCGATCCAGGTGAGGGTCCAATGCTAGATTAAAATCTCCCCCCCAGATAACATACCGGGATCCTATGTCCAGGATTTTTCCCCAAAGTGTGGTGAAGAATAAGGGTATGTCCAAGTTAGGGGCATAGCAGTTAACTAAGGTGATGCTGTCACGACCCAGACGACCCCACAGCAAGGCGTAACGACCCTCAGCGTCAGCTAAGTTACCAAACATTTGAAATGGCACTGCACGTTTTATGAGGATGGTGACCCCTCTCGCATAAGTAGAATAAGAGGAAAAGACACGAGCAACAGCCCATTTGCTCGCAAAGTTGGGACGTGCTTGCAGTGACAAGTGCGTTTCCTGTAGCATGGCAATCTGGACATTATGGCGCTCTAAGTACGCGATCACATTACGAAATTTTTTGGCATTATTAAGACCCCGTACATTCCATGATATACAAGTCAATCGTGTATCAAACCCTGGAACCGCCATAGCTTAGGTTCAATATAGAAATGTCACATGCCTCAGTTGATACAAGTCCAGCAAAGTCTCTTGTATGATGCAATTCCCCACGTCGCCCGCCCAGCCGCCCCAATGCCCCCCAAACCCCAACTCCCAACTCGAAGAAAGATCTCCACCCCCTCCCACTACAGCATCCCAATCATGCCAGCAGCCACCCAAGTCCACAGCCCCCCTCCCCCTACCCCTCCCCAACTTCCACAACATGTGTCCAGAAAGGGGGTATACCCGCAGGGGAAACAACATTGAAGGCGCACAGCCACATCTCCTCCCATTAGCCTACCATTCTGTGCCACCCTCGGTGTAGGCCAGGGTAGGAGTAGTGGTCCTTGTAATACTTTACCCTTGGAGACGTCAAGTAGCTCCCTGCGGCTGCACAGAGGGTAGGCAATCTGATTCAAGGAGTAATAGAACAGTCAATGATGATAGTTCCGTAATCATCCAATCCAGAAGGATAGTGTTATCTCACTCGTCGTTGTCCTCTCGAAGCGAGTCATCATCGAGGTCCGCCGCGTCTCTCCGATCCTCCTGCCGTGCCCTACGCAGTGACTTCAAATAGTCCTCAGCCTTCAGCGGATTGGTGAAAAACCTCTGCTTACCCTGGTGTGTCACCCGCAACTTCGCCGGATAGAGCAGGGCATAATTCAATTGTGCTTCTCTCAGTTTCTCTTTAACTGCCAGAAACTTGCGACGTTCCTCCTGCACCATAGGAGTGAAATCAGGGTAGATAGAAAAGGTGACCCGATTGTACTGTAGACTCTGTTTGGACCGAGCTGCACGCAGTGCGACATCTCGATCGTGATAATTGAGCA
Organism: Lissotriton helveticus; assembly: GCF_964261635.1. Classification (NCBI taxonomy): domain Eukaryota; kingdom Metazoa; phylum Chordata; class Amphibia; order Caudata; family Salamandridae; genus Lissotriton; species Lissotriton helveticus. Next base: position 958,105,029 of record NC_136061.1, on the reverse strand, counting down.
GACGGGCGATAATCAACCTGGGTGGGGCTCCGGGTTTGGGGATCGGTGCCAATGATTTGTGTGCTCTCTCCACTATAAATTGAGGGGAGAAAGCATCTTCCCCTATCGATGCCCGGAGGATTTTTTCCACATAGAGTTCCATCCGTCCAGTATCTGTGGACTCCGGAACGCCCGTGACGCGAATGTTGTTACGTCTACTTCGAGCTTCCAAGTCCTCATTCTTGGCTGCTATCACCCTCAGTAGGTTATCCATGCGGGCTAGCTGGGATGTATGGGATGAAGTGACATCATCGTTGTCCGAGATTCGCTGCTCCGCTACGGTGAGTCTTTCCTCGTGCTGATCCACTTTGTGTACTAATGCGTCCATCCTGGAGGACATACTGTCCACCTTCTCGACCACTGTGGCGAACCCTTGCCGCATCTCTGAAAGCAGGTGGTGCATATCAAGTTCCTTAGGAAGGGATGGCGCAGTCGCAGGATCAGCGCCGCCAGTTCCCCGGCTCCCCAGTCCCGGTCTTAGATCCCTTTTTTGCGCCTTCGAAGTTAATTTTTGTCTGGCGGTTCTCAGGGCGTACCATCGCGGTTTTGCGCCTCTCCCGTCCGGGATCCACAGAGGGAGCAGGGGGTATATTCTGACCAGGCAGCTTGATGTGTAGCAGAGCAGCCAGCCCCCAACTAGTGGGCAGTGGTAGGTGTGCCAGCCACTTGTCCGCAATCCACCGGGACTCCTCTAGCCGGAGAGCACCGCGGCGTGACCATATGGGAGAGAATCGGCTAGTACGTGAAGGCAGGTAACAGGGAGTGCCCTGCAGGGAGACTCAACCAACAGCAGGACGTCCACCAGAGAGGCGCAGCCCGCAGACCTCAGGACCAGGATCACCACGTGGCCGCCCAGCAAGCTGAGAGATGTGTTCAGGGGCTCCCGCAGCTCCACCGAACATCCAGAGGCACCAGGCAGGCAATAAATACCAGTCACGCTGAGGCTCGGGGATGCGAGTCTCTCCCGAGGTTCCGGGCGCCGCCCGCTCCGTCGCCGCCCCCTGTGCACAGTATTCGGCAGGTACGGGACTCGTCCAGCAGGTGGGTGGCCTCCCGCTAGTAGAGCAGTGTATAGGTGAAGCCAACACCGCCGCAGCGCTCAGCAGATCAAAGCAGTGGGCTGGTAGAATGCACGGTACCTTGGCGCCAGTGACGGGGCTGGCTGCAGAAGATGGCGCCTCTGGCTGCGTCCTCCACACGCCGCGATGGCCGCAGAAGTTCGCCTCTCCGCAACGGAGCTTCAGTCAGGCGCAAGAGAAGAGTCGGCGCTGGACTCCGAGTAGTCGTGTTACGGCCAGATGGGCAGGCCGAGTGGACAGCGCGCGGACAGGAAGCGCTGTCGCCCGTGCAAAGCAGCCCGCGGTCGGGGCCCACCACCACGGGGCAAGCACCGGTCTTTCTCAGCCGTTTGCGGCCGACCACAGCAACACGGCAGCTCCAGGGGCAGTGTCGGCGATTCCGGTGATTTCTCGCTCGACGTCACTCCCAGAGGTCCCAAAATCCGACTGAGTTCTGATGACCACTCAGGGCACCCGTGCAGTCACTTTTGGGAGCAGCCACTCTCCGACAGGTAAGGATTGATGAGGGATTAGTGAATCAAGGAACGGGAGCCACACAGTCAGGCGGCCATTCCGCTTGTGCGCCCTCTAGCGCCCCCCCATGTCTGCCCATATCCTTCTCTTGTGTGTCTCAGGCACATGCAGGGACTTCTTGCCAAAGAGGAGCTCATGGCTAACAATCATCTCCTGAATCAGGACCTCCAGCTCACTTTCTTAGAACTTGTGTTTCCTTTTTCTGGGTGTCTCCCCCTGCTGCTTGTCCTTCCTGGCCATGTCTCCAATCTCTGCCTTTGAGTGTAGCACTGCAGTTATGCCTCACCTCCACTCCTAGTCTCTCACTGCGCTTCTGAAACTCAGGTGCAGCATGGGTAGTCACACTTCCTGGTTGTGATGTCATCAAGCTGCACCTGAGTTTCCGATTCTCAAAATTGCGAATTCGCTATTTTGCGAATTTTTAATTAAGGAATAGCTATTTGGCAGATCGCAATGGAAATAGCGTTTTTTACGGAATCGCTATTTTTGCGAGTTTTTATTTACATACCATTTTGCGATTCTCAATTTGCGATTCGCTATAAATCGCTATTTGGGAATCCCAAAAAGGGAGTTTGATACCTACGGCCCAATATAGGTAAAGGATTTTGTACAGGGAGATTAAACCTCCAATACAAATCCTATATTAGATATCACACACACAATTTAACAAAAGTGTGTGCATGGTGCTTGTGATGTGGATCATCCCACTTGTGAAATAAAATGAGGGGAGTTAGTCTGCTTAATCCATCAAGTATGAGCCACATGGTAGCAGCCATAATGTGTTCGGGACAGTTGATAGAAGACCTGGGCCTCTTGGACAGAGAAAACCACCATAGCTTGGTATCGGTGTGCCATTATTTATGAGCAGCGTCTAATACGCGACTGACATTGTCAAAGGCAACAGCACTAGGCAGTCTTTTGTCTGCCATAGCAGGGGAAGAGAGGAAGCACATCATATTTAGTAAATATGGCTCTACGCTGCTCTTGCGCCCTTGATCAACACAGTACCGCAAGTTTGGTTGCTGTGCTGCATTATGCTATATTTTCATTATATCGTTCCAAAACATATTACATTGTCGTTTGCAAGCACCATTAATACAACGTAACACAACGTAATATGAGATTACATAAAGTGAGCTAAATAGTATACATATTAGAACGCCAGAAGCATTTAGGGGCACATGCATCAAAGGTTTTTGCGAGCGCAAACGTTGCGATTCTCAAAAGTCAGCCGTTTGCCCCCACAAAAAATGCCTTTTGCGATGCAATAAAGTGTTAGGCACTCGCAATGTTTTGCGATTTCTAAATATGCGATTGCATTTAAGGAAGCACAATTTGCGATTTCTTAAATGTAATGCTAGAAGCACTTAGAAATAGCGAATTCGCTATTTGGGGCCGCAAAATACGGAGAAATTACTCTGGTCTGTTTTTTGCAAAAACCTTGAAAAATTTACTAAAGTGCATTTTTCAAGGTTTCAGGTTACATACACACATGCCCTTGGGGCATGTGTGTGCGCAACATGGGTGCACATCACAATTTCAGGGGTGCAACAAGGTGTCATTTTGACCCCTTGAAAATGCATGTGCCTGTAGACCTATAGGAATGAATGGGAAGCCATTCCTTAACTGCGACACGCAATTTGCGAGTCACAATTAAGGAATGTTTAGGAATCGCTATTTTTATAGTGATTCCTACAAGCATAGGCTTTTGAGAGTCCTTAATTGCGATTCCTTAATAATCGCAATTAAGGACTCGCAAAAGGTTTTCTGGATGCATGTGCCTGTACGTCTTTTTCCCGAAACTTTACATAGCATCCCATGTTTTTCCTATTTTTAAATATTTACTCCACGCCTGTCAGCTCTGTTCCCCGGCCCTTAAAGCATGTCCAGTGTTTTTGCAAATTGAGTACGGCCTTTGAGGACAAACCCTGCAAGTTATAAAGGCTGTGGTATAAGTTTATCCTCGCGCTCTCCCTCTTGGGGCCTCTATCTAAAATATGCAGCTTTGATGTAGTCCAGCTGTCAGATTCAACGTTTCCTCCTGCTGGACTCACTTCAGCGATGGAAACCTTCTGCCAGGAGGGAGCAAGAGAGCAGCCATGGGGGAGGGGGCCGGAGTGAAGCTTGAAGCGTTGACTGAGAAACTCTCCCATTTTTGGCTAACATCTGATTAAATGTTTTGCTTTTTGAAATTCCACTGGAAGGCCAGCTCTTCTTAAACACTTATCTGCCTTTCCTCTTTAGATAGCTCAACGACCTTTCAGCATGCCATGAACACAGATGATCTCATCACGGGTGCAAACATTTTTATTTCCACACTGCTCTTTTATAGCATGCCTAGATGTCCTTTTAGTAGCTCTTGCTATTATTAAATGATGTGTCTTGTTATGTTATGTTGCTAGTTCATGCTTTGCATAGAGCACGTCTGCCGTTGGTATAGTCTAGTAGCCAAATGAGCTGCCTGGGGTGTATGTTTCTAAGGGAAGGTGGGGGTTCTTGCAGATACGTGTATGATTAGCAGAATGCTGTCACCCTTTTCCATTGTCTTCGTCTGGCAGGACTCGTGTCTCTGTATTCCGGTCCTGGAGTCCTTGTTTCCGTTTCCAATCTCCGTGTATCACTATGCAATTCTCACCCACCACCCCACCACAGGCGCTTGTGTTTCCCATAACCATGGCAATGTTTAGATGGGAACAGAGTTCCTTGTCTCCGTAACTGATTCTCCCAGTCCCAGTTTTTCAGTCTGCTTGTACCAGAGTCTGAGTTTTTAATGTCCTATTGTCTGTGTATGCCAGGTCCTGTGTCTCTGGCCTCTTTCTGTGTCTCCCTTTTCCAGTGTTCATGTTTGTCCATCGCAGCATGTCTGCATCCCAGTGGCTCCTTCATGTCCAATTGTTCTTCCCTCACTTCCCCAGTATTCGAGTGTTACTGTCTCAGTGGCAGAACTCCTATTTCACACTGCTCGTGTCTCCCTGCCCCACATTTCTTGTCTCTGTTCCCTGGTGTTTGTATGTAGCCGACAATGCAGTTATGCCTTTCACTCCTCATGTTCATGTTTCACTGCCAGGTCCCCCCTCTTTGGACCAATGTTTCAATGTCCCATAGTGCCAATATCGGCCCACTCACCAGCCCGCTCCCCGTAACATGCATGTCGCAGAAATAACCAGACAAGACAACTTTTTTGTTGGAGAAAAGTAGCTGCAGGTTTATTAGCATATACACATGCCAACATGGTGGGTTATCTTACAGGCGATCCAAAAGGCAAGCCGCCCCTCGCGACCTACCACCTGGTGGACCAATTTGCAACATGGCCTTAGCCAATCGTTGCTTAGCGGTAATGGGAGGAGATAGCCCCTCCCAATTCCGGTGAACCATTGGTCCACCCTCTTGCTCACGCCCCCCCCCCTACGAGGGGCGGAGCGTTCAAGCAACCCCCGGTTGTACAGGTTTCCAACCGCCCGTAGGATAGCGGGGCGCCGTCGTACCCCCAGGGTCCACCGCACAGACTTCCTGGGGATAATAGGCCTCAGCATCCTTTGTGCTCCTGAAGAGGGTACTCCCGGGTACCTTTCCGCCTCTGGATCGCCCTGTAACTCCACCTGCAACACAAATAAGAAAAGATTAGAAACATTTCCCCCCCACCACCCTGAAAAAGCTGGGTATGCGGAAGGGAGGGAAACGGCGTCAGGGTGAGGGGACAGCGGACAAAGAGGCCGCTCGGTGGGCGGGGGAGGAATATATACTCTCCCCCGCCCACCCCCAGAAGGAAGTGACGCGCGGGAGGACCCTCCAGGGTCCCAAAGAGATAAAGAGCTGGGCTGCCCCGTGTGCCATCTTGTGGCACTACGGTGGCCGCCCTCTTACTTGTGTCCCCTGCTGGGACGTGTCGGTCGGCCTGCATAGTGCCAATATCGGCCCACTCACCAGCCCGCTCCCCGTAACATGCATGTCGCAGAAATAACCAGACAAGACAACTTTTTTGTTGGAGAAAAGTAGCTGCAGGTTTATTAGCATATACACATGCCAACATGGTGGGTTATCTTACAGGCGATCCAAAAGGCAAGCGGCCCCTCGCGACCTACCACCTGGTGGACCAATTTGCAACATGGCCTTAGCCAATCGTTGCTTAGCGGTAATGGGAGGAGATAGCCCCTCCCAATTCCGGTGAACCATTGGTCGACCCTCTTGCTCACGCCCCCCCCTACGAGGGGCGGAGCGTTCAAGCAACCCCCGGTTGTACAGGTTTCCAACCGCCCATAGGATAGCGGGGCGCCGTCGTACCCCCAGGGTCCACCGTACAGACTTCCTGGGGATAATAGGCCTCAGCATCCTTTGTGCTCCTGAAGAGGGTACTCCCGGGTACCTTTCCGCCTCTGGATCGCCCTTTAACTCCGCCACAGCCCTGGGTGTGGCGACCGTCGCAGCCAGGGCCCCCCACCAAGGCTGGCATTCCTCCTAGCTGTTCCTTACTTGTTATAACTAGGGTCTCTTCCTTATTCGGAAAAAACAGGCCCATGCCAACGTGGACCGCTGACCCAAAAGTCCAGCAACACCAAGTGAGTTTGGCATGTAGCAAACATGTAAAGGGCCAAATCTCTGCTCAAAATATTTACGCATGGCGCAGCAAACCTCGTGTGGCCAAATTCCCCTTGTGTTCCTCCTCTAAGGTGCATGCTAGCCCCAGAGCCCAGACAAAATAACAATACTTCTCCATAGCTCCCCGGCGACACAGCATGGTGTCACAGCAAGGTGGAGTGAAAGAGAGTGTGTTGCCTGTGGATAGGTACTGAAAACCTCCATGAAGGGCCGACTGGTGCAGTCTGCCCTGCTTGCTGACCCAGTGACCGGACACAGAAACCCGGTCCTTGCTAACCACCCGTGTGAGCCATGATACTTCCACCAGACCGGTGTCGGGCTATCAGGTTTTGTGACACCTGCTTTGCTGAGCTCCCTTTGGGGGATCCGCTGGTACCCATATGTGTCCCTGCAAGTACTGCGTCATGCACTAGGCCCCTAATGCCCATCTCCGTCCCACAAGGACATCTGAGAGCCTGATGCCCCTTCGCATCTTAGGTTAATGGCATAGGGCCCCGCACCCCCAGTCAGTGTGTGTGACCTGCATTACTAGAAAGTGACCAGAAAATGTGAGTGGCTGGTCCTGTCCTGTCGAGGCTTGTAACTGGCCGTTCCCCACCTAGTAGTGACTGTCGTGCCATGGGAAGAGAGACATGAGCACGGGTGTCCCAGAGTACCGGCCCGGTAGGAGGGTGAACTACCAGAATGCAACTTGACCCATCTTTGGCAGTGGGAATGCCAACGAGTCAAACTGACTGACTTGGCAGATCTCGAGGATCAACTCCTTGTCCATGCCTGCCCCCATCACATAATACAATAGTTGGGCAGCCCACCGCTGGTCGCAAGCTTCTCCATCAAGCGTATGAGGCCAGTGAGAGATTCGCACAGGCCACCTCCCTTATAACACTGTAGGGATCTCCTCGTGTTAGACACTTGTGCAAGTCGCCCCCCTGTGCCTGGCCTGCGTTGTACCCTAGGAAGCTTAACAAGCAGCCTATACAACAGTCTGTGCATCCTGTGGCACTATGGAACTAAAATCTAAAACAACCTCATCCTACTACCTGGTAAGTGAACACTGCCAAAGGAAACCAGACTATCTTCCCTGAAAACAACTAAATAGATACTGTCTGGGTGAAAAGCTTACCCAAGCACCTAGCCAAGGGCCCTCCACTGCGAGTCAACCCCCGATGAGGGACGTATACTGAGGAAATTCCTGTCCCTTGCGGACCCTACACCAAAAGACAGCTAAAGCGATCGCCTACATGGGCTACCCAGCTTGCACATGCAAAGGTGCTGAGAAGTGCTTGGTGATAGGCCACTAAGACAAAGCCTCCCTATTCTTACTTAGAAAAGGAGCGCTACCAAACCACAAGTCCAACTCAGTGTATAGTCTCTGCTTCAAAGTGCATGAGAAAACTAAGCCACAGTAATAGCTATCTTGCATAGCCAAACAAGAAAAGGCCGCCCCCCATCCATATCTACCAAGGTGTCAACTGCTAAGTGTGACATTACCATCAATACAGTGCACTATGAGTGACAAAAAAGGACCAGAATAACACTTTCGTGCCAGCAATCGAACAATGGAGCTGAGTAAGTCCCAAATCAGGTATAGGTATGAAGAGACGCCTCAACTTGAGCACGCCAACCCAGTCTAATATCAGAAAGACGCCGACCAAGCCTAGTCTCTTGGAAGAGTTTGGAAGAGTCACGGAAAATATCCATGACTCTATAGTGAGTTGCTGCGAAATGTGTAGCAAACATGTAACCATCCCCGGATAATGTACGGAAACACATTCTGAGAAGAATGAGTAAGCTCGGGCACTGTCAGTAACACTTCCCATAGAGGGCGTTCAAGCGCTGGACTGTATCAAATACAAAGCTTATCCAAACAGGGGCCCCCAACTTGTCTTCTCACCAGGACACCGATCATACAACCGCGTGTGTGTTGTGTAGCGTTTGCAGTCCTGACCTGGATAGGGAAATAAAAGAAATGAGTCCACTGAGGCGCCACCGCCCCTATGCGATGCGGGTAAAGATGCCGTTCACCCTGCCTGACCCTGGTGAATGCAGCCCCTAGATGCCCTTGCCTGCCAGACACAGCAGTTAGCATTTCCATCAGCCTTGCAGAGGCTCCAGATCGAGTAAAACGTGCATCACTGTTCTGGCAGGCACCCGGACACCCTTCCCCCTCTGTACAAGTGGTAAGGAGAGCTGTCGCTTGTTCCTTAAAAAGTGCATACGCAACTCCGCTGTATAATGATATTCGGGAGGCAGTTACTCAAAGAACATCCCAAATGACCAATGGATGAGGATACATGGATACCAACACACAGCCTGCTAGCAACATTCTTGAGATAAACTGCCACTTCTATACATGTAATAAACCCTTCGTACAAGTCAAAAGGTCCTATACCACCAACGTTGTGAGGCTCCCTGGTGCCCTTGGGCCAAAATTGTGTGCTATCCGGTGGCTGTAACTAAAAAGTCTGATTAAAGTAACAGGATGCAAGGATAGAGACTTGTGTTCCACTTTGTAGCACAGCAGCAGCTCGTAATATACTGTAAATAAATCCTTGTTACTTCACTACCTAAGTTTTGCAAGGACAACAGCTGAAAGAATCTCAGCAACCGATTGGTTGGCCATCAACACGTCACCCTTTAGCCTATTTGTAAACATTCACGAATACCTAAAGAAGGCCACACCAGGAGCTTACCAAGCTGGGGGGGTATATCGGGACCGCCTGAAGAAGTACACCGGCTGGTTATGCTGTTCCTAGCGGTGCACCAGAAAACCAACCAGCCCACTGAGCCAAAGTGTCTGCTGGAAAGCAGAAGTGGGACATTAAGCCCTATATTCATTATCCTGGGCAACTTAACCGCCTAGAGGTATGAACCAGACAGTACATATAAGGCCTGGAGTTAATCTGCCCTAGTGCAACCTAGTGACTGGCTCCCTGCTGGCATCCCCAAGTTACAGGTAGAAGAGCCCTGCTGTCTGCGCGAACCCTCTATGGTGCAGTATAACCCCTTTCTCTGTGTTTGGCACTGAAACATGCACACGTCACCTTTTTCTAGTAACAGTTTGCTACCTCTTACATGGTTTTTCCTTTCATTACTTGCACAAGCTCCAGCATTGCCTACAAACGTATGGTCTTGAGTTTGAGAGTCTGCCTTGGATTGCAGTACGTTACTTCTACTTTAACCGCGGTCGCGGTTAGCGCGCTACGTGTGGACCAAGAACAGTTTAAATGATGTGATATGAGTAATTGTAAAAGTGCATTCTCCATATGAGCTGCTCCCCAAAGCGTCACCCCAGCACTGTCCTCGCTGAAACGAGCACAGGACAGTAAAGGTGCGGCAGCTTGCATCGCCCTTAAAACCATGGGAGATAAGGATTTGTCCCGGAACACCGATGACCAATGTGGGAACTGTTACGCAAGTGTATTAGAGAAAGACTATGAATGTCTGCACACTGAAGAGAAAGATCAACTTGGTCGTGAGTTGGATCACATTACTAAGCTAATGTCTTGTACTTAGAAGGCCTAAGCACCTGAGGTCCGTAAGCGCTGTATTGGCATGCACTGCCCTCAACAAGCATTACTCACAGGAACACAAGTTTTACTTAAATACCGGCTCGACCGTGCTGGGATTCGAACACCACGAAACGCAGGTCAATACCCTGAAGGAGATGCACCCTCCGAGCCGTCTTGCCAGCAGGAAGCAAACAATTGGTGGAGTAATTGAAGACATGTAAGACCCTTCATTTTTTGTGCACCCGCTCTAATAGGGGAAGTTAATCGAAACATCTTAGAAGCAATCTGAAGGCGGTGAATATCTGTAATAAAAGCAAAATGAAAATTAACCAGTACGAGCTAGACCTCACACCTTACGGCCAAAGCATATGTGGAGCCAGCTTTTTTTTTTTTTTTTGTGTACTCGACCAAAAGAATTGGAGCGCTTTACCGAGCACCGTATTTAAATAACACAATGAGGCACGGGGAGACAAAGGGATTTGCCTGGGCGCGTTCCCGAGGCTCGAACCCCGGTCTCCCGCATCAAATACGGCAAATAAACAAAACAAGAAGCGTGGGGCCGGGGCCCTTGTACTATGTCAGCGGAATGACCGGTGCTGGTTGAGCCACCCCGCAATATGCCTAGCGCATAAAAGTGCCACGATTTCCCTGGGACCCGAAGCCACTGCTGATATGCTAGCAGCTCTGGGTGCACAGACGCACCCCCAACAACCCGAGCAGCATGCTAGATGGGATCCCCAAAGAAACAAAGACAAACATCCCAAGGACACGGGGACTGTTGGGAGACAGCTTACATCACTAACAGGCATCTGTTAGCTCCTGGGAAAAAGCTTTCCATGGGAGGTAGGGAGCTGCAAACTTCATGATCGGGCAGGAATACTGTCAACCTGGACAAGCAACCGCGGCACACTAAAGCACGCACCACGGAGTGAAGTAAATGTAGCCCCCGACATACGAGGGGAAGGCAACCTGGCTGACCAGCAACGGCAGTGCCTACAGCACTAGAGAACGCCAACATTTGAAGCCGCATGTGCCTGCAGTGCCCCCATGCCCGACTAACCGAGCCCCACTGCACACAATCAAAGGCCCCAATACCGGACACCAATGAGCCTGAGACGCTAGGAGCTCTGAGCTCCAGAGGGGACTACAGCTGTAAGAGCCAACGGGCTCTTACAGCCAAGCCAGTGCGCCCCACCCCCTGCATCCGACTAGTTCCCCCACCCTGAAACAAGTCGGATCATAAACGCAGAGGAAAGACGAGTCCCTGAGAAAGCGGGCAGGCAGGGAATCTGCCGCTTACCAAAGGTGAGCCTGCCCAGGTCAAAAGTCAAACCGTACGACAAACCCCGCGACCGTACCAAGCCCCTGCATGTAAACAAAGGTAAAACAGACACACCTAACCACTCAGTAGGAGACTAAAGAGGCAACTCCACAATTCGGCCGCCAGCAACAATTGCACCCGAATTTCAACAATAGAACAGACATGCATGGTCCCGCCAAAAGAAGCAAATCAAAACAGGCCGTGCAACGGGCCCCATATCCCACATGCGCCGGACATCTCGCGGGCAACTGCCCATAAAATTGGCCGCACCGTGCACCCTTACCCGCATGCGCAGGACATCACCAAGTAGTGCCCCTAAAACGTCCGACTACCGGCGCCATTGACCACGTGCGTCGGACATAGGGAAACAAGCTGCCCTGGCAAATGGCCGCCCTGGGCGCCATTACCCCTCTGCGCCGGACATCACGCAACTAGAGCCCCTAAACATGGCCGCACACGTACAGGAGGTTCTAGGAGCCCTTCATAATGCCACCCAATGCAAAAGCCTACAGGCGCGGGGAAAACGTGCCTGATCTATAAAATACCCATGCATACTAATATATCATAATACGCTTCCAACAGTATGTAATTCAGCTTCTCATTCGAGTGATGAAATGAAATGGTCCCTAACGGCTACAGCAGAATCAGAAACGAACCAGGAACCTATAAAACAAATGCAAAGCTCACTGCACTGAGCGGACACATATAGTTCCCCTTCAAAATAGAGTGTATTGTTTGATCGCTAGGAGAGCAGCAAGCGCCCCGGCTGCTTCCTCGAGGGTCACTTACAGGATAGCAAGCTGCTAAGAGTCCCTGACAAACCACCTGTGACCACATCCAGCGAGGCAGCACACTCCTGACCCCGACTCTCGACCTCGGACAAACATGAACTCTTCAGCCCTGCACCCTGCATGCATGCGAATTACCTAGGGATACCCGCGGCAAGGTGCCTCTACAGGCATACCCCCGGACTCCTGCCCCAAAAGTGACACATACACAGCTCAAAACGGATGCCCTATGCCACTGAAGTTTCTTCAATCACGTTGCCATACTAACCTGCTGCGACAGATCTGAATTCCGTGACACAGCCCCCTTAGAATCCGAGGGGCGTCTAACAGAGAGAAATCTATACGTGACAACAGTCGCAGAGACCTAAACCGTGAACATATATATAGTAAAGGCTAGCATGCATAAAAGGGAGAACAAGAAGCCTCGCTCCGGCCGCGTGCACAATTGCCGCTGAACAGGTAATGCAAAAGGCTATGACATGTGAAGCTTATACATGACGAAGATGAAAAAGACATCCCCACTCAAAACAAATCTTTTTTACCCGGGTATGAGAACCCCGTACCCCTTCTTAAAGACTCCTCCACCACCTCGCGTCCATGAGTGGAGAAGTACCATGGCGAGGGCTTACCCGGCCCGTCGAAGTGCACAATCTTAGTGCCCAATGGTCGCGACAAATGCCTACAGGCCAACAGAAACCGGACCCAGGAAGGAGTAAAATATGTTTCGCTGCGCGCGTGCGCCGATTCGCCCAGGTCACCGACCCACAACGCAATTATCTCGCTGCCCGGTGGCCAGAACAAATAGAATGCACCAACTTGAACCATAAAACGAGTAGGGAGAAGATGGCCGACATGCGAGGGCGCTATGTTCCCCAGGCCTAGCCAGGGCTGGCCGCCCACTCCCCCAGCGCGCAGCGCATCCTAATCAACCTGGCCGGCACCGCGGCCCTGTAAGCCTAGTGGGAGGGGGAGAGGAGGAAGAACAGATAGCAAGTTCCCACCCTGAAAAGACCCCCCCTCCCTGTTTCCGATGGAGACACAAAACACGGTCCGCCCCGAAGGGGTGCCAGCCAGCGAAGAGGGGGTACCCCTGAGCTCTCCGTGCCCACGAGTAAAGAGGAATGCGTACCAGCGCCTAATAGAATCCGATACCTAATCCCGTAGCATAACAAAATTAGTACCCGGTACCTCACGGATAAAAAGGAGACGCGTGAATAAGGAAAGAGATGTCAAGATTGTTGCCGCGCTCAGTAGGACACCCGGACTGACCGCAATAACCCTTAAACATCTGCACGTTCATAACCAGTGTGTCCCACAAAAGAAATTGCTGCGCACTCCGAGCATAACACCACCAGACCCTGGTATCTAACCAGAGTCCGCGGGTCCGAGAGCAAGGCCCTTGCCTTGCACCCCTGTTGCCTCCTTGCCAAGAGCGCGCCGATAAAGTGAAAAATAGACCAATAGTACACGACCCCATCACCCGACTCACCGCAACAAAACGAACATCAAACGGCGTAAGCACCGCACCCGACGCCAGACCAGGCCTCTGGACGAGCTCCCAGAGAGCCCACCAAACGGCGTCAGGGTGAGGGGACAGCGGACAAAGAGGCCGCTCGGTGGGCGGGGGAGGAATATATACTCTCCCCCGCCCACCCCCAGAAGGAAGTGACGCGCGGGAGGACCCTCCAGGGTCCCAAAGAGCTAAAGAGCTGGGCTGCCCCGTGTGCCATCTTGTGGCACTACGGTGGCCGCCCTCTTACTTGTGTCCCCTGCGGGGACGTGTCGGTCGGCCTGCAATATCTGAGGGACTATCAGCTAGATGCATCAAACAAAAATCCGCTCGCAAAGGGGCAGATTCTCAGAATCTGCCCCTTTGCGACCGGTATTTTTGCATTTGGGATCCCAAATGCAAAAATCGCAACATGAGAAATCGCTAATTTGCGATTATTTGCATTTAAGGAATCTCAAATTGAGATTCCTTAAATGCAATGCATGAAAGTTTTAAAAATAGCGAATTCGCTAATAGGGCACGCAAATTACCATGAAGTACAACTTCATGGTAATTTGCAAAAACTTTGCAAAATGCACTAAAGTGCATTTTCCAAAGTTTCATGTTGCTCACACACATGCCCTAAGGGCATGTGTGTGCGCAACATATGTGCACAGATCAATTTCAGGGGTGCAACAGGGTGTCCTTTGGACACCCCTGCACCCTTGAAATCGCAATCTCAATTTGCGATTCGCTAATTGCAATTCGCAAATTGAGATTGTCTTCCCATTCATTCCCATGGGCCTCTAGGCCCATAGGAATGAATGGGGAGGTATTCCTTAATTGCGACTCGCAATTTGCGAGTCGCAATTAAGGAATTCTAAGAAATCGCAATTTTTTTAGTGATTTCTTGATGCATTCCATTTTGCTATTCCTTAATAGCGAATCAGTATTTTTCGCTCTTAAGGAATCGCAAAATGGGTTGTTGATGCATCTGGGGATTAATCCCTGTGTCCATGATTCCTTTTCCTAGCATCCATGCCTACAAGTCACAGTGATTAAATAACTCAATATTTACCACGCCTGATGTCCTCAACATGGAACAGTCATGAGTAGGGCAATACCTCCCGATAGATTATTACCGATATTGGGCCAAACGTAGTAGGTCATTTTGCAGTTGCAAACCCTGCTAATTGCAGAATAACAGGATTTGCGACTGCTAAATGCCTTTTTAGTTCTTACTAAACCTATTTTGGGATTTAGCAAATGTTCACTAATTCGCAAAATGGGTTTAGAAATGCATACCAAATTGCAATTTGGAAGGGGTGAGGATGTTAAGACCATTCCTTCAGAATTGTTATTCAATATGCAATGCATAAATGGTTTGCAACCACAATTCTGGTCTCAAACTGTAAAAATGTTACAACCTCCTCAAAAGAGGGGATTATCCATTCGCAAAGGGGAAGGAGTCACTTTGAGACCCCACCTCCTTTGTGAATAATTGAAAGTGTTTATTTGAGAGTGATCAGTGCTCCAGGGGGATGACTGCCAACTCTTAAACACACTTTAAAAAAAAATAAAAGTAAACTTTTTTTAAAGTACAGACAGTTTGCTTTGGGGAAAGCGGGCTGCATTAAAAAGAATTACTTTATTGAAAGGCAATCACAGATGTTGCGTTCTGCTGACACTAGAAGGCCACCATCTTTGTACAAGTCATAATCCGTGATCTACCTCATACATATTAATGAAGTAGGATGAATTTGTGACCCACTCTGAATCCTTATTTTGAGAACAAACCTACTAGTTTCCAAAATCTGATTTCTTTTGCAAAAAGTCAATGCCTAATTTGCAGCAGTGTTTTGCAACTTAGTCTATAGTATTTGGGTCATTGATTCCGGTCCTGAACTTTTTGTATGATAGCATTCTTGGTGGTCATTTCCACTAGGTGAAATGGTCAACTTTAAAAGAGTATTTATTTCATTTATGGGGGTGTTTTTTCTTTCAAAGGGACACAATCCTTACTGTTCATAGCAGTTTGACCACTGCGGCACCCCTTTTTTGTAGCCACAACTTCCAGGACAGAGGTGGGTCTACCTATTATATATGACTTGTCAGAACAGCTTTGCAGTGCATATACCTAGTCACATGATGAGACATAATGTCATGGATGTTGTATCATCAAGAGTCTTTGGCGCAGTGTCCAAAGGACATCATGCTTCTCATTTTATCATTCTCACAAACAAATTATATTCTCTTCTGTGGAATATCCTAACGTAAGTCTCCTGACAAGTGATTTACATGACTCACCAACACAGTGTTGAACTGAACTGGTTGTTAGAACTACACCTTAAGTGGTAGTCATTTTAAAATCGGTGGCTACTGTTCCCATGACCAAGCTATGACATTACTAGCATTTGCTGGCAGCTGTTTATAGTAGTGTGGGTCTCCCTAGGGATTTATCATGCATTTCCTGGAAGAGACTTTGCACCATGGATGTAATTCGCCAAAATACCAGAGGTAGTGGTAGCTACATTGCTAACATACTATGATCATTTAGGACATTACTGGTTGACCCTTTGCCCAATGTTGTGTCCCTAAAGAGTCTAATGGTTGCTACTGAGGACTATGGCAAGGACAATTAGTAAAAACTGCATAAAGAAAATAGGGCACTTAGAACACTGTCTGCATTCTCTTGTTGCAACTAGCGTCATGTATTTTGGGGGTGAACAGCAAAGACAACGCGGGGATTACCCCGCCCTGCCATTACAATGCAGGAATTACACGAAAGTCGTTACAACGACTTTCGCTGGAGGGCGCTCTTGGATAGGGAATAGTTTAATTTTCTATCCAACTCCTTCCCTACTGTCAACGTGGGCTGGAGTTGGAATAGAAAATTAAACTATTCCACTATCCAGCGCCGTCCAGCGAAAGTCGTTGTAACGACTTTCGTTGTAATTCCTGCGTTGTAATGGCACGCATGGTAATACCACGCGTTGTCATGTCATACAACCATTTTGGGACCAGGGGTAGAAAGACCAGAGCTAGGATTGCCAAAAGATGCCACTCCTGGTCACCATTAACTGGTGTCAATGAACTGCACTGCATTTCCCTCACAATGCTCATGTGGTATTCCAACAAAATATAGTGTAAAATAATTTTGTGATACATAAAAATGATGTAAAAAATATCATGACATATCGTAATAGTCTCCAGCTAAGCAGAGTGTATCATATGAAATACCATATAGAGAACATCAGAGATGTACAAAGTTACCAGCATACTGAAACATTACATCTGTCTATCACACTTCATCATCCAACACACTGCTATGAGTTGCATCACATAATACGATAACCGCACCTTGGTGGTCATAATGCACAACATGAAACACTTCCCACATAGGATCAAAGCAAAGACAACATCCTTCCAACCATGCACCCTACATGGTGCAGCATGCTACTCATGTAGGCAAGTGTTGCTGTGGCCCACAAAGAAGTAGTTGGCACTATATAAATGCTGCAATACAATACAATACATTTTTACTTATTCATTGGATGATTGTGCTAATTAGGTAATTGGTTTTGCTAATTTTGATATCAATTATTTTATGTTTAAGTTTGTTAGTAACTTGATTTCATAGTTTTATTCTCTTTTTAAATAATAAGTATCGTTATTTCTGTCTCACAATTTTTTTTATTTTTTTTAAATTTTAGGGTAATGGAGTGGAAAGTATTTTAAACATATTTTTTATTGATTCATTGATTTATTTTTTAAATATTATTTTAGGTACAAGTTTTATATGTTCATTTTATTATTCGTTTTCCATAATTCATATCAATTATATAATGGATTTTTTTACATTTGCTCATGGAAATGCATTTATATTTTTAATTGTATGCATATTTTTTTTTGCATTAATATAGGATAGAGAAAATTAAACATTAGCTTTTTTACAGTTTAATATTTACCCTATTATTGCTGGAGTGGGAATAATAGCTCTCATCCCTCCAGAATCCAACACTTTCCCTACTGTTGCCTATATTAGAGCGTAAATAGTAAGTCTAACGTCTCCAAAGTTTAGCACTTTCCCTACTGTTGCCTTTTTTTTTGGTCCTCATCTCGCCTATCAAGCCTCTGCGGGTCTTACGAAGCCGCTCTTACGATCTATGGTCCTTCGGGCTTACCGCACTCGCTTGGGTCATCCGACCGATCCCTTTTTGAGAGGGAACTTGGTGTAATCATTAGACCAATTATATTAATCTAAAATTGTGGCCCCAACTCACAAAAGGATGCCAGATGTTTAATGGCTTATCTTCTGCGCTCTCATATTCCAGACAAGCCATGGCAAATGAGGCCTTGAGCCAGTCCTCCCTTTTTGGTGGTAGGGGATCTTTCCACTTCTTACAGATTTCCCTCCGGGCCAGCAATACCAAGTAAATTAATAAACCTCTGTTTTTCTGAGAGAGGGTCTGACAGAATCGGCCATCATCTCCAAAAAAGACCAATGACATGTTGATATCAATATTGGTGTTAAAAATAACTCGAATAGTGTCACCCACCTCTGTCTAAAATTTTGCCAGTTCTGGACACTCTAAAAAAACATGTAGGTCATTAGCTAGGGGTAGCAGACATCTTGGGCATTTAGGTGGTGGCTCTGGGGCAAACTTGGTGATTTTTGCGGGAGTATAGTAAAGTTTGTTGATGACGAAGAAATTGTTCTTTTTCAAACAGGCAGGTTTGACATATTTATACAAGACATTTAATGAGGGCTCATGTAAGGACTCTATTGATGGCCCGAGGGGGGTTTGAGTCCACACCACCGCTAAAGTGGGGACCTCAAGATCTTCAACTTCCATCAAGTGGCTATACCAGACTGAGATTTCCTTCTTAATTGGGAGAGTGGATTGTCACAGCCCTTCAAATCTCCCCATTCCCACTGACTTCCCCCTTTTTTGCGTCATACCATGACACCAACTGTAGGTATTTGAATCTAGAAAACCCTGGCCCAATCTTTGCTCTTAGGTATTTCCCATGGGTGGATCCCCCCAGTGTCTACTAGCTCGGCCCAGGTAGTGATGCCCGCCCTTCTTATAGGCAACGCCAAACAGTCACTGAGGCATCCCGGTGTTCCCGGTGCATCCCAAACAGGGGCATTGTCCGAATAATACCCTATGCCCCAACTACATCTAAGCCTATACCATAGTTCCAAGGCCGCCCTCAAAATCTTCAGACGTACCCGCTTAAAAAATATTGGGGATCCAAACTTATATAAAAATGCCTCACCGCCTCCTCTTCCTTCCGCTCTCGCCATTTCTCCTAACAGCCTGCCCCAAACTGACTCCTCTGGTTTGACAAGTAGCATCCGGATGCTTTTAAACTGGAATAATGCTGCATATAGCCTAACATCAGGAAGGGCTAGCCCACCTTTCTTTACGCTGCGTCTGAGTTTTTTCCATGCCAATCGGACCCCCTTATCTCTCCACACAAAGCTCCCGATCTTGCTTTGCACCTTACTTAGGCTTTTTTTCGTGAAGGCTAATGGTATAGAAGAAAATAGGTAAGACAGCTTAGGAAGAATGACCATCTTTACCAAATTGGTTTTTCCATAAATGGTTAAGGGAAGGTTCCTCCATCTACTAAAGAGGCTTTCTATTTCTTTAATGACTCTGTTGAGATTAATCTGAGGTATTTTTTCCAAATCCTTGACAATATAGATCCCCAGATATCTCAGCTCTGTGCTGACCCTTCCTGTCCACTCCAAGTTCGAGCACATCACCTCCGTCTTTGTTTTATTAACTAAATATCCAAATAGGGATCCAAATTCCCCCATAAGCTCCTCTACCCTCGGACTCACCGCCTTGGGGTCACTCATATACAATATTAGATCATCGGCATAGAGGGCTATTTTAGAACTATATCGTTCAGATCTAAAGGGATAAATTAAATCGTCCAATCTCATCGCTTGTGCCAGTGGTTCCATGTATATATTAAATAAAAGGGGCAAGATCGGACAGCCCTGCCTGGTCCTGCTCTGGATATTGAAGCTCGATGTTAATAGCCCATTTAGAAGGATTCGGGCGGCGGCACCCTGGTAACAGTTCTGCAAGGTTTGGATAAAGATGGAACCGAACACCATTGCCTTCAGAACCTCCCAAAGGTACACCCAACAGACTCTATCAAAAGCCTTGGCCGCGTCTAAAGCGACTACGGCCAAGGGTTCAGTCCTCTGAATGGCCAGATCTATATTGCCTATTAATAGCTGTGTCTGCTCCTGAATATGTCTTCCTGCAACAAACCCTTTCTGACCCGAATGTATCAACTTCGGAATCAATTTTGCCAATCTCCCTGCCATTATGCCCATAAAGATCTTATAATCAGCATTCAGCAGGGAGATTGGACGGTAGGAGTCCGCCTTTTAAGGGTCCTTACCGGGTTTTAAAATCAAAACGATTGTTGCCTCCTTCCAAGACTTGGGCACCCTTCCGGTTGGACAGTAGACTGAGTTAAAAGTAACCTCCATTGCAGTTATCAGCTCCTCTGCGAGGAGTTTATAAATTTCACTCGGGAGTGAGTCCGAGCCTGCAGCTTTTTTATTCTTAGATTTTTTTATTTGATCGGCTATCTCCTCTAGAGTAAAGGGAGCATCTAGTTCAGTCCTACTTTCTTCCGACAGGGAGGGGAGATGTTTATTACTCAGAAATGACTGAATAGCACTCGGTAAAGGTGCAAGATCCTCTCTATATAGTTCCAAAAAAAGGGAGAGAAGACATGACTGCATATCCTCAATCCTACTTGAAGTTTCCCCGTTGATATTGATGATCAGTTCTTTTATATCATTCCTGGCGCGATCAGTTCTCGCTTTCCAGGCCAAGAGAGCTCCTGCTTTCTCCCCATATTCAAAATTCTGCATCTTTCTGGTGTTCCACTGTGCTCTGCATTTGGCATCTAACTTCCTTCTATATTCTGATCCTACCTCATCTAAATCCTTCAAGACTTGTGAAAGCCGCTCCGACTCCCTATTACTTAGTCCGTTTCTTTCATTCTCCGTTTTGTTTATCTTCCCCTTGATACTCTTTAATGCCTCCGCCTCAACCCTATTCTTAAAACAAATAATTCTGTGAAGTTTCCCCCTTAACCAAGCCTTATATGCATCCCATATAACATCCAATGTCGTAGAGCCAGTATTCAATGAGAAAAATTCCAGAGAGGAAGCCTGCACTGCCTCAATGACCTCAGGATCAAGAAGCTTGGCCCTATTCAGAGTCCATATCAGCGGCTGCCGCTGCAACTCTTTGCTCTGATATGTAAATTGTAGAGGTGCGTGATCGGAAAGGTGGCTCGGCAAAACTGATATCCGCCTTAGGTTATCTGATGATAGTCTATCTGAGAAGACATAGTCGATCCTTGAGGAGTGACTATGCTTTTTGCTATAGAATGTAAAACCCTGTTGATCACCTCTTTTGGCCCTCCATAGATCGATCAGATCCATATCGTGCATCATATTCAATAACGCTCGACGTATCTTTACTGCTCCTACATAGTGGCTCAAATTGGATCTATCTTTTAACGGATCCAACAAAACATTGAAGTCGCCCTCGATAACATAGGGCGGTGGTTCCAACATCAATATTGACTGTAATTTGTATATGTAGGTCGGATCGTCCATGTTAGGGCCATAGAAAGAGGCACATATTAAATCTGCGTTCTCAAATGCTAATTGAGCTCCCAACCACCTTCCAGTGGAATCCGATTGTATTTTTTTGATAGCGCAGGGAGCTCCTTGTTTAATTAAGATTGCCACCCCTCTACTTTGAGATATCTGATGTGACGCACTGAAGCATTTAACCCAAGGAACCTTAGAGAAAATTGCACTACTTTCCTCAAAACTCAAATGGGTCTCTTGCAACATACAGACTTTGGCAGTTGAAAGCTCTAAATATTTAAAGATTAGCCTCTGTCTCCGGGGGAAACCTTAACCCATTGACATTCCAAGAGATAAAGATGGTCTTTCTATTCCTCAGGCCCTGGTTTCCCACCATTTCCTTGTTCTACCTGCAAAGACTGACACCCCTGCATGGTGTGATATTCCGTACCTAAGGTTGAGATGAGGTTGATTATTTTTCTTTTTTTTCCCACTGCTCCCCACCCTCGTGCCCCCCTTCCCCCCACCCCTGACCCCAGTGCCCCAGTGTTCCCTCGTCCCATGAGTAACCCTCCCTTCAATAGGCGAAAGCCTATTTAGCCCTCACCCCCCTGTGGAATGATATAAAAGTTTTTCAAATTTAATTACATTTCTGCTAGAAGCATAGCATACGGTGCAAAAGTCCCCATGGATCTATTTCCCTCCCCGCCCGTCTCTGATCTTTACTATGAGAGCGTCTGCCTCCTCTCCAGTTTTAATTTGGTACATGTGATTATTCCACATCACCCGAAGCAATGCTGGAAACTTCAACTGAGCCTTGGCCCCAATACTGTTCAGCTCCTCCAACCTTTTCCCCAGCTCCCACTGTCTCGTTGCTGTTGTATGTGAGATATCTGATCTTATTTGGAAAGTGAAAGGATTAGAGCTATTTAAAAGTATGGAGCCTTCTTTCAAAGCAGAAGACAAAATCTGCTCCTTGACAGAGTATGTTAAAAAATTAACTAAGATCTTCCGGGGTTTCTATTTCGCGGGAGTTCCTTCTAAAGGGATAACGATGCACCCTCTGAATATCATGTACAAGGTCTACTTCTGGCGAATCTTTTAGCACTGTACCCTTCAAGGGAGATATTACAAATCCCTTGATGTCAGCCCCCTCCAAGGCTTCCGGAACATTCAAGAGTCTCAAGTTGTTCCTGCGCGAATGGTTTTCTAAGCGCTCAAGATCTTCTTTTAGTTCTTTGTTCTGGGAAGACAGCTTGATTACCTCCACTTCAGTAGCACGCATAGATTCCTTAATTTGAGGGATTTCCATCTCAATTGCCTCAGTTCTTAGAGTGACCTCATCCAGTCTCTTGGCTAGCGCTTCGCATGATGCTTGAATTGCTGCCTGATTGGCCTCAGAAGTTAAAAATCTGTTAGTCATTTCCGCTTGGTTGGCCACAGACACTGTAAATCTGCTGGTGATTTCATCCTTCATACAAGAAGTATATCAGCCAGTGAGCGTGAGGTTGTACCAGATTTATCTGCTATGTCCTCCGTGCCCGCATTCTCAGTGGTAGCAGAGTAATGTGCTTGATCTAGTTGCGCTGCGTTTGAAGCATTGATAGCTTTTGTTGATTCCATAGATTCCATAGAGATGTTTACTGTTTCATCTGCCACTAGTACTGAATATCTATTTGACAGGCTAACTGCTGGATGCATCGTGACCTTCACCGAATCTGATGGCTTGTCTGAGCTCCCTTCTTTAGCAAGATTCGACATAGTGAGGGCCCCCAACGAATCCCCCTGTATTGGTGTTCCTATAGCGTTTACTATAGCGGTGGGCTGGGTAGACTGGAGAGAGCAGGTGGTAGTGCTAGTGGTGGACATAACTTTATAAAAGCTTTTGAGTGAAGGGGTTACTTTTATTTTAGGGGTAGCTCCCTTTGTACTTTTACCTATGCCCTTACTTTTAACACTTTTAACGCTTATGTACTCGTCAGAGGTATTCTCCTTAGCTTTGCCCCGTTTTACACGAGCCCTTACTTCAGAAACTGGAGGAGAGATGCGCACAGGGCAGACAGGCTTCCCTTTAGCTGGATCAAAAACTGTCCTGGCGCGTAATGCGTATCTGTTTATTTTAAAGTCAGAGCTCTTTTCTTTGCTACCAGGGCTACCAGGGCTAACCACACTGCCTATGCCAGCACCACCACCAAGTGCTCCTTCTATATCCATACACCTAGTTAGTGCTCTGATAGTCTTTGCCTCTATTCCTTGTGGCACATTTAAACCCCCATAATAAAAAGCATGTACACCGCAATGAAGTTGATCCCCCTTCTCGTGTTTCCCAGGGCTGATGTCCTCGCTGTCCCCACTGGGCGGAAAAAGTAAAGATTGCCGATTCCCTACCTTAATAGCGTCATCTGCTTCACAACTCACTCCGTTCTCGTTCTCGATCTCACCCGTGGCAACAGCCCCCCTCAACGGCTCAATCCAACTGACACCCCCGCTGGCTCTCCCTCCTACGATCCGGAACAGAAGCAAAGCGGAGTTGTGCCTCTTCCGCGTTCGAGCCGCCTCTTCCCAGCGCCAGCGTCAATCACAGCAAACGCTGTCCTGCTCGCTCCTCTCGCTGCCCGCGCCAAAGATCTGCGGGGAGCCAGGAAAAGCCCGAACCAACTCCGGGGGCATGCCCAGCAAGGATTTCGAGGTATTCTCGAGACGGGGGAGGGAGGGGGGGGGCTAAAAGGGAAGCACCGGTATACGCATTTTTTGTAAAGTAACTAGCAAAACTGGCCGAAAATCATTGAACGACAGGGGAGCTGGGCCGCGGCCGTTTAGCTAGCGGCCGCCATGTTCCAAGAAAGAAAGAAAGAACTTGAGCCTTCCTTTCCCTACTGTTGCCTACGTTGAAGTGGAAATAATAAATCTAACCCATTTAAAGTCTAACACTTTCTGTACTGTTGCTTAGCCTGGAGTGGGAATAGTAAATCTGGTTCTTCCAAAGTCCAGCACTTTCCCTATGGCTGCTCAGATTAGAGTGGTAGTGGGGAATTTTAACTCTCCAATTCTAACTTTTTGTATTTGATAAAAACGTTAGTATTGTCAACACAATCAAGCACTTGGGGAAAATGTGCAACTGCAAAAAATTTAATTATGATTTTTTTCCAACTCTCCAGGGGTGCTACGGAAAGAAATGTGGGTATTAATTTGAGACAAGATTGCCTCCAGAGATTTTTGGAAATCCTAGATAAGCTGCTTTATGAAATGCCATCTGCAACTGCCACAGTGTGTTGGGAGCTACCAGAAGCTAATAGATGTAAACACACTCAATACCTAAAAAAGTGTAGGTATTGCTGACCTTTGCAGGAAAGGCTTACCTATTAGAGGGTCCAATTCATTACTCAAGCTAAAAATAACCTCTCTGGTAAAGCTTTGTCTCGCTCATTAGTTTGGCCAAACAAAGTTACCCTCTGACTGAATATGATTTCTCTCCTCCTCCTACTCTTCTGAGCTCTCAGATTTCAGATCCTCCTCACTACTAGGGCTAGGCAGAATTGTTATAAGGGCGATACGAGGAATTATGGAAAAAAATGTGTGAAAAATAAGCGCATGTCCTGAGGGTCCGTGCGCCCGGGACAGGGGTCCCTCGTGCCCGGGCAAGCTCCCGGATCTCCCCGGCCTGGCTGGGTTGAGAAGCAGGGTCCGGCCTCGGGGCATGGGTTTCGGTCAGGCCCTGGGGTGTGGGAGCCCCCGTCTTGCGGCCTGCCAAATGTCCATCTGCCTGGGACAAGGGTCCCTGGTGCAGAGCCCCGGAGCCCTGCAAGGGTAGGCGGGAGCCCTACCGATATGGCTTGGCTCAGGCGGGCAGATGAGAGTCCTTTCGGTACCGGCCATCTGGTTGCACTTTTCCCCTCGGCCATCTGGTCGCACGATATGCCCGTACAACACCTCCCCTCCATCTGCTCCCTCCTCCACCCCACCGCGTGTCAAAGTCCCCGGGACGGGCTCCATGGGTCCCGGGAAGTCGTACCCCGGGACCCATGGAGCTCCGGTTGTCCTCCCTGTGCCTGAGGCCAAGCCGGGTCCCTGAGCCCCCCAGTACACAGAGCTCCTGAGCCCTGCCTGGGCAGGCGGGAGCCCTACCGCGAAGGCTCGGGGGGGCAGATGGGAGTCCTTCGGATCCCGACCATCTGGTCGGACCTTTCCCCTCGGCCATCTGGTCGCACACAATGCTTTCCAATGGGGCGACCAGATGGCCAGGCCACCCTGGAAGTCCTGATGTGGGCTCATTCGCCTCCCTGATCCCAGAAAGAGGGGTAGCCTTCCTCCAGATTAGTAGGGGCAGGGTATGCCGGAACACCCCTCCTGGGCTGGCAGTTCTTTGCCGGGGACCAGATGGGCTATGCCTGGACAACACCTTCCCCCCGTCCTGGGGCTCCCTCCTCCGGCCCACAGCCTGAGGGCCCGGTGATGGGTGGCCTCCCCACCCAGGTCTGTGTCCTCGGTCCTGCCATGTGGCAAAGTGCCCGGGATGGGGGCCCGTGGAGGCTTCCCCTGCTCCTCTGGGCCCGGGAACCCCGGCTGGGTCCCGGGGCCCCATCCCCTGGCCTGCTGCTCTGTCAACGGTCCAGGACTAGGGTCCGTCGGTGCCGTGCAGGCCTCCCATGCTTCTCAAATTGTCCGGGGGCCCCGGGTCGGAGGGCCTGTTGGGTCCCCCTTGCATCCTTTATGGCTTTGGCCCTCTCACTCTTTAGTTGGGGCACAGGGTGACCAGATGGCTTCCCTTTCGAGCCCGGCCATCTGGTCGCACCTTTACCCTCAGCCATCTGGTCGCACACAATACCTTCCAATGGGGAGGCCAGATGGTCGGGCTTCCCTGGAAGTCTTGATGAGGGCTCATTTGCCTCCCCGATCCCAGTGAGGGCTCCAGGAGGTCGGGCACATTCGCGGCTTGGGTCCCCTCTGTCACCTTGTGTGCATGGATTACAAGAAAAGGGGGTCATTCTCCTCCGGCTTAGTAGGGAGAGGGTTAGTCGGACCTCAGTGTGGATTCTGAGACAGGGGAAGGCAGCACCCTGGCCAGCCCACCCGGGCCTCCAAGGGGCCTCTCAACCCCATGATGTGCAGTGATGGAGATGGAGGAAGGCAGCACCCCGGCCTGCCCTGCCTGCAACCCCAGGGGTAGGTGCATGCCCAGGCCCCAGGGGCCCGGGTATGCACCTGCCTCTCAGCCCCTTCCCAATGGTAATTTTTCTCTGAGTTTTCTCAGTAAGACCTCCGTGAGGTCCAGTGATGCTGAGACAGGGGAAGGCAACACCTGGGCCTGCCCGCCGGGGCCCCCAGGGGCCTGGGTACGCATCTGCCGCTCAGCCCCTTCCCGATGGTCGTTTTTCTTTGAGTTTGCTCAGTCAGACCACCGTGAGGTCCGGCGATGCTGAGATGGGGGAAGGCAGCACCCAGGTCCACCTGCCGTGGCCCCCAGGGGCCCAGGTATGCACCTGCCTCTCAGCCCCTTCCCAATGGTCGTTTTTCTCTGAGGTCGCTCAATCAGACCTCCGTGAGGTCCGGTGATGCTGGGGCTTGTAAGCCTGGCTGGTGTATCAGCTGCCCCCTCCTCTCTGGAAATGGGCTCCCACACTGCGGGGCCCGGCCACTGGTCTTATGCGCCTCAGGGCGCAGGAAGAATGCGGCTTGTAGGTCTGGCCGGTATGTCAGCTGCCCCCTCCTCACTGAAAACTGGATCCTTTGTCATTTCTCACACTATAATTTACTCTTCCATTGTCATTACTCTCACCATTCCCAGCCCTTACAACTCTCTCACAATTCCACTATTTGTCCTTCTGAAACCATCACAGCAGAGCAACACACATTTAAGATTTTAACTAGACTACCAAACTTCAACTCTCCTTTGCAAACATGTCCAGCTTTTCTCACACGTACATCACCCACACAGAAAACACAACCTTTTACTCTAAGTTTGTTTTTCATCATAGTACTTCTTTTGTTTTTCTCGTGAAATGACAACCTTCCTCCTAAAACCAGTATCAAGCTCTTTGAAGGACTTAACTTTTATTAACCATTTCAATATCCAAGCTGGAACAAAACTAGTAGTGCTATGTTCCCCAACCTAGGCCTAAGTAGCAAAGCAACCTTTTGCTTACATTTGTCCAACCTTGCTCTGCTTAACAGTTCTAACACTGACTTTTCACTCAGTTATGTGCTGAATAATTGACAATTGGCTTCCATGAAACTAGCCTCATTTATTATGCATGAGGATTCTTAGTAAAGTCTCCTGCACATGACATACATAACAGGATTAACATACTCTGTACGAAAGTCATGGCTATCTTCATACTAGGGTGACAAAACTACTTTGCATAGTTGCAATTATTGATATAGGCTCATTTCCATAATTGTAGTCACAAAATATTGATTGCGGTTGAAACCCTAAGGCTATCTTTGTGGTATTAAAGAACCACACCATCACAAGGTAACTAGAGGAGACGCTTCCACTATGACACAAGACACCGAGGTCCCTGCACACTAAGGCTTCAACACGCAGCAGTCTGACATGGCTTGCGAGATGTCCAACTCAAGACCAAGAAGGGGTCTTTCGTTCTCTCCCATCAGGCAATGGGATTGGCTCTTTCCTAGGGGATTCTTGGCTTTACACTCACATACATGCTAGATGCACTCAGGTACACTAAGGTAGGGTCTGCATCATAGGCGTAAGCTTGATTACTGTCATAATTATAAGCCTGCATATATTCACTGTTTTAGCACCATGGTAGAATTCTACCTTCTGTTCACTCTATTGGTGCTTGTAATCTTTTACATTTGTTTCTGTCTAATGATTGTTGCAGCAAACATGTTTTATACTAGAATGACGCTGGTTCAATAAAATGCTTATTGAAAACGTTCCCAATGTTTATTTGTGTATCTCTCTGAGACTAAGTAAACATGATTGAATGAGCGAAAAGTACTTTACTGTTACCAAGATCCCTAAAGGGTCAAGGGTTGTCATGTTCAATGGTTACCAGAAACTATTCGCTCCTTTGTAAGGTTCAAGGCTCATTGGTAAGGTTCGGGGAATTATAGTGGCACTGTGAGCTACCTAATCTAAAAGCTGACATATCCTGTGGGGGCGTCCGGAATCAATCTAGACACCAATCCCTCAGTTTATGTTACCTACAAACATGCAGATCCTATATATTTTTAGTTACTACACAACAGTATCAGGCTTTCTTCCTCTCAATAGCTCAAAAAGTGAAAACCCGTAGAAGAATGTGGAGTTGTCCAGTAGAACCACAACATTGCCCTGACAGCATTAACTAGAATACAATTCTTGGCAACCGCCCAAAGAATGCACTCACCAATAATTCAATCAATTCTTTCTACAACCCCATTAGTTTGAGGATGAGACAGAGCTCTACTACAATAAACAATATCACTTGACTTAAGAAATTCTGACATTTCATTAAATACAAATTGTACCCCATTATCCGAAACCAACTCAGTTGGAAACCCTTCTTTGAAAAATGTGTCCTTCAGAAACTCAATGGCAACCTTAGACGTAACCTCTACAACAAATCTCACCTTTGGCCATTTACTACAATAGTCATCCAGTACCACTGCAAATCGATAGTTACTTGTAAGAAAATATAATGGCCAACAATATCAATGCTGACCATCTGGTGCAGATGGTAATTCAATTGGTTGAAGAGATGATGAGCTAACCTTGAAAGTTTTATCCACACCACCACATAAAACACAATCTTTATAATATGATCTATTTCCTTATCCATAGAAGGCCACCAGAAAAACATTCTAATATGTCTCTTAGTCACTGTACACCCCAAATGTCCCTCAAGAGCCTTGGCTACAATTTCACTTAAACTCAATGGAGGAGTACGCGTGTCATTCCTAAATAACAAACCATCTTCCAATGTTAACTCATTAGCAACTTTAACAAAAGGTTGCAGGTTACTGTGCAAATTCAATAGACCACCTGACACAGAATGTCCAATTACCTTGTTAAGAATGCCATCATCTCACAATGCTGATCTCCAAACCTCTTCTGAAAATGTACCACTACCAAGTTTAACTGCGGCAACAATATGATTTTTCTCATCTTCGTCCTTCTCCTTGTTAGAGGCATCACCACTTGCATCCCTTATTGGAAACCTGGATAAAATATTTGCACAAACATTCTTACCATATAGCAAAACTGAATTGTAGTAGTTTTGCATATAAAGTCACTGGCCTGGGAGTCATTCCAGACAACATCCTTCCCCCAAGAATGACAGTCAAAGGTTTGTGATCAGTCTGGGTGACAGATCTTCTACTGCAAAGGGGGGGTGGAGCTAGTCACCGTGTAGAATAGCCACATATAGCCTTGCTTGTTTTGAAGAGCCGTTCCCAGGATGCTGGGAATGCGGCCTGGATTTTTGGCTTCCTGTGGCCGCATCTCACTGGATGCTGTCCCCGCCCTGGTCACAGCTTACTTCCACATGGTCGGGAAGCTTAGGCCACGGTGCCAGCAAGTTTGTATCTACACTGACTGCCTGAGTCTGTTGGTGGAATAGGGTTGGGCTGCTGGAGCTCCGAAGGCCCCCCAGTCAGACGTGTTTGGCGCAGAGGCTGAAGCAGCGCCCTACTTACCATAGCTCCTTTCTGTTGCTGCATGCCCCACTCCCCCCTCCGCCAGTGTTTAGAGGTTTGTCACGGCCAGGCACTTGGTGAATGCCCTTGAGGATGTTGCTGACCCTGGAGGGGTCATGAGAACGGAGTTGAGTGTCAGGCCCCACCTATGGTTGCTGCTTTGCCCCGCATCTTGCCCTGACTTCCAAATGTATTTATTTGTGGATTTATTGAACGCATACGAATCATCCCCAAAAGGATCTCTCCGCGCTATATAGGAGAAAGAAAGTGAGGATAAGTCTTCAAAAGAGCCG
This sequence comes from Lissotriton helveticus, assembly GCF_964261635.1. Taxonomy (NCBI): domain Eukaryota; kingdom Metazoa; phylum Chordata; class Amphibia; order Caudata; family Salamandridae; genus Lissotriton; species Lissotriton helveticus. The sequence continues at coordinate 958,075,114 of NC_136061.1, read as the reverse complement.
TGTCTTCAACAATTTTTTGAAATTGGTTAGTTCACTGCAGAACCTGAGATTTTGTGGAAGCATATTCCAGTGGCTGGCTGCCAGATGGGAGAAGGCTCTACCGCCAATACGTGCCTTCCGTATTTTCTGGGTACACAGAAAATTAGAGTTACTGGATCTCAGTTGTCGGGCTGGCTGATACCACCTGAGTTTGTTCCTAAGGTAGGCCGGACCCTCTTCCTGTAGTGATCTGAAAACTACATAGAGCATCTTGAAGATAGCTCTCTTCCACACCGGAAGCCAGTGTAGCTGATGTAACAGTGGGGCTGATGGAGTCCTTGCCGGTTTGTTGAGGGCGAGGGGGGCCGCCGTGTTCTGCACTACCTGGAGTCGAGATAAAAGATCTTCCATTGCTCCCACCAGCAGCGCATTACCATAATCCAGCCGACTCACCAGGAGTGACTGGCTAAGGGTCTTCCTTGCTGACAGAGGGATCCACGGAAAGACCTTCCTAAGCATTCTCATGGTACTAAAACAGGCACCTGAGCCTGTCTTAACCTGTTCCTCCATGGATAGCTTGTTGTCTATCTTGAAGCCCAAGTTTTTCGCCCAACTCCTGGGTGCAGGGGCATCGTCCAGCTCGGTGGGCCACCACTCTGGGGACCAGATGGTCTCCGCCTTCCCAAACAGCAAGATTTCAGTTTTTGAGGCTTTAAGCTGTAAAAAATGTCTCCTCATCCAGGTAGCGATGTTGGCCATGCAGCTTCTAAACCTTGATTGGGTGGACATAATATCCTCCCCAATCGGGATGATTAGCTGGGTGTCATCCGCGTATGAGATGGTTTGAAAGCCATGACTCCTGATGATATCAGCCAATGGGGTTATGTACACATTAAACAGGGTTGGACTAAGCACAGATCTCTGTGGTACGCCCTTATCTACCTTAACTGTTTGTGATACAAACGTATCTAGCTGGATACTCTGGGTATGCCCTGAAAAGAAGCTTTGAATCCACTTAAGGGCCCTTCCCTGCACCCCAATCCCCCTCAGTCTGCCTAGCAGTGCCTAATGTGAGATGGTATCAAAAGCTGCTGACAAGTCGAGGAGGACTAGGATTACTGGGGTCCTGCTATCTAAGGTCATCCTTATGGCATCCGTCACCTCCAACAGTGCAGCCTCCGTGCTATGGGAGGCACGGAATCCAGACTGGGTGGGATCCAAAAGGTTGTGCTGTTCCAAATAATTAGATAGCTGTTGGTTCACCAGAGTTTCCAAAACCTTCGAGCAACAGGGGAGTAGAGAAATAGGCCTGTAATTCTGTAGAGCGTTCGGGTCCGCTTCCACCTTTTTTAGGAGTGGTTTTACCCGCGCACTCTTCCAGTCATTTGGAAAAACCGCCCTCTCCAATGAGATGTTATATATCTTGACAAGAACATCTGCCAAGACCGTGCTGAGGGTTGCCATAACAGCTGGTGGCGCTGGGTCAAGTGGCGAGCCAGATTTTACACGGCTTACTAGGGGCTCTACTTGCTCTCTAGTTACATTAGTAAAGGAGTCCAGCCCATAGGACAGGACCACTTCTTGGGGTCGGTTTCCGGGTAGATCTTCCTCCCCCAGATCGTATGATGTAGATCCAAAGGACTGATAAAGCAGATCGATTTTGCTGGTGAAATACCTGGCTAGGTCTTCACACCGATCCTGTGTGAGGGGTGGGGCTTCCTTACTGGCCTTGGGGTTTGTTAATTCTTTCAAATGCCTGCCTCTCTAGCTGGTGCATATAAGAATCCCCCGCTAGTGCCCTAGGGTAAAACAGTACTTTTGAGACTTGTCTGGCGCCTGAGTTTGGCTCTAGACGCCTGCTTGGAACCGTGCTGGCCCTCCCCTTTGCCCAGGCAGGCATTAGTTGAGCTTCTTCACCCTAGGGGCGATCTCCTTCGGTCTTTCTTGGTCCACTTCACCTTAAAATCCAGCTCACCAACCGCAGGCCTAGCAATGGGGAGTACTCAAAACCACAGAGAAGGTGTCATGAGTTGTGCCACCCCTGAGGGAGCATTTCCTCCACACAAGAAGATAAACTCGACACTATACTGGCCACCATTGACTCCACACAAGACACCTTAGATTCCAGAATTGACAAGTAAGTGGTGGACAAGGGCCTTTTACGGAATGACCACCACAAAATGGCAGAGCATCTTAAACAGGTTGATGTGGAGCTGGAGACACTAGGCCCAATGTCCAGGTGACATACAACTGACCTAGACGCATTGACAAGGAGGTTTGTGGTCCGGGAAAAACGCATTGAGGACCAGGAGGGCAGGACTTGGAGGAATAACATAAGGTTGATTGGCCTGCCGGAACATATGGAGGGCTCGTCGATGCTTACATATCTGGAGGACTAGTTGTAGGATATTACTGCACCAGAGAAACTATCCAAGCATTTCGCACTAAAGCGTCCCTGCAAAACCCGTGCTCTGAGGTCACCTTCACACGCTGTTGTTGCCCAGGTATTGTACTATTGGGATCGAGACTTTATACTCCGATAAGCATGCAATGATGGGCCCTATATTGTGGACGGTGGCTGTGCGGTGACAGAGGGCTGCTTTTATGGCTGCGAAGAGGAAGCTCAGAAAACTTGGAATTCAGTATTCTCTACTATTTACTACCAAGCGGCACATCCAGCTGGAAGGGAAGCAGTATTTTTCAATACACCCAAGGAGGCTTGGCAATGGCTGGACACAAGCTACAATGCCATCACCAATCTGGACCCCATTTATGGCAATCACAAGTGCGGTTCATGCCAAGCGTGTCCCCACGCCATAGTTGGAGATTCAGTCACCACCACTGAACAAACCATATCGGTAGCCAGAAACAAAAAAATGACAAATTGCAGGACGGCGAATGTGGTCTACATCATCCTATGTCCGTGTAATCTCCCATATGTCGGAGAAACCGGACGTGAAGCTCGCTTGAGAATTGGGGAACACAAATCCAACATCAGAAACCAAAAAGCATCTGCACCTCTGGTTACCCACTGGCTGGGTCAAAACCACATGGAAAAAGACCTCCGGTGGTTCATCCTGGAGAAAATTGAGGCACAGGCAGGAATTGATCCAGTGAACCTCCGCAAAAAACGAGAAGTGTTTTGGATGTTTATGTTCAACTCTGTTTCCAAAGGCCACAATGAGGAATACCCCTGGCAAAATGCTCTCCTATGAGGCGTCGGAATAGCAACTCGCCGACCCCGATTTCTACAGAAGCAGCCCCCTGCGCCTCTGAAGTTTCTCATGTATGCCCTTCTCCGTTACCTGATGCCCTGCAGCACCTGGATGGATCCCCACTGATCTGATGTTGGGTCCCTGTGTTAGGAGATCCCTTGCCTCTGACGTTATAAAATGATGTTCCCTTGATGGTTTTTGATACACCCTAGGTAATCTCCCCCCTTCAAAACTATCAGGACGTTTTGAAATGGAGGTCCCCTCGATGTTCTTTTACACGCCCTAGGTAATTTCCCCCCCTCAAAAAAATCTAAACTTTGGTTTTACACTGTTCATTTACAGTGATTTTAAACCCGCCTTCCGGTCCCATCCCCTCATGGCCCCCATTTCCTCCTGCTGATGGAGCCTATTCACCTATGAGGATGAAGGGGACACAGCCCCTCCTGTGTAGATACTATAGACCGACCATCGTCCTGTCGGAATCATAATACCTCCCCGCATTGCCCTTTTCTATATTTGATCTTCGGAATGAATCTTCCCGTTCCAACATGGCCGCCGCGCTAAACTCCCTGACCCGGAGCAGTACTTGCAATCCAGCTGAGCGCACCTGTGCTTAATTTTACCGGCCGCCTCCCTACTTAAGCCCCTCCTTCGGACTCTTCTGTCCCTGTCATCCCGGGATTTTCAGAAGACGCCGCTCTGCGGTCCGCGATGTTCGCCCTCCTATGAGGTAAGCTTGACGGTAGCCCTAGACGTGACCGTCCCCCTCAGCCGTGGAACATATCCATTAACTTGAGGCTTCCCCTCTCCTATAGGATTCTATCCGTGATCCTTCGAATCCCGACCCCCCACGCGTCAGCTGGAGATTACTCTGCATAGTTCAGTATCTTCAGGTAATCAGAGCGCCTTAGACTGGAGGGTCTGTGTCGGTTCATTTTGACCTGTATTCCTGACGTGTATGTTCCGTATGTATTTCAGGACCCTCATTCTGATCACTATATCTCTGACCCATCACGCCAGCTCTGGTTGCCGCAAAGATTCCGCCCCGTGGCGCTCTCTGTCGCCCCCTCCATCAGGTAAATTGATATGTTCTAGCATGATGTTGAATCTTCAGCTACGCTACGCTGATGTACTTTTCCTTTATCAGTGGCCCCTCTTGGTTTTCTAGGATCCTTTGAAATACCGTGACTTTAGAGAGGACTCCATCTGGTGGTTGGCGCCTATATCTCCCATTTCAGGTAACCGTGACTCCTGGCCACTCTCGGACCCGGCTAGCCTGATATCACCCGGATTTTCCCGCTACACATGTATTATGTTCATCTAGTTAATCAGAGGTTATCTCTTGGTTCGTAGGATTCCTCGGGGCCACCCGATCATTCACGACCACATCCACGTTATATACTGAGTTTGCGTAGCGGAGTGTGCCCTTATGTCAACCAGGTAAAACGAAAGTGCACCTCTTGATGGGAATCTGACTTGATCGGTCCTTTGTTTGAACCCAGTCCTTCTGACATTCCCTATTTTTCCGACAGGACCGTCTTGGACCTTGCTCGATTGGCCCGTGTCAACTGAAGTAAACTAGTGAAAAAGGAAGTTACCCGTCAGCTCATGTCCCCTATTAGGTATTTTAATCCCCGTGTATTTTGCATTCTTTAGATTTAAATATCTTTTCCTTCCTGTTAACACCCCTCTGTACGCGCCCGAGCCCATTACCTACTGTGAACCCTGTGCGTGATTTTATCTATGACCCTGAATGTGTGATTCGGTTGTCTGAATGTTTGTTTGAACTGGTGAATACATCTCCCTTGAACTGTCTTGGATATTAACCCGAGTGACGCCCACCTGTCTGAGAAGCGCGATATTTTCCGTTGGATTGAAAAATGTTTATGATAAAAAACCAACTATCCTTTGGTATACTAGGGTTGCTGTTTATACTAACCAGGTACTCAGCTCTCTCAGTTAGACTTAGAGAAAAAGGCTTCATGTGATTTGTTTATAAATGTTTAGTAATGTGTGATGATTAATCCTAACAATGCAGTATCTTAACCTATCCCCTTTCACCCACAGTGCATCCATCACTGCCCAGCCCTTGCCCCTCCTGGTCTCCCTCGCCCTGATGAAGATGCAGCCCCATTAAGCTCAGCATCGAAACGCGCGTCGGCGTAACCCACTTGGATGGCACCTATGCAGCACAAGTTCCAATACCATCAACTGCTGTTTGCCTCCATACCTGTATTGCAGCCTCGAGTGATCATTGTTTAAAATCGTATTTCCCCAGAGTGCTATGTGTCCATGTAAGATTGGAGTATGAATGAGCTCAATGCCTGAAGCGGTGAAAGTGAATGTATGCTTTGGGTGACTGAGGGAGTATGTGGGACCTGCAACTATGTTTTTTCTGTAAACCCCTGTATTTAGAAAACGTTATGATCTCATGCCTACTCAGAATGAACTTTTTTTGATGTACTGTAAATAAAACATATGTATTTTTCTAGAAAGTGGCCTGAATCTTAAATTTATATACGTACCGCTCAGACAGGTGGTCTCAGTCACTTGTTATTTCTATGAAAGGATACCCTCGCGGGACCTCCTAATCTGCCCTGGCAGGGTTTTTGTTTTTCTATTCAGTTACAAGCTACAATGGGGCCTGCTCTAGCCCAAAGCCACTGACTGGGAGGGTTCGGCAGTGCAGGGACTTAGGCCGAGCGAGGGGAGGAAGTCTGTGGCCAAGCAGCAGCAGGTTAAGGAGGGGAGGAAGGGCGCAGTGCAGATAGTGGCAACGTTAGCGCGAGATGGCAGTGGCACTAGGGAACATGTGAACTCAGATGATGACATGCGCTTGGCCACCAGGAGAGTCTCTGGGACAGGTACCAGTCTTATATTGCCTCCGATCACAGCAGGCACTGCAGCTGACACAACAGTTTAATGTTCTTATATATGCTTACAAATCCTTTCTTGTTTCATTTTGAGGTTTAATTTCTCCCTCATCTCTCAAATCGGTAGTCCACTCCTTCAAACGTCAATATCATAAATGTGTAATATCATCAGATCACATTGCCGTGAATCCCCGAGATTCTGAGCATTGGCATAAATAAGAGGTAAAGAGTCAAAAAGTAGGCCAAAAAGATGGGGATCATCTCACCTTAAAGTCAGTAAATAGATTGTCAAATATAAGAAACACCAAAGCACACACAGTGGTCCTCTAATATGGACAAACGACTATAAGGAAGCACCAGCAGAAAGTATTCCTGTGAATAAAATAGGCAATAAATAGGCAAAACAATGAATAAGAAAAGAATATAATAATGATGACTGGAATTGATACGGTGTTCAAACCAGTCACCATATACTACTAATATTCCAACCACAAGCTTTCTCACCTTTAGAGAGAATCAATGACAAAGGGGAATCCGAAATATGGAGTCCCAGAACGCACACTAATTCTTAATTTCAAAAAGTCAGCTGTCAATAGAATATAAATGTACATTATAAGTATAGCGTATGTAATTGGAGAGTTGCACAAGGCTCAAAAGCGTAATGTCACCCCTCAAAAAAAGTAAGCGAATGTTATGTTGATCCATTAGCCCAATAGATATAGGGCAAACGGCCAGTATCGGAAGAACTAAGTGGCGCGGCTTTAAGCGTATAAAAGATCAGCAAATTTGGCAGTAATATATTAAAAACGACATCACGCACTATGACACAAAGCTAATTTTAGAAAGGCTTTATAGTTCAAATCGCGGACATAGTAGAACAGCAACTGCTTACCTCTTTATATTACAAGGGTCCTAAATGGTATGTAAAGCGGAGAACCCCAGGACATACAATAGTCCTTAGTTTCGGATATTCATCTGCTAATAAAGTGCAAATAAGCATTAAAAGTGGATCGTATTTAAAAGGACAGCTACAAACAGACTAAAGGTGTGATGTTACCCCCAACATTGTGAGAGAGAATAGTGGTAACTATTTAGTCAAGATCAAACAACAGGGGGCCACTGTCGACAGATCTACGTAGCGCAACTCTAAGTGTAAACAACAATAATATACAAACAGACCCATTCCAAATTGTCACTAAAAAGTTAATTACAGAAAGACTATACAGTCAGACACGATAATGCGGCGTCCGCTTACCTCTTTCTCATAAAAGGTTCCTAAGTGGCATGCTAACCAGAGAACCCCATCGTGCCCTGTAGCGAACAAAGCATATTTCAAACAGACAAAATAATATCAACTAATATAAATAGCGTGCATGTTAATATGACGAGCTCCTACCTATTTGCAAACGCAAAGGTCCCAAAATGGTGTGGTAACAGGCAGCAACAAAGTACAGGCACAGCGCCATTTTTTTGAGTCGATATTAAAGTATTCTCGAAGCCGTGTAATGACGTCATTTATGTGCGGCCGGAATGCACACACAGATTGCAGGACAGAGAACCGCATCCGCAGCGGCCATCTTAAGAGTGCAACCCAAATTTAGTAGGTCTTATGGTGGCTGTGTCGATAAGCAACACAAATAATTGCTAAGAGAATAGTACAGGCTCTTTTAATCAAAAATGCCACTAGGATATTATAATTGTCATTGAGACGCGGTGAACAACACAATTTGGATTGTTCACCAGTTGATATGTTACCCATAAATCGGCAATTACGACATGAAGAGATAAATTGAGTCTCAGACTAAAATGAAAAAAGGAGATGAATAGGGTCACAACGAAACACGAGGGACAGTTCTGTTGCCATCCTCAAATACTAGGGTAGCTTCACGAAGGTTCCGTATCGATCATATGTTGAGAAACAACTGGTATTAGAAAAAAGTCAAAGTGTAATGAATAATAATGAACGCACGAGGGATGGGTTTCCCCCCCAAAAAAAATCAGCCTGATCATATGACAGTCACATCTATGCGACTCATAGTCATTGCATAGTCACAGAAGTTAATTAGAAAACAGGGGAAAAGACAGAAAAGTAGAAAAATAGAGACAGAGAATGTGAGAAGTTGGCCTGATATGTGATGTCCACTATTCTAGTGGGCACCCTGTATCAGTCCAAACAACCCTTATGGTGATGGTTGTAAAGTCAACCTTATAGACCAGCTATCCTAGTGGTAGCATCGACAAAGCAGTCTTAGGCTAAACTCAAGAGGGCATGTGAAGCCAGCTGTTTTACCATATTTAACCCCTTTAATACCAAATTAAAGGACACCACACAGGTTATGTATATAAAATATATATGTATTTATTACTAAATTAATCCTCTGAACTCTTTTTTTTTTCTTTTGTATTCCTCATATACCAATGGATAAAAAGGGCGTTCTAGATGGGGAAACCCCCCTCTCTCCTGAATCAGTATTTTCCGATTCCGATGTTTGCAGCCCAAGGAGAGAGAGAAAGGCATAACCCCACTAGCATTCACTGTTTGCTCGATCCACTCCAACTATACCACACTGTGATGCCCTTAGCTATATTGGAGATTGAGACCCAACAGTGCCCAGGTGAAATCATCGGAATACATTCATCTGTTCCGCCATGCCACCTGGGCCGCCCAGATCTTATCAACATTCGCAGGCTATGTCAGACTCACTTGCAAAGATGATCAGTTGCAAACAGTCTGAAAAAGTAGGTGCTTTCTCATTCTTCCAGGCCCTGCATATTTCTCGCCTGGCCAATAGCATTACATTAAAAAAAATGTAGTCATCATGTCATCAAGACGATATTCCTTAATCAGTCCAAACAGAATTATCCTCGGGGTAGTCACAAGTTGTATATTCAATACTGCTGTGATGAACTCACCTATTCTAGACCAGTAATTCATAAGCATTGGGCAATCTACAAACATGTGTAGGTCATCTGCAGCAGGGAGTCTGCACCGCGGGCAGCAATGTTTTATGTTGGTAATTCTTAATAATTTCTTGGGCGAGATGTATACCCTATATAGAGTGAACAGGTGATTCCTTTTAAGTGGAGCTGACTTAACCACTGTATGCAACATTGTAAAGGAATTCACCCACAGGTCTTGGAGATTATTGTGTTCCAAATCAACATAGTCACACCATATCTTCTTAAGTTCGAGTTCTGCTACCCCCTCTGCCTCCATCATAGCCCAATACCAGAAGGCTAGTTCTTTCTTCCATGGGCCCTTTCTGTTTACTGAGTCAAACTTTGAATTTGATGAACTAGGCTCCCATGCCCTAGTTGCCCACCAGCCCGAAAGTTGATAATACTTAAACCTAGTGAGTGTTCTCCCTGTCAGTCTAGAAAGTGATTCCCAATCTATGAGCTGTGAATCATGTAGTATATCTCTCCAATGCGTTATGCCTTCTAGCCTCAGCGGTCGTGCTAATTGGTCTCTAAGGCACTGAGGTGTCCCCGGGGAGTCCCAGATCGGGGCCTGGGGGGCGTAGTAGGGAATTCCCAGTTTTTTTCTCAAAAATACCCAGTTTAGAGCCGCCCCTAAAATCTTTAGTCTCACTTTTTTGTAAAACTTGGGGTCCCCGAACTTGAAGAGAAAATATTCGTGCCCTTGGGGTATGCCATGTAATAGTGCCTGAAACAGACGGCCCAGGGAAGATGTGTCCGCCTTATCGACCAATAGCCTAAAGTTTTTTAGCTGGAACCAATGGCAATAAATGAGTATGTCTGGCAAAGCTAAGCCTCCTGATTTTAGTTTCCTCCTCAATTTCTTCCAAGATATTCACGTTGACTTCGAATTCCAAATGAATGAGCCTATTTTCCCCTGTATTTTAGCAATATCTTTCGAACTGAAAGTTAATGTAATTGAGTTAAACAGGAAGGTGATTTTGGGTAGGATAACCATTTTTATTAGGTTTACTCTCCCAAATACGTTCAGTGGGAGACCTGACCAGCGTTGTAATAAGCCACAGACCTCCTTATATACTCTATCTAGATTTATTTTAGATAGCTGTTTAATATCCTGGACCAGATGGATTCCCAGATATCTCATCCGCGTCTTAGCCCCCAAAACCCCCACCTCCTGATTCCACTGCATAAACTTGGTCTTTTCTTTATTTATTTTATATCCTGAAATCACCCCGAAATCTTCTGCCTGGTCAAAGAGTCGAGGGATAGCCTCCTCCGGATTTGAAGTGAACATTAAAAGGTCGTCAGCATAAAGGGCAAACTTTAGCGCTAAATTTGCAATCTTAAAAGGTTTAAACAGGGGGTCTGATCTCAACTGAATCACAAAAGGTTCAATATATAAATTAAACAAAAGGGGGGAAAGGGGACACCCCTGCCTGGTTCCACGAGATATTTAGACCCACTCCGTAAGAAGGCCATTTACAAGAATTTTAGCCTTAGGGCTAGAATATAGTGAACGAATTGATGTTATAAAAATCATTGGCATACCAAATGCAGCTAATACCTCCCATAAATAGTGCCAGTTAACTTGATCAAAAGCCTTCGCGGCGTCGATGGCCACTATGGTCAGGGGAGATTTCTCACTGATAGCAACATCTATAGCAGCTATAGCCTGGAATGTAAATTCATTCAGCTGCCTACCCGGCATAAAGCCCCTCTGGTCCTCGTGCACCACTGATTTAATAACTTTAGCCAATCTCGCTGCCAACACCCCCGCAAAGATTTTGTAATCAGTATTAAACAGCGAGATTGGCCTGTAGGACTCAACAAGCATAGGGTCCTTATTGGGCTTTAATATTAATACTACGGTAGCTTCCGACCAGGTTTGTGGAGCAGCCTCACCTGCAAGATGTATTTTGTTAAATAAGTTTGTGAGGACCGGAACAATAGTTTCTAAACTGGTTTGATATAGTTCAAGTGGGAGCCCGTCCGGCCCGGCTGCTTTACCCTTCGCCATTCTTTTTAATTGATTATAAACTTCTCCCTCTGTAATAGCTGAACCTAAAAAAACCCTATCTGTTTCCATGAGGTGTGGTGATTCTAATTGTTGTAGCCAATTTTTTGCTCTATCAGGGGAAAAGTCACCACTCTCTGCATACAGCTTTGACATATACGTTTTAACTTCCTTCACAATCTGATCATTATCATATGTCAAAGCCCCTGTATCCTGTATAGTTAGGCTTGTGATCTGATTTCTGGCTCTGTCTGATCTAGCCTTCCATGCCAGAAGACGCCCACATTTCTCTCCATAAGAAACATTTTGGAGTCTGCTCGCATCCCACCTATCTTTAATTGTTTTATCCAGAATTCTCTGAACTCTTTATGAGGTCAGAGACACAAGCACATACCAAGATACTTAATTATCATACAATAAGTTGCACAAAATACAGTAGTGCCCTAGGGGCACTTCAAACCATATACTAAAATAGTGGTATAAGAACCACGTCACGAACAAACGATAGGCCTAGGGCCTGGAGAATCGCTGAGGATAGGGAGCAGGAGGCCCACGGGATGCGTGTGCAGTGTCTTTACACACACGCGAGTTACCATAGAGTTAGAATGGGAACGAAAGAATTGGAAACTAGTTCTTTTAGGTCACTTCCGGATGGACTAGGAGAAAGCTACTGAAAACTAGGACACTAGGATAGTTAATACCCACAGGAGCACCGGAGTACTCGCGTTACTTCACCCACATCAAGCGGGTGCATAGGCGTCAAAGTGTGTCGGGTTTCGTCGCTGAATCCTATGGAGCCTTGAAGAAAGATGCTGTAGGCGACCAGGAGGGAAGTGTCCCGTTGGATCCAAGGATGGATAGAGGATGAAGAGTACCTGAAAGCAGAGGGGACAGAGTCTGGGTCACTAGCCAGTGACCAGGAAGGAACCAGGAAGGAACCAGGCAATGTCACGAAGCAATCAGGTGATGTTGTGAAGCTTGTCTCTGCAGCCACGTGGACCAGGAGATGCTGAAGACAACCAGGAGCTGGATACGGACTGTTCCACAAAGGATCTCGCTGTCGGTGGTGTCAGCTTCCGGATCGGAATCAACAAGCCTTGGCAAAGGCAACCCACGCAGGAATCAAAGATGGCTTCTGGATCAGACCAGGAAGGTTTGATGGGCTTCTCCTTTTCAGGGAAGTATGGGCCAGTCTGGAGCAACCAGACCAGTGGTATAAATTCAAAGTTTCGTCGCCACAGAGGCCACTAGCCAACGGGCAAGTGACCGGACAGACGAGTCAAGCAGAAAAATGCAGAAGGGCCCCACGCAGAACTCGTGGAGTGTGCAGGGCTGACCTTCGGTGCAGATGATGCTCGGGGCTGGGGCTTCTCAATCCCCAATGCACAACTTCAAGGGTGCCTCAGAGGTTGCACGGAAAGCAATTCGCTGGCTTTTCAAGATGCCGGTCCCACGTCTCTCGTCACCTCCACGGGTCTCAGCTCTGCTGTGGCTGTGGATCAGGCTGTTGGAAGTCTGGATGTCTGGGTCTTGTCAGGCTCTGTGCTCGGGCTCCGGTGGGAGCGTCGACAAAGCAATCAATGTGAAACTCCCTATGACACATGATAAAGATAAAATCCACTTTTTGACATACATTTTTATGTCAAAGAGGTAGTTTTACAAAGCACCCTCTACAGAAAGGAAACTGCCGGCAACGCAGTTCTGCGTGCTGATAGTGCCCATCCACGCACAGTTATTAACAATATCCCTTATGTGGAGATGAGAAGATTAAGAAGGAACTGCAGTGAGGAAGACACCTATCACAAGAATATCCAAGAAACTATGGACAGATTCCTCAAAAGAAGCTATGACAGACAGGTCCTTGACAAGGCAAAAGATAAGACGCAACATCTTAAGCGGGAGTACACTCTGTGTTATAAGTCTATGGCGACAACTGAAAACAAGAAGGAACAGACATTAGTTTTGTCACACAATACAATCTAAACAGTGGCAGGGTATTCTAAAAAAGAATTGGGGCATCCTGAGTGATATTCCTGGCCTGACCGAGAGTCTGACCAATAGACCGTCCATGACCAATCATAAAGGAAGGTCTCTGCGGGACGTCTTGTGCCCAAGTTTTGTAACAAATCAGCACGAAACATGGTTGCCACCTAAACCACCTGGTTTTTTTCACCTGTGGTTCCTGTAATATCTGTCCGTTTAGTAGAAATAAAATTTCACGTACAACACCCTCAACTCACACAGGATTGGACATTTTATCAATTACAATACTACAAATGTAATATACATCTTGGGTTGCGATGGTAACATCATTTATGTGGGTAGCACTGTGCGCCCTCTGAAGGTCTGTATTCAGGAATACCGCAGGGCTATACTTAATAAAGATAGCCGGTACTAACCCTGGTCGAAGTATTACGCTACGCTCGCGTGGTTTGCGAAGCTTGCGCTACTTCACACTACGCAAATTGCACGTAGCACAGTGCAAACACGCGTAGCGGTCTTTTTTTGCTTGTTCGAGGTCCTCAGTGTCAAGTTGACGACCGCGAGCGAGCGAAATGACATCCCGGCGAGACATTTTCCTCGTTCGCGATTGGCAACATCAAGTTGCCGATCGTGAGCGTGGAAAATAAACATCCCGGTGAGATCAGGTTTCTCATTGCGAGTGGTCGCGTATGCTCGCGACCGCTCGTGATGAGAAACTACCAGTCCGCATTGAGAAAGCTGCTGCTTGAGTAGAAATCTACACGAGCGGCAGAAAAGGACCGCTTGCACTGTAAAGATGCACTTTGCACTATTTGCACAGTGCGGTCAAGCATCTGGCACTGTGCAATCAGTTCGAACAGCATTTTGCACAGTGCACTACGCAGTTCGCGTAGCTACGCGTAGCTCGCATAGTGAGAAGTGCACTTCCCATAGCTATGCGTAGCGCTACAACACGAATTAAGCCCAGGATTAGCCGGTACCCTGTGAGTGACCACTATAAGGAGGTACATCCCGATGACAACTCCTTCTGGTTTCACGGTATCAACCATGTACCCCTGGGAGCTAGGGGTGGCGATCGTGAACTATTACTTAGACAGAGGGAAGCGAAATGGATATGTCGCCTTAAAGCCACTGAAAGGGGCCACAACACTGATAGGGAATTCCACTATTTCCTTGGATAAGGGGATATACTATGTACACTGATGTGGCTTGATAGCTTCTGATAGGGAATTCCACTGTTTCCTTGGATAAGGGAATATATTGTGAATACTGATCTGGTTTACCCGCTTCTCTATTTATTTTTATCTCTACAATAACAGCCAGTATGTATATAATAATGTGACATGCCAATTTGAGATACCTAATAAACTGTGGCAGGCAACACCTGCCAGCCTTTCCCTGTCCCTATTTTTCAAATTTTCTGTCTTTTCCCCTGTTTTCTAATTAACTTCTGTGATTGTGCTATGACTGTGAGTCACATAGATGTGGCTGTAATATGATCAGGCTGCTTTTTTTGTTGGGGGGGGGGAACCCATCCCTTGTGTGTTCAATATTATTCATTACACTTTGACTTTTTTCTAATACCAATTGTTGTAGCTACATTTGATCGAGGCTGCATGTTGCAAAGTCATCCTGTGCCCTGGCCACCCCCCAATTCTTTGCTGACTGATACTTGTGGTAACGGATTTTGACTGACCCTGGGCTCTGCCTAACCAGGCCCAGGGCCAGTGCTGAGCTGAAAGGAACACATTAGAATACAGTTAAAACACCCAACATGCACTAGGGTACACTATGGTATGGTGGGGTACACCTGTAATTGGCATGACCTATCACATAGGCCCCTAGTATATAATAGGGCAGGGGATTGAAACTACCTAGAAGTCCCCAGCACCCTGGGTATGGCAGTTTAGAAGCCAGCAGCTTTTTCTTCACTAGCATGTGTGCAGTGCTGAAGCCTGAGGTCAGTTTAAAAGTAGCACTTGGTGCCAAGACTGCTTTTAAACAGTAAATTGTGCCAAAACTTGACTTTGGTGGTAGGGGCACTTACAAATGGAAAACCTACAATGTTCTGGCATATTAGGGACCCCCAGGGTCTCCCCTAGGGATCCCAGGGGTGGGGGTCAGTTATCTATAAGGTACACCCTTATAAAATGAGTTTTTATATGCCTAGGTAAAGTGAAATTTCACATTTCACTCCCCACATTGTGTTAAAGTGCTGCTCAAATTCGACTTTGATGCTAGGAGCACTGGTTAAGGAGAATCTGCAATATTCAGAACCCCTAAAGTCTCCCCTAGTTGCACAGGGTGAGGGGGTCCTGTAGAAATTAGGGAAATACTTATAAAATATGTTTTTATAAGCCCTGGTGCTAGAAAACTGGCCCAAGTCATTTTTCCCATTGCAAATCCCATGGCCTATAGGTTAACATGGCAGGGAGTTATTAAAGAATAACTCATGATAGGAAGGAGATAGAGCTACCTTTCAAAATCTTACTAGAATGGTAGGGAAAATCCAACACTATTGTATTGTTGAATTTCTCCTAAAGTGTACATACAAGAAGTTATAAGACTTTCTTGTTTGTAAGTCCACATTCAGCCTCCCAGTGGTCTGCCCTGATTGGTCAGAGTTAAGAGAATTAGCCAGGCTGCTTTGTAGAGGTGATAAAGAACCCCTAGGGCTAACCACTCTGCTGGGAAGGCAGTGTGCTGGTCTATAGGAATGCCAGGGGGTGGAGTCATAAACCATGCTCTTCAAAGGCAGAGGGTGGCCTGGGTTTCAGTTTCACTTTGACACTCTTGACCCAGAGCCAATGCTAGGCTTAAGGAAGGTATGTGCAGATGGTAGGGGGAGAGTCCATGGAGATAATCCATCCCACGGGTTGTGTTTCCGCCAGTTCTTACCTCCTTGCTGGTGAATCAGCCATTTTTGATTTAGAAGAATGATGCCCTCCGGGACAAAATAATGCCACACTCTACAGGATGTGGTCTTAACTATGAGGAGTTACCCTGCTCTCATTGGTCAGAAGTGACCTGTTGCTTGACCCAGAGAATTTTGAATAAGTATCTGAGAAGGGCAGAGCCCTCCAGATCTGCTGCTTAAAACTTACTGAAGCAAGAAGTGCCCTGCTGAGAAGTTTTGCTGGGTAAAGATTTCCAAGGCTTGACCTCTATAGACTGCACAAAGTGAAACTGCAGGCCTGTGGATTACCTTGCTGCAAAAGGACTAAAGAGTGGACTCCCTGCAAGCTACAGGTTAACAGAGCTCACCTGGACATCCCAACAAAGAATTCCCAGCCTGGAGTACCAGTGGATTTGTCAGGGTTTTGTTCAAGTGGATTGTGGAAATGAAGTTTCACACTTTCAAGGACCCCCTTGGAGATTCCAGAAGCTTGGATTGTGTGTTGGATACTTTGGGACCCGCAAGCAGAACTTCAGGAAGGAGTTCTAACTGGACCCGTCTGCTGGGGAAGGCGGCACATTTGGTGAGTCTCCAGAACCATTTATAAAGGTGTCCCTGTCAGAGAAAACTAAAAGACTAAAAGGGGCACTGTTGGTTTCTAAGCACTAGAAAGTGACTAATCTTTAAAAATTCATATCTCTGGTTCCCTACAGTGGATTTTTTGTTTTGTTTTCGTGTCATTTAAAAGATAAAAAGATTACCTATTTCTATAAATTGGTGTTGGATTTTTATTTTGTGTTGTGTCTTAATTATTTACTGAAATGGTATTTTTGAATGCTTTACATACCTGTCTTTGAAGTTAAGCCTGTCTGCTTGCAGCCATGTTACCAAGGGCTGAGCATAGGAATACATTTCTAAGACCTATGCTGGGTCCTACCATGTGTTAGTGGCCTTATTGCCAGTAGCAGACCTACATTTGCCCATACCTATAACCCACTTTCCAACACCGCATGACTGTGACGTTATCTTGCGAAATGATATTCGCGACGGGGTTAAAATGAAATGACCTGAGTTATGCTTCATGTTGATTGATGGCTATCTGAGAATCTGTTCTTTAATCTGCTTATTAATATTAATCATCTTGATTGCGCTCACTCTAGCGACTTTGAGCATTGAATTTACTTCTGTGCACACTGTAAGATGACCCCCATGGAGGTCATCATTTCACAAGTTTTTCAACATATGATCGATATGGAACCTTAGTGACGCCACCCTAGTATTTGAGGATGGTAACAGAACTGTCCCTCGTGTTTGGTTGAGGCCCTATTCATCCTCCTGTTAGGTCTCGCTGAGGCAGCACATGCGCTGCGAGAAATTTAGTAAACGGGCTTTCAAAAGTGCTACCAGAGGATTTTCCTGGCCTCAAACAGCGTTCCTCTCTCCGCGGTTCAATTCCCTCCCCCTCCCCCACCACAGATCGTACCATTCTGCTGGTCTCCCCCCACCTCTCTATACAGCAGCAGGCCGTAGCGTGCATTTTCTTCCTCCACAGTTTCTCAACCTGTTGTCTTTACTTCAGACATTGCAGAGTACGTGCGCTGTATTTAGCAATAGTCAGTCGGTATTGGCAAGATAGTGTTATCATTGTGTCGTGGCACCCGGTTGCCTGCAACTGCAGGAAATTTTTCTTAAAGTGCAGTTTAATCATCGGAAGTCACTTCCACACCGTAGCTCTTTTCAAAATCCATCCAAAGCGGTGATGTTCCGTCTTTACCAGACCAAACAAGGCACCATAATTGCTACCCACACAGAAATGGCCTTAACGGGCTCTTTGAAACCTGCAGCATTTGCTGAAAAGAAACATACCCGTACACTGACACCGCACCAGAGTGCATGACTTTTCTTTTATTTACAATTTCAATACAAAAAAAAAGTATCCCGCTAGCAGGTTTTCATCCGTTCTGCATATCTTGACAAAAAAAAGACTTTAATATCACTCTTGTTCAGCCCTCAGCAGCTTGGCAAAATTAACTGAAGAGAATAATTATTTCTCACAGTAGGGTCTGCAGCCGTGTTTTATGACATCATTGAGCAAGCACGTGCTGGTAATAGCAACTCCCCACTTAATTTCTTCAGGAAACTACTTTGGGATATACGGCAAAATTACAATATCGACCTATCAACCGAGGTTAATTTTCAAAATACAAAAATATATGCATTTTGTCGTTCTGGAATCACAATTCTCATTAGAATATCAGGCAAGTAGTGACTATCACTGAAAAAATTTCCCATCGACTCTCCTGAGATAAGACATGAATTCAATATACTCACATACATTTGATTTTTGTAGATATGGATCTGTATGCTTTCAGATATTTGTAAATCCTATTAACATTGTAATTGTAATTAAAAATACATCTATATTCTGTAGTAGCCCTTATTTAAAGGTTTGCATGATTTATGGTACTTAAATTAAATTGATTTAGATCATTATCAGTCCTAGATAATACTGCTCCGCAACTGGAATCGCTAGTATTAAGTATTTTTTAGTAGTCAATTGTTCCCAGAAACACAGAAATCAAGCAAGTAAGTGTTTCGTTCAGAACTAATTTTCAAACATGAAATTACAGTAATTGTAAGTCGAAGTGGCGTCAATGGTCAAACTAATAGAGCAGGAATGTCCATTACCCTTTATGAATTCATAGTACCAATATGAAAAAAATACAGCAAATCAATGGCCCCTTCTTAATATGAGCTAAATATGAATTGTGCTAACAACGTTGGCTTTGCAGTGACAGACGTGTTGCTTGTTTAAGCCCCATACATTGCTGTGCCCCTTACTGGTATTCTGCCTTACTTGGGTTTTCCGAAGAAGCTGTGTCAAGACAGGATCATCAGGTCGTCATACATACATACTATTGGGGTGCTTATGAGTCCAGTGCTTTGGGGTCAATATTTCCCACACACAATAAAATCCAGGATCCCTCGGTTTAGGATTTCCTGAGCATGAAATAGCATAAATGAAACATTTTTCAACTGTACAATGGGGCATAACATGCTGATGTTGGTGGGTTCCGCACTTAATTCCACATGTGCAGACATTTTTCCTCCTGTAAATTTCATTGGGATTGGCCTGCCCTGATTACCTGGGGAAACGTGTTAATGCAGTAATTACTGCAAACTTTTAATATTGATCCCTGCAAGAGTTTGCACAGGAATCGGAAAAAAACAGGCCACTCATACTGAGTTCCTATGTGCAAAGGGTGTGGTGTGGCCAATAAGCTCCCCTTATATTTTCAACCGAGACCATTGAATTTCTTAAGAGATTTAACAAGACTCTTAAAAGCATGACTGGAAGTTATGAATAGCCCCATTATTCATACAGCATGCACTCTGGACACAAACATGATGTTTGCTACCTGGCCTCAGAGAAACAGGCAGGCATTGAACATTCTTTCGCTTTCTTCAAAAATAGGAAAAACAGTACATCCTCTAAGGCAGTCTTCACTTTTTAGGTCGAGCCTGGGCAGCGCATGCGCTGCTCTGCGAGGCATGCTGTATTCAAGTATGGACTTGAAGCTCCGTCCACTCTGCGTCCATATTTTTCATTTGCGTGTGTCATTGTCTACTGTAAACTATGGCTTCTGATTGGTCAATAGGCTTAGTATTTCCTCCTTAGTACCGCCTTGTCTTACTTTGTAACCTCCCATGAGGACACCCCTGTTACGTGTGCTGTTACTCGGTAGGCTTTATTTACAGCCTCCGAGCACTGTTTTCTCAAATCGCTTTGTCCTGCCCGCTGTTGCAGGTAGGACACACTCTCTCCTATCACTATTAAGACAAGCATTGGTATAGCTAATAGGTCTCACCGTTGGGACCTTATAAGTGTTTAGCCATGCAACAGTTGATGTTGTTGCACCAAGGATATTGTGCTGCATAACTAAATACTTATAAGGTCCCAAAAGCAAGACCTATTGGCTGTGCCAATGCTTGTTTTGTTTTATTGTGAGACTCAATTTATCTCTTAAAGTCGTAATCGCCGATTTGCTATTAACATATCAACTGGTGAACAATCCAAATCGTGTTGTTCACCGCAACTCAATGACAAATATAATAGCCTAGTGGCAATTTTGATTAAAAGAGACTGTATTATTCTCTTAGCAATTATTTGTGTTGCTTATCGACATGGCCACCATGAGAGCTACTAAATTTGGGTTGCACTCTTAAGATGGCCGCCGCGGATGCGGTTCTCTGTCCTGCAATCTATGTGTGTATTCCGGCTGCACGTATGTGACGTCATTATGCAGCTTAGTGAATACTTTAAAATTGACTCAAAAAAATGGCACGGGTGCTCGTACTGTGTTGCTGCCGGTTACCACGCCGTTTGGTAAACTTTGTGTTTGAAAATAGGTAAGCGCTCGTCATATTAACATGCACGCTATTTATATAAGATGATATCATTTCTTCTGTTTGAAATACGCTTTGTTCGCTACAGGGTGCGATGGGGTTCTCTGGTTAGCATGCCACTTGGGAACCTTTCATGATACAGAGGTAAGCGGACGCTGCATTATCGTGTTTGGAAGTCTGACTATCTTTCTGCGATTAGCTTTGTCGTGACAGTATGGAATGGGGCTGTTTGTATATTATTGTTGTATAAACTTAGAGTTACGCCATGTAGATCAATCGACATTGGCCCCTTGTTGTTTGATCTTGAATAAAAAGTTACCACTATTCTCGCTCACAATGTTATGGGTAACATTACACCTTTAGCCTATTTGTAGCTGTCATTTTAAATATGATCCACTTTTAATGCTTAATTGTACTTTATTAACAGCTGAATATCCGAATCTAAGGACTATTGTATGTCCTGGGGATCTCCGGTTAACATGCCATTTAAGACCCTTGTATTATAAAGAGGTAAGCAGTTGTTGTTCTACTCTGTCCATGATTTGAACTATAAAGCCTTTCTAAAATTAGCTTTAGTACCTGATGTGGTTTTTAATATATTACTGCTAAATTTGCTGATCTTTTATACACTTAAAGCCGCGCCACTTAGGTCTTCCGATAAGGCAGTTTGCCCTATATCTATTGGGCAAATGGATCAACATAACCTTCACTTACTTTTTTGGGGGGTATGGCATTACACTTTCGAGCCTTGTGCAACTCTCCAATTACATACGCTATACTTATAATGTACATTTATATTTTATTGACAGCTGACTTTGCGAAATTAAGGATTAGTGTGCGTCCTGGGACTCCATATTTCGGGTTCCCCTTTGTCATTGATTCTCTCTAAAGGTGAGAACGCTTGTGGTTGGAATATTAGTAGTATATGGTGACTGGTGAGAAGACCATCTCACTTCCAGTCATCATTATTATATTCTTTGCTTATTAATTTTTTTGCCTATTTTATTCACAGAAATACATTCTGCTGGTGCTTCCTTATACTCGTTTGTCTATATTAGAGGACCACTGTGTGTGGTCTGGGGTTTCTTTTATTTGACGATCTATTTATTGACTTTAAGGTGAGATGATCCCTATTGCAATTATCCCTACCATCTTTTTTGGCCTACTTTTTGACTCATATTTATTACTGATTGGTACCTCTTATTTATGCCAATTCTCAGAATCCAGGGGATTCACAGCAATGTGCAGTGGCGGTTTCTCCCCAAGGGCGTAGGGGCTCCGCCCCCGTTCCCAAAAGCTGCACATTGCTCAATCATATTTTTTTTTAAATACTTTTTTTTAACGTCTTCTAAATTTTGGCTCCAATAAATCAACACAGTGACTGTGACAGCAGCCACTGACTCTCAGCCTGTGTGCCCCAGCAGCCCCGGCCTCTCACCAATACCGCGGCTGTGAGGCATGTCACTGACTCCCCCTGGGCCCAAAGAGGCCTAGGGGGTCCATTAGGATGGCGGGCGGATTGTCCCCGACAGGCTGGCGGTAGCCACCGCCGGCCTGGCGGGGGCAATCCACCTGCCATCCGCACCTGAATTCCCACCGCCATATTAGTATGGCGGGGGGACCGCGGCGGACGGAAATACCGTCTGCAGCTTTTCTGCCCCGGACGCCTTGCGACCGGGGCTGAAAAGGATTAATATGGTGGCAGTGTCTATTAGATACCGCCAGCCATATTATGATGGGCTTGGTGAGATGCCTTTCCGTGGCGGCGATGCCGCCACGGAAAGGCATGCGGTCTTCACTCAGTGAAGGAGAGGTGGGGGGTGCACACAGGGGTACCTGTGGTACCCCCCAGCATTTGCATACACGAAGCAGCAGGCACCTCGCGGTGCCTGCCGCTTCGTGTATGCAAATGCATGCATGCATTTTTAACATTGTGGCGGGCGGTGCAGAGAGCACCCCCCGCTCAATGTTAAAAATGAGGGATGCGCCCGCCACTGTGGCGGGCACATCCTAATGCCACCATTAGGGCGGTCCCTTTTTCCGATGGGATGGCGGGCGGACAAAGTCTGCCCGTCATCCTAATGGGAGCCTAAGTGTTTGCCAGCTGAGAACCAGACAGCCCTGAAGGCTGTGATGTCATCAGCTCGGCAAAGACTTAGCTTCAGGACCGAGTCTCCACCCCCTGATGACGTGGAGGGAAAGTTAGCCCCGGGCGTTTTGTGTCCAAGCCCGAGATCGCTAACCCTCCACGTCAATCAGAGAGTGGAGAGACCCTGTGATGACACACCCTGTGATGAGTTTGGAAAGGGGTGTGGCAGGTGGGAAGCAGAGGATTCGAGTCTGCACATACTTGACCTCAGATTGTTTCCCGCGTGTCTGCCCTGGAACTTTCTGGAAGCCACTGCGTCAGAGATCGGGGACATGGACTTCAGAGACGACTCTTTCTGACTCGAGTTGTGTGTCCATAATTTAATGCAAGTTTGCTGCTTTCCGGCCCGGTGCCACGACTGACTTGACTGCCACAGGACTCAGAGGTTAGTAGTACACCTTACTGGTTATTGCTAATAATTGGTTATATTGGTAATTAGTAATTGGTGTGGTGTGTAGTCACTGGCGTAGCTAGTCGTTTTAAAAGTTTTATACTGACTGCCTTGTGATTAAGAGACTGACTCCCCAACAAACGAAATGTGCAGTGGGATGTGGAGAAAATACTTACAGCAATCAGCTTGATGACGTGGGTGAAAGGAAAAAATTGTATATAATAATGGCTGGTACTTTGCTATTGGCCTGGCCTGGGCCAGGTCTTGGGAGGAGTACGCTGTAATGAGCTGCACGCCTCGCTTACTCCAGCCTTGTACTTTTAATGTCATCCTTTCAGGTCCAAAGAGAGAGCACGAGCTGGACGAGGGGGGGCTGAGATTGTAGACAGCTGCTTAGCCCCTCTCGACACCTCTGCATGGCTGCACATGGCATCCTTATTAGCCGAGGACCACAGGCGCACGCCGCTCCACCACGCGTGTACATAGCCCAGTGCTTAATTTGAGCCGGTAGCCACCGGCACCCATTTTAGGAGACCACCACTTATTTTTCCTCTACAGCTGCCTGGGGGTGGACAGCGCACTGCAGGAGGCAAACATTATCAAATAGAAATACACGCGCTGAGCATTTAACATATTAAAAGTGTGGTGTCTGCAACCATAAACCAATCTATACCCAGCTACTCGCATTGGAGAGAGATGTAATTCATGCTGTCACAGCAGGAAGGCTGCCCTGGATTGACGGGCCAGGTAAAGCTTCGGGTGACTATGGGATCCCTGGCAATTTTTAGGTTTTGACTAGCGAGCTGCGCACTGCGCAGCTGCAGGGAAAATCTTATGAGAAGAGTAGGGTGGCTTTGGTCCCCGCCTCTGTTTCCATTGGCTAGCTCCATAAATGGAGGCTAGCCATTGGAACAGACATCTGCTCGTCATCCTGAGAGCAGATTCGGGGGCGTTCCGGCCATTTTTACTCATCCTGCCCCTTTCGAAATCGTCATGCGGCGGTGGGCGGTGTTTATTTTTTTGTTGCGTCCATGTTTATTTTGTTCATTCTGCGGCCGCCCGCCGCCCGCCGCCCGAGGAAGTCCAGGTGAGTGCCCATGACCCGCCCCCCCCTCCCGCTGACCGTGTGCCGTTCCCGCCCCCCTCCCGCTGTCCGTGCCTTTCCCCCCCTCCCTCCCTCCCGCTGTCCATTCCTTTCCCGCCCTCCCTCCCTCCCTCCCGCTGTCCGTTCCTTTCTTTGTTAATATTTCAGTCAAGAGGAGCAGGCAGGTTCAGGCACGGGACAAATCACCGAATAACTTGCTCCCCTCATTTCCGTTATCTTTAGCAGGTCACGATTTTATTCCGCCCCCCCCTCCCGCTGTCCGTTCCCGCCCCCCCCTCCCGCTGTCCGTGTGCCCGTAGGTGCTTGTTAATACTGGTGAAGCTGTGGTCTCATCTGCAAACCAGCGTTCACGCGAAGGAGCGGTACCGAAAACATGGCTTCCTACGGAGATAAGAACCGGAGACCCAACTTGGTGAAACGTGTCTTAGTTTCATTCATGATATCTGTCCGCGGCGCACGTGTAGATTTGTCTGGGCAGTCTACTACTACCGAAACTCACAAAAGAATTACTCCTGCCCGTTAATGTCATGAATTGTAATTGCCGTCTTTTGCTTGAAACAGTCGCGTCCTGGTAGAAGTCAGCTTGCTTCGTGATGCGAGGGAAATTCTCTTTTATAAGACCTATAAATGAAGAGTCTGTGCTAGACAATGCATAATCTGATTTAATATGCCTTTGGGGAAAAAAAATTACAATATGTCATTGTGCAATGTATTAAGAGGTTGTGCGTGGTTGATGTCAGATTGCCGAAAGGGACTGTATTTTTCTCCTATTAGTTCCCCAGTATTTGGACGGTATAACACATTCAAAATAGAAGTCCTCATTTTTAGGGTGTCAGAAGGGCATTGGTGCCAAGTGGCACCACGTCCTGTGTGACACCTCCAATCAGTGATGGCTGTCCAGTCAACAGTAATTGACGTGTTGGGATTTTTGACCCAAAACGTTCAAAGTTGACAGTCAAACCACATGTCCCCGAATGCAATTTGCTCTTGGCTAAAGCACCAGAACTATCACACTCAACGTGTGGCTACTTTAGTACTAATTACATCCTCAGTTCACCGACACAGACAACGCTTTTTTCCCTGCTCCCTTGTATACCGTCTTCATCAAAGGCCACGCGCCTATCCACCACTTATTTATTAATGCCTCAGATGTCAGAAATAGAGGGGCAACATAACTGCACCAGTCAAGGCAGAGATCGTACTTAAATTATCTACACTGTTTTTTTTGCAGCATGCTTTGATTTCTTTATCCAATAACAGTTCAGATTATTTTTATCTTTAAAAAAGCAACAAGAGGTATTTCCCGTAATATACTCGACTGGAACTGTTTTTTATATGACCAGATTTATTTCACCTGCCAAAGTCTAAAGTAGGGGCTGATGGGTGACCCTTAACGGCGTTTCATATTTCACAGAGTAGAGAATGAACATAATTCCCTGTACAGACGTCGCCTTCCCTAGACACCTTTGTAGTCCTTTTTACACCTGTTGGTTACCTATGCGGTCGGTTCATCTCTAACAACAGTGTATAACTTGCACAGTGTGTGGAGGGCTCTGTATGGGTGTGTGGAGGGCTCTGTGTGTGGGGGGCTCTGTGTGGGTGTGTGAAGGGGCTCTGTGTGGGTGTGTGGGGGGGCTCTCTGTGGGTGTGTGGCGGGGCTCTCTGTGGGTGTGTGGGGGGGCTCTGTGTGGGTGTGTGGAGGGCTCAGTCTGGGTGTGTGGGGGGGCTCGCTGTGTGTGTGAGGGCTCTGTGTGTGGGGGGGGGGCTCTGTGTGGGTGTGTGTGTGTGGGGGGCTCTGTTGGTGTGTGTGTGTGTGGGGGGCCCTGTCTGTGTGGGGGGGGGCTCTGTGTGGGGGGCTCTCTGTGGGTGTGGGTGTGGCATTTGCGAGAGATTAAGCAATTGGCATTGTAAATGACAATGCCATTTATTTATCGGTTTTCACATAAATAAAAAAAATGTCATTTACAATGCCAATAGCTCTAACTTTTCCAAAGGCAAAACCGTTGCATTGTAAATGCTTGTTTTTATTGCTGTCCCTCCACCACATACTAACCTCCGGGGCAGCGGTGGAGGGAGCACTTCTGTGCAGCACGGATGACAGGCACGTCTGCTTTTGGGCTGCAAATGCGGTAACAGCCTGTCCGGGCCTGGCTCTGTCTCCCCTTGTGCACCGAAGCAGGAAACAGCAGAACTGTGCTGTTTCATAGTAGAGGAGCGCACACCGCCCTGTGCGTGGCATGCACTGTCTGCACACACTCAAGTGCTGCCTGCTATGTGCTGCCTGCCTGCCTGTAGTGTTAAGTTGACCATTCTCTGTGTCTGTAAACTCATCACACAGGCCTGAGAGGTATGCAACAAGTGGGCTGTGTCACTCACTGTGCGGGCAGTATGTGTGAGAGGGCATGCACCCACCCCACCCCTTCAGACAAAGCAGAGGAGGGCAGGCTGGACCCTGAGAAAGCAACAGCAGGAGGTAGGAAGAAAAAAAACTGGGCAAGGAGAGTGATGCAAGTAATGGATGGGGGTGGGGGCATGCTGGGTCTGGCATCAGAAAGGGGGAGAGCAAGAAAGAGGATGGCGTGGAAGGGGGAGGAGGCAATTTACAAGGCACCGGGACTCCAGCCCCCGGACTCCCGACAGAACCGTATAAGTTGAATACCAAAGTCCAGTTAGCCCACAAGCAGAGAGATGTAGAAAGTGCAGCAGCAGCTGCTGAGGGCTGCAGGTCACCCCCGAGTCTATCTAGTCCGAGGAGCCGTTAAAGTCTCTTTTAACACTCCTGGGGCTGAAGGTTCTCATATTCCTGGCGTGAAATGATCAGCTAACACATGCCTTTAACACCGGTGGAGGCAGCGGTTGCTCATTAGCTCACGTTAGGCCCAGCCGTCCTCCTGGGAGGGACCATAGTGTCCATTGGGAGTGGGGTTGGGAGACAGTAATGGCAGGCCCAACCTTTACGAGAGCTTTTAACTACCTGCCGGCTGCTCACTCATGTGACACGCGAATGTCTGACAAAATATAGAAAGACAAAATATCGACCTACAAAAATATCGGAGCAATAATAACGATGTCAACAATATCGACATCCTATCTACAAAAAGGTAAGTACAAAAATATCGAAAAAATATATAGATGTCAAAAACATTGGGTTTTTTTAAATATCTTTTTTTATTAAAAGAAAAATGTAAATGTAATTAAAAAATACCTAAAAATATAATAAACATACTACAACATATAATATATTATTTAAAATTAATAAGTAATATACATAAATTAATTAAACATTTTTTTACATATACATATATTATATATAATATATATACTTAATAATCAGTTGTAATATTTATTGTAATAACGTATAAATAATAAAAAATATTATATATTACAAATTCATCTATACACATAAAATAATAACTTAAATAAAAATTAAATAATTATACAAAACAAATTTTAAAAAAATTATTACATTTTAATATTTTTTAAATTAAGTGTATACTACATTAACTAAAACAATACAAAAAATATTAAGTAACAGAGGGAATAAAATACTATTCCAACTCCCAAAAAAACAACAGTAAGGAAAATGTTGGGTAGCGTAGGGGTAAACATTACTATTCCAACTCCAGAGAATGCAACAGTAGGGAAAGTGTTGGATAGCGTAGGTGTAAAAATTACCAATTAATAAAAATTAATTACCAATTAATTAAAATTAATTTATAATTCCTAAAAAATTAATAATTAATTTAGTATAATTAAATTACTTCCCACCCTATTCCCCTATAAACCCACAACCCGCTACAGAAAACAGTTAATCAATTAAATAAAATAATTTACCAATTAATAAATAATGATTACCAATTAATTAAAATTAATGTATTATTCCTAAAAAAGTAATAATTCATTTAGTATAATTAAATTACTTCCCACCCTATTCCCCTATAATCCCACAACCCTCTACGGTACTAAAATACAACATTTACTTAAATTACATTTAAAAAAAATAATACATATTAAATATATAATAATATACATAAAAATCATATAAAAATCGATATTACTTACCTCCGAAATTCTGTCCCTTCGATATTAAAAAAAAATCGATATTACTTACCTTCTATATTCTGTCCCTTCGATATTAAAACATCGATATTTTTTCTGCCTACCGTGACACGCGAGTCACGTGATCTCTCCCATGTGTGGCCTGAGGTATCATGGATGCTAGCCGGTTATAACTGCTGGACTACGAGTCCCAGGGTGCAAAGGGAAAACAGGATTGCATAAGATACTACTCTAGCACATGCGTTCAGAAACATAAAGGGGACATCAAGTGCAGCCAAGATAAACAGTGCACTTTCCCCAGTCACCAATTACATACATTCTGAATGCCCCTTTGCTCGATGACATTTGTTTGGCTTTTGAGATACATGACATCATTCACTGGCTGGCCCCTTTAAGATTTCCCCAGGACTCGGAGTGAATGGACATCAATTTCCTTTACTACGGAGGTATCCTTGACCAGGCGGTCTCTTCTTCAGTAACCTAGCCTACATCTCGCAGCACCCGCTCCGCGGGTGCCGCAACGCACAGGAGTGCGTGGGACTCCGTTTACCAGCATAGCGGGACAGTAAGGAGACGTGGGTGAGAGGCTCGGCGGGGCTGCGAGCGTGCAGGGGACTCCAAGTACCAGGAGTCCCTGCTAGACCGTGAACCAACATCCGGTCCGCTCTCCCTGCTGGCCCGCCCCTCGTCCATCTGAGGGCTGAAAAGGCGCCCTGCACCCCTAGTCGGCGGGACATCAATTTACTTTACTACGGAGGTATCCTTGACCAGGCGGTCTCTTCTTCAGTAAACTAGACTACATCTCGCAGCACACGCTCCGCGGGTGCCGCATCGCACAGGAGTGCGTGAGACTCCGTTTACCAGCATAGCGGGACAGTAAGGAGACGTGGGTGAGAGGCTCGGCGGGGCTGCGAGCGTGCAGGGGACTCCAAGTACCAGGAGTCCCTGCTAGACCGTGAACCAACATCCGGTCCGCTCTCCCTGCTGGCCCGCCCCTCGTCCAACACGCCCCCTATATTACACCCTTGAACTCCCGCAGCGCGGGACGCAGCTCGGGGAAAAGACCGGGCTAAGAGCGGGCCGTTTGAGGCCGTTCGAGTACGGCAGAGTCCGGCCCGGGCCCACTCCCCTTGGCTGCTCCAACGCACCTAAGGTAGGCGCCATACCTCACTTTGCAATTTATCTACATTAGGTATAGTGAGGACGGATATAAATCTTTTCAGCCGACAGGGGGGTTTGGTACTTTTCCCATATGTCACGATGACCCTAAGGTCAGGCAAAGAACGCCCTGTCCAAATCCAAACTGCCAAGGGAGTCGTCTCAGGCCCACTAGACGCTTTTATCACCCGGGCTACAGGAATATTGGAGAAGGAAATCCAGATGGTGGAAAAAAGACTCTCGCTTGACCTTATTAGTGGAAAGCGCTCGTCGCTGGGTGGACTAGCCACAATCACCAGCCCCGTAGCACATGCTGCTTTTAATTGTGTACACTCCATCTCGACGAATGCCATTGTCCATCTAGATAGTATGGGGGAGACCCCCACCGTACGCATATTGGAGGAAGATGCATACAGCCTAGAGGACACACAAGCTAGCCAGGGGGATCACTCACAGGCTAGTGTGGGTCCTGAGCATAGTCAGATATTGGGTTATTTACCACTTAATGTTTCTAACACCACCGTGGCTACAGATTCCGCAGGTACAGAAATTATCTCTAGAAAGAGGAAACAAGACTCGAGACTATCGGGGGGGAGAGAAAGCAAGATTCTAAAAACACAAGATATAACTGACAATGGGAACCAGGGTTCGGGCCACCTCTTAGACTCCCAAATTCCTTCTGTATTTCCTAATGTGTTGTGCCCTTCCCTTACCACCTTGGGCTCCTCGAACCCCTGCCCAATGTGCCTCAACAGCGATGAAATATTGTTAGTTAAAATGGAGGCCATGTTCAAAACCCTTCTTTTACCCGTCTTGGAAAGGACCAGGTTAATGACCTCAAAAATAGACGGCATGGAGGCAGTAGTGAACTCAAACCAGGCCATGTTACAAAAATTGATTGACCACAGCCCTATAGGGGGGGGGTGTCGAAAGCTCCATCTTCTAAGTCATCTGCGAGTACCCTAACACAAGTATCTAAGTTGAAGGTCTCTGAAACACAAAATTCTTGTAGGCCCCAAAACACTAGGCCACCCCCCCAAATCTTACCCAATCCAGCCCCTCCCCGCTTTCAACCACGGGGAGACTTATCTGGACAACGTAGTACTTCCAACCAAAGGGTGGAGAGGCATAGAAGGTTTAACACCCCACGGGCTGACCTACCTGTGGAGGCAACACACCATACAATAGTTTTAACAGGTGTCGCTCCTTTAAAACCTGGCATCAAGGAGTCGTATGGGGACCTCCGCAATAAAGTGACCTTTTGGTTAAACAAAAATCGTCCCTTACCCCCCTCCTCACCGACTGAAATATTATTTGTAAGGAGAGTGGACTGGGTGGGCCATGGTACCAAGGATCTGGAGGGAGACTGCATCTTAATCTCGTTTAGGGACCCATGGGTGGTAGATACCATTCAAAGAGAAGCCAGGTTCGCTAGACAGGGGGACGTACAAACATTGGGCCTATCTTATTTCTATCCCCATAGGCAAATTCCCATCCAATCACAACCCAACTTTGGTCAATTTCCAGCTAGAAGATACCCCTTGGAAATAACACCCCTTGCCCAGCAACGCCCATTCCTTTTTAACCACTTTGGTCCCCTCTCCGACCTTGAGGCCGTAGATTGACATCATATAACTTCCTCTCTGGTCCCCATCGCTGAAGTAGCTGGGTACGAGACGACAAGGTGGAATAGGGAGTCTCCACATCCAATTGACAATCTAGAAGTAGGTATGGGAGGCTTAACCACAAGGGAGAATACTTCACTAGTATCTAACGATGATCTAGAGTCCATGATGGTTGGAGATTATATGGATAACCCAAGGCTAATGGAGAATAGGAGTGTTAGAGGGTGTATCCAGGTACCTCCCGCAGCACCAGCACCGTTAGCCCCGCCAGCGGCCTCCGCCCTAGAAAATCAGAAAATATTATCCTGGAATATCGCAGGGATCAAGGCACGTTTGCTTTCTGAAGACTGGATGGAGTTTCTGGATAAATATGACATTATCCTTCTTCAAGAAACTTGGGCACCGGAACCAGTCTTCAGGCTGGGTTATGTAAATTTTTTTAAACCTGCGATTAGAGGGGGCAAAGGGCGTGCCTCAGGAGGTTTATTGATATGGGTAAAGCAGTCATTGGGTCTTTACCCTACAGAGCTACCTGTACAGAACCCGGATCTCCTTAAAATTAAGTTGAGCAAGACCACCCACCGGGACCTAATCATTTTCAACATATACGCCAGAGGTTTGCCTGGTGGCCGCAGCCCATTGTTGTTGAATGTTTTGGACCATGAGCTTATGGAAATGGGTAGTGGGAATGTTACCCTTATAGCAGGAGACCTAAATTGTACCATCGAACCATTGTATGACCTAGGGGATAGTTGGGGCTCGGCCGAGGACGCTGTTTGGGACATCCCCGACTTGATGGTCAACAAAACTGTTAAAGCGACTGAGGCAGCAGTGAACTGGATGGCTCTTTGCCTAAATAGGGGTCTACGGGCTTGCAATGGCCGCACAAGATCAGATAAAGCAGCCAATTGTACTTTTGACAATGGTCTAAGGCGGAGCCGTATCGATTATGTTCTGTTAAAATTGGAATGTTGGCCCCTACTAGTGGACATGGAAGTGATAACGCGCCCAGAAAGTGATCACAATCCCTTGTCGCTTTTACTGCATTTGCCAGACACTAGGAGTCTGGTGGAGCCTACTACTTCACAGACAGGGGATGTTTTGCTAACTAATGATAGGAGGAGGTTGAAATGGTCCAGGGTTGTGGAGGACGAAACTTTATGGGCTAATGTCAACAATGTAGTCAAAAATTTGTGTAATGAAATGTTAACAATTGATTTGTCGGGGGGAAGCCCGGATTTAGTAAATGGTGTTATTGATCTACATATTAGCTGCTTCGACCATTTAAAGTCCCTACTTTCTCTCCCCTGTCGGAGTACTCCCTCTAAAGCCAACCCCAACTACCAGAAATGGTATAATAAAACCTGTAGGGAGGCTCATACTGATCTCATTAAAACTATCAAATCTTGTGATATGGGCGCAGTTAAAGCTGCTAGGTCACGTTATAGAAAGATCCAGTGGGAAGCAAAACGGGAGTGGGAGGATAGATTCTGGTCGGATCTCTTGGCTGCTTCCTCTTCTAATAATCCGAAAAAGTTCTGGGATTTAGTTAAGTGGGGGAAGGATCCGGATACGTGTACCCCGGCAAACCATGTACCTCCAGAAGAGTGGGTAACTTTTTATTCTGCCCAGTTTAGCGCCGAAAATCCCAAACCCTCACCATCCTTGGGAAAACCATCCCTGTTACATACATACAGGGAGAATCTCATATTTACAGAATCAGAGGTTGAACTTGCTCTAGGTTTGACCATGCGTGGGAAAGCTCCCGGTATGGATCTTATCCCAGCGGATCTGTTTAAATCAAATCCCGCCTTGTGGCTTCCCTACATAACAATGATTGCTAACTCATTAGCTAAAGGAGCCAGTATACCAAAATCATGGAAGGGAGCCGAGATTATACCGATATTTAAAAAAGGCGACCGGTCCAATCCGGGGAACTATCGCCCGATCAGTCTCCTTGACTCCATACAAAAAATCATCGCACGTATGGTCTTGGGACGTGTTCAGGGCTGGATGGAATCTGAGGACATTCTATCTCCCATGCAGGCGGGCTTCAGATCGGGCATAAGCACCATCGACCAGGTGTTCAGACTCTGTCTGATCTACTGGAAAGTGGTGTTGCTCGGCGGCGGTACCATCTTCGCAGCATTCATTGATCTGAAGTCCGCCTTCGATCTTGTGCCAAGGGACAAATTGTGGGGTGTTATGAGAAACTTGGGTTTACCACCAGAACTACTTGACCTCATAATTAAACTCCATGAGGATAATTATGCGAGGGTGAGGTGGGGAGGCCAGGGACAGGTGACGGAAACTTTTCCTGTAACTAGAGGTGTCCGTCAGGGGTGTGTCCTGGCTCCAACGCTCTTCCTCTTGTTTATCGACCAAGTGGTGAAGTTCTTTGCCGATACCCCTACCGATGCCCCTATGCTGGCCGGGACAAGATTCCCATTGCTCATCTTCGCCGATGACACCCTACTCCTCTCCAGAACACGTAGTGGTCTTCAGCGGGCGCTGGACCGCTTTGAGGAGTTTTGTGCCATTAACAATCTTGCAGTAAACGTGGGAAAAACAAAGTTCATGGTCTTCTCAAAAAACCGCCCTGTCCGGAGTTCCGTGAGTCTGAGTGGTATCAATCTTGAGCAAGTTGACACCATGACCTACCTGGGGGTCACCCTTGACAGCCGCTTGAATTGGAAAGATCAAGTTGGCGTACAACATCTTAAGCTAGCACGGCTAACTGGTTGCCTTATAAAGGAGCAAAAGAGATCTATTACCAAGTGGGTCGTTCCAGCTCTTAAGATCTATGACGTTAAAATTAGTACGGCAATCTTATATGGCGCTGACCTTTGGGGGTACATGGATCTCTTAAATCTCTTTAAAACCCAATGTAAGTTCCTACGGAACCTGGTAGGTCTACCACAGTCGTCTCCATCCATTCCCCTCTGCTTGGATCTGGGGTGCCTCCCGATTAATGAGATGGCCAGATTCAGATTGGTGGCCCTGTGGAGGCGATTGTGGACCTCCCCTGACCTGTCCTTATTTGCAAAAGAACTAGCAGAAGTCAGGTCAATTAGTGGTTCTGGGAAAATTCCATGGCTCCTAGCTGTAAAAAATATCCTACTAGATATGGGTCTAGAACAACTCTGGGTAGCTCCCTCCACTAATCCATTTCCCTCCAAACAAGAGTTTAAGGCATTGTATTGGGCGTCTCTTCGTCAAAATCGAGTGTCGATCTCCAGCCTTACCAGTCTCACGGGGAGGTTTCTTACTTTTAAGCTTGACCTGTCTCGTGAGCTTTATTGGGATGTTATCAATAAACCGCTGGACAAGAAACTCTACCACCAGTTCAGGGCAGGTGCTTTACCATTGAACACCTTTGTAAATAAATGGTCCATTGGTATCTCAGATCTTTGTACGGGTTGCTCGGGACAGAAGGAATCTGAGGGCCACTTCCTATTTGCCTGCCCCTGCTACTTGGTGCCACGAAACAAATGGTTAAAACCATTGTTTCAGCGCTTACCATTTAGAAAATCTGAAGAGGCCATTTGGGCGCTGAGGACTACTACTTCTGAGGTCTTTGTAGTGAGCCTAGCCAAATATCTGGGGTGGGCCTGGATTATCAGGTCTAAACATATGTCAAAGCTGTTAGAGCCCTCCACTACAGCTTCATAAAGTGGAAACCCCAGTTTATGGCTTATATATCCTATTGTACTGATAGCTTTTTACGGTGTTTAATGAATGAAATGGTGTCCCATTGATTGATTGTCATGATTTGCTATGTAATTGTCAAACTTCATGTTTTTACTAGGTTTCCCATCTAAGATGTTTAATACTTTTTAAATCTTTTTTTAACCTACTCAAGGTTTATTAATGTATGGTTTATTTAACAGCAAACATATTTGTATCTTTTTTTTCTGAGTTATAGTTTTTTTATATATGTATCACATTGTGTCTTTTATGATTTATCAAATCGAAATAAAGACTTGAAACCTGAACCTGAACCTGAATGAATTATTTGATAATGTGGCCTCTTACAGGCGATGTTTGCTTCTCAGTCAACACATCTCTGGATTTTTTCAAATGATACCGTTTTTTTGTTTCTTGTTGTCTGCTCTCAATTTAGTAGTTATGTTTCCAGGTCACTAGATGTATTGTTTGCTTTTGCTCTAATTCTTTGAAAGAAAGAGTATAGCCGTAGGTGGATCAGGCTCGCTCGCTCGCCACAGTGAAGTATGACAATTGTTTTACGCCTCACCAGTTTCAAATGTCACCTGCCGCCACTGGCAATGTGATCTAATGATATTACACATTTATGATATTGACGTTTGAAGGAGTGGACTACACTTGAGGTGAGATGTTCGCCTCGTTTTTACTCATCCTCATCATGATAATTTGGTTAAGGGTACAAATAGTCCTATGCAGATTCTTGTAGTTCCGCTTTGTACAGTTATTTCGATCAAAAAACAACAACGAAAGAGTGACAATAGTAAAACCAGGAAACTCCTGGTTAAACAAAACAGCCGAGGACAAAAAACTGTTTTTGTAAAAGAACCCTCACTCATCGACTGGTCGGTGACATGCTTCCTCATAGGGTTCCGCCAGAGAGGCCGAATGCCTCCCCGGTGTGCTTCTACACCTGGGTTACAGCGGAGCAGGATATGTGTTTGTGTGTGAAGTGAAAAGGAATGTGAATTTAAAAGGTGACTGGTTCTAGCCTATCAACTAATTTATTAAATGCTGACCAATGAGCATTAAAAAGAGTGAGACGGACGTGAACTGGTTCTATAAAGTAGCCAGTGACATCCGATTTCAGTGTAAAAAAATGGTCAACATGTTTCTGCTTGTATATGCACTTAGGTAAGCATTCTTCAGGACCTACTATAAGTTCCACTGTGGTATGCGCACCATAACCTGAGCAACCGAAAGTGGGGATGAGGCAATGACGGCTCCGTCTCGATACTCGCCCAGTGGGAAAGCGGGCAGCTGGGAGCTGCACCGGGTTTCAGCCTTCAGCTTGCGGCCGGGGTCTCAGTGTTTGGTACGCGGTTCACACCTCACGCCCAGCAGGCTGTAAAGGCTCGGCGGTTGAACGTGCTCCCTCCCAGCTGAAAGTTAGAGGGCAGCCCCGCCAGCAGTCGAAGTTTACCTTAGCAGCCGACTCCAGCAATCCGCGCCAGACAAGTCATAGTAGCTGAAAAGGTACGCAGGCCCACAGGTAGCCAGCTCGTTAGAATATTGTCACCAAGAATATTGTAGTAACGAATCAGAGAAGAATATATTAAAATGGTGTTTATTGTAGTCCAAGAAATAAAGACGAGCTCCCTGACCGCACCAGTTTATCCTCAATACAACTGTCGCTATTCGAAAACAAACATTCCACACGTTCCTAAAACGCATAGAATGCTCGCACATTAGCATTCTATGCTCCCGGGGCCCTCAAATCTATATGTGAATGATTCTGTGAAACCAATGTTGAAGCAGAATTGCAAAATCAAGTGTAGAACCCACATGCGGGGTGTGAAGACAAGGTGTATGAGGAAGGCAGAGTTTGAAACACTGCATTACTTAGTTGCACTTCTAAACAGACAAAAAGTTAGAATGTACATTTCCAATCTGCCTACGTATCTGTCATACTACTATCAACCCCAACAGTGCACTAACAGTGGTTATAAACAGTGTTTCCTGTAATTAGTTTCCTCTCTGTGTGGCAGGCAGTGTCACGGTTACCTGCACAATTTTCTCAGTGGTATCCCAGCTGAGTGACACATGCAAACGTGCTCTCGTTTCTACGAATTGGTTTTCCTTAGATTAATCATTTTCTGACTTAATTGGCTCAAATACAACAACTCAAATAGTTCAAAATCTGTAGCTGGTCCCATCACACAAAGGGTGAACACCAATGACACATTGCCTTAGATGAGTTCTATGGCCAGAAATAGTAGTGCTGTTTGATAGGACAGCTTGGGTGTTCCTCTACACATGACTTGATGAGTTTGAGGTATTGGAGGAAAAGCCCGGGGACACAGCAGAAATACCTGAGTGTCTGTGGTACTTGGCATCAAGTCACCACTTACACAGTTGGCGTGGCAGCCAGGTTTTTCGAGCTCTGCTGACGGATAATCGCTCTCTTGTTGATGTAGGCTTCTCTTGCTATGCTGGTACATCAGTTGATGTACAAGAGCAAGGCAATCAGAATGTTCGAGCTGCTGCCGCATCACATAATCCATTGTCCTATATGTAGTAAAATAAAATGCATTTCCCACGGAATAGAGCATAAGTTAACACATTTTCAAGTATATTGGCACCTTATACCGTCCTGCTCAATAGTTCTATAGTAGTAAAACATTTGCATGTAAAACATTGCAATATCGATGCTCTTTTGATAGTCGCACGACACCACACTTGGCGCATTTGCACCTTCTTTTTACAGTAGTTAATAATGCAATTTTGTTGGATTGTACTCACTGTCTGATGTTGCAAACTGTATCATTCAAGGCTTACTTTGCCTTGATGATATTCAGACTATCAACTTGTAGATTGCCCCTGATAGCAGCAGTAAACATTTTATTACCTGACCCTGAACCATGAACCTGATACGTTGATGGACCTAGAGGATTGTGTTCGCCAGACAAACCTTATTCCTACCATGCAAACTGGATTCAGGGCAGGGATGGGCACCCTCACACATATCTCTGCAGTCACGCTCTTAGCTAATAAAGCCATATCAAATTCCAACACCCTGTATGCATGCTTCATAGATCTCAAAGCTGTGTTCGATAAAATATCCAGAGCCAAACTATGGTCCAAGATGCAAAGCTGGGGAGCACCAACTAAACTTTTGGCAGCCATCATCAACCTATACTCGGATACGTGGGTCCAAATAAGGAAAGGAGATGGCTGCAGTATAACCAGT
Source organism: Lissotriton helveticus (assembly GCF_964261635.1). Classification (NCBI taxonomy): domain Eukaryota; kingdom Metazoa; phylum Chordata; class Amphibia; order Caudata; family Salamandridae; genus Lissotriton; species Lissotriton helveticus. Next base: position 958,037,407 of record NC_136061.1, on the reverse strand, counting down.
AAGATTGCAACATCCAACGGGCTAAAACAGGGGTGTATATCGGCCCCCTGTTTATTCAACACTAGCAGCCCGTCCCGACGTTGTCTGGGTATGAAATAGAATGTGTGTATTTGGCAAGGGCAATTTATTTTAAAATCTCGCGGTAGACAACATTTTTTGTTTCATTAGAATAGGGACGGAGAAGGCCCAGCTGCAGCCCTTGTTGATGTTAGCAGGCGCGTGTAATTGGTGTAGTGAACTTGAAGTTGGTGGTAATTTGCGATTTCTTAATGAGATGTCGCACAACTTGGGTGCTTCATACATTGCATTTAAGGAATCGCAAAATTTGCGATTCCTTAAATGCAATTGCAAAATAAGGAATCGCAAATTTGCGATTCCTTATTTTGCACTCAAATTTGCTACATACATACCATTTAGCGAAAATGAGTTCGCAAACGCCGAAATTCCTAACCCATTTGAGCTTCATACATATGGCCCAAAGACACCATAAAAGCACTTACTTCTCTGGCATGGCACCAAAAGGTTTCCCACAAAGGACACCCTACCATTCAACACTCTTCCAAACAAGCTACTGGTCCACTATTCAGATTTGGCACCTCACCGGGGGTATGAAGTGCTAACAAGTTAAGGTTGGCGCAAACTGTTGGAAAGCCTTCTATACTTTATCATTTTATGTGAAATAAAAAGTGTTTCTGAACTAATACTAGCTCTGAACAGCTCGAGCATAAGGCAGACTGCAGGTGAACAGGGTGTGTCCTCCTGTAGTGAGGAGAAGATGAACACCTAAAGAACAAGGACACCCTTTTATCTTCTGCTCGCCCCAGTGTACCAGTGTACAGTACAGTCCCCTGCCTGACCCAAAGATGGCTTCCATAGAGTTCCCCTACACGTTGTTTTACTTCCCTGGGACAACAATTGGACATTGACCAGACCATGATCCTATCCCCTGACCTGTCTACACATCAGGACTTGGAACCTGCGGAACTTACCCGAGAGTGTGGAGACCTAGCGATTTGGCTGATGCCTGGTGGAGCTACTATATAGCTAAAGAGAGCACTCCCTCTCCCCTTTTTGGGGAAGGATCCAGTATGTAGGCCACTGCGTAAAGGGAACCTCCCGCAACAGAGATAGGGAAGTGATACCACTTCCCCTGGGATCACAGATTACTGGACTTTGGACGTTGTTTTGACTCGTCTACCGGTTTGTGTCCCCGTCGCCCTTCCCCTCCTCTTCCCATGCGATGTCCTTCACCCTCCCCTCCTCTTTCCCGCCTTCATTACCTGTCTACTTCCCCAGCTCCTTCCCCCTCCCCATAATCTTTCCCCTTGCCTGCTTTTCCCCTTACGTATTTGTGCTTATTGTTTATCTTCACCTTACAAGTAACTATGTTGCCATGCTGTAATAACTGTGTAACCTTGGTAACGATGTAACCTGTAACTATGATCTGATGCTCATGTAAAGCGCTCTGATACCTCCGGGTCTAGCCAGCGCTATGTAAAATCTTTAAAATAAAATAAATGCTACTACAATACGATACAATGCAATACGTCAATGTGTACCCTGTCCGGCAGCATCTCTGCTTGTAGCCATACAGTCACTTAGCAGCATCCGCAAAGATGCAGCAAACATAAGTCAAGCACGTGTCAGGCATACACTATCTGGGAACAGAGTGGTCACACTTGATAAGTCTGACATATACACAGCACCGTTGTGAATCTCTCTCCCACTGGTCTCTGTAGGGAAATCCCTTTTCAAGTGTCTGGGTCCTTACCAACGGTTTCCCTGGATTATTTTCTTTAAAAAAACAAGATTTTAGGCATGTCCAGTCAACTGTTTTGGTTTTTTTGTACTTAGGAGATAGCATCCATTCAAAGAAGCCAGTTCTACACTTCCAAGGGCAGGCAGAAGCACAATACTGTGATGGGAATGTACACATTCAGAATTTTATGTTCCCCAAGGCTGCTTTGCCCTATTAGATAGATCTGCATGATTCCTGGACTCAACACTTAAAGGCCCAATCCCCACAGAGGAAGAAAGGGTATTGTCAATGCCATTGAAATTGTGGAAGAGGAAGGTAAGTGAAATTTACAAACTGTTAGACAATTATTGAGAGAACTAATAACGCACCATTTTCCAAAGCCTGGCCTCTGATAAATACGTAGATATAAAAGTCTTAGAACACTTGGAAAATAATTCGAGGCGCTGTAATATCCGCATTTTGAATGTACCAGAAGCAAATGAAGGTACTAATATCAAAGCATACATTATCCAACTCCTAATTAAAACCCTAAATTTGAAACACACGGAGGAGGAGCTTAATCAGGATATTCAGCGGATTCATAGGGACCCATTCAGGCGCAATCCGCAACGTACAAAGCCTCGCAAGATATTAGTGAATTTTCACACATTTCAACTCAAGGACCATATTTTAAACTTAGCTTTAAAACAAAAATCATTGTCAGGTGAAGGTTTCTCTTTTCAAGTGCGTTCTGACTTGTCGCGGGCGACCCTTGATAGACAATGGGAGTTGGGTCGAAGAATGGAGGCCTTTAGAAACCTGGGAGCATCCGTCCAGTTGAGTTTCCCTGCAGCTCTCAAGATTATGCTAAACAACAAAATGTATAACGTTCACACTGTTCAAGCAGCAGATGAACTATTGTTAAGTTTAGGCACCTCCAATTAATAATGTCAGCTGCTACTATAGCTTTTTCCATAATATTAACTCCATAGAGTTTATAGCGCTTACTCATGAGTGAAACTACAAAGGGGAGGGAGAAGGAAAAAGGGAAAGGGAGAAGAAGGGGAAAAAAATAAATAAATTTTAAATCCTACTTGATCCTGTTTACAGAAGAAAGTAAAATAAAATAAGGGAAACGTAACAGTCAACTTAGAAAAGAAGAGAAAAAAGGGAAGGGTAAATGTGTTTTTTTTTTTGTTTTTTTTTTTATCACTTCACAACCACGTAATGCTCCACTAAAAAAAAAACTAAGGAAAAAACAAAACAAAACAAAAGGGGGTGAAGAAGGAAATAAAATAAATTGGAAAAAAAAAGGGGGATAAATGGGAGAGTGGGAAGGGAAAAAAAGGCGTGTGTATGTATATATATATATATATATATATGTATATGTGTGTGTATGTATGTATATATATGTGTGTGTGTTTGTACATTTCTTTCACATTTTTCACAAATTAAATCAATAAATCAATAAAGAGCACTTTTAAACCCACTTATAGATACTACTTTAAGCTATTGAATTATATTTTCACCATAGGTTCCACTTGAGTTAGACACATCACTTATATTAGGTCCTCTACTACCTTAATTTAAGAACGTTCCGCCTGAGCCTAGATAGAGCTTTAGGGGTATCACAAACCGGATCCCTTCCGGTTGGATAATCTAGGGTTCCTCAGGGGTGGGGGGGAAATCAACACGAGGGAAGGGGTTAGGGGAATAAAAAATAAAATGTTTCTCATTTCTAAAATGGCGGTCGATAATTACATAAATAAAAAATGGGCTAGCTTTTCTTATCTTAGCAATATTAAGGGAAATGTATCGGCAGGACTTTCAATAAATATCAGTAGACATGCCAAGTATGAGCACCATTAAGATTCTCTCCTGGAACGTTAATGGCCTGCGCACCAAACCTAGAGCCAACACAATAGTACAATATATTCGGGATTTTGGTGCCCAGGTCCTTATCCTCCAGGAGACACATTTGGTTGAAGATGAAATTTTAGACTTGGTAAAAAAGAATAGATGGATAGATTTAACAGTCTCTACTTCTCAGATAGTTAATACAAAAGGGGTTGTCATTCTTTTTAAAAAAAACATCACTACAAAACTCTTGAAACAAAAGGTCGATCCACATGGCAGATGGGCAATCGCGACAGTAATGATTGGGGGGTCAAGCATTACATTAGTAGGCTATTATGGGCCTAATCGAGATGACCCATCTATTCTGGCCACGTTGTTTTCCGAGCTGTTACATTTTCCAGAACCAATGATAATAGCGGGAGACTTTAATATCGTCCTTGATCCGAAGTTGGATAAGTCCACTTCTACCAGACAACAGCTACATTCCAAATCAAGAGATTTTCTAATTAAAAATATGCACCAATACGGACTTATTGATATTTGGAGGGTAAGATCGGGCTCGAAATCTGGCTTCTCTTTTCGAAATTATAAGTATCGACACAGATCAAGGATCGATTTCATATTGGTTAACAAGTGCTTGGAAAAGTCAGTAAGGGATATAACTTATTTACCATCACACCTGTCCGACCATTCGGCAGTATGTTTAGACCTTGAACTACAGTCTCATACCGTGACAAGGTCTTGGACAATTGACAGATCGTTCCTTACATCCCCTGAGGATCTGGACTATGTTAAGGTCGAGACGCAAGAATTTTTTTAAACCAACATTGGCTCGGCGTCACACAGTTTAGTATGGGATGCATTCAAATGTTCTTTGAGAGGGATTGTCAAGAACAAAACTTCATACCGTAAGAAGCAATATACTCAAGAGGTTTCACAGATAGAGGCCAATATACTAAAAGCTGAATCATATTTAGAAAATACAAACAACAGCTCAGACTATGCTATACAGACCAAACAGGAGGAGCTCACGAAACTTAAAGGACAAATGGCTTCTGTACTAAATCAGCGAATCCTGCAGAGGTGGGAAGCTAGTAAATTAGCTAATTTCGAATTTGGCGAAGGGGCAGGCAAACTGTTAGCCTGGAAGTCCAGAACAGATCAAAAACGTAATAATATCATTTCTATAATAACGAATTCTGGTACAGCGACTTCAGACCCAGAAATAAGATTAGCTTTTAAAGACTTTTTTCAAGCTATCTATAGGGAGGACAATAATATCACCCCAATTCAGATAGAAAACTGGCTTAACAAAATCACCCTACCGACTCTCTCTAAAGAGCAGGCGAACCTATTAGACCACCCAATTATGTTAGAGGAGGTAACATCAGCCATATTAAACAGTAAAAATGGGAAGGCGGCAGGCCCGGATGGTCTTCCGGTAGAGATTTATAAGCATATTGTAGCCGATATCGCCCCTTTTCTTACCAATTTATTTAATCTGATACTGGTTGAGGGAGACTTCCCCCCTCCATCATGGAACAAAGCTTCCATTACGCTTATCTTGAAACCAGGCAAAGTAGCTACAGCCTGTGGCTCATATCGCCCAATTTCAGTCCTCAACGCTGACTATAAGATTTTCGCGTCTATACTAGCTATACGAATGGGACAGGTAGCCCCCTTAATTTTACACTCTAACCAGAAGGGTTTTGTTAAGGGTCGCCAACTCTACGAATTAATTTACGACCTTATAGGTGCAATTGACATGGCAACTACTTCATCACTGCCCTTGGCCATTCTTGCTTTAGACGCTGCCAAGGCCTTCGACAGGGTCAATTGGAAATACCTGTCGGGGGCCTTGGAAAAATTTGGGGTGGGCCGAGCTTTTCGTAGAACGGTGGAACTATTATACCATGAACCTTCAGCCTCGGTCTTGGTCAATGGTGGGCTGTCGGAACCCTTTACCATTACAAGAGGCACCCGGCAGGGTTGCCCGCTCTCGCCCTTACTTTTTGATATCTATATGGAGCCTTTCGCCCAATTGATTCGTGAAGAAATTAACATCACTCCATTTAGTCACAGAAATTGGGAAAAAAAAGTGTCTCTATACGCGGATGATCTTATGATCTTAACATCTGACATCAACACAGCATTCCCATTAGTAATTAATCTGGCACAAGAATTCGGCAAAATTTCCGGCTATGAAATCAACGCCACAAAAACCGAGGTAATGGTATGGAACATTACCAATACGACATTACCAGTACAACCCTGTGACAATATGAGATATTTAGGTATTAAAATTTTAAATGATATCAACCAGATTGCCCACATAAATTTTACCCAGGTAGCCAAAGACTGCAGGAACTTAATGAATTCTTGGAGACATCTCCCATTGACGCTCTTAGGCCGCTCGAATCTGGTCAAGATGTCCATCCTGCCTAAATTGACCTTTATTTTCAACAGTTTACCACTTTACTTTGAGAAGAAAATGATAGCAAAGATGCAAAGTGACATTACTTCATTTATATGGAGGAATAAGTCTGTAAGAATCTCTTGGAATAAACTAAGGCGCCGTAGGGAGAAGGGGGGTCTGGCTGGCCCCGATATCCAAATCTATGCTTGGGCATTCCAGTTGGCACATGCTCGAATCCTATTTAAAACTCCAAAAGATCAGGGCATAGGCCTTATGTTTTCTACACTACTAAAATGTGAAGGCTTAAATCAAACAGGATTTTTATTTAAGTTTGGAGATCCAAAATTTTTTAAGAAAATTAAGTTGAAGATACTACAGGGTCTGGCAAGAACCTGGTACAACCTTAGAACTACTACCAAAATAGGCTACTATTCCAACGGTTCTCCTATATGGGATCTTCCAGCTCCACCTGAATGGACTAAAGATGCATTGATAAGCCCGCTAAAAGAAGCTGGGATTTTGACTTGGGGTGATCTCTTTTTTGAAGGGGAAATGTATTCCTGGGAACATCTAGTGAGTAGGGTAGGCTCAAACTTATCAAGACTGAAATTTCTCCAGATCTCCAGTTGGGCGGCAGCACAAAAATCTGACTCCACTCGCCAACTAATGCCTTCATTGGGTGATATCAGCCAACTAGAATCCTCCCTACTTGACAATGCCCTAAAAACCAAAGAGGTTTCCCATTTCTATAATTTAATCTTAGAGGAAATAGACGGAATATTCCACCTTCCAGATCATCTTTGGGGTCGTCTATTGCCGATAACTAATCTGCATGAACTTTGGGAAATATCCTTTACCGTGTTATGGGATATTGTAAAACCAGCGTGGCTGCGAAGAAACCACCTCTTTACCCTCCATAGGGCTTATTATTCGCCTCAGAGGTTGTCCAAATTTTCATCTGGTACACCAGTGGCCTGCCCTCGGTGTGGACAAGTCGAAGCCTCAGATGCACATATGTTTCACGATTGCCCACATTTAACATTTTACTGGCAATCAATAAGCAACAGACTAACATCTTCTATAGGTACCATGGTGAATATAGATTTAGGCCTTGTAATCTTTGGAGTAAAAGACAAAAAGCGTAGTGCAAATAATAACCTGTTGTTCTACTCAATTTTGGTGGCTCGACGAGAGATTTGTAAGCGATGGAAAGAGGCCTCCCCACCGACACTACAAGATTGGAGTTCCTCCATGCTTTCTATATCGAAACTAGATTTATCTAGAGGAGGTAAACCAGAAAAAATAGCTTTTTGGTTGAAACTCGATTGGTCTCAATGAGTAGAAACTGGGTTTTTTTTTTTTTTTTTTGTTTTTTTTTCCCAGTTCCTATGATTACGAAGCCATGTCGAACTCCTTTTTGCTTATTCACATCTGTCCTTCATACCTAAGGTCAATTGTGGCATAGGCGGTGGTGTAATTTGGCTAATGGCAAGTTCCATCTTATATTGTTAAAGGGGTTGTGACTTAGCGTTAAGCTAATCTAGCTGTAGGGTCTTGGCGCTCCCTCTTAAACGACCGACCCCTACCAGTCATGTACTGAGACAGCATTTTAGTCTTCCAAGTCACACTCTTTCGAGCCCACGGCTCTGATGGTTCAGCCATGGTTGAGATGAGGAACAAAAAAAAAAAAAAAGTAGATATAAAAGTCTTTTCTATTTAAAAACAATGGAAATATGTTGTTTTGCAGTGTTGGTTGTTTAACATAACAGCTCATCCATTCTTGCAAATATGACATGCTCAGTCCATTAACTTCAGAAACGTTTATGTAAAAGCTTTAACATTGTACAATGGCTCATTTATCATATTATTATTCAAATATTTACAATTTGGAGGTAGCATCAACCATCCAGGTCATCACTAACAAAGACAAAGTACTAATGCTGCAATGTTTTGATTTGAACACAGGTGCCAAAATTAACAAATTCTAAGAGAATTGCAATCAGAACAATTTTTTTCGAGACTAAATTCCAACCGAGAAGCCACTTTTGCAAACAGATCCTTTATACAGAAATAAACAACACTTCTTCTTCCTTAATGAACCCTTTGCCAGGTTAACAAAGCAAAAGAACACTCTTCCATCACCGTTCAATATTATTTCTAAGTGCAGGCCAGTACTCTAAAAGTTCACAACCTCGTTGGTAAGACCGTATGTATTATTGCTAGCTGTTAAGGAATTGATTATATCATTTACGAGGTCATGTGCAGTGCATTGAGGAAGGCTGCATGAAATGAATATTTCTGTATGTTTTTTTAGAAGTTTGCATTTGTGACTTTCCTTTAACTAAAGTGTCTTTCAGCGGGTTTCGATGTTTTTAATGTAGTTCGGTATGTGATATTAGTATAGTTCCATAACAAAGCTTTTTCTGTTACTTCCCTGCATTTAACCATATTTTATTTCCACTTCCTACATAACCCAAAGGGCGTTCGATAACACCTTGTGCCCAGTACCCATCCACACAGAATAGTTCCTCACCGGGCATCATTTCAGGCCTTGCCACTAGCCATATAACTGTATGGAGTGACATTTTATATTAAAAATGCAATAACAAATCTGCTCATTTCCCTTAGACATTAATGTGAAAACACACTGTAAAATGACATTTTGTCAAAATATACAAACCACATCAGGCAGTCATATTCACTGATAGGCCGTCGTTAAAGTTCCCCTCAACATATAGAAGCTTTGGAAATTGCTGAACAATGCACAAATATATTTGATAGCTTGAACTGAATGTTACTTGCTTAGAGTCTTTAGAGGATTTATAAATGTGTTATATTCCTTAAGCTACATGTTCTCGTTTGCACCAAGCTTGAAATCTATCTTGGGTTGATATAATGTTGAATAGAGAATCACATATTTTAACAATATTTCTGTCTTACATGAAATATGAAAAGCATTACCTAACTAGAAATTTGCAAGTAAATGTTTCTGACTTTAGTATAGTTCATTGTCACAAGGTGAAACATTGAATGAATGATAGAACAGAGTCTGCATTAAGCTTCCCTGCGAACCAAGGTTAATGCTTCCAGAAACACAAATGTTTTGTGATGTCTGTTAGATATTTAGTAGTAGACTGTCTAATTCATGTGCGTTTTCGTGGAAAACGGAAGAATGAAACTTGCTCACCATCGAAAGATGGCTTTCTTTTGGACAGAAGTGACCTGACTGGCAACAATGCTGTCTACCTATGTTCTTGTCTTTTATATTAATGCATGTTTCTAGTTAAAGTGGGGCATACACTTTGTGGCCTGCCACTTTGAAAGAGATGCTCCAAGACTCTGTCTTGGAAACTTTCAACTTTCCTTTTTCCTATTCTTGACAGTTGAAGCTACTGCTGCATCTGTTGTCCCATAGATCCCTGTTGAGTTTTTATTTGGACAGATTGCCACTGCAACTGTATGTTGATGCTCTTTAGTTATTGAGCCTTGGCTGAGTCTCACGAACTACTCTTTATGGGATGTTTGACTACTGAATTTGATATTGAACTTTATGCTCCTTTGATCTCTTTTTTTTTTCTTCTTCTTAGGGTCTGTTGGCTTTTAAATTCTGAACTTTTAGCTAGAATAGGGATAGCCCTTTCTTTGCATTATTAATGACTCAAACCATATTTTTTAAATATTTCTGTAAATTGATTTATCTGACTTAATAATTGAATAAAAAGAAAATTAATTTTACTAATTTCTTTATGAGAATAAATGTTTTGAAACCAATCTAAAACTCATTATTGATTGAATTCAAGAACTGACTGATATTGATGTTTATTAATATGATTTCAATTAGCTTTCTCTCAAAAACAGTGGCGAAGATCTGTTGGCTAGAAAGAAGAATTTGGCAAGGAGCCCATTCTTGTACGTTGCAGGTTCAACTGGTCCTGGAAAGTAAATTTGGACTCTTTCCATGCTATCGGTTTTCTGGTAGCAGAATACGGTTCACGTCTTGAATGGTGCTATAAAATAATTTCCGAAGCTAGAATAAATTACCTGAATCCCGAAATCCAATACCCAGACCCTGACGATCTGACATGGTGGTATTCAAAGGCTGTTGCTGTTTTGGAGGTGTGAGTATTAATAGGGTGTTGCGTTGTCTATTGTTATTGTGTTTTTGGTCATCCATATGATGATGAATTGTGATCTGGATTTGAATGAATAGATTGATGGATAAGGTATTTGTTTGATGTAAAGAGGTTGAAGAGTTTCAGACTCACTGTAGTCCAATATCCCGGGACAGATTGATACAAGGGTAGAGGACACTTGGAAGAGCCATCTGATTTCTTGTTTGCTGGTTTCTGGTGTAGAGTGTGAAGTACCATCACCACTGCTCTTAAGATAAAAATAGTAAACAATTGTTGTGATTACTTAATATTGATTGTTATCAGAACCTAATTGTTGCAAAAGGGTGACGTGAGAGTGATCAGCGTGATTTCACACTGGTCGAGATTTAACTTGCAATTGTGGGTTTTCTTGGATGATTGTAATATTGTTATTTCTTTTAGTAGAGCAAACAAGATTGATATATGTTTGTTGTGTCATTTGAAAGTTTAGTTGAAGTTTGTGCAAGTATGAAGAAATTTTAAAGGAGGGTGAACAGCTGCGAGGAATGAAGTTATATGTCAAAGGGTTCTCGCTGACAATGGTTGGTTGGTGTGCTTTCACGCTAGGATTGGTTGGTGACGTCACTGTGCCACGTTGGGATTTGTCAGTGATTATATGAATACTGCATTGAGGTATGTTGACAAAATTCTGGAAAAATAGCTGTCACAGGATTGGTTTATAGAGATTTGGGGCTAGATGTAGTTAATCTCATTTTACCGATTCCTAAATACTGAATTTTACCGATTCAGTATTTAGGAATCGGTAAATATGATGTAGGTAATAATTCGGTAAAATTTACAGAGTAATATTTCTTATTACTGATGCGGTAATACCGAGGTAATAAGGATTCGGTAATTAATAGATTCTTTAAAATAAGGAATCGGTATTTTACCGATTCCTTAAAATAAAGAATTGGTAAATTACCGAATCCTTATTTCCTGCCTCCTACATTAGAAAGGACTAAGGGTCAGATGTAGGTGGCCATTTACCGGCCGGTAACGGCCGATTTCGGCCGTTACCGACCGGTAAATGGGTTATTGCGATGTAGGGGGCCAATTTTAACAAATCGGTAAATTTACAGAATCGGTAAAATACCGATTCAGTATTTTTACCGATTCGGTAACTTCTAGATCCAATACAATTGGGTGGTAAAATACCGTATACAGGTGTGCATGCACATGTGTGCATGCACACCTATGCCATGTGATAGACAAACATGCCCTTAGGGCATGTCTGTGTGCCACATGGCACACATGCCTGTATTTGGGGTGCTACAGGGTGTCAAAGTGACACCCCCTGCACCCTTGCTGGAATCGGTATTTACCGAATCGGTAAATACCGATTCGGTAATGCCCATTGATTCCTATGGGCTTCAATGCCCATAGGAATCAATGGGCATTACCGAATCGGAATTTACAGAATCGGTAAATACCGAATCATAACGATTCGGTATTTACCGATTCTGTAATACCTACACCCCCCACCCCCTCTATTTTACCACTCCTAAAATACCGAATCGGTAAAATTCTGTATTTAAGAAGTGGTAAAATTAAATTACCTACATCTAGGCCTAAATCCCGGTCGGTAATGGGAAAATCAACGATTTTCGGCCGTTACCGACCGGTATTTAGCTACCTAGATCTGACCTTGATGTTTTTCGGAACAGGATCAGAATATTGAATTGAAGTTGCTTTTGCCTTTCGATTTATTGCGATCATGAAATGTTTAAAAGAAATTAAGAATTTGGTGAAGTGAGATGTTACAATTCCTGTACAGGAAGGTGAAAAGGCACCTACTGAGATGCCTGCATAGATTATGACAACAGAATATGGATTACATCCATGCTTTTTGCTTCGTCAATGGTGCAAGATCACAGAAAAAGAGGGTCCATTGAGTTTCCCTAAATATGGAACTTTTGAAACTAGAAATCTTGAAAATGTAAAAGGAAAATTGTATGAAATGAGACCACCATCTAGACATGCTCAATAGAAAGCTCTGAATTTATGGGAAAAGGTTGCACGAGAAAAAGAGAAAGAAAAATATCTAGGAAGAACAAAGAGAGCAGTACATAACTATGCAGATGATCAATGGGATGATAGCCGGCGTAGACAGAGAAAAGGTGTGATTGAGGGAACTAAATTGGATCCAGATATTACAGCAGAAACACCAGCAAAGGGAAATAGGAGAAAATCAACAGAGAAGAGTGAAGAGAAGAAAGAGGTGGATGAGGAGACAGACAGTGATTCAGGGGGTGGGATTTTAGGAGATAGCTAGCGCTGGACCTCCACCTTTTCCAACATGTACTGATTAAAGTGAACCAAGTACTAGTACTGGTAGTACAGTGGCTACTACCCATGTAGAACCCATTGCAATACAGATTGAAATCTCATGCAGATACTTCAAATTGTTCCATCAGCCGTAGCTCAACCACAAGTTACAGTTCCTACTATGACTAGAATTGCTGTTGTGTAGAGCAATGCACAAACACCACCAGTAAATTTACAGACCCTACCTAGACCAGTTGCAAAGGCCCCACAAAATGTTAATCTGATGCCAGAAGCTCAAAGAGCTGCACGAAGTGCACATGTGACTGGGTTTAGTCCAACTTCACAGAATTCACAGATTGTATTGTGTGGAGAACCGGTAAAATGAAAAAATAGGCAAGTCGTTATTTGGCTTGACTCCTTGGGCACAAGTTCAGGCTGGGTCCCCAGCTAATAAATCTCTTCAGTTCGATTATTTTGTTTCAAAAATATTTTATTTTTTGTTATAATTCTTATTTTCCATAACAATCTTACACTCGAGTTTGTGTCACTCGTGTAGTTATGTTTGCAATAACTCCATCCTTCTATGCATTCTTTATAGTTTATATGTTAAAGTGGCCTCCCAATGCATTTCTGCGCAATAGCGCCTTTGTCAAGGGGTCTGTAAATCAAAAATGGAGTTCATTAGTACCACTGTACTATCGTCCACAATATTCTGCTAATACATAGCATTTAACATAAACATTTGTTCAAACATCATTGTTCACCTTTTGTACAAAACATTATACGTTGTGATTCCTGTTTCAACTACATGCCCGTTCTCAAATAAAACAGGTTCTATAAATCTCATTACCCATTGAGCATCACACGATCCATTGTAGCATATATCAACTCGCTAGTGACAAGATTATCATAACGTGAATAGCGTGGCCTTTGTTTCTAAGTTGGGATAGTACAATATCTCCCGGTACAATAATGTTTTGTACAAAAGGTGAACAATGATGTTTGAACAAATGTTTATGTTAAATGCTATGTATTAGCAGAATATTGTGGGCGATAGTACAGTGGTACTAATGAACTCCATTTTTGATTTACAGACCCCTTGACAAAGGCGCTATTGCGCCGAAATGCATTGGGAGGCCACTTTAACATATAAACTATAAAGAATGCATAGAAGGATGGAGTTATTGCAAACATAACTACACGAGTGACACAAACTCGAGTGTAAGATTGTTATGGAAAATAAGAATTATAACAAAAAATAAAATATTTTTGAAACGAAATAATCGAACTGAAGAGATTTATTAGCTGGGGACCCAGCCTGAACTTGTGCCCAAGGAGTCAAGCCAAATAACGACTTGCCTATTTTTTCATTTTACCGTTTCTCCAGAGTGGGGAGAAAGCCGTGGAGCACAGTAAAACACATTCAAAACGTTCTTTTTAATTCAAGCAGTGCTCAGACTAAGTACAATTCATTGTGTGGAGAACCCCACAGACAGCACAAGCACTCATTGATGGAGGCACACTTGTTTTTACAGCACCTGTGAATACATTCGGCTGAGGATGGAATTTTTCCACCCTGATTTGCGGAAGCGACAGGGATAGGAAAGACCAAAAGCTCAGATTTGTCAGTTAATTTGAATACCGAAAAAGAAATACCATTAAACATTACCAAACAAAAAGTGGAATTAGAGGAAATAATAAGAGGATGTTTGGAATTAGAACATTTAGAACAATATCAAAATAAATAATGCATTTACCTGTGCAAGGAAATTACCAGACAAGCAGCTGTCATTCATAATGACTTGACAGAATTAGCCCAGAAATATGAAACTGATCTTTCCAAGAATTTCCATTTGCAGAGAAGTTACAGGGTTCAATTAGATGATGTAGCAATTGAATATATGTGTGATACAGGAATGCATTTACATATTGTGGAGCTTATAAAATGCATTTGCAAATAGGGTGAAACAGAAAAAGTTGAAATTAAATGGACAAAGAAACATGAAAAGAAAAAGAGAGAAGCTGAAGCGACAGGAAAGAAAGATAAGAAAAATGAGGGCAAAACCACAGCACACCTTGTAAGAGAAATAGCAGGAGGGATGTATGTATATGTACCTTGGAGCAGAGATGATCTTGCCGCATTCACAAATAATTTCCCAAAATTGAGAGACAAACCTGTGTAGTGGAGTAGAGCATTTCTAAAAGATTTTGAAAGTATTTTGGGCTGATTGGGATACTTTCTTTGATATTGCTGTACCTACTGATTCGTTGAGTGTAAGACTGCTGTACAATGGCCATGTGAGGAACCAGGGAAGAATGCTAGTACTAATACACTATTTCCTGTAGTTATGGAGAATATGAAGCAGGGATTACTTTCCTGAAGGGCCGGGTGCCACCAAAAGTTTTGGATTTGGATTTGGTCTAAATTAACCGAACGACCCAAGAACCAAAATAAGCAGTTTATTAGTTTTATGAAAGACTGTTACAGGTGTTTCAACAAAATAGTGGACCAGAATATCTTGAAGAAAAGCATATGAAATTTTTTGTGTCATAGTTTGTCTTAGGACTGAAACTAGAGAACAGTTCTCACATAACTCAAAGCTAACCCGCTTCAGAATTCAATGCAACAATTTAATAACTGAAATGAAAACGCTTTGCAGCAATACCCCTTTTTTGAGAAAGATGGTTCAAGTCCTGGTGTTTCACAATGAAGGTGCCTGAGAGCGGAGGAGGTTGCTTACTTGGCAAAGTAGACCAGAGTGGCCCATATGTAGATTCGGAAGTGTATGGCCACCCTGTATAATTTCTTATTGATACAGGTGCTACCCGTTCTACTGATAGAACAGTTCCAGCCTAACTCTCTCGGGAGAAAAATTTCCAAGTTGCATGAATTTCAAATAAACATAATACAAATCCAATTTCAGAAAACGTTTCAGTCAAAATAGGTTCATTAGAGGAAAACACTAGTGTGTTGTAAACTTGTTAGGGAGAGATTTGCTGTCTGAGTTAAATTGCACCATTTACTGCATACCTGATGGTGTAGCTTTTCAAACTGAAGATAAGGATGTGGAATTAAATGATTTGACAATGGACAGCTACAGGAACATTAGCCTTACTGACAGCAGAATAATTACCTGCTGATTTGTGAGACACTGTAAATCCAGAAGTTTGAATCACCTGGCTGAGAACGGACATGCGGACAGTGGAGAAGCGTGGCTCAATGGTTAGAGCGGCAGACCCTGATGCAGAGGTCTAGCCTGGGACCAGGGTTCAATTCCCGGCTCGGCTGCTCTTGGACTCAATTTCCCCGGACCTGATAATTCTCGCCTCGGTGCCTAGTCTAATCATGGGTCCCACTCTGTGACTCTGGGCAATAGCTTGCTTAATCTCCACAACGGCCCCAGCAGCCTGGCTTCACCTTGGGGGGTACCCAGGAGTGGACATTTCACAGGAAAGCCAGGATGGGTTCCACAGCGGTATGAATACAGCGCTACGAGACTTTGTCCGCCCGTCATCCTAATGAGGCCCTTAATGTAAATGTATTGTATTTATATAGCGCACTTCTACCCGGAGGCCTCGTAGCGCTGTATTCATACCGCTGTGGAACCCATCCTGGCTTTCCTGTGAAATGTCCACTCCTGGGTACCCCCAAGGTGAAGCCAGGCATCCAAGCGCTGCGTTTAACTGCTCACATGAGAGTGACTATATTTACGGATAGTCAGTAGGGATTTGGTATTCTCAAGATTTTGAGCAATTATGGTCAAAAAGAGATTTTTTAACTTCCTCGGGTACACCAATTTGAAACGGAATTTGTGTTAAAAATTTGTTGGACGCCTTACAAGTACCTGAAGAGATTGCAGTAGTTGAATGTGCAGTTTATCAAAGTGGTAATGGCTGTATTGTCATGTGAAACAGATATGTTGATTTAGTTACACAGTATTGTGCTTTGTCGGCCTGTACATTTAATGGAATTTCCACATATGAGTCTGAGGAGCAAACTTCATTCACCTTGGTGATGAAAGTGATTGATACTTGGGATGAATTAAAGAGGGTGCAGGACCATGTTTCAGAAGCATATTAGAACAACTGGATTAAAGCAGGTTGTGAGAAAAATCCTAATTACATATGGGTGTCAGCTGATTGAATACCTGTGTTGCCAGATAGCTTATTGTTCCCAATGACATGATAATATCATGGACACACACATTTAGCCAGGGCGTGGGACGCAATGTTCAGACCTGTTTGCCACAACTGGTTTCATGAATGCAGGA
Organism: Lissotriton helveticus; assembly: GCF_964261635.1. NCBI lineage: Eukaryota > Metazoa > Chordata > Amphibia > Caudata > Salamandridae > Lissotriton > Lissotriton helveticus. The sequence goes on along the minus strand of NC_136061.1, from coordinate 958,020,706 downwards.
AAGAAAACACATGTTACACTGAGTCACTGTTGCTCGGATATGAATTTACCTTGAAAAATGAAAAGAGAAGAGGCGTTTGGAAAAACTGGAACAAGGTGGTTTAATTAAACTCAATAGCCGGGAGAGTACCGGCAGAGTAGCATCTGAAGAAAGTCTCTCATTGTACACAGGTTTTGGCTCACCATTTATACTGTTCTTGAGGTACAACAAACCGTTTGGTATTCTTGGCCTAGTTATAAACACACGTACAGCCATCTGATAAGCGGGATATAGCTGGCTCTCGACCTCGTGGAAAGCTAGTATGGGCCAGTTCGTATGTGTCCAGATGGCCGGCGTAGGGAGCGAATGATCACTAAGTGTGGTGTGTATGCTGTGTCTTGATTGGCTGAGTGTTCCTAACTTTATGTGACATTTATCATTGTAGTAGATTGGGAATGTGCGCCTTTGGCCAAATGTGTTTTATTGGGGCCAATTACCTTGGACCAGTTTGTGGTGTAACTCCATATCTGTGGGTCCGATCAGGTTTTTGCGTGTTTGTCTATGGGCTAAAAGTAATCCCACCTGTTACCTGTCAATCAGTAGGCTCGGGTTTGGGTCGTAGGGCTTGTCTGACCTCATATCTCTGACTCAGGGTAGATGGGGAGGTCACCCGGGAGGAATCCGACAGCAATGTACAAAACACCATGAAACCAATCCTGCTCAGGGGCACCTCCCTCCTTCTTCATGTCAGCTTGAAGATGATGCAGTGCTTGGATGGCAAGAGCAAGAGTTCTGCTGAGCCAAAATAATCAGCAGTTCTTCTTCTTTGAACCGGATGCAACAGAGTTACTTTCTTCTGTAGTGGATGTTGAGGTAACTCAGACAGTTCTTCACCAGGGATGACCAGCGTTGGGGTGTGTATGGTAATAAGGGTACAGAGGTCTCGCCATCAGTGGACGAGCTTGGTGTTGGCAAGCTCACCACACTGCCAGTAGAAATCCATCACCATGGAGGTGCCCCACTGCAGGTCCAAGCAATATGGTTCCCTTGCCTCTGAAACACAAGGAATACAGTACGTTTTCGTACAATTAGGGGTTGCCCCTTCCCCTCCAACCATGTGCACCTATTAATCTCAGTATACCAAATCACCTGGCATGGGGTGTCTATACTGGCGTTTGGTCTTGCTACCTCCAAGAACATATTTTCTATGCAGTCCCAGGGCCAAACAGCCCCTTAAGCGCATCCTGTCAACCTCAATTTGGATGTCACTAGTGCTGTGGGTTTGGTCTTGTACCAGGTGATGTTTACTGTTGCTCCACAGGGTTTTACTCTATTAGGCAGAATCTTGGCCCTGATCCTACATAGGTACAGGTGGATGAGGCATTTTGCTTTTTCGGGGGCTATCACTTGAGATAAGTAAAGCCTGTCTTTGCTTGTGGCATGGGGTATCAGTGAGCCCCTATAACATGACCTGTTCATGGTTGAGTGCCCAAGGTGGTCATATATTGTGGTGTTGTGTAGGAGTGCGCTGTGTAGTGTATGAGGAATGCTAGCATTTGGTTCAGCATAGGTGTAAGTGATGTGAGAAAGGTCCCTGTGCATGCGTTGCAAGAATGTCAAAGTGGATTTCATGAAACTAGGCACATCTCTGGCTCCAGAGGGGCGCAAGAGCACACAGGTTAAACTGGGCATGTAGAAGAATATATAAATGCATAACATAAAAAACATTCGTAGGCTCTGGGATGAGTTTATGGGGAGATATCTGTTGTCTTGCCTTGGTGCAGTGCAGAGTCTTTTTTTATAAAAAAAGGTTGTTGTATCCTCTTGGTGAACAGCACTCATGTTGTTGATACTTACCCAGTCTCAATTGTATATGTTTCACTGACAAACTGATACACTGATGTCTTTTTCTATCAATTTGTGTTCCCCAACTTTGAAAAATGATTGCATAAAACTTGTTTGTTTCTTGTGATATCAGAGAACTTCCACCCTGATTGAAATGTGAAGTCCATGTCCTGCAGGCAGTGGCCTCATGCACAAAAGTGTCTGGTGGCAGAAACGTTGCTTGCAATGTTCTGTGATCAGCCATCTCTTTTGCTCAAAACTCTCACCAAAAAGAGCCTTTGCAAAAAGTCACAATCTGCCAACTTCATGAATGTAAATGAGGCAGGGACTGAATTGTGAATTGTTGAGAAAAGTACTGTATGCCCGGAGGAAGGCCTGTTTGGGACAGATGACCTAATTTCAGTATTTGTATTTGCAATGAGCCACCATCGGAGGAAATGCCACATTGTAAATTCAAAATTGGGGAATGGCTTGTGGATGTCAGTAGGCCACAATGTCACCCGGGGTCCATGAATATGGTACAGCGGCCCCGTCACACACGTGGTGTGTGTATGGGGTCGCCAAGAATTGAAGCGGGCAGAAGCAGGTGGCGTCAGCTGAGCCGCCTGCTTGCTCGGAGGTGGGGGAGGCAGGGCTAGGCACGGCGAGGCAGTTGAGCCACTCCTCTTGTGCAGAACAAACAGGAGTCAGGAGGGTGAGTGGTGGGGGAGAGGCATGGAAAAGGAATTGAAGGTCCCGGCAGTGCCAGTGATGAGGCAGCAGGTGGTGAGGTTTTCACAGCCTGCACGGACACAGACACTATCAGTGGAGAGTAACCAGCAACATGAAGAGCTTTCCAGGAGCCGTGGCAGTGACAGGGACGCTGCAGACTGGGGAGGTGGGTAGATATATTCAGTTATGGGGAAAAGGAGGTAAGTGGAGGAGAAGGTTTAGAGTGGCATAGCTAAATGTATTTATTTATTTATTTTTAAAGTTTTATATAGCGCAAACTAGACCCGGTGAGGGTATCAGAGTGGTTCACAATTGTTACATCAAAAGAAATAAAGTGAGAGCTAGGCACATGGATATGAGTAGCTAACAGGAGATTGTAAATGTTGTCCGTACTCGTTGTAGGTCCAGAGGAATTCAGGAGTGCGTTAGTTATTCTCTCTTAGAATTCAATTGTGGATCCTGGTAGGTGAGCTGCGTCTGGTTGGTACCAAACTCACACCAGAAATGGGATCAGGGGAGAGATTTGTTCATTTGAAGTAGTTTGACTTCTTTTTTGAAGGAGGTGATAGAGGGGTTCATTTTGATTGCCGGGGGCAGTGCATTCCAGATCCTAGGTGCTAGGCAGGAGAAGGTGTGAGGGTAGGTTTTCTTTTTCCAAAATGTTTGCGGTAGAAGATTGACGTTAGATGATCTGAGATCTGAGGTTCCGGGTAGGTGCATAGCGCATGAATCTGGGCTGGAGATATTGTGGTCCTGATGAGTGGAATATTCTGAAAGTGATTATCAGAATCTTAAACAGAACTCTTTTATAGATGGGTAGCCAGTGTAGTGTTTCTAAGGCCGCTGAAGCCAATGATCTCCTGGGCCATTTTAGCACTAGACGTGCTGCTGCATGTTGGACTATTTGCTGTTTGTGTAAAACTGACTTGTTTGCAGTAGTCCAATCTAGACGTGATTAGGGCCACCACAGCAGCCTGTTGAGCTGCTATGAGGAGCAGATCAAATAACTTTTATAATGATTTAATGATGGGAAAGCAGGTTCCAGGAACTGATAATGATTGTTGGTTGAAGGAGAGTGTGGCATCAAATTTGATTCCCAAATATCTGGCTACTTTTAATGTATTTGGAGGAGGGGGGATGTCAACTGGCCACCATATGATGGGAGAGAACGTGTTCCCATGTCCCAGTGGTAGGATTTCTGTCTATGCAATGACTGAGAAGGGTTTAGGAAGCACAGAGTAAATGACTGGTGCTCTGCCAAAAGTATACGCAAAAGGTCTAGTGGTCAAAATCTCAGATGTGGTGCAACTGGCGAGTGGAAAAACCCCTTAACCACTCAGTAAATTGTATGACAGGAACATCTGACATGCAAAAACATAAATCAAAGAGATGCCTATGCACACACCAGAAGTACAGTTAACATTAATGAACACATTATATAAGTAATAATGCAGTGTACAAGACAGCTTGAGTGCTCAGATATAAAAACAGTTGTTGTGGTGATTTCTGAATGTTTAATAATTCCATAGCCAGCCGACAGGTGTTTCATCGCGTTGGTACAGTTTTCACGCGACTCATCAGGGCTGCTACGTGTGTGTAGACGAATTTGGGGTCGCTCCACCGGTGATATTTCAGCCCCGGCAGGGCTCTTGACCGGAAAGTATCGAATCACGGGAAGTGGAGAATCATTAAAAAAGGTAAGATGGTAAGAATGAGGTAATGGGTGGTTCTCCAAAAGCTCTCGGCGACTTGGGTAATTGTTGCACTCGTGTGGCGAATGCCAGGATTTTTGGAACACGGCAACCCGGGAGACAAGATCGCAGCTCACGTCCTCAGTCTACTAATACCTTACTGGAAGTGATCCCCTCCAGTAACTGGTCAACTACTCCTGGGCTTTACTACACTTGTATTCGCCACACGACTGCGACAATTACCCAAGTCGCCGAGAGCTTCTGGAGAACCACCCATTACCTCATTCCTACCATCTTACCTTTTTTAATGATTCTCCACTTCCCGTGATTCGATACTTTCCGGTCAAGAGCCCCGCCGGGGCGGAAATATCACCGGTGGAGCGACCCCAAATTTGTCTACACACACGTAGCAGCCCTGATGAGTCGCGTGAAAACTGTACCAACGCGATGAAACACGTTTCGGCTGGCTATGGAATGATTAAACATTCAGAAATCACCACAACAACTGTTTTTTATATCTGAGCACTCAAGCTGTCTTGTACACTGCATTATTACTTATATTATTTGTTCATTAATGCTAACTGTACTTCTGGTGTGTGCATAGGCATCTCTTTGATTTAGGATTTCTGTCTATTCAGAGTTGCATTTCAGGTTGTTGGTCTTCATCTACTGGAAAGTGTCCGTAAGACATAGGCGGATATTTTCTTCCGCCTGTGTGGGTGTTTCTGTCTAGGACCAACATTAACTGTGTATCGTTCGCATATGAGATGGTGTCTATATTAAAGGATGATATCAGGCTGATCAATGGAGCCATGTAGGCATTAAAGAGCACTGGGCTCAGAATGGACCCTTGAGGGACACCGGACTACAGGGGCTTTTCTTTTGACTTATAGTGACCGAGGGTGATCACTTGTCTGCGATTCTGCAAGAACGCTTTAAGCCAAGTCAGGGCTGTATGAGAGATGCCGCATTTTCACCGATGACAAGGAGGCATTAATTCTTTTGTTTATTATCCGGTTTACAATATTGATTAGGGTGTGTAGGATCAAGGGAGGGCAGGGGTCAAAGGGGGAACCCGATTTGATGGCGATAATTGCCTGGCGAAATTGGTCCAGACTAGTAGATTCAAACATATGTAGGTTCGGTCTTTCTTTGCCTGCAACGACCTTGCTCTTGGTGGAGGGACGGGAAGGTGGGATAAAATCTTGTTGGGGCTTGACTAGGAGGGATTTAAGATTGGAGCAAACACTATCAAGTGTGTGGTCGGCGTTATGAGTGGCTGAAAAGATCTGCTGCTCTAGGCGAGTGTATCCATAGTTTCTTTAGAGTGTATTGCCCCCGGGTCATTGTCTATGTCAAGATGAATGGTAATATCACCTAACAGAGTAGAGTTGGAGAATCTGAGGGTAAGTGGGCTCGCTATGTCTCCAATACTGTCCAAAAAGGCTTTATAGGGGCCTATTGGAAGATGAAGTAGGAGTCCTGAAAAAGCAAAGGAGTCTTCTAATTGGAAGCAAAAGCTAATGCCCTCTGCTCCGTTGAGATACTGAACATTTCAGTCAACTTCGATAGATAATTGCCAGGCCTCCCCACGTTGTTCCGGTCTATAAAATCTATCAATAAGGTAGCCAGGGAGAAGGGCACTGTTTAAGTCAGGGTTGCACTAGACTTTCAGCCCGGTTTCCGTTACAAAAAGGCAGTCCAATTTGTCATTTGTAATAAGGTCATAGATATGTTGGGCATGCTTGCACAGTGAGCGGGCATTTATAAGGCCGCCTTGCAGGCATGTCAATTTGGCGCCGTTTTCTGGTGCTCAATCCTTTGTAGTCGTGAAAGTGTTTTTACAGTTCTTACAGCAAATTGACCCCTTCCATTGTGTGACATCCAGGGAGTTTGTACATTTTGTAGGGTTGCTGCTTAGGGCTAAGATAGAATCCCTTGTAAGGCGATGACCTGTCAGAAAGTGGGCAGCATTTCTGGCGCTGAACACTTGCCAGACACGGACAGGTGTAGACAGGATTGCCTTTGGCGTGACTTTGGCACACCGGTGACGCACCAGCTGCGCACGTCTGCTGCGCGTCGGCGCCATATCCCAACTAAATACTATTTGGCTGACGCTACTTGAAGGAGATTAGACCGCCTCCCTCCCAAGGTGGCTTCCGGTTCGCAAACTTGCGGAAGTGAGTATAGTTGACTATTAATCCTCCCTCCACTCCACTCAATCAGGAATGGCTAGCACTCCCAGGGATGGCGGCCTGCTGGGGTCAGCAGACCACCATGTCTGTGATTGCTTTTTTAATAAAGCAGTTTTTTTTTTTAAATGCACCCGTTTTCCTTAAAGGAAAACGGGATGCATTTAAAAAATAAAAATGAAACTTTTCAGTTTCATTTTTTAAGGGCAGTCATTGGTCCCTGGGACCACTGCCAATAGGTTATGGACAATAGGTTGTCGACTCACAAAATAGGGATAGGACATTGGGCAGACGTTTTTTGCGGTCACAAAAGGGCCAAATTCCCCATTGCGACCGCAAAAAATGGTCGTACATCTGCCCCATAAAGTTTTGAATATGTGTTCTTTTTTTGCAACCTCAAGACCTTTCCAGAGGAATGTAATTTGTTTGTGTGATGTCTGGGAAAATAGAGGAGAGACGTGAACTTTTGATGACATATCATTGGAGACTAATCTGCAGATATTCACAGCATGTTTCCTGAGTATGCTTGTTGCCAAGGCCTTCTCATGACATATACAAGAAAAATAGGACTTGCTTGGGAATTTCAGTAAACAAGGAATGCACCCCAGAGGAGAGTGATGGTCTGCACAGCTGCTAAATAATGTAATCTCGGCGTGCTGCACAAACTTCAGCCCACATAAACTGTGTTAGCATTTCATAAGAGTGTTTGTTAGGTTAATGGGTTTGAAAGACTCATGGAATATATCTGTTCAAGAAAGGCCACCACTCACGATGCAGCTGTGATCTGGCATCTGCTGTTTCCTTCAGAAATTACATTTTGGGATTTTAAGTCCATGTTCGCCTGGTCCATGCAAGTCCCCTTGAATTCACGACTATTATTCTTTTTTGACAAGCCACATTCCTCAGTTCTGAGGGATTTTTTTTACTGGATCACAAGTTTACCTGGATTGTCTGCCCTTAGCAGGAGTGCAGTTCCGTGCTGTTTGGACAGATCCCCAGTAGCCTCAAGAAGCTTCCATTCAACGAAGCTGTTCAGACTTAGTAAACTTTACTAATGAAACATTCAATCAAACAATGTCGCAGTGCAGGCTCAAATATGTTGTGCTGTATATTTCCATTGCAACCAGTGGCGTATTTTTAATTCGATGTCAGTGGAACAAAATCGGTCTTAAAAGAGAAGTACTGTATGTTTCCAAACACAAAGACACATGAAAGTACTAAGTCAAATTGGTTGAGAGTATCTGGAACGACCACCCCATTTCCATCAGGAGTGAGCCCACCTTTTTTTCAATTTACAAAAAGGTTAAGACAGACCTCTTTATAGAGAACATCACATATCAACACAGTAAATAGTCCTTCTGCCCCTCATAATCTAACAAATCCTTTCTAGATGCACTCTCTGGTTGTATCCTATATAGTGCTTCATTCCTCTCTGGCTAGGTGCACACATTACAAATGCCACATAAATGCTCACATACAGAAAAGATACACAAATGCTTTAAGTCCAGCGCCTCCATCAAACAATAGTTATGGTAACTGAATGGAGTGTACCTGTTGGAAATGTGCACTTTCTGCCGGGTCACCCCAGATTTCTTTTTCTTTTTGCTGAACTCTTCATTTGCTGGCTATAGACCTCTGTGCACTTTTACCCAACTAACCAGTGGTTAAGTGTGTGTGCTCCTCCTTTCAACCAGGTAATATTGATATCCCCCTGATTGGCAAATTTAATTTACTCATTAGCCCCTAGTGGTGTAGCACGGTTACAACGATTTTTTTACAACGCACTACCATTACATCGCAACTTTTACCACGCAAACCATTACAACGCAATGCGCTGGGGGGCGCTCTAGGATAGGGAATGTATTTAATATACTATCCAACACCTTCCCTGCTATCCACGGGGACTGGAGTTGGAATAGTAAATTAAATAATTCACTATCCAGCGCCTAAAAGCATTATGCGTTGTAATGGACTGCGTGGTAAAAACCGCGTTGTAAAGGCATGCGTGGTAAAAGCATGCGTTGTAGTGACACCAATCCGCCCCTAGTATGTGGGACCAAGTGTGCACAGGGCTTGTAACTTAAATGCAACCAGAGGGCTGCAGCACTCATTGTGCCACCCACCGAAGTAGCACTGTAAAACTGTCTCCATGCCTATTACTTTAGCCTGACTGTTCAGTTTTAAAACTGCTAATTTGATCTGTCAAAATAACCCCTTATGACAGGCTTAAACCTTCTCTTTAATTATTAATAAGTCACCCCTGATTAAGCCTTATTGCCCATAGCAGGGTGTATGGTATTGAAAAGGAGGGCACGTGAAAGTGAACTGTTAAACATGCCCTTACAGTGAAAAGGCCCAATAAGCTATTTTCACTGTAGCAGTATTGGTTGTTCCACAGTGGAGCATGTTTGGCCAGGAAGGAAGTGAGCAGATGTAGAGTTAGAGGAATGTCAGAGTTAATATTATGATGATATGAAATGCCTTGAAGAATCTACAAGAATGATACTCAAGACCACAAGGTTGTTGTTTGGTGGGTTTAGTTGACCATCACACTTCAGCTAGATTCAGATTCCCTTTTGACTTTGAGAGGTACAGACCTGTTTGCAACATCTCTGTTGGGTGGCTTTATGCTATGCAATATTCCTTTGCTTTTGAGAACTTCTACAGAGGTTATGTTATGCTGACACCTTTCCATTTAATTTATTTAATCAGGGTTTCTTCATCCAGTATTATTTAGAGTAGATTTAGGTTAGACGATTTTGATTTTCCTCATGCATTACAGGCAAGTAGACTGCAAATCATATAGAGATCCTCTAATGTTTTTCCTCATATTTTGCATTGCTATCACCTAATTTCTTGGATGCTTCATGTTAATGGGACGAAATTTTGTCAGATGATTCGATCCTCCAATAGTTATTTTATACTTTTACAACATATTCTTGAGACTTGTATATATCAGTCTAGCTTTGAATTTGTAAGAAATCCATACTTATTCCCATCTTCTGACTCATAGTTTTACTGTGTCGCAAAATGTTTTACACTGTCATTATTATATTGTAGTTGATCCTAACTCCTTTTATTCCTCAGGCACCTAGAAATTTGCATTACAGGGAGCAAGGAAAAAGGAGCCCAAATACTATGCATTAGGAATAGGAGACAGTGAAATAAAATTCACAGGTGAAGTCGTATTCGTATTACATATTTTGAAAATATGCCTTTTGAAAAGTACCTTTGCCCTCTTTGACGTTCTTAAAGATAAATCAGCATTTTGCTCTCCCTCTTTTGCCAGCTTGTAAATAGCCTTTCAGTAGGCATGAGTGCAGTGTAAACTTGCTCCCAGGACAGGGACAAACAGCTTTGGTTGTGGGGCTGTGGGCAGGGCTCAAGGACTTGATTAACTTCAAAGAGATCTACCCTGTCACAAGCAAAGCCTTGACCCTTCTTTGGTTTCCCCATCCAAACCGGTCTCTATCACTATGGACTTCTTGTTGACGTCACAGTGTCAGATCCTCCTGGAGTGTCATGACCTGCTTGATAGGTCTACTGGAGCTTTTCATGTGACACTTGGAGTGCACTTCAAAGATAGCTCACCTGTTGCAGGCAAATGTTAACGGACTCTTGGGAAGAGCCATTTTTTGTTTCCCAGTAAGGCGGGCCACAATCACGGCCTCTTTTTCACATTACAGTGTCAAAACCTCTTTGGCATTTCTGCTGGGTTTACATATATACCATTTGAGGTGCACTTCAAAGGAGGGAAACAAAAATAATGAGCAATTTGTGTGTATTACTGTATGGTTGATGAAAACTCAGCTTTGTACTTTGAAACGTATGTCTCCGAGTTTGTTGGGGAGTGCAATGACTGCCTAAAACTGTATTTTAGTTTAGTGCTAGATGTAGGAGGACACCAGGATTGTCCCCGCCCCACAAACCTTGTACACACCAGCCACCACTTCCCCATTGGCTATGGTGTTCTCAGGGTCCATGTCCACACACTAGCTCCTGCCAGGCTTAAATGTGACATCTCCATGCACCCACTACTTCAGAACACTCTTGGACATGTGGAAGATAGTAAAAAGACAGACTGAACCTGCTGTCTGAAGCCTGCATAAAACTTAGATGACTGGATCTGCTCTCCCTCTTGTACCCAGGACAAAGAAGGGAACTCAAAGAGTAATAAGGCTGACACCCTGTTCAAGCAAATGGGCTACAAGAGACCTTACCCTGCAACTGCCCAGCTGACCACTGTTAACTGGACCTGGGCTGGACACTCCTGTTTGCCTCTGCCTGACACCCTGTGAGTCTCTACGTGCCTCCCCCGAGGGCCTGGGGGACTTTAGAAGTGTACTTCAGTGGTGGATTGGCACTTAAAGAACTAAAGTCAAAAGATAAAATCTTTGGCCAGCACGAACTTGGTTAGTGTAGCCGACCTACGCTCCATCGCGGTTAGTGTATAATTGCACCTAGGCCCTGTTCTACTGCAACCATTGACTAACATTGACACTTTGTGCTTATTGACTTTACTTCTACTTAAAACTTTGAAATTCATATATGTGGTTCTTCTTATTGGATTTTTATCATTGTGCTGTCATTTTGTGCATTACATTTTATTCTGTTTCCTAATCCATTTTGGAATGTTTATTGTTTTGCATTTCAACTTTATTACTGCTGGGATTATTACCTGAGGTGGGTACTCACTCCTCTCAACTACTAACCCAACTTCTCACAGTAAAAAACATTATTTTGTCACTTATTATTAGAACCTTATATTACTAACAAATAGTCCATAACACTATACTGGCAGTACAAACATGAACCCTGACCACATTTGCTAATCTGCACCCACCCCATATTTCAGGCTGAAAAGCAATGGAACCTGAACACCATTTCAAGCATTGCAGCCTTTTGTCAATTGAAGTTATAAACACTATTTGATCCCCTCATTATCTCTTGATGTCCTTGAACACAATCAGTGGGTTTTTGGGGAGAGAATCTCCTTATGAACAACTGAAAGTGGCATGACAATAATTAATCTTTTAGGGGGTTGTGTGGGTGGGTGTGTGTGCGTGTGCTTGCGTGCATGCAGGTGTGTGTGTGAGTGTGTGTGTGCACACCCGCACACACTACCGCGCAGGGTGCCTCATATGTGATGTGCCCTAGTAACAAAACATTTAATATAATGCCTTCAACCTTTTTATTGCATTTCAGGAAATCCATCCACAACTTTTTATCCCTCTCAAACGGCGCAGATACTTATCTCAGTGTGCCAAACCTTTTTTAACATTATGCCAGTGGGTGTGGGTTGCACTACCTCGGGGAAAGATTTATTGGTGGTCCCTTAAGGGGGAACGAGTCCCACCCAGACTTTGCGGAAGTGTTCTATAGCCACATTACACACAAATTCACATGGTGCTTCCACTACTCATAGCAACCTATAGGCTCCTACATATTTACCAGGGTGTTTGATAGGCATAAGGAGAACTTTGCCACGACTTGGGTGGAAGACTTCCCAGTGCTCATACAGATACAAACGCTTGGCAGCCCTTTAACCAATCATGACTGCCTACTTATCTTCCTTCTCCTGGATTCCAGAGTGCATTGTTGCTTATGTGGACCCAGGACCACTCTATCATTCTGAGTGACCCAGAGGCCAAGGTCACCAGAATAAAACCTACCAGATTCTCGGACTGATAATACAGTCCAACCTTCTGACTCTTAGGCTCTGTCTATGGCCTGTCCAAACCTTGATAGGACACTTTCTGTTTGCACAGGAGTGCACCCGCAGGGTGAGGAGTACCAGTATACTGCGAGGTTTCCTCCTGCTGCCGCTCCATGAGCCAACTCTCATTGACTCGCTAATTCATCCAGGACATTCAGTCCCAGACAGACTTGAGGCATGTCAATCCATCCACTTTCCCACTCATAAATTTCCTCTGTACATACATGGATGCTAGGCCCTGCTTACTCTGTTCATCAATTTGCCCTTCTGTTACTAGGAGAAACCTTCATTTTTGCCGCCCGACTAGGGAATGCCATCTAAGGTTTCCAAGGGGAGCCTACAATCACCCCTCTAACAGCTTCTTTCATCGCTGTGACCTAGACACAGAACTCTCCTGTTCATTGTTTCTGTGGCTGGGAACCTCTACATTTACACCTCACTGACTTGGTCCAGTTCCTTTGAGCACTACACACATTTATACAAGTGCACCTGCATATACAAGTATCCACACAAGGTGGCATGTTCTCTGACTACTGGCCGACATTCTCATGGCACTAAACACACTGGGAACTACTATTTCTACTATATGTAGAAGTGCAGTAGTCTCACTGATGCTTTAGTATGCAGTATGTCTGGACCATACACACCCATAACCAGTCTTTGAAACCATGCACACATTCCCACCTGGGAACAAAAATATCTGTAAGTAACCATCACAGCAAACCTTTGTAGCCAGTAGGGGTATCTGAAAGTTCTGACATAAGTACAAACCTTTGTTTCACCAAAGCACTGAGGCTTTCCAACTTCACTCAGCTTCACCCGAGGAATTAAAAAAAGCATGTCTCCCTTCTAAAGCACGCCATTTTATTAACTTCACATCCTTCTCCAAGAAACGTGGAAGGCAGCCCCTGAGACGCTGCCACGTGCAGGTGTGCAATGCATAGTGAGGAGATTGGACAGAGTGGTGGGCGACTGCTGAGCTGGTTGTAACAGCTGATAGTGCAATTAGCAACATGGCGGTGTTCATAAGTTCATCGGGGTCCTTAAAAAGGTGGCATTGCTTGTCCACAGTACACCCAGAGCCCAGCACTGCACTTTGCTGCAGCTGGAGCGGTTTCCAATTCAGCAAAGGGCTGCTGGAGCTGCCAAAATGTTTTACAAACACTATGCAAGCTTCATTATTTGTGAAGCTCAAGAAGTAGAAAAAATGGTGATGATGTGAGTCGCCTCAATTCGCAAATATGAACAGTCCTGAGTCCCATCACCGTCCATGTAATCCAAGAACAAAATATTAGATCCGCATTTCACTCACTCATGGACCATCATTCTGCAGCAAGATTTCAACCTCAGAGCTAAGTTCATGGCTTCTCTACCTGAGTCATTCTGAAGTATGTGGTTCGGTAACCAGAGCACTCACATTTAGGGCTTTCAACTGGTTCTCCATCAACTTTTTATTCCCTACAGAATATCCAACCTTGCCTTACCCTGCCAGATGGCAAACTCGCCACTGAGACCTGAAGTCTCTCACAACCGATATTGTATACTAGATTCGCTGTTCTTCGCTTGACTGAAAGTGGGGAGAAAAACAACTCAATTAGAAACTTGGAAAGAAAAGTTATACATGGCACACTGAGAGAGTTTTGTCCACTTTTTTCCGTTTGTGGTATTGGACCAGGAGAGCCCAAAATCATATTTTATTTTTACTGCAAAACACAATGATCCTAAATGACTAATGGCAATGAGATTGGCATGTGGTCATAGCAGCTTAAAGGTGTCCACTGCCCTGCAATAGTCTGAATGAAAACTGGGGCAAGAGGTCCTCCATATTGGCACTGCTGATGTAATGGACCTACAGACGTGCCACAAGGGTCCATAGTTCATTAATGATGAGTAAGAAATTAACGCACCTAAGATGAACCTTAGTATAACTTGCCATCTGACACAAATATACAACTGGTGAAGGCCTAACGTGGACCTCAAGGCTATTGACTATCAGAAGAAGCATGTAAATAGTGCAGATGTGATGCAACAAATTAATGTGTATCTAGATTGGCTTCTGCAATGCCGTGGGAGAGGCTAACAACATCACACCATTCTTGTACCAGAGGTTAAGAAACCCCAGAGCTCCTCCTCAGGAGACTTCTTTAAATCTCTTATGCAATACAAACAGTCAAATGTTTTACACAGGGCGAAATAGCACGTGGTCTGTAAATGCTCTTCTTTTCTTCTATGAGCATCAACATCCTGCAACACATCAGATAAACCCATTCTCTAGACGAGGGATGCATCAAAAACAATCCCTACCAATAGGTGTGAATCTTTCTCTAATATTATTAATGTCCTTGTTTCCCACATGAGTGTGCTTATCATCAGAGATATCCTGTTCCCCACTCTGTCAATGTTTCCCATCTTGGCAAAGGTATAATGGGGTCTAATAGATCTTGGTGAAGAAGACCATACACGCCAGTGCCACATGGAGGCTGCATGGATGGCATCGTTCGGATTGTCATTTTTGACCTGTGGTTATGCTTCTTGGGGCTGGTTAAAAGATATGTAATACTAACCACCAGCTCAAGTTTACTCTTATGTGAGGACAAGGTAAGATATGAAAGAAATGAATAATTGAAACCCACCTTTTATCACAATAAGAGGGTACATGTAGGTTTGTTTTCTGCAGAGTGCAACATTGTGTATGCCTACACAGTCTATTTTTCTTTGTGAAGTAGAAAGGAGAGTCGTAATAATACTGTGGGGCATATTATCAAGAACGGGCATTACATTATCGCCGCTTTTATCGGCAGGAAACTGCCGATAAAGCGGCGATAATGTGCTTGATAATATGCTCTATGAGAAGACATCTAACATGGGCTTCGATTGGAATTCATAGAGCATATTATCAAGCACATTATCGCCGCTTTATCGGCAGTTTCCTGCCGATAAAAGCGGCGATAATGTAACGCCCGTTCTTGATAATATGCCCTTGTGTTCCTGTTCTACCTTGTAAGAAAAAAACATTAATTGTTGGCAAATAACATGTTGAATGGCATTGGCTGAACAGGACAGTGGGTAAAAATTTGAAGATTTCTGTATTTACCTAAAGAACAAGAAATCCCGTAAGAACTCAAAAGTTGCGTTAGTCACAACTAAGCCATGTCTTAACTTAACTAAGAAACTCCCTCCCTGTACTGTCTTGCACCTGAACCTAATGTTTCCCTTGGAAGTTTTAGAGTATCAGCTATTAAGTTAATATATCATAAGCAGAATCAACAGCTGGAGATCCTGTATCCCTTCCAATACCTCCTGTGCCACTTTCTTTTCCACTCTCCTACACTTTGAGTGGAATGTACCTCCCTCCCAGGCATCTCTTATTCAATGTTTCATATCGATTTCTAATCTCTTCTCCTCCCCCCACCCCACCGGCCACCTTCCGGGGAGGCGCCATATATGAGATGCCCACAACCGCACCTCTTCATTCTTTTCATTTGTTTCCTGCCAAGATAGGTGCTTCTCTTTATTGAGCCCTGTAGGGCACGGACCAGGGCTTTAAGTGGGAAAATAAACTGGGGGTGCTCTAAAACGGGCGTGGCTAACTTCTTAAAGGGGTGTGGCCTATCCGAGTAGGGGCGTGGTCTAAATCAAGATAACTAGCATTGTGTGCTTAAGAAAATCATGACGTCGCATCCAGCTAAGCATAATAAAATAGACAAAAAAGTATATTTATTAAGTATAAGCCATAGAATACCAAACACTTAAAAAAAACATTTGCTATTTCCAAACTTAGAATTTAAAAACTATCTTCACTAAAGGATGTGTTATTAAATTCTGAGTTCAGGCAGAGGCGCAACCAGAGCCAAATTTCGGGGGGGCTAAGAAATTGGCAGTATTTCACTATCAAGACATGTTACCAACACTAGTAACACCAAACAAAAACCGGGATGTCTGCTCACCCTACCTTTGACCTTTGAGGCCCGAAAATAGAGCCTCCTAGAGCCCCCTTTCGAGGCCCTCCAAAGAAACTGCCCCCACAGACCCCCCCACTTACAGCCCTGGCACGGATTCACCTCCTCCTCACTTGGGAAAAGCTTTCGACAGGAGTAGGGTGTGCAGCAAGGACCTCTTCCCGGTTTTATTTACTTACTCGGTGTGATTATAATGAGTAAGCCATGTGCTCTCAGTACTGGAGCAATAGCTCTGGCTCGGAGTGTCCATAGCAAGAAACTACTAATGTAGTCAGCTTATTAATCTGTGACAGATCATCTTTTAGGGCCAGGTCACTCATTGAACCACTGGCTGTGGCTGCTGCCTATTGGCATCTTGTGCACATCATTGTACCCAGCGGCCCCTGCCCATGAAAGCTGCCATTGGAAAGGCCTCAGCAGACTGTAGTCCTAAACTGTCTGATTGACACCAAGAGCAATAGTTCTCTGGGCCACAACCATCATGAACCTGTAAGTCCTAAGGTTACTCTTATAGGTGAGTTGGACTGGTGCTGTCTGTCAGTGTCAACTATGAAAAGATAATGTGGAGTGCTACTGTGTGCAGTCACGTAACATAGGCCCTGCCGCCCCCGCGGTGCAGGGGAGGATGCCAAACTCCAGGGGGGCCCTCAGCCCAGTACCCTGGCCTGAGGACTCCTGATTAAGTTCGGAGGAGGCCCCCTCAAGTTTTGTTACGCCACTGACTGGGTGACTGACCAGCGTGGCCAAGCGACATTCCACTATGGAATGTATGTGCATGTGGAATGTTAAGGTTCTAGGCGGATTGTCCATTGCTCCTGGTTCCTCTTCGCTGCAAGGTCAGCTGTGGTCATCCAAGTAAACCTTTGCAGATCATTACTGCTTAGAGTGTGGATGCAGTCGACTTCATGGACAAGTAAGCCTGGGCTTGCTGTTCTCCCCCTGGGCATGTTGTTGGCCCAGCAAGGCTAATTGGTTAAATTTAATAGTAACAAGATGCAAAGTTGACCATTAAGGAAATGGGGTAACCCAATGGGTCTAGGACCTGGGTGAATGACGATATTAACAAACAATGGCCCAAAGACTTTTATTCGCAATGCTGCAATCAGTCAGCAATATTCACTTTTTGTTTGAGTATAATATTATACTCTAGTCCAATATTATTGGATAATCTCTGAGAAAACACAACAGCAAGAAAACAAACATTGAGTGGTGATATATTTATTTTAACCACTCTTCAACGATGTACATAATTACCAAATATTTACATCTAGGTCATGTAGGTTGCCCCAAGTGGAGCGTGCAAAAATAGAAAGGGTGATTAAGTTCAGTGATGCAAGAAGAAAAGGAATTACAAAGATTAGTGACATAAAAACAATTATTATAATTGAGTGCAAGGGTACAATCGTCATCCCTAAACTAAAGCCTGGCCTTCCAAAAATAAAGCATCATTTTGAAATAATCAAAAACCAATATTGGTAGTTTTGAATGCACAAGGAAGTGTATAGGTCCAGGTCAATATAAAATAGGCGTCGACGTTTCGACTCGTCTTATGGCCTCCCGGCAATTTAAACCTGGACCTTGCGAGCCTTCATCAGGACTGTTAAGAGCAACCCTACATCAATGGATGACCCCTTGTGGTGCAGGAAATACTGATATAATCAATCAATAAAACGGCCTCTTTTTCAATTCTGTGACCAATTGGAGGATCCGTCCGGGTTCTGTCTTTCTTCAATGATGGGCGAAGTTCCAATCAAGTCCCAAACCACAACCTGCTCGCGTTGTGGTTTGGGACACGGTACCGCGGTTTGGATTAAGTTCACGGAGTGACTTTGTGGATACAGAAGTGCACGGAAAGGCAATTAATCACACTCGTCTCTACATATGCTTTCCCTTGAGGAAACTAGCTACATTTATATCGGCTTCAGCTGAAGGGGACTTTAGCCCTATTTTTTGATTGGAACTTCGCCCATCATTGAAGAAAGACAGAACCCGGACGGATCCTCCAATTGGTCACAGAATTAAAAAAGATGCCGTTTTATTGATTGATTATATCAGTATTTCCTGCACCACAAGGGGTCATCCATTGATGTAGGGTTGCTCTTAACAGTCCTGATGAAGACTCGCAAGGCCCAGGTTTAAATTGCCGGGAGGCCATAAGACGAGTCGAAACGTCGACGCCTATTTTATATTGACCTGGACCTATACACTTCCTTGTGCATTCAAAACTACCAATATTGGTTTTTGATTATTTCAAAATGATGCTTTATTTTTGGAAGGCCAGGCTTTAGTTTAGGGATGACGATTGTACCCTTGCACTCAATTATAATAATTGTTTTTATGTCACTAATCTTTGTAATTCCTTTTCTTCTTGCATCACTGAACTTAATCACCCTTTCTATTTTTGCACGCTCCACTTGGGGCAACCTACATGACCTAGATGTAAATATTTGGTAATTATGTACATCGTTGAAGAGTGGTTAAAATAAATATATCACCACTCAATGTTTGTTTTCTTGCTGTTGTGTTTTCTCAGAGATTATCCAATAATATTGGACTAGAGTATAGTATTATACTCAAACAAAAAGTGAATATTGCTGACTGATTGCAGCATTGTGAATAAAAGTAAGATGCAAAGATGAGCCGACTTCCAGATAGGATTATACATCTGAAAAAGCAGGTAGTCGGACTAGTACCTGGCCAGGCTCATCTGACATGTGTCGACTCCATCGTGAAACAAGAAATCTTTTAGAGGCATCAGCCAATTGGAAAATATCTCTGATTCAACAATATGCAACCCTTACTCTGTAGAGGAAGTTAAGCAAAACCGGAGTATGTGTCATCCAAACACAGAGAAACACAAGAACTCCTATAAAGATAAAACACCATTTATATGGAGAGCTAAAACTCTTCAGAGCATGGTTTTGATTAATTCCACATGATCACTACTTCATTCTGTCCCAAAAAAGTTATAAAAAAGCATTTCCTGACTGGAAAACGATCCAGGAAATATTTGAAGCAGTTCTGCGTGGTTCACCATTTCAAAAAGTCATTTTATTTGTTTTCTCGGATTTTATTGAAAACCTATTTATTTTCTGGCCGATTTTCACCGAACTACATCTGAGATCCCTCTCTCGGTACATTTGAAACAGCTGTAGAACTACATTCAACCCTCAAAACACAAAATAGGGATTAATTCAAAAGGCAGTAGCTCACTGAAAATGTTTACTTTCTGCAGTCCCTGTAAAACAGCAAGTTTCCCCCTAAGCTCTAGGCAATATTGAAGCAACATTTTACATCACACCGTCTCTACTCCCAAGGGTACCTTATGTACACGTTCACCTCAAATAATGTATAAAAACGTGTGAACTGAGGAAGCAGGGAGGGGCTACTTTGGTCTGAAATTTTTATATAAAAATAGCGCCCTCATCCTTAAACCTTCTGTACAGTACCCACCCACATCCCTCACCACATTATTCATGCAAGTACAACTTTATCACCTTCTATTACTTTTGACACTGCACTCCTCTCCACCTCCCACCATCCCCATCTCACGCGTGCTACTTTCATAGCCTACACTACTTCTGAGACTGTACTCAATTCCACCACAGACTGTGGCTCAACCCTACCACTTCTCCACAAGCACCATCTGTAACTTTGTGTGCTGCTCTATCTACCAGCATTGACAGTTCTGTCCTAACACTTCCCTATGCTACCATATCATGAAGACTGCATACTCCCTCCATTAGCACTATTTCCCTGTCACCTACTACTTTTCCAGCACTTCCTGTAGTAATGTATTACCCTCCACCAGCCACCATACACTCCAAGTTCTACAGCATCCGCTTTTTACAATTCTTCTATGATAATTTCTCCACTTTACCCAAAACCAATCCCTTCTCAACCTAACAATTTACCGACCAAGACTCAACCCACTGTATTCACCACAAAAATATCTTCTCGGTTTTGATGTGGCAGCCATGTTTTCAATCTCACTCGCCTGAAATCCGAGGAGACCCATCCCAATCAATTTTGCTTGGACTCTGTAAGGATGGAAACTGTACTGAGGTTATAAAACTGCTCATGTAAGATTCCTCCATCACTAAACCAGACTAGCAGTCAGAACTGCTGTTACACGAATATATGATTATACAACGCTTACCTGTACCACACATGGCTTTACCACGCGGATTTTACTTCTTATGTGTCTTTACCATGCAGCAATTGATAACGCAGGATTCTACTCTGCAAATTTTACTTTAACTAACCTCTTACGTCCCTTCTAAATTTACATAATGATGCTGATAGGCTACAAAAACATTTTCAAAACTGCTGAACAAAGTAAAATATTGTTGTTTATATCAAACCAATACTACATATTACCTTACATTTTAAATGTATTTTAATTTACAATGCGCTTAAATAATTGTTTACGTTTTAACTTTTGATCCTTATCTCACCTCTCCACGTCTTTCATCAGCAGCCCTTCACGGAAACGAGCATCAAAAGTAACACGTCTTTAAAAATAGAGATAGGACTTCTATAATGACGTACACGCCACGTCGCTGGGTCGGCTCTTTCCTTGATATCAGAGACACTTATTATCGTTTTTTTTCTAAGTTTTCTTTTTTTTTTTTTACATTCCGCTTGTTAATTTTTGGGGGGGAGACCCCCCCAGGACCCCCAAGCCTCCTTTTTTATTTTTCCTTTTACTAAATGATGAACACGCAGGACGAAGGAAGACTGGAAGGATTGATCGTTGCGTGGTAAAGACGGTCGTGGAATGCACCCTCGTTGAAAAGACGTTTGCGTGGTAAGTTACCCGTAGTAAACGTAACGCGTGGTAATGACTTCGTAGTAAATGATGTTTCCCCTGTTACACGGTATTTAAAACATGACTGGAACATCAGCAGAAAGCATGTGTACAAGAACAATAAAGCCAATGGTGTACTTATCGCCAGGGGCTTGTGAATTTTTCTCAAATGGGAATACAAGCTAAGATATTATGAAAAATCTTTATACAGACACTGAAGGGAGTTAGTAGGTCCTAGGCCTGCAGAACTAGCTCGTGCCATGCTTTATGAACATATTAGCCAAATTCCTCAGGTAGTTCTGCATGCTGATGATGGCAGAGGGCTGAACAGGATTGCTCATTGTGTCTCCCTGGTGAACGAATCTTCATTGGTCATATGCATCACATGATGGCTGATAAACCTAGCTGTCAAGAATTGGATCCTGGTCAAAGGGACAAGAGTAAATAAATCCCTTCTGACCTTACCCTCTGTCTCTGCTGAAAGAGATAGCTCCAGGACCACAAACCGTCCTCACGGGCCCATGGAAGGTCAAATATTACAATACATCTCACTAATAAGTTAAACCTCAGAGACGGAGAGCACGTATAATATTTTGATATTAGTCAAAGGCAATCTTTTGAATACGATCAAGACTGGTGTTCCAAGTTTGGATCCTTATCTACTCTGAATTTGACTTATCTGTCCTGGAGGTACTGCAGGAAGATTCAACTTCAGAAACCCTGTTAGAGCACAGTAACACATCAATGAGGTTTTTATTACTAAAAAAGGCTCCTGTCGCACTGTTTCCACTTTTCAGTAGGAACTATTCATTGTTGGTTAACAAAAACATCGGATGGTGCCATACTGATCCTGTGCACCCCCTCGTTATATGTTGGCCTACAATGTTGCAAGCTCACAGTGCCACCATAAGTACCCTTAAATCTGGCATGGTAATGAATGGTTTAGGTAACCTCAGGACAAGACAACCCTGACCCCCCAAGGGATCGTGGTAACAGATCTAGAACCTTTTTTCTCTGTCACTGGTGCTTACTCAGAGAGATACACAAGAAATACACAAAGGGACGTTTTCAATATTTATTGAACCATCACAATATTATCATAAAGCATATACGCTGCAATGATTAATAGACAGAAGCAGACAAAAGTGATTAGCAATATGAGGACAGTGAAAAGAATGAACGATTCCACCATCATGCTAAAACAGTGTATTTATGATGGCATATAAGTACTGTGTATAGTTTACTCCTACGTATCACTCCTAGGATGGGTGCTTTGCCAAGAACCCCCTACTGGATGATCTAAATCCCCATTACCTGAAGGCAAGGTATGTAGGAATCTGCTGTGATGCAACGCCAACAAGAGTGATGACCTCGCAATGGCAGTAGAGTGTGCCTCTAATTGGAGAACGGAAATGCACGTGTATTTATAGCAGCAGCATTTATGCTTCAGTGTCAAAGATTTATCCAAGCTGACATTTTCTATTGTTACTGTCACTTCATGGACAAATAATACACTGTCACCTCATGGACAAATAATAAACAACAACATTTGCACAATGTATGTTCAGGCCTTGTACCAAATGTTCAAGGTGTGGTGATAGTGTACTTACAAAGAGCAATTGTGAGCAATGTGGATTCAGAGAAACTAATCCTTCACTGTCACGTAAGCAAATGTGTGTCAAAAGTCAGTGTGTGGAAAAAGAAGGCAATGGTAGAAATGTGTACATGTAAAATGGCAGTGTTTCTTCTTGGGCCTAACATAGTCACTTGAAACTACCATACCTTACCAGATGAACCAGGGTGTCAGATTTTAGAGATTGCCTGTGTTATAATGATGGAAACCTAATTTGATACAAGTGAACCAGAAGATGCACTCTCACAATTACCTCTCATACGTGAAGCAAAATTAAATAATCCAAGTTCTTGGAGGACTTTCAGCCTATTGTGTCCACCATGGCCTTGTTGTTCAAGTCTGGAAGGGAGATTATGGTGTTTTGCCCCACTTTGAGTGGTTGTTATTGGCTTTTACAAGATTCAGGGCAATTTATTTTATTCACTTGAAAATTTTAGTAGGAGTTGTAAGCAACACAAATGTTTGATCGCATAATCTGTTGCCAGATTCCTGGAGGAAGTACCACAACACCATATTTTAGGGCACAGCATAAACATTGTTATCTTGTCTTTGTTCAGCATGCTAGACATCCTTGTGGAGGTCGTTGAGCCACTTGATCCAGTCTGGATGTTATCAGCATGTGTACAATGTGCCTCTATAGGTAGCATATCGACAACTTTCCTAATTGACTGGAGTAGGCCAAAACAGTCTCTCACCACCAAAATAATCTGGGAGTGCAGAGACAGCTTGTCATTTATCCTAACACCTATGGTCTAAGCAGCAGGAGTAGGTAATACGGGAGAGCCCCTAGTCAATTGTTATTTAGCCAATGAGCTTTGACCTTTCCAAACAAAAAGCTCTCTGATTTTTCTGCTTTACATTGCAGAGGACTCTCATGCATCCATTGCGAAACATCTTTCAAACCTGCAACAAACCATATCTATAGAATAGTGGCCAAAAGTGAGGGGCAGCTGATTGTCATCAGCAAATGAGACAGGCATCAATCCATCCACCCAATATATTTTAACTAGAGGGGGGTGGGGCATATAGATGTTAAACAAAGTGGGGCTGAGAGGCGGGAACTGTGGCACCCCAAAAGTTACCTTCATGCTGGAGGATGAATGGAGAGCAATCATATCTCCTGCTCTCTTCCTTCTAAGAATGATTTGAACCAGCACCAAGCTGAACTCCTGATATGCAATACTTTCTAAAGTTATAGACCGTGAAATAGGACATTCTTCTGCATTTCTCAGGTTTCAATGACCTTAGAAGTCAAATCAAAAACTTCTCTACTGAACTGTGACTCTACATGCAGAGACACGGTAAGAGATGCTCTGGGGTAGAAAACATTGAATGTGGAATGTGGAACAACTTACAAGAGTCACACTAGTGACACTGCACTTGGACCTCTTCATATGGCAGTCAGAGGATCCATCAGCCATTATTTACTGTTTGCAAAGCAGCTGGGATGAGGTGATTCTCAGAGCTCAGAGCAGTATCCAAACACTTACTGTTCCAGTTTGTCAGTTTTTCTTCCTTCTTGCATGTTCATTAGATCTAACACTTCACAGGGCTTCGTGCAAAGAGCCAAAGTTGTAGGTATTTGCCACTCCAATCCCCGTTCCCCCATGTTCTAGAGTTGCGGTTATGAAGTTTCAGACTATCATTTCAATGATTGACCCTGAAGTCAATCCCAACCCTTCTAAGTCTATTTGGAATGATAGATTCAGTTACGGAAAAAAATAAATTCTTAGCAACTTAGAGAAGGGAACGTTCAAGTTCATAATGTAACATGGAGTTGCTTAACTCTGGTTGTATGAGTCAAACAGCCTCCAGCTGGAGTATCTATCTATCTATCTCTGCTGAGCTCTAGTAAGAGTGAAAAACATGTGACACAGGTTGCTCTTATTCTTTCCAAGTTGGCTTGGATGGTAATTTACCCATCAAAAGATGTAATACTGTGCCTGGAGTAGTAAAAGGCTTTTGTCATTTTTCAGCTCAGCGTGGATGGCACTGTGCTAATCTTATGTTTAAAGAATTTGCTGTGGAAATGGCAACAGACTTTGTCACTTCTAGCTTGGCATGGATCACACTATGCTAATGCTACGCTCAAAAAGACATTTGAGGTGAGCAGTTTCAGAGAGTCGGTGGTGGTGTAGAGTGTTCCATAGAAAGGAGCTGCTCTCCAACTAAAACTTGGGAATTGCCCAGGGTTCCCCACTTCTTTTTTTATGTATAATTATGTGGTAAGCCAAACTATAAAGATTTGGAGTTTCATTTTTAAAGGTTGGATGGTAATGGAAAATCCAAATTCCATGATTTGTGGAGGAAGAGGTAAATCCTTCATTGAAGTATTATCTGCCAGGAAAAAAATTCTGTCAGTATTAACTCTGCGAAAGATATAGTTTGGAGAAGGTATTTCCATAAAATCGATAGAGGAACTTCAAATGGAGGATTTATAAATTAATCCATAGGTCTGAAGTGTTTTTTGCCATCCATCACTAAAACCAGGAGCTTCAATTGCGGAAATCAAACAGCTGACTAGTGCAGAAATCAAACAGCCGACTGGTGGAAGATCCTTGAAGCACACCTCTCTAAGATATTAAACCCCAATAATCTCTAAGTGGAGATCACAGCTACCTACAAATCCTCCTTTAGGGAAACACAACAACTGTTCAAACATGTTGGCCACTTGGTAGATGTCTTCAATGATTTGTGTGCCTGTTTGTGAAAAATCACTAGTTGCATAGTTCGTGCACATTATGCCTTTTAACTAGTCCTGATTCAGAAAAGGGGGTGGTGATGAACAGAGTGCCTGAATTAAGCAGACCACTCTTACCCAGTCCAAAGATCAGGGCTTGATCCATCACGTTTTTTAGCTCACTGCACCATCCCAGCTCAGAACTTGGCTATATGCAAATTAGTCTGTTCCTGTCCCAGTGCATGATGGGAACAGGGCAAACCAAACTACCAAGCCAATTCTTGTACTGGGAAGGAAACAAGCTTCCGGGGACCGGTTTCTGCCATTTCAGGCATCGTCGGCCCGGCTTGCTTGAATCCTGATGGTGCAATGAGCAAGGGACTCACATCTGAGTATACCCTTCCACGCTTATGGTGGACAAAATGATTCAGAAAAGGGGGTGGTGATGAACAGAGTGCCTGAATTAAGCAGACCACTCTTACCCAGTCCAAAGATCAGGGCTTGACCCATCACCGTTTTTTAGCTCACTGCACCATCCCAGCTCAGAACTTGGCTATATGCAAATTAGTCTGTTCCTGTCCCAGTGCATGATGGGAACAGGGCAAACCAAACTACCAAGCCAATTCTTGTACTGGGAAGGAAACAAGCTTCCGGGGACCGGTTTCTGCCATTTCAGGCATCGTCGGCCCGGCTTGCTTGAATCCTGATGATGCAATGAGCAAGGGACTCACATTTGAGTATACCCTTCCACGCTTATGGTGGACAAAATGATTCAGAAAAGGGGGTGGTGATGAACAGAGTGCCTGAATTAAGCAGACCACTCTTACCCAGTCCAAAGATCAGGGCTTGATCCATCACCGTTTTTTAGCTCACTGCACCATCCCAGCTCAGAACTTGGCTATATGCAAATTAGTCTGTTCCTGTCCCAGTGCATGATGGGAACAGGGCAAACCAAACTACCAAGCCAATTCTTGTACTGGGAAGGAAACAAGCTTCCGGGGACCGGTTTCTGCCATTTCAGGCATCGTCGGCCCGGCTTGCTTGAATCCTGATGGTGCAATGAGCAAGGGACTCACATCTGAGTATACCCTTCCACGCTTATGGTGGACAAAATGATTCAGAAAAGGGGGTGGTGATGAACAGAGTGCCTGAATTAAGCAGACCACTCTTACCCAGTCCAAAGATCAGGGCTTGATCCATCACCGTTTTTTAGCTCACTGCACCATCCCAGCTCAGAACTTGGCTATATGCAAATTAGTCTGTTCCTGTCCCAGTGCATGATGGGAACAGGGCAAACCAAACTACCAAGCCAATTCTTGTACTGGGAAGGAAACAAGCTTCCGGGGACCGGTTTCTGCCATTTCAGGCATCGTCGGCCCGGCTTGCTTGAATCCTGATGGTGCAATGAGCAAGGGACTCACATCTGAGTATACCCTTCCACGCTTATGGTGGACAAAATGATTCAGAAAAGGGGGTGGTGATGAACAGAGTGCCTGAATTAAGCAGACCACTCTTACCCAGTCCAAAGATCAGGGCTTGATCCATCACCGTTTTTTAGCTCACTGCACCATCCCAGCTCAGAACTTGGCTATATGCAAATTAGTCTGTTCCTGTCCCAGAGCATGATGGGAACAGGGCAAACCAAACTACCAAGCCAATTCTTGTACTGGGAAGGAAACAAGCTTCCGGGGACCGGTTTCTGCCATTTCAGGCATCGTCGGCCCGGCTTGCTTGAATCCTGATGGTGCAATGAGCAAGGGACTCACATCTGAGTATACCCTTCCACGCTTATGGTGGACAAAATGATTCAGAAAAGGGGGTGGTGATGAACAGAGTGCCTGAATTAAGCAGACCACTCTTACCCAGTCCAAAGATCAGGGCTTGATCCATCACCGTTTTTTAGCTCACTGCACCATCCCAGCTCAGAACTTGGCTATATGCAAATTAGTCTGTTCCTGTCCCAGTGCATGATGGGAACAGGGCAAACCAAACTACCAAGCCAATTCTTGTACTGGGAAGGAAACAAGCTTCCGGGGACCGGTTTCTGCCATTTCAGGCATCGTCGGCCCGGCTTGCTTGAATCCTGATGGTGCAATGAGCAAGGGACTCACATCTGAGTATACCCTTCCACGCTTATGGTGGACAAAATGATTCAGAAAAGGGGGTGGTGATGAACAGAGTGCCTGAATTAAGCAGACCACTCTTACCCAGTCCAAAGATCAGGGCTTGATCCATCACCGTTTTTTAGCTCACTGCACCATCCCAGCTCAGAACTTGGCTATATGCAAATTAGTCTGTTCCTGTCCCAGTGCATGATGGGAACAGGGCAAACCAAACTACCAAGCCAATTCTTGTACTGGGAAGGAAACAAGCTTCCGGGGACCGGTTTCTGCCATTTCAGGCATCGTCGGCCCGGCTTGCTTGAATCCTGATGGTGCAATGAGCAAGGGACTCACATCTGAGTATACCCTTCCACGCTTATGGTGGACAAAATGATTCAGAAAAGGGGGTGGTGATGAACAGAGTGCCTGAATTAAGCAGACCACTCTTACCCAGTCCAAAGATCAGGGCTTGATCCATCGCCGTTTTTTAGCTCACTGCACCATCCCAGCTCAGAACTTGGCTATATGCAAATTAGTCTGTTCCTGTCCCAGTGCATGATGGGAACAGGGCAAACCAAACTACCAAGCCAATTCTTGTACTGGGAAGGAAACAAGCTTCCGGGGACCGGTTTCTCCATCGGTTTCTCCGGCTTGATCCATCACCGTTTTTTAGCTCACCACCCCCTTTTCTGTATCGTTTTTGGCCACTATAGGTGTGGCAGGGTATACTCAGACATGAGTCCCTTTCTCACTGCTCCATCAGGATTCAAGCAAGCCGGGCCGAAGAGGCTGAAATGCCAGAAACCGGTCCCCGGTAGCTTGTCTCCTTTCTGGTGAAGAATTGGCTTGGTAGTTTGGTCTGCCCTGTTCCCATGATGCACTGGGCCAGGGACAGACTAATTTGCATATAGCCAGGTTCTGAGCAGGGATGGGGCAGTGAGATAAATAACGGTGATGGATCAAGCCCTGATCTTTGGACTGGGTAAGAGTGGTCTGCTTAATTCAGACACTCTGTTCATCACCACCCCCTTTTCTGTATCGTTTTTGGCCACTATAGGTGTGGCAGGGTATACTCAGACATGAGTCCCTTTCTCACTGCTCCATCAGGATTCAAGCAAGCCGGGCCGAAGAGGCTGAAATGCCAGAAACCGGTCCCCGGTAGCTTGTCTCCTTTCTGGTGAAGAATTGGCTTGGTAGTTTGGTCTGCCCTGTTCCCATGATGCACTGGGCCAGGGACAGACTAATTTGCATATAGCCAGGTTCTGAGCAGGGATGGGGCAGTGAGATAAATAACGGTGATGGATCAAGCCCTGATCTTTGGACTGGGTAAGAGTGGTCTGCTTAATTCAGACACTCTGTTCATCACCACCCCCTTTTCTGTATCGTTTTAACTAGTCCTGGCAGTTCTTTTTAAGCTTTCATAATCATGTGAGAATTGGAAAAATCAATTAAACAAATACATAGTGCCCATTTCGTGACATTAATATGCATTTTACGTTATTCATCTCGAAGTCAGGTCTATTCATAGTAATCAGAAAGGTTTGTATAAGCCTAGTATAGACATATTCGGCAGAGAGGGCTCTTCAGCTCTTCCTGAGCTCTTTGTGCAATCTGTGCAGCAAACAACCTTAATAAAGGAAATCGGTTCCTCAGAGTCAGGGCCTTATCAGCTCAAAAATACCGTAACTGAGACAGAGAGTGGAGTGACTTTCTCTAAATACCGAAGCTGATAACAGTTCTGTTGTTCACTTAAGACATGTAGTCTAGAGACAACCTAGGAAGCTCAGATAGGCTCTTTAGTGCTATTAAGCATTAGTGAGGGGTTGGTTACCAAAAACTGATTTCATCATTTGATGCAATGATTAATTGAATATTACAAAGTTGCAATAATTTTTCATCTTTATTAGTTTACTTCATTATTTATTGCTTTCATTGACATTTTTTTTGTTTATTTGTTATAGCTACATCTATTGATGTACTCTGCACTAGTTTTTAAGAAAGCCTTTTAAGTCTAGTGTGGAATTCTAGTATATGTTCATATATGGGGAGAAGAGTGTTGGAAATCACTAACAAAACAACTAATTCTGTTGTCTCACAGGACCGATTGTTGCCCTGTATTCATCATACTCAACTAATGCAAAGGAGGTTTGGGGTTATAGTCCACCAGATTCCATAGTTCAGGTCTGTTAGCTGGCTCAGTCGATACTTTACCTGAGGGTTTATGGATTCTAAAACTGGGCCGTATTTCCCTCTAAAGTTGCAAAAATGCAGCACCTTGAACATGTGACTGATACTTGGGAGTCTTTGAATTAGGGTATACATATGCCCATAACCTCACCCTGGATATAAAGAGACCCGAGTTTCTGAGATTAGCTGCCTTACACTACATGATGTTAATTCTAATTAATTATTGCATGGGTCATCACTCATGCTCATAGTAACAAAGTCCCCCTCAAATAGGTCCTCCTATAACTCTAAGATATAGTATTTCTTTTCTCTTAGGACTAAGTCAAGTCACTCTCTGCTCTCAGGACAATGCTTGCATTTCTTTGATTGACACAATTCAAAATGTTCTTCAAGTCTCAATTTTGACACGTTATGTGAATTGTCATCCATTCCTTCTCTTCTTGTGATTTCCTTACTTCCTCTATGTCTCTGCTGTAGTTTCATTTTATTTTCCTTACAGTCTGGACTGCTAGGGCTCTCACTTGGAACTTTAGGAGTTGCCTTAGTGTCTATTCATTGTATTTTGCTTTCCTTTTTGCTCCCTTTTTGGCAACACGGAAAATTGTTTCTTCTTTAATAACCCTTTTGGTGCCAAGAGTATGAATACTTAATAATATCCCCCTTAAGGATTGGCTCCCTCGCATGTCAACTTATGAAGAGGTTGGTCTAACAAGAGGCAAACATTACCCCCATAGCAATTATGCACTTTGTCCAAAATATTTTCATATAAGAAGTAATTGTTGTTAAGCACAAAGGATACTAACTCAAAAAACATTCAAGTATAAGTTAGTAATTTTTGGACTTTGGTACTTAGGGGGAAAATATTGTTTACATTTTTTTTGTTATATTCATTATTTACTACAAAAGAAATTAACAATATATGGATATTAAAAGTCATTGAGGAGTTCCCTGAGCATATAGCAAAATTAGGCTGACTGTTGAGTTCATTTATAAGGAAATGGAACTCCAATGTGACTTGCAATATCCTTCTGTGTATAACATTAAGTATTTTATTTCTTGTAATACATTGCCATAATATCACCCTTTATGAGCCAGTTAACTCTTTTGAGTGTTTGTATTTTATATGAAAGAGAAGGGATGTTTGCCTTTTTACAGTAGCATTTGTGTAGTGATAGTTAGGTCAGTGTTTCCATAGGAAGAGCGTTTTTTGTGTTGCTCTTAACTCTGGCATTTTGGTGACTCTTCGCAAAATTGTCCACAAAAGCAGTTCATCCACTTCAGCTCCTTCCTGGGAAGATTTGGGGTGGTCCATCAAGCGAGGGCTGAGAAAAAAGGGGTGGGGGTCCCAGAATGTATTTTTCTAATGCAAAGCCCCATGGGATTTTCAAGAAGCAATTAAGAAAAAACAGCTGAACATTATTACACCAGATTTGTCAGAAAGCTAGAATTTTAGCCAGACAGTGTGTTTTTGTGATTTTATGTCAAAGGCCCGGAGGCCAACATTATGCATATCCCTTTTATTCCTGCCCAAACACAGCAGAAACAACACTATAGAACTTAGAATATTATCAAAATATTCCAGAACTTAGAACATGTATCAGACACCATGTCAAGCAGCCATCTTCCTCTTTTGTTGCTGCTCGAACATGAGATAAGTACTCTGTATGAATTCTATTTTAAAAGAAATTGATTAATTAATTTAGCCAAGGATAATAAAAAATATATATTGGGATCTTATTTACAGTAAGGATTTAAAGGAAAAATAATTTTTAAATGGGTTTTGATATGTGAAATAATGCTTATTAGAGATTGGAAAAATGGGTGTTTATTGTAAGGAGATTTGGATTTATGGCGTGGTTTATTTAACGATTTGAGGAGTGTTTTATTTTACAATAAATAAGAATATAAAGTTACCGTTACTGGTTAATAGGGTTGACGGTTGGAAAACGCATGAGTCCACGAGCGCATGGCGTATGATGTATGCATCGCGTGACAGAAGTCGCGAGTGCTTCAGGAAGAGAAGGCAGTGACTGCGTAGAATGGCAGCTGAGGAGAGTTCGGACGCGAAGTCAGACGCGCACTGAAAGATAGGAAGTGTGTACTGAGTGGGCCGCCGTACGTGCGTAACATGTGGCGGCCATTTTGAATCATTGGGAAACGTCGGGTTTTCACATTGAGGACGTGATCAACCATATTTTGGGATGATTAACATCGTCTGACTGATCGGTGTCAGTTTCAGTCAGACGAAGTTCGTCAGTTCAGGTAGAGTGTGTCGCTTTAAGGTAGAGGTGTTTTAAGAGTTTATGAGGAGAGATAAATTGTGTTTTGAATTTAGGAGTATTGATTAGAATTAGATTTGGAAAATTAAAATACTTGAAAAAGATATAATTCAAGATGGAGAATGAGGAGTTAGGTTTCGAGGAAAGAATGAAAGGATACATGGAGAAGATGTTTGGCGAATTTAGTGCTTCCTTAGAGAAAAGGATAGAAAGCACTATGGGGAAGAGAAATAAAGAAGGAGAAAAAAGCCAAAGGTCTGGATAAGAGGATGGTTTTTATACCACTGAAGAAGTGCAGGTAGTGGCAGGTACTTCTTGTGGGGCATCTAAAAGGAAGGAGAAAAGGAAGAATGTGGTAAAAGGAAAGGCATCAAAGGAAAAGGAGAATATAGAACAAAAGGAGAAGGCTATAAAGGCCAAAGTGAGTGCTATAAAGGCACAAAGAAAAGGACATAGCACTGTGGCGTGCGATAGTAGTTCAACTAGTGGAGATGTGGAGCTTACATGCAGCTCGAGTTGGAGGATTCGGATGTGGAAGAGGTTAAGGTTAAGAGGAAGAAATTGGATGAGGAAATAAAATTGGAATATGAGGATTTTGTTGATCCTCAAGGGGATCAAATGTTTGATCCATTACTTATACAACATCCTTTGTCACCACAGTGGTCCCCAGTAGAGCATGTTGCCAAATACATTCGATATTGGATCAGAAAGGAGATGCCAAAAGAGATAAGAACTCGGTTGAGATCAGAGTGCCCGAGGCCAACCCTAAATAGTAAAGTGGCATTCACTCCAGAATTGGATCAAAAGATGCTGACATTTATTAATAACAAAGGGGGAAGAGACCCAAGAAGGGGTTTGCACAAAGGCTTAGAAGGGTGCCAGGATCGAATGCTGGATATTCTGGGTCCTTTGTCAAAGATTTTTGATTTGTGCGAAGAAGAACATAGCAATAATACAGGTGTTGACGTAAGTGAGATGCGCCAGTGGGTGCAACGTGCAATTTGTTTGCTGGGGAATGCAAATGCAGCACTCTGTCAGGAGAGGAGAAAGAGTATCTTGTTTAAGATCGATCCAAAACTTGCAGATTTGGCTGGCAAGGAGTTGGGTGAACAGAGCGATGGGCTGCTGTTCGGAGACAACTTTGTAAAGGATTTGGCAAAGTACGTGGGTACTTTTAATTCTTTACAGAAGGCGCAGAAGGATATGAGACGTGTTTTTGGTTCGGCCGGGAGAACAAGGGGTCGGTTCCCCGGCCGAGGATTTGGAGTTACCAGAGGATTTTATGGAAGAGGTAACAGGCCCTATGGAACAGGTTATGGATATGGATTTGATTATGGAAGTGGAGGAGGATATGGTTTTACGAGGTCCAATCAAGGAAGTTTCTTCCCGCAAAGACAGAGGGGGAGAGGAAGAAGTGCAAGGTCGGATAGGAGGCCAAGAGGAGTTTCAGATAAGTTTCTTACAAGACCCTTTATTTATGGAAGTAAAATTGGGCGGCAGACTAGCCCAGTTTGTTTCCAGGTGGCAGGAAATAACACAGGATCCATGGTATTTGGAAACTGTGGTTGGATACAGGATAGACTTTATCAGTACTCCGGATCAGGTGAGGATTCCAAAGGTATTAAGGTTTTCAGAAGAGATGGAAAGTTTGGTAACAAAGGAAGTGTTAGAGTTGGAGAAAAAGGGTGCAATAGAGCTTGCAGAGGAAGTACCGGGTTGCTTCATAAGCAACTTATTTCTTGTAGAGAAGAAAGACAAAAAGATGAGACCGGTAATCAATTTGAAGGAATTGAACGATTGGGTTGTTTACAACCATTTCAAAATGGAAGGGATACATATGCTAAGAGATTTATTGAGAAAGGGGGATTGGTTAACGAGACTGGATTTAAAGGATGCTTATTTAACAATTCCGATGTGTCAAGAACAAAGAGATTTCCTTCAGATGGTTGGGAAGGCGCTGGAGGTTCAAGAGTCTCCCTTTCGGTTTGACACCAGCTCCGTGGTGCTTCACCAAAGTGATGAGACCAATTGCGGCTTGGTTGATGTCCAGAGGAATTCGTCTGATAGTCTATTTAGACGATATTTTGATAATGGCAGAAGAGAGGAAGTTGGCAAAGGATCATATGGAGTTTGCAGTGAGAGTAATAGAGGATTTGGGGTTTGTAGTGAACAAGGAGAAGTCTTGTGTGGACCCAAAACAGGAGATGACATTTTTAGGTTTTCAGATACGGACATTGGATTGTGTGTTGAGGTTGCCTATGGAGAAGGTGAGAAAGATCAGGAAAGAAGTGAAGAGAGTGAAGTCGGCAGATTGGATTACTTTGAAGCAGTTAGCTCGTCTGTTGGGTCTACTTTCTTCTTCAATTCAGGCGATATTCCCTGCTCCCCTGCATTATCGTGCGTTACAGAGTTTAAAGGCAAAGTATTTGAGAAGAGATGTGAGGTATTCTCAGAAGGTTGTGATAAATCAGGAATCACAGGAGGAATTGGAGTGGTGGTTGATGAGTCTGGAAGCTTGGAACGGACGAGCGATATTTGGGTCAATGCCAGAAGTGGAGATAGAATCGGATGCGAGTTTATACGGATGGGGAGCGAGATGTGGAGAGACTTCAACAGGGGGGCAATGGTCGAAAGAGGAAGGACTAATGCACATAAATTGTTTGGAGTTGCTGGCGGGCTCCTTCGCAATAAAGAGTTTTGTGAAGGACAGAGTGCAATGTTGTGTACTTCTGAAGATGGACAATTTGTCAGCGGTTCAATATGTAAACAAGATGGGTGGTCCACGGTCAAAAGGGTTAGCAGAGCTTGGAAAGGAATTTTGGAAATTTTGTCTGGAAAGGGAGATTGTAGTCCAGGCACAGTACATACCAGGGTTGAGCAACGTAGAAGCGGATTGGTATTCAAGATACCTGAGGGATGCGAGCAGTTGGAGGTTGAAGAGAGAGGTGTTTTTGAATCTGGAGAGAATGTGGGGGCCTTTGAGTGTCGATCTGTTTGCAGACAGGTTGAACACTCAGTTGAAGGAGTTTTACAGTTGGAGGCCGGATCCAGAGGCGAAGGGAGTGGATGCTTTTCTGCAGAATTGGAAGGGGGGAATGAGTTATGCGTTTCCCCCGTTTTCTATGATTCAGATGGTTCTGAACAAGGTCAGAAGGGAGGAGTTGGAGTTGGTCCTGATAACTCCTTTTTGGAAAGCTCAGGTATGGTTCCCGGATCCGATGAATTTGTTGGTGGAGAATCTGGTAATTCTGCCAGATTGCAGGGAAATATTGATGGATGTTCAGGGAAACTTTCAAGATCTTGTGGTCTCAGGGCAGCTGAAGTTGATGGCATGGTTGATTTCAGGAGAATTTGGCAAATGCAGGGATTATCAAAGGAGGCTGAGGAGCTTGTCTCAAAGTCATGGTCTAAAGGGACATCTAGGGTGTATGAGTCAGCGTGGAGAAAATGGAATGGTTGGTGTGTTGAGAGGGGTTTGGATCCCATTTCAGCACCTGTGGTAGAGGTGGCAAATTATTTGTCAGGTCTCTTTTGTAGTGGTTTGGCGTATAATTCAGTTAATCTAAGTAGGTCTGCTATTTCAGCAGGGCATAGTTTGGTGGATGGAGTTCCGGTTGGGCAGCATGTTCTAGTCAGGAGGTTGGTTAAAAGTGTAAGAGTGGTTATTCCGCCAAAGGCAAAGTATGATTCACTTTGGGACGTTACTTTGGTGTTGAGAGAGCCTGAAAGTTGGGGGTCGAATTCAGAGTTGGATTTGAAATTCTTGACAT
The DNA here is from genome assembly GCF_964261635.1 of Lissotriton helveticus. NCBI lineage: Eukaryota > Metazoa > Chordata > Amphibia > Caudata > Salamandridae > Lissotriton > Lissotriton helveticus. Next base: position 957,985,152 of record NC_136061.1, on the reverse strand, counting down.
GGAAGATGACGATGCTGTTATGTCTGGTTTCTTTTAGGAGAGTATCAGATATTAGGGCTTTGGATGTTAATTCTAGATTTTATTAACCTGAGGGAGTATGTTTTGAATTTAAAAGGAGGACAAAGACTATGTCAAGAACAATTTTTTATCGTTTTTTAGAGGGTGAGAGTGTTTTGTGTGTGGTTAAATGCCTGAAGGAATATGAGAGAAGGACTTCTGCTTTGAGGAGAGCGGATTGTAAGCAATTGTTGATTTCCTATGTTAATCCGTATAAGGCTGTGTCTACTCCTACTTTGGCGAGATGGGTAAGAAATGTGATGGTCAAGGCAGGGGTGGATATTATTGTTTTCGGGTCCCATTCAGTGAGAGGGGCTATGGCTAGTAAAGCCTTTGTGAAAGGATTCCGTTTGGGTGGAATTTTAAAGGCTGCGGATTGGTCAAATGATTCCACTTTTCGAAAATGTTACTTTAAGCCTGTGGAAAATATTTTGAGTAAGGTTTTGGAAGAACTTTGAACATGCATAATGTTGGCCTCCGGGCCTTTGACATAAAATGCAGATTTTCCACAGTTTTAATGTAAAGAAAATCATGATTTTATTAAAAAAGGCACGGAGGCTAATATTATCCCTCCGCTGTGCCCGCCCTGTAATTCATTTTGTTTGGTTTATTCTGAAGGATGAAGCTGAAGAAGTGAATGGAGAGGATGTTCCAGTTTGAAGAGGAGGAGTCAGAAATGGAGTTAAAGGAAGTTTGGATTCGGTGGAATTTTTTTGGGGACTTGTTATTTATTGTTTTTCGCAGTCACAAAAGAGGAAGATGGCTGCTTGACATGGTGTCTTATACATGTTCTAAGTTCTGGAATGTTTTGATAATATTCTAAGTTCTATAGTGTTGTTGCTGCTGTGTTTGGGCAGGAATAAAAGGGATATGCATAATATTAGCCTCCGTGCCTTTTTTAATAAAATCATGATTTTCTTTACATTAAAACTGTGGAAAATCTGCATTTGGTGCACAGCTGTTCAACAGTTTTTAAGAAATTAAGTTTCAAAATGTTGTGATATCTGGATGGTTGGACCTGAAGTACTCCCGGCGTACTGCATATTAAAACAATAGAGCCTTCTGAAATGTCATCAATGATGTCATTTACCATGTTATGAGTGTAGTAATATGTCAGGCCATAAGCAGGCCTGTCTCTTGGGTAGTGGGGTCGCTCCCTTTTCTTACAAACATAAGCAGGCCATGACAGGGACTCAAGTTATATTTGGCCCAGTAAACTATAACTGGTGAATTTCAGTGTGTTATTTTTGTTTTAAAACCATAGTGTTTGTATTATCATGAGGCCTAACTCTAACGTCATTTTAACCTTTATTTATTTCAGTGAAAATATTTATAATTTACTTATACTGTGTTACAAAAAAATACTGTCCTTTAAGTTTCTGTGTTTGATGTTGCCAATCATAATTCAGAACATTGGACTTTAACCCCTATAATAGAAAATAATTAAATAATTAACAGTAATGAAGGAAAAAAGAGGAACAAATATTCTAGCTATACATTTCTCAATGAATTAGAGTTCATGTTACAGAATAATTCTGATTATGTTTATTTCCATAGACTTACTTTCATGTTGCTGAATTGTTTTATAAAAATGTTTGCCATTAGGCCCCTGATGTACTTTCATTCTTCGGTGACTATGGCACAATCTTAAAGTTTTGGCAGTTACCATTCTTTCTTTTAATCTGTTCTGGCTGCAGCTTCTTTTGTGAAAAACCATACACACCCTATTGCTTAAGTGCCAAAGCAAGTTGGACGATGTTTGCTGATTGGTTTAAGAAGTCAATCAATCAATCAATAAAATCTTTATTTGGAAGCATGAAAAGCTCTCATAAAAGTAGAAACAAAATACAAGTGAAATTAAAATGACAGTTCATAAAATGTGATAAGAAAATGTGAATACAGTACATAATAATATAATTCGAAAACATGCAGACAGTACTAATCAGGGAGATTATAGCAGCATGGACTTGCATGCACGCACAGAAAATTTACAAAAGGCCCCTGTATACAAAATAACGTCCATTTCAGATAAAAATTATAAAAATCTGAATGCAGGTCTGTATTGGCCAATATTGCAGCAGTACTTTTTTTAAAGGGGTATTAAACAAAATTTCATGCAAAATGCATGTAATTTACAAAAGAACATGAAATTCTGCATGCTCGGTCCTGATGAATAGTTACACGGGCAGGGCTTAGCATCAAGATTATGTATCTATCCCAGAGGGAAACAAAGCAGATACTTTACAGTATGAGACCTAAATCGAAACAATAAATAGCGCTCCCAACGACTTTGAACATGCCATTCATAGTTGGTAGTACTCTCAGATTCACACAGATTTAGGTACTTAACAATAGTTATCTGTTCCGCCAAAAGCTTTAGCCGCCAAGTTGCCTCAAGATTATAAAAGGCTCTGGCAACACTCTTTCTGTTAGTTTTATTACAGGTTGATGGGTCCATAAAAACAATTCCATTCCAATTTTGCTATATACAGCTCTCACGCTTTCTCTATTTTTCGTTAATACAGCCTCATCCTTATAAGGTCGAGCTCAGAGACAGCTCTTATGCTTGCTCTGCGAGGCATGCTGTATTAGATCTGTAATGTTTCAACACGCCCACCGCTATTCAATGGTTGCTTGGCCTGCCTTTGCAAAGCCATAGTTTTCATTGCTGAATAGTGTAAATTTGTCCCGCCTTGTGGATGTTTTGTTCCCACCCTGGAGACTGCCCACGCTACGTGGATTCTTTAACTATGGGCCTTATGTTCTTTTTAAATGTTCTATCTTTTTCTCTCCATCTTCTCCTCACTGGCACACAGCGTCACAACTTGCAGTTCACTTAATTTGCCCATGATTTCTTTCAACTACACCTCCTGCCCCTCCCAGCATTCTTCAGGCTGCTCGTGTCTGTGGTGCAGCTTGTTTGGAAGGCAACCTGCATGCTCGAAGCCATTCCGGCTCCTTCCTCATGGGCATTTTTTAACAGCGGTCCACGTGGCCCTGGAAGGCTCCAAACACACTGGAACGTTTGCCTCATTATTTATTAAACCTGCCTGAGATCAACCCCAGAGACTCTCGGACCTTAGGGACAGTGTGAGGGCTACATGCAACTTTATCGCATGATCAGGGGCAGAGGTAATATAAAGTTGACATTGCTTGTTTTGAACTAACACAAATATTTTTTTCCATAATGCAAACTGAAATCCTTTCCTTGTCTTTATATATACTTATTTTGAATATGCGTCTTTCTGCATGTTTACAAAACTTTTTGTTATTGAAGTAAGGGGCCTAGGGCCAGATGTAGGAGGCCAAATACCGGTCGGTAACGGCCGATTTCGGACGTTACCGACCGGTATTTGGAGTTTCAGATGTAGGGGGCCTTAAATTTACAGATTCGGTATATTTATAGATTCGGTAAATTTACCGATTCTGTAAATTACCGAATCGGTAAATTTACCGAATTACAAATTTGTGTTGTAGGTGGCACTGAAAACAGTGCCACAGGCCATTAAGAATTTGTTATTTACCATGACATACTATGTCATGGTAAATAACGAATTCCTGTGTACATGCACATCTGTGCATGTACACCTATGCCATGTGGCATACATACATGCCCTAAGTCATATTTGTCTTATGGCTATATGCCGAAACTTTGTTTGAACTCTGTAAACATGGCATTTTAAAAGATGCAGATTTTCATGTGGGTTGACGGACAAAACTAAGGCTTTTAGTCGGCATATGTTCTGCTGTTAATCATGTCTGTAATACGACATTTCTTGGCGTATTTCTTTTTCTGTAGAAGCATGTGGCGCAACATTAGTGTATCTGCCCTGGTAGTTTTTCTTCCCTGTTAGGCCTTTTGCTTTGGACAGGTGAGCAGCAGTGAAGCTGTCCTTCAGATTGTGTTTGCTGCATTTGTACATCCTGTCAAATGTCAATGTAGTTACATACTACAAGTGGCTCAATGGTTAGACCGGCAGACCCTGATGCAGTGATCTGGCCCTGGACCAGGGTTCAATTCCCGCCTCGGCGGCTCTTGGACTCAATTTCCCCAGACCTGATAATTCTCACCTCGGTGCCTAGTCTAATCATGGGTCCCACTCTGTGACTATGGGCAATAGCTTCCTTAATCTCCACAACGGCCCCAGCAGCGCTTGGATGCCTGGCTTCACCTTGGGGGTACCCAGGAGTGGACATTTCACAGGTGAGCCAGGATGGGTTCCACAGCGGTATGAATACAGCGCTACGAGACCTCTGGGTAGAAGTGCGCTATATAAATACAAATACATTTACATACTGCTAATTCTGGATAAAATGCCAATGCACTCTCTGGACGACTGACGCAAAGACAATAGCTCTGGCTAAACATTTATAAGGTCCCAAAAGCGAGACTATGCCAATGCATATATTGCATATGCCAATATTGGCTATGCCAATATTGGCTCTGCCAATGCTTATTTCAGATTGAGAGCGATTATAAGGCGGGCCGGACATTAATCTGGTCTTCAATGAAAGAAAATCCAAGCACCTTGTGACAAATAAAAGAAAAGGCAGGGAGAGGAACAGATAGGATTTTTCAGAGAAATCTGCTTTCCTCTCTATGGATGGCTGCACAGTTTGAGATTCCCCACACTTCGGCCCCATATATACCTACTGATATTTATTGAGAACCTATACATTTCCAATAGAGGAGTGAAACCACCTCCCAGAGGTCTTTCACAGTAGATGATTGACTCTGCTGTATGTCTGTTAGCACTGGATACAAAATCAAAGGCAGATCTCCAAAGCTCAGTAAGTGTTCCATCTGCCCACATCTTGTTCAATGCATTATCAAGCCTGTGGCTGTTCAGTTATGGCTCCTATTGCATCAATTTTCCATGAGTTTGATCAGCGTCTAGTCGCACCTATAAACAAACATCAGCACTTAATGAATGACTCAGTTGACATTTCTCCTGGTGCTGAGAATTAATTTAAAGTGGCCAGGGAACTGGCTGCTGATGGATTGACAGTCCCCTCCATTTTCTGTTTAACTGGAAAGTTTATGGTCCAGAAGGTAAAGCTGATCCGGCTACACATATCCTTGCCCACAATTTCTCAAGGATTTAATTGTACTTGTCCTCCAAAACCTGGTTGGTGGCAGTTTTCTGAAAGAAGTTATTTTGATAGATTCCCCCATGAATCTCACACTACAGAAATGGAATGCTCACAGCCTTTCTGTGAAACACATAGGGGTTTTTGGGAGCCTGCCCATAATCATAAAAAAAATTGCTGCAGCAACTTCTGGTGCACTGCGGGTGGAGCGATGAGATCCTTTTGTGTCCTGAGGACCTCAGGACACAATGGACTTCATCCTCCGAGAAGCAGTGCGCCAGAAGTCGCGTTTGCAGCGTGGTGTAAAAAGAGGTGTGGCCACGGAACACCTCTCTGCAACTCAATCCCCCAAGTTACAACGTCCCGGGGGGGCGTTTGCACAGTGATGCAGGGATGGGGCAGGGTCTGATATAACAAGTGTGCAAACCACCCCCTTGCGCGTTGTATATTGGGGGATTAAGTCCACTTCAATCCTGAGGGTCCCTGGGGCCAACTAGCCCACCAAGTACCTCCAGTAAGCGCCACAGAGCTGTGTTGCAGAGAGGTGGTCCAAGGCCATGCCCCTTTTTACACTACTATGCAAACGCCGCTTCTGGTGCATTGCTGGTGGGGCGATGAGGTCCTCTTGTGTCCGGAGGACCTCAGGACACAAGTAGACTTCATCCTCTGAGCAGCAGTGTGCCACAAGCCACGTTTGCACACGTGGTGTAAAAAGGGGCATGGCCTCAGAACACCTCTCTGCAACGCAGCTCTGTGGCACTTACTGGAGGTACCTGGTAGGCTGGTTGGTCCCCAGGGACCCTCAGGATTCAAGGGGACGTAATAGGGACGTTATAGTTAGAAATGAGCATTTAAAAACCTTAGAAATTCACTTAAAAACCCATAGGTTTTAGGGACGTTATAGTTAGAAATTAGCATTTAAAAAACCTTAGAAATTCACTGAAAAAGCCAAAGGTTTCAGGGAAGTTATAGTTAGAAATTAGCATTTAAAAAACCTTAGAAATTCACTGAAAAAACCATAGGTTTCAGGGACATGATAATTAGGAAATTAGCATTAAAAAAACCTTTGCAATTCACGGAAAAAAAACACAGGTTTCAGCGACGTTATAGTTAGTTGGACATTCCACTTGTACAAAACCAGAGAAATGTGGCTGTTATAGTTAATAGAGCTAACTATAACTCGCGCCCCCGCATTGAACGGCTGATGATGTCACATATTACATCACTCATGACATGGTCAGTGACATCACTGATGACATCTCAAATGACATCTCTGACGGGGACGCGGGATCACGGTATCTCCGTGTCACGGCCCGGTTTGGTGCTGGACTTATGGTTGAGGCGTTGGGGACTTGAGGCGGCAACCAACACCTGTAATGCGGGATTCACTCGGCTACCATTAGCCATCTCCCCCCCTTAGTCATGCACAGCAGCGCTCACATGAGCACAATACAGCTCCGCTATTGAGACTTACCTGAATGATGCAAGCTGGGAATTGGAGTCCTTGATGAGCTGGACTTCAGCTGGAAGCAATCAAGAACGGAGCCTGCTTCACTCCAGCCAATGGGAGTGCTTTTTGACATTTAAATGAGGGAGCGAGTACATCCCAGTGTAACCAGGCATCTGATGAAGGCCCACGCCGAAATGCATTATGCCCTGACTTACTATGGTGAATGAATGACCGCTGAAAGATTCCCCGCTGTGTCCTCTGCTCGTTTCTTTGTCTTTGAAGTGAGTTCCTTGGATATATATATATATATATATATATATATATATATATATATATATATATATATATATATATATATATATATATATATATATATTACCTACTGGCAGTCGCCAGTAGGTATATATAGTTAGGATTTTTTTGAATAGGGATTTCTGAAAATTCTATGTTGAATAACTTTGGCGTTGATGGACGGAATTGGCTGAAATCTTCAGGAAAATGGCACATTTTGTTTCTGAGCGTCCCCTGAAAGTTTGGAGGGGTTTCGTCAAGCGGGGGCTGAGAAAAAAGGGGGGTCCCAAAACGTGTTTTTAACATTGAGTTTTCCATAGGGCGGTTGGACTCACTTTTAGCTCGAACGGCTGAATGGATTTCCACAAAACTTGGCAAAATTGTAGGGACAGGTAGCCCGATGTGCCTTTGCTATGTCTCAAGATATATGCTCCAGTGATTTTTACGAAAATTAACTTTGAAAAATATATATTGGGCTACATTGGGCTATATATATGTTAGAGCCCAAATGTAGCCCAATGTAGCCCAATGTAGCCCAGTGTAGCCCAAAGATGGCCACCAGAGACAAAAAAAAACAAATGTAGCCCAAATATCAGCCAGATGTAGCCCAACTATAGCCCAGTGACAGAATGTCCCAGAGTGTTCTAAAGAACAACTAGAGCGCTAACAGTCTTACTTATGACAAAAGTATGGCACACCTGAAGTCATCTTGATTGGAATAAAGTGTTAACACTTAAAACATTTAATTTGCAAAGGAACAAAATGAGGGGTTTCATTTTGCCATAGAAATGTTATATATATATATAGAATGGTGGTGCTAGACAAAGTAGACATGGGAATACGTGGAGGTGATAGAACATCATGCCTCCGCAAATTAGAATCTAGATTCATCATTGACTTTGAATGTACGTTCCCTCAGGGTTTGAATAACCATGAAGAATTGTCAGCTCATCTTAACAAATAATGAATAAATGTTCAGAGTGGGACTATCGAGAATTTGTATGTAAATTGTTAGCTGTCATAACTTAAAGTCGTCTTTTTTAAAAATGTACATTTATGTTTTAATTCACAGAAACTGATTTTGTAATTTTCGGACACTGGAGAAAGAGAACAAGAAAGTCCATTAGAATATTAATTTGAAGTGGCACAGAAGACACTTATCATTTGGTATGAACTTTACAGTCTAAAATACAACCAACCATTATGGCTATGCTACAGTCAATATGGACATTGGGACGAAATGAGGCTAAACTGAGATTTCAGAGACTTGATCACATGTAGATGATTATGAATCTATGTATATATATTCCACTGTTGTTTATATGCCCACTTGGGCCTGAATTATCCAATAGAAACTGTCTACCGTTGGAATTTGATACCTCCTAGACTATTCAGTCTCTTTTTGCTCACCAATATTCTGCCCACTGGGGCACAAGCTTTAAGATGCTCTATGAATCAAATAGAGGTACAGAAATAAGGTAGCACCGAATATAATTTAATTTAATGTGTTTGGTTGTCTCATATATTTTCTATACAATCTATGTGAATATATGTAAATAATGATTTGTTACTAATAAACTATTTATCAGATATAGCATGTAAATACTCCAGATAATTGTTGCCACAGTCCAACTTTTTTGATTATATATGGATTTGGTAATGGACTGCATGGTATATGCTTAAAATCTCCTTTCCAATATGTCCGCTGCACTTATGTCACTGAAGGGTGTGTACAGAATAGTCCTTTGTTTATGTTTACAAGTAATCATTGAGAATGTAAAAGGACTAGTGTTTTGGGTCCACAGCAAACGTGAACAAGCCGAGAGGTGAAACGCGTTGTTTGTTGTTTTTTTGCTGCCGAATAAACCTTTGCAGTACAGCAACTCCTGGTGTGTCATTGCACGTTTTCTTCCTACTGAAGAATCCTTTAGATTTATATATATATATATATATATATATTTTTTTTATTTTTTTTTTTTTTTTTCCGCAAAAGGAGCAGCACATCCAAGATATTTTTCAAAAGCTTTTTATTAGAGCTTCACCCCACCAACGCGTTTCAGCCTCAACAGGCTTTGCTCACGGTCAGTTAGTCCTTCCACTCTTTCTCTTATTTATACTGGCCCATTTTAGCCATTAGGAGGCATTATGGGATATGTAGTTTTTACACAGTTTTAGAAGTATATCAAAAAATTATATGAAAAGAAAGACTGGTGTATTAACCAATTTGTGTTTTGATAATCAATTGCATCATATTCAGTTCATAGGGGCAAGGGTAATTTACATAATTCATACGGGATTAGTTCCCAAATTATTTCTCAGAGTTCATCGGGTATAGTACCCTATTGCATTGAAGAGACTAAGCCAGTCCTGGTAACAGTCACTCCAAGTGTATGTGAAGGTCTTCCCCAAAGTTCATTCCTCTCGGCATTTTGGTGCGGAAGCGGATGATTAGGCGTGACTCCATTTGTCTCAGTTTACGAACTGTGTCACCACCTCTTTCCGTTCTCATCAACATTTTAAGTCCATAGAATCTCATTGATTTCCACTCCCCATTTTGGCAAGCGTTGATGTGTTTTGCTGTGGCATAGAGCATATTTTTGTTTTTGACCGCTCTAATATGTTCCAAAATTCTTTTTTTCAACATACAGGTTGTGCTCCCTATATATTTGCTACCACATTTGCATTCGATCACGTACACCACATTTTTTGAAGTGCATGAGATCTGTTGGTCGATCTGCATCATCTTGCCATTTGGTTCTTCAATGGATTGTTTGCTCATGCCAATTTTACACGCCTTGCAACTCAAGCAGGGTTTGAATCCTTTTCGTTGGTTTGTCAACCAGTCTGTTTGAGTCTTGACTTGAAAGTAGCTGTTCACCAAGCAATCTTGCAGGGATTTGTTCTTCCTGTAAGTTATTTGTGGTTGTTTACCTACCAGCTGTCCTATGTCCGGGTCCCCGGATATAAGATGCCAGTACTTTTTCATTTTGTTGGCGATCATTCCACTTTCCTTGTTGTATGTGGTTATGAATCTTGGCGGGTCTTTTTCCATTGCTTTTTTTGGTTTTTCAACCAATAATTCTGTTCTTGTTTTTTGGTCAACCTTCTTTTTACAGTTCTTTAGGACTCGATCATGATATCCTCGTGATTTAAATCTCATCTTGCTTTCATTTATTTTAGTTTCTGCATCATCAGGTTTGGAACAGTTCCTTTTTAGTCTGATGTATTCTCCGTATGGGATACTCTTCATCAGTGCTTGTGGGTGGAAACTTGTGCCATGCAGCACACTGTTGGTTGCTGTCTTCTTGCGGAACAGGGTAGACTCCAGTTTCCCGTCTGAGATATAAATTTCAGTATCCAAGAACGCAATTCTTTTGGTACTTGTGGCACATGTAAATTGGAGGCCTACTGTATTTGCATTCAGTTTGGAAAAATAGTCACGAAAATCAGAGTCAGATCCATGCCAAATTATGAACAGGTCATCTATGTATCGGACCCACAATATGATCCGATCCAGTTCCATTTGGTTATTTGTGTTCCAGGCGATTGTTTTCTCCCACCATCCCATGGTGATATTGGCGTAGTTGGGAGAAAACGAAATGCCCATGGCAGTCCCACACTCTTGTTTGTATAACTCCTGATTGAATAAGAACACATTGTTCGTTAAGCAGATGTTACTCATTTTTAAGAGCATGTTTGTGTGTTCAAAGGTTGAAATGCTCCACTGTTTCAAAAAATACTGGCATGCTTCAATACCTATATCATGTCTTATCGAGGTATACAAGGAAACGACATCTATAGTCGCTAAAATATATTGTTCATTCCATCTTATATCCTGAATTATTCGAAGGAACTGGCCGGTATCCTTGATGTAGGATGGCATGCTTTGGGCAATTGGCGCCAAGAAAGTGTCCACATATCTCGATAGATTTTCATATATGGAATTGCATGAAGAAACGATTGGTCTGCCTGGGGGGTCTACTAGAGTCTTATGTATTTTTGGCAGAAAATATATGCAGGGCATTGTTGGAAAGTCTATGTCTAGGAATTTCCTCTCTTCATCATTCAGTAATCCTTTGTGGTGCCATTCATTCAGATGGTCCTTCAGTTCTTTCAACATTCTGGTACTTGGATTGTTCAAGATTTTAGAGTAATTTTGCTGTTGGTTTAATTGTCTCATAGCTTCTTTTTTGTAATCCATAGTATCCATTATTACAATATTGCCCCCTTTGTCGGCGGGCTTGATTATAATTTTGCCATTGTCCATGAGTGAACTAAGTGCTTTCCTTTCCCCAGTTGTTAGGTTTTCCCTGCTATTGTTTCTTGTTTTCTGTAATTTGTCCAGCTCCTCGTTGACAGCATCCGAAAATAGATCAATTTTATTCCCAGGTGACAATATAGGATAGAATCGGGATTTCCTTTTTAATCCTGTTTCTGGTCTTTCGTTAGTTCTTATGTCCATTTGCTCTAACATTTGGATATCCGATATATCTCTGTTCTCTTGATCAAACATCCTTATAAAGGTTTCTCTAATATCAGGTAGTTGTTCTATTGTAGTAGGGGATTCTATTTCCTCATTAATGCTACTTAAGTTTTCGCCAACTGAAGTCGGAGGTTTATTTGCATGTATTTTAGCCAACTTTAATTTCCGAACAAATTTGTAGATGTCGATTTTGGTCTGCGTATAGTCGAAATGAGATTCAGGGCAGAATGATAAGCCTTTGTTTAATACTCTTTTCTCATCCTCAGATAGTTGGTAGTTGGACAGATTGACGATTAGATTTACTGTTTCCGGTTGCGGAGGGGATATTGTCTTCTTGTGTTGTTTTGATCTGCGGGTTTTTCTGGTGCTGGTGCGGGAGGTTGTTGTGCTTGTGCCGGTCTCCCCCGGCCTCTCCCTTGGAATGGTCTTCTTCCCCTTCCCCTTCCTCCGCCACGTGAGATACTTTTTTCCAAGTTGACTAGCGTGACTTCTTCTAAAACAGACAAGTTTTTTGTCTGGGGTGTCTGATGTGCTGTTCCATCTTCACTTACGTCTGACTCGCTTGCACTTGAAGGTGGATCTGACTCTGATTTTCGTGACTATTTTTCCAAACTGAATGCAAATACAGTAGGCCTCCAATTTACATGTGCCACAAGTACCAAAAGAATTGCGTTCTTGGATACTGAAATTTATATCTCAGACGGCAAACTGGAGTCTACCCTGTTCCGCAAGAAGACAGCAACCAACAGTGTGCTGCATGGCACAAGTTTCCACCCACAAGCACTGATGAAGAGTATCCCATACGGAGAATACATCAGACTAAAAAGGAACTGTTCCAAACCTGATGATGCAGAAACTAAAATAAATGAAAGCAAGATGAGATTTAAATCACGAGGATATCATGATCGAGTCCTAAAGAACTGTAAAAAGAAGGTTGACCAAAAAACAAGAACAGAATTATTGGTTGAAAAACCAAAAAAAGCAATGGAAAAAGACCCGCCGAGATTCATAACCACATACAACAAGGAAAGTGGAATGATCGCCAACAAAATGAAAAAGTACTGGCATCTTATATCCGGGGACCCGGACATAGGACAGCTGGTAGGTAAACAACCACAAATAACTTACAGGAAGAACAAATCCCTGCAAGATTGCTTGGTGAACAGCTACTTTCAAGTCAAGACTCAAACAGACTGGTTGACAAACCAACGAAAAGGATTCAAACCCTGCTTGAGTTGCAAGGCGTGTAAAATTGGCATGAGCAAACAATCCATTGAAGAACCAAATGGCAAGATGATGCAGATCGACCAACAGATCTCATGCACTTCAAAAAATGTGGTGTACGTGATCGAATGCAAATGTGGTAGCAAATATATAGGGAGCACAACCTGTATGTTGAAAAAAAGAATTTTGGAACATATTAGAGCGGTCAAAAACAAAAATATGCTCTATGCCACAGCAAAACACATCAACGCTTGCCGAAATGGGGAGTGGAAATCAATGAGATTCTATGGACTTAAAATGTTGATGAGAACGGAAAGAGGTGGTGACACAGTTCGTAAACTGAGACAAATGGAGTCACGCCTAATCATCCGCTTCCGCACCAAAATGCCGAGAGGAATGAACTTTGGGGAAGACCTTCACATACACTTGGAGTGACTGTTACCAGGACTGGCTTAGTCTCTTCAATGCAATAGGGTACTATACCCGATGAACTCTGAGAAATAATTTGGGAACTAATCCCGTATGAATTATGTAAATTACCCTTGCCCTTATGAACTGAATATGATGCAATTGATTATCAAAACACAAATTGGTTAATACACCAGTCTTTCTTTTCATATAATTTTTTGATATACTTCTAAAACTGTGTAAAAACTACATATCCCATAATGCCTCCTAATGGCTAAAATGGGCCAGTATAAATAAGAGAAAGAGTGGAAGGACTAACTGACCGTGAGCAAAGCCTGTTGAGGCTGAAACGCGTTGGTGGGGTGAAGCTCTAATAAAAAGCTTTTGAAAAATATCTTGGATGTGCCGCTCCTTTTGCGTAAAAATTAATACATGGGTCTGGATCCGACCCCTGAGCGTAGCACACGCTGTTGAGCGCTCTCAAGTTCTGCTGGATCACTTTGTGAGACATATATATATATATATATATATATATATATATATATATATATATATATTACCTACTGGCGGTCGCCAGTAGGTATATATAGTTAGGATGTTTTTTGAATAGGGATTTCTGAAAATTCTATGTTGAATAACTTTGGCGTTGATGGACGGAATTGGCTGAAATTTTCAGGAAAATGGCACATTTTGTTTCTGAGCGTCCCCTAAAAGTTTGGGGGGGGTTTCGTCAAGCAGGGGCCGAGAAAAAAGGGGGGTCCCAAAACGTGTTTTTAACATTGAGTTTTCCATAGGGCGGTTGGACTTACTTTTAGCTCGAACGGCTGAATGGATTTCTATGAAACTTGGCAAAATTGTAGAGACTGTTTGCCCAATGTGCCTTTGCTAGGTCTCAAGATATGTGCTTCAGTGGATTTTGAGAAATTAACGTTAAAAAAAAAATATATATCTGTGACAGCGTCCCGGTTAGCGCCCCGGTTCGCGTACCAGACGCGTAACGGAACTTCGCGAGGAGAAGCGGATTGGCTCTCCGGTGACTCTCAACATTCTAAACAGTCCGGACAGGCCGCCATCTTGTCTCTCGGTAGGATCGAGAGACAAGAGGTGGAAATAAACGAAGGGGGAAATGAATGAAAGGGGCAAGGTAGACCCCTCCTGACCCCCTAGGATTAATGTGGGGGCTATTAAAGGGCCCCGCGGGGCAAAAAAATAAAATACATTTTTTTCCGATTTTTCGCGGTGGAAGCGCTACCCGGTACGCGAACTTGGTAGCTCACCGGTAGCGTAACGGGAGTCCGCCATCTTGTGTTTCGGACGAATTTAGTCACAAGATGGAGGATAAACAATGTTAGTAATGGGTATAAGGGGGCACGGGAGACATATCCTGACCCCCTAGGTTTTCTGAGGGTGGCTGAGGAGGCCCATATATGTAAAAAAAAAACACCTTTTTTTTTCAAATTTTCGCACGGTTAGCGCCCGGTCCGCGCACCGGGTAGCGTTCCGGAAAGCGTAACAAGGGGAAAACCAAGGGAAATAGTAAAATAATATTTTAGAGTGCTTTGAGGTAGGGTAGCTCTGAATAGAGCTGTTGTGTTGTGTGGGTGATGTAAGTACCAACATGTAGGTACCAATGAAGAGTCTAAAATTCAATGTACACCGTCTCCTCTGTAGATATTTTGTATGTTCTAATATGGGTTATTTAAATGTAAATGTGTGGAAAGCACTTCATGCTTTAAAGCAATTGTATTTTTGAACTGATTGTTCTTTCCTCTTAGTCCTCCTCTTTGGGTTTTTTTCCCCACACTCTTCTTCAGCATGATAGTTGATAAATTCGTTCCCTCAAAAAATTTATATACATAAAAAAATTATATTAAATACATATAAAATATATTTTTCCTTTAAAAGAAGAATACATTTTACAGCTTTTGATATTTGCTATTAAAAAACCATTGAAATTCACTGAAAAAACCATAGGTTATAGACCATATATAGTTAGGAATTAGCATTTACAAAACCTTGAAAATTCACTGAAAAAACCATAGGTTATAGACCATATATAGTTAGGAATTAGCATTTACAAAACCTTATTTTACTCACACAAAACCATTGAAATTCGCGTATATAGTTAGTTGCACTAACTATATATCGCGCACCCGCAATCCACTGCTGATCATGTCACATATTACATCATTCATGACATGGTCAGTGACATCACTGATGACATCACTGATGACATCTCAAATGACATCACTGATGACATCACTGATGACAACATCCAGTGACTGTATGTTTCTGTAAAGTTAAAATATGTCTTACATATTGAAGAATGAGTGGATGTATAAGTGTCTGGATGAAGGATTTAGTAGGTGCATGACTGACTGTATGAGTTAGTGATTAAATGTGTCTCACTGAGTGCATGGGTTAGTGACTAAACTGTCTTAATTTGTGCATCATTATGTCTGTTGTTCTGTAAACTGCTGCATGTGTTGATCAGTAGCTATATGAGTAACTATATGGGTTATTGATTGGTTGCCCAAGTATTTGTATGGGAGACTGAGTGTGTGTGTGGGTGGCTGGGAGGTGTATGACTCTGTGCATAGATGTGTGAGCAGTTGATTCACTAGATGTATGGGTTCAAAAGTGCATGTGGAAACAGCTGTATGGGCGGTTGACTGTGTGCATGAGTGTATTGGTGAGTGAATGGATATCTCAGTGCTACATGTCAAAGTAAGTACATATGTAAAACACAGTACATGTGAGAGTTGACATATATAAATAACTGTGCATAAGAGCCAGTGAATGTGTGAGTGGCTGTATGGATCATTGTGAACTTGTATCAGGGATTGTATAAGAGAGTAAATATGTGTTAGTATATGTTTGAATAAGTAAGGTGTGTATAACTGTATAGTTGAGGAAATGGAGGTGTGATTGATTCTTTGCATGACTGACTAGGTGTGTGAGTAACTCCATGGATGAGTGACAGTCTGTGAGTGTCTGTTTACACTGAGTGTATCTAAGGTTATATTAGAGTCTGAAGAGGTTCATCGTATTATCACATGAATGATGTCATCAGTGATGTGATCAGTAATGTCATTTGAGATGTCATCAGTGATGTCATCAGTGATGTCATTTGAGATGTCATCAGTGATGTCATCAGTGATGTTATTTGAGATGTCATCAGTGATGTCATCAGTGATGTCACTGACCATGTCATGAATGATGTAATATGTGACATGATCAGCAGTGGATTGCGGGTGCGAGATATATAGTTAGTGCAACTAACTATATATGCAAATTTCAATGGTTTTGTGTGAGTAAAATAAGGTTTTGTAAATGCTAATTCCTAACTATATATGGTCTATAACCTATGGTTTTTTCAGTGAATTTTCAAGGTTTTGTAAATGCTAATTCCTAACTATATATGGTCTATAACCTATGGTTTTTTCAGTGAATATATATATATATATATATATATATACATATATATATATATATATATATATATATATATATACAAAGAGAACTCCACGCATCCTCCAGCAAGCAATGAAGCAACACCGGCGAAGAAGGAGACGGACCGCCAGGCTCAGGTATAATGTTTTATTCACACAACAGAGAGCAGCTACGCGTTTCGGGCTTAGAAGCCTTGTGTGCCCAACAGACGAGGATGCACTCCACAACAGTTTACTCCTTCATGAGTTCTTTATTCACAACACGTAAACTGGCGTTCACAAGTGGACAGTTACACAGCCTAACGCGTTTCGGGCCTAACGGCCCTTGTTCACAGACTCCTGAAGAAACACAAGCACCAGCATTTCAAAACACTACTTCCCTGCATGTTGATGATTTCACCGTCCTCTATTAGGGCCTCCCAAGTGAGGTCATTCACTCTTAGCATGCTGGAACATGTAGTCTGTTGGTGCAAATTAACACCCTCTGGTGAGTGTGCTCCATTTTCTTCCAAAATAAACATTATTATGCCAGTGCTTGTTTTTCTTCAGGAGCCTGTGAACAAGGGCCAGGGAGCCAGCCCTCTTAATTAATTGGCCTGTCATTCCTCCCATTACGACAAACTGCATGGGGGAGTGGATCTGCCCACTTCCCCCACTGGCTAACTTCACCGAGAGTGGCAGCATTATGCTCATTTACAAGGAGCAAATCCACACACAAATTAGTTCCATTCAGTGTCAGGGACTGCTTTGACAGTGTGTCCCTTTTGAGACCCAAAAAATTGTTTTACTTCTAGCCATTTTCAGGTCTCGCAGACCTGTGTTGCAGCATGTGTAGTAGGGAAAGTTTTAGAAGTGGGGTGGAAGCCCCTCCCCTTCTTTCTATTAGCTGGCGTCATCATCTATGCTAAACGCTGGCTTTTCATTGTTAATGAGGCTTCTTAGTCTCTCCTTGTTACTGCCCTGTCTCCTTCTAGGACGGCCCCTCTGGACTGGATTGTTTGCTTGCGGCATTACACTGTCTCCTTTAATTACTGTCGGTAGGCACTTTTATGTTTGCATAGCTCTTTCACTTTAACAATAGCTGCCGCCTCCCCCTGCGAGTGCTGTGTGGGGCAGCAGCTATTGTTAATCTGAACACGTGATGCAAATATAAACAAGCAGGCTGCGTTTAAAATGGCGACAGCTTGTTTTGTATTTGCAGCGCACTATGTGCGTTTTTACTTTAACAATGGGGCCACATCCACCACTAGCGGGACGGTCTCTGCAGCTCGTCCAAAACCTCTTTACTTTAAAACATTAAATAATGGTGGCCGTTCGTCTTGTGCACAGCTCGCCCAACTCCTTATCTTTCTTTTTAGAATCAATCATTTTTAGTGTGCGGGATTCAGGTTAAGTGAACACAGCTTCCTGCCAACATCACAAGGCCAGCAGAGCGGGTCGCACCCAAAGTTACACAGCTTTCTGGCCAACAACCCGGAGGCCGGCCGCGGAAGAGGCAATCGTAGTTGACAGCCATACCCTATCCCTTTTAAGGATAACTACAATACAACAACATAAGCTAAAGTAAAATCAGAACAAACATCCCTCCCCACCCCTCTCCACACCAGTTCCACTTTACGCTCTAAAACCTTCTGCCAGAGGCTGAATCGTCTATGTGTCAAGCGCAGCATATAGAAATCTAAATGTTGCGAAGGGGTTCTAGTGGTAGAAGTCTAAGAATCTGCAGGTATTTCAGGCAGGTCACCTCTCTCAAATCTTTCATGAGTATTTGCAGGTAACGGGCCCACAGGTTCGTAAGTTCTTTGACCCTTCCCTCCACACTGAGTGACATACGCTCCATGGCCAGAGGCTGCCACAAACGGTGCATCAAATCCAGAATCTCAGGAACAGTTGATGTTCCCCGCTGCGTCAATATGACCGGTCGTGAGGCGAGCAGCGCCAATGCAATCAGTCTGCCTCTGATAGATTTCAATGGGAAGGTTTTAGGGTGAGAAAGACCTAGCAGCGTATATTCGGGAGAGCGACGCAGCGCAATCTGGAACACTTCAACAATATCATCAAGGACCGCCGTCCAATAGCGTACCGATTTCGGTCAGTGCCATAGCAGTTGAACCAGAGTTCCCGTCGCCCCGCATACCGGTCAGCAGAGATCAGATTTGCATTTGTCCTAGCAGTGGACCTGAGCAGGCGTGTAATACCAATATGTAACCACCTTAAAAGCAGATTGTGCCCTGTATAGTACATGCTCTCATTCCTTAGGGGTCAGGGGCCTGCCCAGTTCAGTCTCCCAGCGCACCAGAGCTTTGGTATGATTACGCGCGGAGCGTGCTATGAACATGGCGTACAGTTCCGATATAAGTCTGCGGTCGTCCGTTTTGCACACACTAGCCATTTTTCGAACGCCATGAGGGGACGGGACATAAGGGAGTAATTGCTGGGCCTAGTAACCCAGTGCGAGATCTGACTAGGGAAATGCATCCGAGGGTAATGAATCATAGTCTTTTTGCAGCTGTGCAAAAGGAATCAGGCCCTCACTATCGAAAAGGGATCTAACCCTCTTACACCCCTCCTCCCGCCATCTCTGAAATACGACCAACGCTTGACCGGGGGGAAATCCAGGTTGTCGATGATGGGGGTCATCGGTGAGGGAAACGTCGTCCACCCATTCTTTAAGGCTACACAATCCCATACCTTGAGAGTAGGCGAGGTAACCGGGGAGGAGTATAATCACCATGCTCTGTGTTTACAGGGTAACCACAGCTCCCGCCAGATATTCACCCCGCAACAGACTGATCTATGAAATTCCAGTGGTTGCTGGACAGTGGTCTATTCCATTCCACCAAATAGCGCAAACAGGACGCTTGATAATAGCCCCAAACGAGCGGGAGACCCAGACCGCCCTGTGCTTTCGGGGTCGTCATTTGCGCTAGTGAGAGGCGAGGCTTCCTTCCCTCTCATACAAACTTGGTAATAAGTGATTGCAATTTCTTAAGTGCCCCTGGGGGCGGCGTCATCAGGAGCATCTGAAAAATGTATAAGATGCGAGGAAGCACCGTCATTTTCACCTCTGCTACCCTCCCAAACCATGCCAGCTTGAGACGTGACCAGGCATCCAGCGCCTTGGTCATGTGTTCCAGCAGCAAGGAATAATTCAGTGACACCGGCTTGGCAATAGTCGGGGTAATCTTGAACTCTAGGTATACTATATCCGTTTGCGCCTATTGGAATGTAAAGTCCCACTGCAACGCCTCCACCTCCTCTGAGGGAACAGAAAAATTCAGGATCTGCGATTTTGCAACATTTATCTTAAAACATGATATGTTCCCAAAGGCCGTGAGTTCGTCCAAGTAAGCATGCAGGGACCTCCGTGGCTGAGTAAGCGAGCGGATCACATCATCTGCATACAAGCTTAGTTTATGCACATCCGCCCCGAATTTGAGGCCTACCACACTCAGATTTGCCCGCATCCGCTAAGCCAAAGGCTCCATGTAGAGCGCAAATAAAAGTGGGGACAGGGGGCAACCCTGCTGTGTTCCCCGGGCAATAGAAAAGGAGGCCGATCTGCAGCCATTAACTCGAACAAAGGCCTTGGATGAGGAATATAGGCTCCGTATCCAACATAGGAAGTTGGCACCAAACCCGTACGCGGGCAGAACCGCAAACAGATACTCCCAGTTGACACAATCGAAGGCCTTTTCGGCGTCTATAGACAAAAGAAAGGCCAGCTTCTGAGAGCGGTGTGTACTATCGCTGAGGTGCAGCAATCTTTTGGAATTATCTCCCCCTTGTCTAGAGGGAATGAAATCCGACTGATCGAGGTCCACCATATCCGCCTTGAGGGGGCCAAGGCGCGAAGCCAAAATCCTGCAAACAATTTTGCATCAACGTTAAGAAGTGAAATGGGGCGGTAAGAACCACATGAGCTCGCATCTTTCCCCGGCTTCAAAATAACAGAAATTGCCACCTCTGACATCGAGGGCATCACCTCTCCCGAGTCGAGGAAAGAGTTAAACAATTGGGTCAGGAAGGGAGCCAGCTCCACACAAAACGTTTTGTAAAATATGGCTGAGAAGCCGCCGGGCCCAGCGATTTGGCTACTTTCAACCTAGAGATGGCAGGGATCAACTCTTCTATACGGATTCCCAAGTCTAGGTCTTCTGAGATGGATTTAGGGAGAAGGGTTATATCGCAAGCGGCCAGATACAGTTTTGGGTCATGCAGGGGTAGAACTTGCCCCATGTAAAGACGGTGAAAAATGCTACGAAATGTGTCAACAATCCGATCGTCAAAACACACAAGATGATGGATGGAATGTTGCACATTGGCAAAACATTCACTTCCCGTCACAGATCTGGGTTTAATCCATTGTTATTTTGCTCACCACACCACCCCAGTTCAGACATGGCCATATGCAAATCAGTCTTGACCCTGTGCCTCATGGGAACAGTCCAGCCCAAACTGCCAAGCCATGTCTTCCCTGGACCGGACTCAAGCATCCTAGGACCGGTTTCTGGCTATCAGCCGTCATCAGCCAGGATAGCTTGACTCCACTGGAGTAGTGAGCACGGGATCCACGTTTGAGCATACCCTTCCCACATAGGGCGAACAGTAAAACACACAAGTCTATGCCAGATTGGTCCCTCAATGACTGGATTAAGGATGCCTGCATCTGGACTCGTAACCTGTGGGCCAACATCTTCCCGCAATTATCGCTGCTCAAAAAAAATGTATGACGCAAGCGGAGAAGAGCATGCTCTGCTCTTTCTATGTCCAGGTGTTCTAGCATGCGTCTGTGTTTTTCCATCTCTCGCCACATTTGCCACCAATTTCAGAGCCTCCCACACTGCCGAAAGAGGAGTGGACCCATCATCATTTGCCTGAAAATACTGCACTATCGTATAGCGCACCCGTTGAATCGTTGCCTCAGAGTGAAGCAAGCCGTCGCGCAATCTCCAACCATGGGGGAGGTTTCACGATCGAAGCGCGAGGAGAAGGACAGAAATAAGGGCATGGTCAGAGAGAGAGTGCGGAACAATCTCCGAGGAATGTAGGGTAGTCATGAGAGTGGTAGATGCTAGGAAATGATCAAGGCACGCATAAGATTTGTGTGCCGCAGAGAAATGTGTGTCGTCTCGTTCACCTGGCTGCTGCGTCCGCCACACATCATGCAATCCACTGTCTTCCAACCATCCTTTTGGACCCAAGGATAGAGCCTCAGCCTCGTGTGATCGCTGCCCCGACCTGTCATGCTCTGCATTCATAACAAGATTGAAATCGCCCCCCACTAGAACCGCTGCGTCTGGGGAAGTGAGGACTTCTGATAAGGCAGAGAGCAGGAAGGTTTCTTGCTTCTCGTTAGTGGTGTATTGAGAGCCCAACGTAAAGTGTGATTCACCCCCATTGCACCCTAATTGCCAACAGCCTGCCCTTTATATCTGCCGCAGTCGACAACACTTTGCACGGGCAACACGCACTCAGTAAAATAGCCACTCCATTCTTTTTGGACGATCCAGGGGACCAGAATTGCTTCGGGAAGCGCCTATCATGCATGCATGCGGTATCTTTGGACAACAGATGAGTGTCCTGGAGGAGGCAGATGTCACTATCAGAATTTTCCAGAAGGGAGAGCACTGCAGCGCGCTTCACAGGGTTATTCAGCCCCCGAACATTCAAACTTACTATCTTCAAATCTCCACCCATTGAACCAACAGAAGGACACTATGCACATCGGCAGACACCATTTGATCTACCAAAGAACTGCACAGGAGACCCTCCGTCACCTTGTTGCGTGCATTTCTGACCTAAGAACTGATGCGGAGACCCCAAAATGAATCCCAAACAAACCCCAGCCCGAAAAGAATAGCAAACGACACAGAGCTGAAAATAAAAAGTCAACAAGAAAAACATGACCAACGTTCGTCATAAACATGAAAGTCCAGGGGATCGTGGCTGCGACCAATGACCAATTCGTAAAGGTCGTCTTGAATCCATGTTAATGCCAGGGGACGGCCTGCTCACCAAGCTGAGTAGACTCATCGGACCCTCCGGCGCCCCTCGTAGCACACCTCACCAGGCCATCCATTGGCAATGTCACGGGAAAACATGGCTCACTTCAGGTTGCGATAGGGAGGAAAGGACCGCTTCTCTCTCTTTCTCTCGCACGGCCTGGTCGGGTTTCTGAATCGGCGACGCCTTCCCCACTTGCTGCCGGCCAGAGGTGCGACGGGCACGCCGAGGACCAAGCCGACAGGAGCCCTCGATGCCCAGGGTCTCCAGCGCCTCCTCTAGGGATCTAAGTTGTAGGAGTTCACCTTGATATTTAAATATGATTCAAAATGGGTGGCCCCAGGAGTAAGGGATGTTCTTTTCATGGAGATAGCTGGTCACAGGCTTAAACGCTTGGCGTTTTATCAGGGTGGAGGCCGCTTGGTCTTGAAATATAGCAGGCTGATGGCCGCAAAAATGCACCGGAAGCGACTCTCGGGCCCTCCGGATGATGCGTTGCTTCAACTGAAAGCCGTGGACACATACGAGTATGTTTGGGGGAGGCGTTTTATTACTGCGAGAGAGGCCTACACAATGAACCCGGTCCATCTGGATATCCGTTCCCTCTTCGTCCCCGAGAATCTGATGGAATAAAGCGTTGACATAAGCACGGAGATCATCGCCCTCCATGTTTCCAGGGAACGGCCCTAATCCGCACGTTGTTCCATCTGGAGCGGTTCTCCAGATCTTCTGCATGTGACTGGAGATCAATGTTCTGTTTGCGAAGGCGCAGCACATCCTGTTGCAGGAGGTGCAGTTCTCCATCCCTACTGACATTGTGCTCCTCCAGGGTCGCCACCCTCTCGCCTATTTCATCCAAATCTCGCCGTACCTCTCCGAGGTCCCCAATAAGCTGGGACTTCAACTCTTGGATGTCCTCCTTTATTGCCGCAAAGAGTTCAATCATAAAGGCTTTAGTTGCGGGGGAGTCATTGCCCTCCAGCTGGCCGGCACCCTTCTCTCCCTGAGTGGAGGACTGACGGGACTGTTTGAGGAGCATCTCTTTTAATGACTTCTCTTTATGTGCCTTTGCTGTCGCCATTTCGTACCTTCCGTCCCGTGCAGCCACCCAGACAATAGGGTGGAAGGAGGCGCCACCGGGCACACCAACCGGCCCGTCAGTCAAGCTCTACGTATTAGGTTGGAACGTGTAACACCCAGTCGGCCAGACACTGTCTTGTTATCTCCCATGCTTCATACAAGGGTCCCCTGATTCCACTCCCCTAAGTGTCACTTACTCCAAGATGCTCCACGGGCCAAAGGTCTACCCTCGTGAGCCTCACTCTTACTTCAGCTAGTGCAGGCGTCCTCGACCACAACGAACAGCAAAGTCAACGCCTATCTTTGTACGATCTGATTCTCGGCTGCGTTGTGTCCCTGCCGACCGTGAGCCGGCAGCTGCTCCTAAAATGGCGGCTCCACCACTCGTCCAAGAATCGCCGTTCTGCATCCCGGTGCCACCGCCTCCTCCTCAGCAACGTTGTTCAGCCACTGTCCACCGAAATGCGGACCGACGTGACCCCAGTCACAGACCACTCTCCACTCCAAGGGATGGGCATACACCTGCTAGGCCTCCCGGTCGTAACCCAGGCACAGCTTCTCCCGCTCTTGACGGCTCTCTCTATGCCCAACAGCCTCCGTCGTAAGCTTTGCAGAGGGCAGCGTGCTCCGAGGCCTCACCGCCCCCAGGAATGTCTCCAAGCTCCAGCAGCCGCCCAGGGGGCAGCCTTTGCGTGCACTGTTGCCAGTCTGCCGACCGAGGAGACCCATCACCAGCGCAGCTCTGCCGCCTCTCTCCCCACCTACAGCTGCACAGCTTCACATGAGGCTCGCGCCATCTTTCATCGGGAGCATGGCCTGGCCCGACAGCAGCCCAAGGTCCAGGCCCGACCAGGACTCCTCCCAGAGGGCCGGGCGTATCAGGCCCACCCGCGCGGCCCCCGCTGGTACCAGGCGACAATGATGGTCAAGAAGGGTCCGCTGCGGCTCACGCGGCCACCCAAGAAGAGCAGGGCCGAGCCCAGGAGCCGCCCAGAGGTCCAGGCCCCGCTCTGCAGCAAGCAACGAATGCCGCGCACTTCAGCATCCACCACACGGCCTCCTTCAGCAGAAGGCAGCGGCTCTCGGCGTGCACCTCCTCTGCTCCCCGCCGCGGCGTCTCACCAGCCGACGCTCATGCACCTCCGGACTTGACTCTCACAGGCGGGGTAATCTCTCGACCGCAACCCTCCGACTCGGGAAGGCCGCTGCACCACCAGGTCCGGTTCAGTCCCAGGCAGCAAGGCATGGTGGCAGCGGCACAGCCCCTGCGCCGGACCCAAGTCTCTCACAGGCAAACTGTACACCCGCGGGGGGCTCCGCTGCACTCGTCAAGGGTGGATGGCTCCCAGGATCGGCGCTATTACAAAGCTTTTATTAAGCGGCGCCGGAGGGACACAGACTTGCATCCTACCATGCCGCCATCTTGGCCACGCCCCTTTATCTTTCTTTTTAGCGGCTCTTGCGGTGTCTGTGGCTTGCTGCTTTGCTCTGCTGCTCTGCCTCCGGTCTCCTGTGCGGTCGGAGGCCCCATCTGTCCTCCTCCAGCCCTGCACCCGTATCTGTCCCGGGCGCATGAGACCATGATCGATTAATGATGACATTGAGGTGGAGAGCGACGAAGAGCCATAGACCTTCCACTCGGAGGATTGCAAATGCTTGTTGTTTTTTATACCTGTACAGTGATTGTTTATTGTAGGTTCCACTGTGAGCCATTTCCTGTTCTTTGGTTTTGCTCCTGATTATTGATTTTAAAGTGGGGTTTTGCAGCCACCCGAAGTTATATTTATATTTAAGGCTTTTCTGGTGAGCCGGTCTCCCTTTTCTGTCTCTATTTATTGCAGCTCGTTCCTCTCGTGTCCCTTTGGGTGTATGTAGGCATCAGTATCTCTGAGTTCATTGGGTTCTGATTCCGTCCATTATCATATTTGCTCCCAGTATTTCTAGGCTCTAATTCGATCATCTGCAAACTTTGCATTATATCAAACATAGTATATATGACACAGAGTGAGAGTTCTATCCGCTTTAACATATCCAGCGGCCGCTGGCAAGATGGCGTTTGGTAACCTGGTGGTAATCTCATTCACGTTTTCTTGTAGCTGAACTGAACATGTTTCCTGTTGGATGTTAGCACTGGGAGACATGTTGGCATCTCTTATCATCTCCTCCTCGTTCCCCCTGGTGAAGCCTATCCTACATCTAACATCGGCATCTGTCCATCTCTGTATATATAATGTATATTGTCTCATTCAGGTCTGTGACAAATTTGATGCAGTTTCTCTTGCTCTGTGCAATTTTTGGAGTGTCTCTTGTTTAGCTTGCCCAGTAATGTTAAATGACTAGAAACCACACAACAAAAGTCAAAAACGTTCTCAATTCCAATGCTAATAGCTCTAACTTTCACCAACGTGAGACCAGTTGCACTTGCAATGCAATAGGTCTCGCATTTACGCGAGTTAGAGCTATTGACATTGCAAATTCTATGCCCTTTATTTTTGTTTTCCTTTGTAAAACATAAATAAAAGGCATTGTGATGTACAATGCCAGTAACTTAAACTCGCTTAAATGCGACACCTATTGCATTGCAAATGCTTTTTTTTTATTAACGAGGCCCTGACAGCTATTCCAACAATAAAGCTTCACAAAAACAAAGACAAGATAATAATTGGCAAAGCCAAAAGGCTGACACCCAAAACAAGATCTTTTGCCTGTTCCAATGATAATCATTATTATTGTTGTTATCTTTACCATGATTAGCGTGGTTATTATCTGTTTTTTTTTTACATTGCCGAATCACAAATGGAAGATACAGGCAGGACCTTTTGGGCCTTAGTTCTCGGGTGAAATGTTAGAAGAAACACAATCCTGCTGTGTAGTAATTCTCTGCTGTGATGCTGAATGTGTGCGGCTTGACAACAGGTGGGGTACCAACGTGCCTAGAGGGGACTTCGATTGCCCGAATTCTAATTCATTTATTCGTGCATGAGAAGAGGCAGCGCGCGCAGGATGGAGCATTACAAAATATTCACAAACCTCGTTTGCTTTTTTAATTCTCTGAGTCATTTCTGAAGGTGCGGCATGTTTCCACGCTCCGTGACTCAATCGCTGGGGAGCAGCTTCCGTCTTCCCTAAAACTAAAAGGTGATATCACAGGCGGCCTTTAGACTCACCTATTCCTACACACACACTGTGCCACTGCAGAGCCGCTCCACAATCGCCCCACTTGTGTAGAGGGAGACAAGCAGGCCTGTTTAGTTTCATGTACTTGTGTTTACTTTGCACGAGGCTGTTTAGACTGCCCTGGGAACAGAATTTCTCAAAGGTTTTGCTGAGAAAAGAACAAACACTAGCTTAGACCGCGTGCAATCCCACATTACAGGGCAGAGAGGCCCGCCATGTTTAATGTGTCATTGTTTGGACCACACAGTGGGTAGACCACCCGCTAACAAGCGGACTTGAGTACTGGTCTCCAGAGCAGTGGCTGTCTTCCACAATGTGGAGTTATCTTCTCCAGTGAGTGAAGTATCCTGCTGCGGGTGAAGGCTTCGGTGAGTAGGCGTGACAGAGTGGCATCTTTCTATAAGCGAGAGCTGGAGTTGCTGTCTTCTCCAGTTAGTGCGCATTTAATTTCCATTTACGTTTGTGCTTTACAAATTCCACTATACATGCACTTACATACAACATAGAATCATCATAGAGGTGAATGCAGAGCCATGATCTCCTCCTGAAAATGTAGAACTGTCTTAGAGATGAAGCCTAGGATAGGTTGTTTTTTTTACCAATGAAGTATTTTCAGGTTGTTTTCACTTGAGATTGTAGTGACTGCTGACAATCGATGGCTAGAGTTGGCTAGAGCAGTTAACCCTGATGAAGCAGCTGTTAGCCAAGCCTTGATCTCATTCAATGCGTTAGTGAGACACCTCTCTCTTACTTTGCTGCCAGGTGAGCTGCCTCCAGGAGGGCATGAGTTCCATTTCAACATGACGCGTAAAGGCTAAGCTCTACCTAAGTGTACTTGAGAAATAACTGATGCACATGACCCGTCCCACATGCATTGCCAGAGAGCCCATGGGGTGGGCAACAAACATGCCACCGCTATTGGTCAAGTCCAGCAGTGCTCAGAAACAGCACTGGACCAGGCAAACAAAAGGGCGAGATTGACGGTTTTGTCATTCTCCAATGGGCATCAAACTTAGAAGTTATTTAAATGTCTAATACATTGAATCATGCACCTAAGGAAAAGTTTATGTTAGCGCATTGGAGCCGAGAACCTTACTAAGGGTCAGATTTGCCAAGTTCTTACGCAGAGTAGTGCAGCAGCCGCAAATGCTGCACTGCGTGAGAAAGAGAGAGCAGGCTAGCGAAAAATTTAATGAAATATTGTGCCGTAGTGCAAGGGTGTCTCTGTGAGCAAGCATAAGTTTTGTACTGGAAGCCCAGATATCTCATTGCCTTTTTAGGGCAGGGGAAACTCCCAATTCCTGGGGCTATCAATCTTCTGACCTGACCTGGATCAATTCTGCAAAAGCATCGAATTCCTCTAACTTCATTCAATTGGAGAAAACTCTGTCTCATCCACAGAGCCATGGCACTCTACAGTGTCCAAATCTGACTTTAGTGAGCTCTGTTTCCTGGCTGAACAACAGAACCAACTGGGTACGTCAACATATGACAGAATCTCAATTCCAAATGATCCTACAACCTTCACCAAGAGGGCCATATAGATGTTAAAAAGCATTGGACTCAGGGTATATTTCTGAGGTGCACTGCAGATGTTAGCAACCAGCTTTGATTTGAAATGGGGGATGGAGATTACCAGGGCACACACACCCAGAAAGTCTTTCAACCACTCCAGGGCCGGCCATGTACTCAAATGTCATAAAGGCAATTAATCAGTAAAGCGTGTGATACCATTTCAAATGCGGGAGACAGATCAAGCAGTATCAATACTGCTGCATTGAATCCATGCCTGCTACAAGAGCTGTCTCTGTACTATGCACTGCCCTAAAGCATGATAATGAATGATTCAATACCTGAACATCCTCATGAAATTTACAAAGTTGTCTATTAATTGCCTTTTCTAGCTTTGGAATAAGAAACTACAAAATAGAAATTAGCCAATAGTTGGAAAAACGGGTAGAGTTAGCTAAAGGCTTTTTGAGAACTGGTGAAACATGAACACGTTTCCAAACTTTTCAAAATGTCACTGTTTCTAAGGAAACGTTCAATAGAGCCGTACAATTTGGCACCAAAAGAGGAGACAAAGAATCGAAAATATGAGCTGGAGAGGGGTCATCCAGTGACCCTGATTTAACCTGCAAAAACAGCTTTTGAACTTCTGTTACATCAATGGGGTTAAAACTACTTCATTTGCTAGGCGTATTAGTGGGTGGACAATCATGACTAACTAATTGCCCCTAGGCTTTGGTAGTTGCTCAAAACTTTCATAGATCTTCCTCCTTTTGTCCTGGAAATAAAAGGAGTTAAATAAATATTGCGAGGCTGGAACTAAAGTCTGACATGCCTTAGATTTAGTAAATACTTTTACTGCATTCAAATGTATTTTTTGGAATTACCAGACTACTGAATCTTGCTAACTGGATAGTTTCTATGTGCTACCTAGCTGTTTATGTTAGATATGTAGAACCTCTTTATGCGCCTCTTTGTCCTGGGGAAGTTTGGACCTACACCAATCTCTTTCCGCATTCTTACATCTACTGTTCACAATTCTAAGTTCCTCTTTGTACCAAGGCACTTGCTGTTTATGTTTTCTAATAATTTCATATACCTCCATCAGTGAGTCCTGCTATCCGGGCACTATTGAATAAATATTCGTGTTCACCTCCACTGCTTGTTGTTGTAGGAGAGGACCTAAATACCTATCATTGATTTTTCTTCCAAGAGCGAACGATCTTCTATGTCCCCTCTTTCTCATTGTCCTGAACTATATCGTAGGAAATCTTACTAAAACAGTAGTCTGTCTCTTGGAAAAGATTTGAAGGGTTTCGTAAAATGGTGGCAGCCCATATAAAGAGCAACCCTGGGGTGCTTAGGAACGTCATCAAAGTTTCAAGCTTTCGTAATCAAGCAGAAGGAGGAATAAGTACTGAAAACCATCTGTAATGAAAACCTTACGACAGGGGAAGGAACCAGTAGCAATTCTAGATATCTCACCCACCTTATTTACCTCTTTATTAACTATTAATATAGAGCTTTCTGGTCAGTCAGATCAATGGCCCAGTATAACCACTCCTCCTGAATTCTCCCCTAAAAGTCATCTCAAACACCCAGCTTCAGTCTCTGTTTCAAAGGATTTACTACCACATCTACTATATGCATCTGACACCAATAATGAAACTGGGGCACTGGCAGAGTCTCATTCATATAATAAGCCAATATCAAAAGCCCATCTATAGTAATGCCCTTGAATCCAACAGTGATAGATGGCCTTCCCCGCCTTATTGGTGGATGCATCGGGCAAAAGTCATGAGCAACACACATGCACACACACACACACACACACACACAAATACACACACACACACCCAAGGTGACACAAACAGATGCAGATCAAATTGCAAGAAGAGTCCCATAGTGGCATAATAAAAGAGTCTCCAAACCCAGGAAGCACTAACATGCTGCATCGATAATTGTTATTTACTGGAGAAGGGGGAAATCACAACAAAACCAAGGTTGCACTAAACTGGCAATGTGGATCCAAAAGGAGCAATACTGATACCCTCACTTCCCTAGACCCACTGATGGCCATGAAATGGTTTGATGCAGGACAGCATTCAATTGGTGAAAAGGTAATGGGACAAGAGGGAAAAAAGCAGAGAGACAGGATATCTTCAACTTGCTTGTTGGTCCTGCAGTCTCACCCTACACTGTGCAGACATAGAAATCATCGAGAGAATACTCTTTTAGGTTTGGGATTTTAGGTTTTGGTCATCAATGTTATAATTCACTGATTCTACAATGTCATATAATAGGTTCATATATCATAGGTTCAAGCGACACCACTTCCTGGTTGCTCTATCCAGGGCAGCCATCTTGGGGAGGTTGACGGGCTAGTCTCCCCCCTCGCCCTCACTATTTTAGGGCGGGAGTCATTCGCGCACGATCATTAACTACTGAAGATCGTTGCACTAGCGCTTGACTGTGACTAGGATTACTGCAAGCATTTTTTTCGTTTTAAAGACTTTTAAAAACCTTATTGATTGTGATAATATGTGTTTTTAAATATACTGCTGAGCTCTTACTTGCATTCTGGTCGCCTACTCCCCGGTCCACCACAGCTTCTGTGCTGATTGTTGTGGAGGGAGGTTCAAGCGACACCACTTCCTGGTTGCTCTATCCAGGGCAGCCATCTTGGGGAGGTTGACGGGCTAGTCTCCCCCCTCGCCCTCACTATTTTAGGGCGGGAGTCATTCGCGCACGATCATTAACTACTGAAGATCGTTGCGCTAGCGCTTGACTGTGACTAGGATTACTGCAAGCATTTGTTTCGTTTTAAAGACTTTTAAAAACCTTATTGATTGTGATAATATTTTGTTTTTAAATATACTGCTGAGCTCTTACTTGCATTCTGGTCGCCTACTCCCCGGCCCACCACAGCTTCTGTGCTGATTGTTGTGGAGGGAGGTTCAAGCGACACCACTTCCTGGTTGCTCTATCCAGGGCAGCCATCTTGGGGAGGTTGACGGGCTAGTCTCCCCCCTCGCCCTCACTATTTTAGGGCGGGAGTCATTCGCGCACGATCATTAACTACTGAAGATCGTTGCGCTAGCGCTTGACTGTGACTAGGATTACTGCAAGCATTTTTTTCGTTTTAAAGACTTTTAAAAACCTTATTGATTGTGATAATATGTGTTTTTAAATATACTGCTGAGCTCTTACTTGCATTCTGGTCGCCTACTCCCCGGTCCACCACAGCTTCTGTGCTGATTGTTGTGGAGGGAGGTTCAAGCGACACCACTTCCTGGTTGCTCTATCCAGGGCAGCCATCTTGGGGAGGTTGACGGGCTAGTCTCCCCCCTCGCCTAATCTATATAGCCTCTCCTTATCTCGCGCAGCGGTGACGCGCAGCGGTAGCGCCGTATACGCGCCGAAGAGGCGCCAAAGAGAAGCCAGTCTGCGCCAGTCCGCGTTCAGACGCTTCTCGCTGGCCCTGGCCTGGGATCCGACTAGCACTATGGCAGGGAATCGTATTTCTTACAATTCTCTGTTGTTACACTCCTTACGACCCCCCATCAGTCTCTCCTGTCGTCATTCTTTTACCCCTACTAATCCTGAACATCATTGCAAGAACTGTACGTGGAGCACCTCCCGCCCATATAGCTGTTCTCTCCCTCTCCTCAATTGTCGGTCGTTACCTAAACACTTTACTGAGCTGTATCTGTTGATTGAAGAGCTCAATCCTGATGCTCTATTTTTAACGGAAACTTGGCTCCAGATGGACAATGACCCGACTACAACTTGGGCCACACCTCAAGGCTACACCCTTAAGCGCCTCGACCGCCAGTCGGGGAGAGGCGGGGGCCTGGCCATCATATACAGGGATAGTTTTAAGTGTCGTGTCACTCCTAATCCCTCGCCGACCTGCGAGAGTTTACACTTTGCGCTTGATTTTTCCCCCACCACCACCTTCTCCGGTATCTTACTCTATCGTCCACCAGGTTCCCTTAATAATTTTATTACGCAAATCACGGACCTCACTGCCAACGCAGTATTGACCTCATCTAATTTCACTTTGCTTGGGGATTTTAACATCCATTTGGATGACCCCCATGATACGTCAGCCAATAACCTACGGGTCAACATGCAAGCGTTAGACCTCTGCCAGAGAGGCCATCAGGCGACCCACAAGAAGGGACATCTTCTTGATCACATATACAGTAACACCAACCTTAATGTAGAGTCCCCTGTTCCACTACCCTGGACTGATCACTTGTTGATACCTTTCACCTGGCTTTCCAACTCCTCTTCCCCTTGTGATGTTCCTACCAAGCATTTGGGTAGGAAATGGTCCTCACTCTCCCTCACTGACTGGACAGCTGCTCTCGTCCAAGATCCCCCGAGGAAGGCTATGACTCCTGCCTCCGCCTCTAACGAATTTGATCAATGGATTTCCAGCACCCTCAACCAGGTTCTTCCCAAACGCCCTTGTAAACTTATTAGAAGACCCAAAGTTGCACCGTGGTATACTCCTGCTCTAAGGTTATTAAAACTTGACTGTCGTAAACTTGAGAGAGCATGGAGGAAGGACCATTCCCTGTCTAGGAAAGATGATTATAGGGCTGTAATGAAGCTTTACAAACTAGAGATCAAAAAGGCGCAAGCCTTCTTCTATGAAGGGAAAATTAACGCTGCAGCCAATGCACCCAGGGAAATCTTTAGGATAGCTAAGTCCCTTATCTCACCCCCGGCTGAGCGTCCTACTGCCGAAGGTGCACAAGACCGCTGCAATGAGCTGGCCGCCTTCTTTTCAAAGAAAATTCTGACCATATACTCCTCTTTTAGCAATCCTATGGTCAACGCCTGCTCTGTCTCACACAAATTAGTTGACTCTCTGGTTCTCTGCAAGCTGGACACAATTCCGCTTCTTGATGCCTGTGGTCTGGACAGACTAATCTCCAAAGTCACTTCCGGGTCACCCAATGACCCGGCACCCCCCCGGATCCTTGTCAAGGCCTTGGACGTTATTCGTCCTGTTATTTTGGAAACCTTAAACACTTCCATAGTGTCCAAATGGGTCCCACTTGCCTGGAAATGTGCCATGGTGAGGGCACTACTCAAAAAGCCCACCCTGGATCAGAGCAACTTGTCCAACTACCGCCCCATTTCGTTGCTTCCCTGGCTGAGTAAACTGCTGGAGAGGCACGTTAATAACATCTTAACAGACTATTTGGAGTCCAACTGTCTGTTGCGTGCCTCCCAGACAGGTTTTCGTCCTCAACATGGTACCGAAACCGCTATGTTAGCGGTTACAGAAGAAGCAAGAGCCGTGCTTGATCAGGGAGGAAAGGTGGCCATTATCCTGTTAGATCTTAGCGCCGCGTTCGACACGGTAAACCATGCCACGCTACTACATCGACTGGCTGGCATGGGCGTGTCGGGCGCGGCTCTAGATTGGCTTGCCTCCTTTCTGAGCGAGCGTTTTTTCCAGGTCTTCGAGGGCGAGATAGTGTCTCCCAAACATCCTCTCAGGTGCGGGGTCCCCCAGGGCTCCTCCCTGAGCCCGACCCTTTTTAACGCCTACATGGAACCTCTAGACAGGATAGTCCATCCCTTTGGTGTGCGTATTGTCACCTACGCGGATGATACGCAGCTGGTGGTCTCTTTAGACCTCGCAGATGGATCATCCAACACCTTAGGCCCCTGTCTAGAGGCTGTTGCCAGATGGATGCAAACCTCTTGTCTGAAACTTAACGGGGAGAAGACAGACATCATTCTCCTCGGTAATTCCTCCCCGTCTGTTCTTGCATCCCTCTGGCCACCATGTCTAGGCGTCCCCCCCGCCCCTAGGTCCCAGATAAAGAGCCTCGGGATCTGGCTTGACACCGCCCTTGATTTCTCGGTCCAGGCTACCAAGACCGCCGCCACTTGCTTTGGACTAATGAGGATGCTCCGGCGGGTGCTCCCTTTGCTCCCTTTCCAGGCGAGGAGGATCATGGTCCAGGCCCTGATTCTCTCCCGCCTGGACTACGGGAATGTTCTCTATCTGGGAGCACCGGCCTCGGTACTTCAGAAGCTTCAGGTCACACAAAATAGTGCGGCCCGCCTACTGTTTAATCTGCCCCGTCGGCAGTCGGCGAGGAAGGCTCTGAAAGACCTTCATTGGCTCCCAATGGCTGCCAGAGTGCAGTTCAAGGCTCTGTGCATTCTGCACAAATCCTTCCATCGTGTAGGCCCAGCGATTCTGCACCCTCTGGTTACGCCCTATGTTCCAGCCAGCTCCCTTCGTTCTGGCACCCTGCAGCTGGCTACCGCTGTTAAAATCAAGAGAGCCCGCTGGGGTGGCCGCTCTTTTTCCCACTCGGCGGCCAGACTCTGGAACGCCCTTCCCTTCGCCATCCGAGGAAATAGCAACCTCCTGTTTTTTAGAAAGGCCTTGAAAACGCATTTGTTTGCAAAATCCTGCTGATCTGCCCTGGGCCTGCGCTAAGCCATTTAATCTTCAAGCGCTGCGAGGCCTCAGGGCAGTTATGCGCTATACAAATGTAATTTTTCATTTCATTTCATTTCATTTCATATGAATAACATTTTAATTACATCGTAATGTTGGGAGCAATTTCTCGTTACTCTTTTGACATAAGTTATAAAAAAATATTATTATGCCTGTATTTATGAGTCATTTGGCATAAAAATCCTACCTCAGGAGCACTGGTACAACAAAATTAGCGAGTTTCTGATGGCTGTATCGGTTCATGTTCTGTTGCAGTTAGTGCAAAATGCATCCTCAGGTTCATTTTGGACTCAAGGGAACATTTGTGCTGAGAAAATAGCGCGAAATGTTTACTTATGTTTCTAATGTAATTCTGTATAATTTTGTATAATTTTGTAGTACTTTTGCTTAATAACCCCAAAGGAAATTACATGAGTTACACCCACCCTAATAAAATATCTCACAGTAATCTCTGCATGATCCCCTCTCTGAGGTTGCTGATAACTTCATGGCTTCCCAGGGCCAAAAGATATGGATAGCCTTTAGAAAAACTGCATTGAGTTAATCTAACTGTAGTACGTGTTCTAGTCTATACAACAACCAGTAGCAGATAAGAAATTTGTGACTTGAAAAATTCCTAACACCTAGTTAGCCATCTGAAACAAAAGGAAAACAAATATTTTGCTTTTATTTCGGGCAATATGTATTCACTTTCCCCCACTGGTAATACCTGGACACCAAGAGACATACACAATGTCTGTACAATTGAGGTTGTAACTCTGGAAAGATTTTGAATTCTCAAAAAAGATTACTTTTATATAGAGTTTGTGTTTCCAAACAAGATGAATCGTAGAACCAAGCTAAAAAAATCGAAGTAAGATGATTCTATTAAGAGTTCATAGTTCCGAACAAGTTGACTCTAGTGTAGATTTTGTATTCTAAACAATATCAAGTCAAGAATAACTTTATTTTGGCTCAAAGAGCGATACAAAAATTTACAGGTTAAAAAATTTAAAGTACAATACATACAGGATTCACATTAAAGGTTAAACTCTATACAGATTTTACTCATATAATTTTCTAATCGCAATAGAGCCGCTTATGTAGTTAGCTTCTGCTATACAGATTTTAGCAGTAGCTAAAGACTGTAAAAACCATCAATATATGAACAGAGGCGAGTATCTTTAATAATGGAAGCAGAAATCTACTCTCCGATTTATACAGTGTGCAAAATAGTGTAAAGTGCATAGTGCTTTCAACAGAGGAATTTTCACATGGACATGGCGAAAGCATGTTTGACCACCCACCGTGACTGGGAAATGCCAGCAAAAAGTGCACAGTGCAGAAACAGAACTTAGTTAGATAAAACTGAAACTGTGACTTAACAGAAAAAGAAAGATAACATTGATCAGGGGCTGGAAGCAAAAGGGGTTCTCCTATATCTTTTTGTTTGTACATAGTAAGCCATTTCCCCCTTGCCACACCACCTTGATTATACTTTTGGCATTCAGAGGAATTCCTTGAGGGTGTTCAAAAAAGTGTTCCAGGCCAATCTCATTATACTTCTGCCTTACATATTGAAACCATGGAATCTTCAAAACATTTTCTAATTTTAGACAGCCTTTAATCACTTCACATTAGAACATTAAATCCTCAGAGGTCCATATCGTAACCCATAAGAGCAAAAGAGCACTGTCTATATGGTCCTCTATAAATTCTAGACCAAGTTTCATGTGGTAGAAAAGAGTAGAAGCACTTATTGGAAGCATCAGTAATCCTTTCATGAATTTATTTTCAATTAATACAAGCTTTTGGCTTTTGGCACAGCCCCATACCCCAGCTCCATACATGGCAATAAAGAGGCATTTGGCTCTATAAAGGGTAATTAGTTCCTTCACCGGCTTGTGACCCAATTTACAAGCAAAGCAGAATAATGCATCCATCGCCCTACTTATCTGCTGTGCTCTGAGAGTTAGATGCGGTTTCCATCTCAACTGGCTGTCAAAAAAATTGCTCAAATATGAGAAGTTTCATTTCATTTCAGTGTATATGATTTTAATAAAATTAACTTGCAAATCAAGCAAAGTCATAAAATTGGTAAAAGCATCAAGAGATTTCTGCAGACTCATGGCTGTTTGTGTTAATAAAACTGTGTCATCTGCGTAGGATAAAAGCGGGACAGGTTTATTGCCAATTTTAGGGAAATCAAGTACCTTATTTAATAAGAAAGCCTCCAACCTGTTTGTAAACATTAAAAACAAGAAAAGGGCCAGGATGCATCCTTGCCTAACTTCTTGCGTCAAAATAATGGGGTGTGTTTTTTCCACTTTACCTCCAAATCTTATTGTGACTGTGGTACCGGAACGAAGCCTGCATAGTAGGGTGACTAATGCTTGTTCCACACCCATGCCTTCCAACATAGCCCATAATGTATCTCGATTGACATTGTCAAAAGCACTAGATATGTCCATGAAGGCTAGATGGATAGAGCTCGATATGGACTTACGTGCTTATTGATAATTAGAGATAAATTAAGGTATTGTTCAGTTTTGCGCCCCCTCTCCTAAAACCATATTGGGTTTTGGAAATAATCTTATTTTCTGATGCCCAATCTTCCAAGCGTGCGAGTGGAACCCTGCATAAAACTTTAGCTGCGGTATCTATAAATGAAATGGGCCTAAAACACACCGGGTCACTTCTTGCACTTTTCTGAAAGACTGGGACCACTATTGCTTCCTTCCATAATGCGGACAAGGGGCCAGTAATGGCTGCTTTGAAGATGTTCGTAAGCAGAGGTGCCCAGAGCCTAGGATTATTTTTAAAGAGATCAAGGGGCATCCCAGTGGGACCAGGGGCCTTAAAACCAATGCCCTGTGATAAAGCAACCTCCACTTCGTCCACAGTAATGGATAGACATAATTCGGTGGCTAAAGTTAGATCAATAGCTGTTTCCTCTATTTTATCCTATAACCCCTTTTGTAATGGATTAAAAAAACCTACAAAATGGGTTTCTCATGTTTCTCCTAGGATCAATGAGTCCATCTGCTTCACCTCTTGATGAAACAATGGGTGGTTATTGATTTCCCAGATTTCTTTTGAATCTTTAAGTGAGCCAGCATTTTAAAGGTCCTCCCACGACATCTTCCTTAATTCTCTTTTCCTATCTTCAATCACCCTTTTGTATGTGTTCCTTGTGGCTTTGATTTGCTCCCTGTCACTGGGGGTATTGCGTAAAGCGCTTTTTATTTCCTTGTGAGCTTTGGAGCATTCTGTATTAAACCAACGCACCTCCAGCGGTTGCTTTTGGGTAACACTCCCAGTCAACCTCCGAGCTACATTGCAACAAAATATCTCATACACCCTAACCACTTCTGCTGGGGAAGAATCAAATTGTAGACATCTATCTATTAAATTAAGATTAGTCCTGATGGTATCTCCCTCAAATTTTCCCCAGTTTAGCCTACATCCTTTGTTAGGGTGAAAATATATTGGGCGATTATCGCTACATCCTCTATTTAGCCACAAATCATTTGGCTCAACCTTAAAATCCAAGCGGTGAAGTGCCTTGACATCAACATGAAGTCAATTGAGTTAGCTCTAATACCACCAAGGAAAGTTGGGTGATCCAAAGTAGGCTTGCAACCATGGTTATTTAAAAAACTTAGATCATTGGCCATGAGAATAGAATTTAGTGCATCGCCCTGGGGATAATGAGTAAAATGAGTCAGGAGCTGCCCCTCCATGTCTTCTAACTCACATACACCCTGAGAACTAAACTTACAAGTTGCACAATTAAAATCCCCCACAAACAAACAATATCACTCTAGTACAGTAATCTAAAAAAAGATGACTCTAGCATAAAGTTCATATTGTACTCTAAATTATAAATATATATAATTATATGTTTAAAAAATCAAAAAATATAACATATCTATTATTTAATTATAAAATATTTTAACAACCTTTTTGACATTTATAAATTAATGTATCAACTTTTTGTTGAAATGGAAATACATTACTATTAATTAGTTCTATGAATCACTTTTAATTATAAAAGGATAATAAACAAAATCATGTTTTTACTTTTAGGTTGGAATTTGTTTTTTATTTAAACCACAGAAAAACACTTTTTATTTTATTTAATATTAAAGATCTAATTCATAACTAGGTTAACAGTGCTGCAGCATTCTTTTCCTACATTTAAAAAATATCCAAGATTAAATTGCATTACAATTTAACATAAACAATTTTTTTAGTTAATAAACTTTGTTACTTTTCACTATATTTCACCATAGGGAAATTTCACACTCAGGGTGGCAATCTCCCTAAGGCAAAATTTAAGGACAATTGAAAACACTTAAAATAGTAAATGTCTTTTTATGTTAAATAATAATGTAGGTTGCTCTTGTAAATGTAATGATGTATGGGAACCAATAGGTGGTCAAAAGAGATATCCACCAATTTCAGTCCCAAAGGTACACAGATTATCTGAGAAATAAACACGTTTATAGATTAAGTAATTTTACTTGATGTGCCAGTCAGTAGAAGAGAATTACCGGTTTCTAATACTTTAATGGATTGATCCACATATTGTTTCATAAACAAAAGTCCTGGATGTTGCTATATAAAGATACAAAATGATTGTGGGTTATTGGAAGCATACCAGACTAAAAAAGTTTGTCAGTTTAAATCTATGAGGTTGCTGTGGAAAGCCATTTGAAGTGGCAAAAAAGTCAGAGTATATGAGAAAAATGTTGCAATGTGTTTTAAAAGGCTAAAGTAAAACATATATTGATATGCTGCAGACTTGTGCAGTATGCAGTCACATAAAACTAACTTGCCTGTCCATTTGGGAGACAGGATGGCCATTTTATTCACTCGTGGCATGGCAAGGTTTCTCCTCTTTCATATCGTCCAATGTCAACTCTCATGACCATTGCCCCCTGAGTTCCTGCTGTTCTCACAGAGGTTATTATTTCACCTTTCTTTCCTCTCCATTTTTGTCTTGTAGAACTTACCTTGGAAGTCAGAACCTGGACCCACAATGTTTAAGCCAACTCCTTTCATGAATCAACTCTTACTTTAAGATCGCATGCTCAAGTGTCCGATAAATTCGTCAGTGATCATTTCCTTGTGCTGAGGAACCTCCCAGAGCAGGCTTTAGATGGATTTATTGTGTTCCAAAAAGTCCTTTTTTCTTCCTATCAAGATAGTTATGTAAGCTGCACCAGACTCAAGTGTAGTTCCAGACAGTTTTATCACATTACACTCATCTGGTCGTTCCTGAGGGCAGCCTGAAGTGTAATGTTGCTGGTTTATGGTATGTCATAACCGTGCATATTTTTTAATTTAAATAAATATATTTATTCAGATAATCATTTAATAACATTTTAAACATAAATCCATTCAGTATTAGACATATAAAGTTACAAACATGCACAACTGTAGACATTCCTAATTGATACCAATAATTTATCAATTATTACCAATAATTTATTCAGTGTAATCGCTAGATCAATTGTGCTAGTAAAAAAATGTAACCTTAGGCCTTAACCATTTTTTACATTGATTCCTGAACCAATTACAACCAAGAAAAGAAATTGTAACATCGCCGAAAATATTATCTCCGCATGTACATCAATTACTATAATGCAAAATTCAATGCCGTTACCATCCAACAGGGCTAATATCAGTTCTAATTCTTTACTTGTCTGTATGAAGGGATTGCGACAGAAGATGTGGGACATGACAAAAGATAGAGCTAGACCTTACACTTGTGTTGAGCAAAGTCCCCATTTATACTTGTGATTAGTTCAACCCCAACTACCTGAAGTCAGAATGTGTGCATGCTTTGATCACAGATGTCTCAAAACAACCAAATAAATTCCAAAGTTCCCGTGCATTCCCCGTTCACAGAGCCTTGCAACTGTCAGGCTTAACAAAGGAAATCTGGAATTCTAAGGCTTTTAACTGAGCTAATAGGTGCCAGGAGATCCATTTAAGTTCCAGATGTATCACCTGCACTATTACATTGGAGGGAAGATGTCAAATGAATTTTAAGCTAAAAGTCTTGATCAGCGGCGGCTCCTCCACAAGAGCGAAGGAGCGTCACTACGCCTGCTGTGAGTACAGCAGGCAAAAAAACATAAATAAAATGGCATAATATTGCCATTTTATTTTGCCACCAGCTTGCACTCAGTATAGCGTAAGCGTGAGGCAGGGGGCGTGGCTGAATCCTGCTATTGCAGGATTACTGCTGCCCCTTTCATTGAGATTGTCGGGTTAGTCGGCTGGCTGACTATGCCAAGCCTGACAAGCGCACTGTACACCCAGCAATCCCTGGGCTATGAAACATACGGAGGATTGTCGGCATAGGCCCCCAGCCTCAAAATGAGTGTTGGGTTAGCATGCTCCCACCAATCATGAAGCTCCTCTCACGCTGATGAGAGCAGCTCCAGCATTGGTTGCATTTGCGTTCCACTGAGCAGGAGGGAAGTCCTTCCATTCCTGCTTGTGGATGTGTGGGAGAGAGGTGCCTTGCCGGGGACAAGGAGAAGTGCGGCATTTATGAGTTTGGCACCATCGCGCCTCACCATATATGATAGTCTGTAGCCACCACTGGTTGTGTTCTTTACCAGTTACCGAATTATCCGATGCCAAAAGCTCAGCACCCATATAGAGCAAGCTTAGTTACCTTAAACTGAACGGTTCAATCACAATAAGCTGTGGATACATCTTTAAAATGTTCTCCAGCATGTGAAAGACTATTAAAGTATTTGCCCCACAAATAGGTGGCTCACATTCCCTGTAATGTGTTTTGCTATTTCTATTTTCATCAAATTTCAAATTCAATGCTACTAGTGTCTACTGCTATGATAGCAAAATCAAATGATGTAAGTCTGCGTAAGCACCAGCTAAGACAAATATATTATTGTTTTGCCAGATACTACAAAGAGCACCATGCTAAGTGTTAGTTACCCCTGAACAGTACCAGAGTTGTTTAACCACAACATCTCCCTTAAACTGGAGCAATAAACCAGCCAATAAAAGAAAGTCTGACTCAGACACAAACTCCTTTGACACGGATTGCAAATCGATACTGCCCTTGGACAATGAAGCACAAAGCTGATTAAATTATGGACATCTTGCAATAAACAATTGTAGACTTTGCCAAATTAGGGTATTTCCTAATATAGTTGAGGTTTATGCTGGGGAAATAGGTAAGTACTTATTAACGTGAAACCATGAAAAATAGGGGGTGGGAAGTATTAGAGGGCTGTCCTTGACATGAATATGAAAGCTGATGTTTGTTTACAGTGGGGAAGAGCTTTCACACTCATCCCACTCTGTACTTCAGAGTGTGCTTGTTATTACTTGGAAGCTGTTTTTGCATAGAGAGGTTGATTTAATTGTTGATGGAGGTGACATTTCCGCCTGTCAACATAATGGTCTGATTTTAAGCGGACAGACCATAGGTTTGGCTATGGCAGTGACTACTCCACTTCCAAGGGGCCAGGACTGGAGTGGCACCACTTTGGAGGTTAAGACTCACAGTTGGCAGAGTCCAGGTGCTGGCCTCAAGGTTGTTGGAACGTGTCCTGTACTTGATGCACTGATCAGGAGGTCATCCAACTAGCTCTTGGAATCACTCTGGTGGTCCTGGGTCCAAGATACAGGTTTAGTCCTTCTTACTCAGGCAGGAGTGCAGCAGGCCAGCACAGCAAGGTAGCCGAGTGCCAGTTCTTCTTGCAACAAAGCAGCACGGCATTATTCTACAGGCCATGATGTACACTGAAGAGTTGGGTCTGAGGGACCATTATTTATACCTAGTGCCCACAGTAGGAGACGGTTCTGGAGGTTTTCTCCTCACTGAGTATCAGGCACCCCCTTCCTCCCTGCCCTGGCCCCAGCTTGTCTGGGGACACAAAAAATCTAGTCACAAACCCTTTTTGAGTGTGTTGAGGCAAGGCCTTTGTGATGTACAAGTGTGGAAGGTGCCTGTTCTGCCCTCTTGTTAAGTCAGAGCAGCCCATCCAGCCAACGCTTATCTTCCCTTTGTCTCACTATCTCTGAGCAATACCCAAGGACCAACTGGAAGCTACACCTAGTCATGTGACCCAGCGACAAGATACCAGCACCATATGAGCAGCTCAAGGAAACACCAACTTTCTAAAAGAGGCATTTTCAGATTTCTGACAAAAAAATCTGATTTTACTATTAAAGAAAGCTTGGAATTGCAATTCTTAACACACCAAACTCAAGCTGTCTACCTGCTCTCTATTGAAAGTTATCACTTATTAAATATAATAAGGAAACCCAATGTTATCCTATGGGAAAGGTAGGCCTGGCAGTAGTGAAAAATGAACGTAAGCGTTTTTTACTACCAGGACATGTAAAACTTAGAAACACATCAAACTTTTTCGATACACTTCACCCTAACCTCTGGGCTGTTCAGGCCTACCCTAGGGTTGACTTGTATGTATTAAAAAGGAAGGTTTGGGAATGCCAAAAGGAGTATTTTGCCAGGTCAAAATGGCAGTTTAGAACTGCAAACACAGGCTGCAGTGGCAGTCCTGAGACATGTTTTATAGGACTGCTTATGTGGGTGGTTCAATCAGTGCTGCTGGCCCACTAGCAGTATAACATTTACAGGCCCTGGGTACCTGAGGTACCACTTTACTAGGGATGACTTACAAGT
This sequence comes from Lissotriton helveticus, assembly GCF_964261635.1. Classification (NCBI taxonomy): domain Eukaryota; kingdom Metazoa; phylum Chordata; class Amphibia; order Caudata; family Salamandridae; genus Lissotriton; species Lissotriton helveticus. Next base: position 957,941,748 of record NC_136061.1, on the reverse strand, counting down.
AAATTAAATGTGCCAATGGGGTATAAGCCAAACCTATCATATTTAGGGGAGATATCACAAGCCCTATAGCACTGGTCACCAGCAATAAAGCGCAGGGTCCTAAGGCCAGCAAAAACTAATTCTGCAAAAGTAGCAAGGATGAAGGCAGAAAGTTTGGGGAAGACCACCATAAGGCTGGCAGGTCTAAATGTGCCTACTATTGTGGATTTTCTTGATTTAACTATCCCCATATATGCATTTCAGGTTAAGCTGGAAGTAAAAATAAGGCCTAAAAATGTGTAGCTGTTAACACCTTCTAGTTTGACACCTTCCAAAAAACAGACACTTTTGTCTGGCGTTTCAGTGCCAAATACCAATTCTTTTGTTTTCTCTGGGCCCAATTAACTAACTGCACTTTGAAGTACATTTTTCAGTACTACAGTAGTACTACAAAGTGTTATTCACACATGGCCCTTTTGTAGTAACTTACACTTTTGTAGTAAGCCCCTACCTCCATTATTTTCTATGGGAGGATAGTACATACCAATGGTTGGTCATGTGGATTGCTGGACTTTGTTCAAAAGTGTAAGTTATTGGAAAAGTGGTAGCTACTAAAAAAGTGGTTTGTGAATCCTCAAAAGTAGTAAACACATTCAAAGGTGTACACTTACCCAAAAGTGAAATTTACCTTTGTGAATCAAGCCCTCTTTGTTCATTGTCACTTTATTAGTAGTGCAATATTGGTTAAAAACAGTGAATTTACTATGGCAGTAAGATCTATTATCACTACGTCATCAGTGTACCACATGTTTTAGATATGAGGATTTACCTACTTTAGGTGAAAGTGAATGGATATCCTGCAGCCTTGAGGGATGATCACTTAGGATCTAAACACTACCTTGTTTTAGCCCATTTTTTACCTTTATTCATAGACATAGGTTATGCTATAATATGTGTATTTGTAAAGCACACTATCATCATATTTATTTAATTTTCCCTCTTCATCGTCTGTCAAAATCCCCCCACCCGGCCCCACCGATCTTACCTGCATGGGCTGCGGCTGTGTCTGGGTGGTTGATGGAAGGAAATGTGACTGTCCTAAGTTGTGTAGTCCCTTCAATGTGTGTGTGAGGACTTTGAAATGAGTGTAATTGTGCATCGGGAGCCAGTGGCGCTCCCTGAGCTATGGTGTGATGTGAGTTCAGCATGGGAGGATATGGATGAGTCTGGCTGCTGAGTTCTTGATGGTTTGTAGTCTTCTGGTGAGTTGCTTGGTGATCCTGGAGTAAAGGGTCTTTCCATTGTCCAGCTTGATTGTGACTAGGCCCTGAGTGACGTTTTTTCTGATGTTGCTTGAGAACCATTTGAAGAGCCTCCTCTGCATCTTCCGTCTGTGGAAGCAGGATGCTGTGACAGCAATCACATGTGTGATTATGTCCAGTTTGCTTTTGATGATAATTCCGAGGTTCCTAGAAGGGATGTTGGATGTGGGTGTGGGTACAACTTAGGCTGGAGTCCCATGGCAAGGTGTTCCTGCTGAAGATCACCACTTCTGTCTTGTCTGTGTTTGGCTTATAACAGTTGGCTTTAATACAGGTAGTGACTTCAGTCATGCATGGGTGAACTTGTGTCTTGTGTTGGGAGTGACCATCCAACCTTAATTATTCAATTGACTGGACCACAGTATACAGTCTGTTTACAGCTTCAGTAATGCTGACATATTACTCGTGGGACATTTACATGTTTTCACTTATCCCAGAGTATGTCCCTATCAATCTGGTAAAACACTGGTCTTGCATTAACAGATTCTTTTAAACTGCCACTTTGGGTATAAATAGTGTTCAAGGCCAAAACCCTGGTGCAAAACAATGATTTATAGTTAAATATTCTTCTCTAAAAGTGCCCTGTTCATAATGTATTAAATAATTTGCCTTCAACCACTGTGACAATTTTAAATGAATTATTTTAGTAAAATATTTGGTAATTGCATCTAGTAAGGTAATCATCATCTAACCAGCATATGGCTTATGATCAGTTTTCGTGAAAGTGGTTTTAATATTGAGCCCTGCCATGAATTTGTAATATCTTTTAATACTACTATTATACTACTATTATAGTTGCAGGTGATATTAATGATATTAATGATATTAAATTGTCATCACCTGAGTACCTTTCCAAGCAAAAGCTTGTCCATGACTACCAGAGATGTTTATGAGGATTTAAACATAAGAATCAGTCACCTTCAGGAATAAACTTTCCGAAGTCAGAATGTTAAACACACAGGATAATTTGAAACATTTTCACAAGCAAGATTTTTTTTAAATAATATTTTTTTTTTTTTTTTCGTTGGCAGGTCCAGGATAGGCGAGCAAAGTCCGCCTGGGGGGATTGGCACAGTTGACATTGATGAGGCCTATTGGGGTCAATCTTGTGTGCCCTGACTGGGGTAACATACATTCGGCGTAAGAACTTAAAATGGATCAATCTTTGCCTGCTGTTAACGGACACTTGTTTTGTCTCCAGACACCAAGCAGCCCATTGCTCATCGGATATCGGATTGCCTAAGTCCGCCTACCATGCACCCCACACTTTGGTATTGTCTAGTGCGATCAAATCCGCACCTGCCTTATAAAGTTGTGAAATGAAATGTGCCCCTCTGCTACTGCCTATAATCATTGTCAGTGCAGAGAAGGACGGGGGTTGTAGAGAGAAGTCAGGGAGCCGGGCTCGAAGTGCAGACCTGAGTCTGGCAAGCACAAATCTGTCCATAAACAATGCTTCTGGAACAATGGACTCATCCTCTGGGTCTAATATGTGGCCAGCAGGAAAAAAAATCCCATTTTGGCGATGTCAAACTTCGTGCAGGTATTTTGTACAATCTTTTCCCCGGTAATGGGCAGCAGTTTGGGATTTGGAAGTGGTATGGCTGACGAATAAACCATTTGCGTGTTTGTGAGATGCCCCAGTGTGGCCCACGCCCAGCTGGTAGTGGAGACCGGTTGAACATCTGTGCGACCTCGTGGGACACCGAAGGGCAGGACTGCGGCCAAAGTGTCTGGTAGGACAAAGTCCGACTCTGTTATTCTGGTGTCCGGGTGATACCATGCCTGCGCAAAGCTGCACTGAGCCGCCAGGTAGTATAGCTGCATATCTGGGATGCCATATCCCTCCTTGGCGTATGAGAGTGTCATGACCTGCCATCTCACCAGACCATTCTAATCAACTGGGTGCGAAGTGTGCTGAAAAACTTCTTAGAAAGGGGAATCGGGATATTATGGAATAAATATAGATATTTTGGAAGGACTATCATTTTGCTGAGCGCCACGCACCCTGCCATAGATAGAGGCAGTTTCAACCAATGATCTATTTGTGACTCAAGTCTGGAGATTGCTACTCCGTAATTGAGGCGAATAATTTGGTCCAGATTGAGGTGAATATGCACCCCCAGGTATTTCCCCGAGTCGGAACACAACTCCAACAGAAATTCCAGTGCCCACGGGGTTGTACTCTTCGTAAGTGGGAAGATTACGGAATTATGCCAGTTTATCTCCAGTCCGGAGTAAGTGCCGAAGCGTAAAATTTCTCGTATGAGTGGGTCTAAGTTAATCTGGGGATCATGGACATAAAGAATCGTATAGTTCGCATACAGCGAGACCAATAACGGGCCCGTATGGAACACCAGGCCCCTGTGAAGATGTTTTTTCTGGAAATGCCTCACTAGTTGGTCCATTGCCAGAATGAACAACAGGGGGGACAGAGGGCATCCCTGCCTAGTACCCCGAGATAGCGAGAAGGACGAAGACATAGTCGGAGCCTGGCAGTGGGCGAAGTGTATAAGAGGGCTGTGGTGGCTATGAAGCCCTGCGGCATGCCCATTTGTTAAATTATAGAGAGGAAAAAGGGCCATTCCAGGGAGTCAAAGGCTTTTTCGGTGTCCAACAGGACAGCCGCTGCTGGGGTGTCGGGGCCTTTACTATGCAGGGTGTTGAATAATGTGCGGAGGTTAAACGCCGTAAGAAGTGAAAGGCGGCATGCCAACGCCTTAGCAAGTATTTTCTAGTCAAGGTTTAGGAGGGACAGGAGACGATAGGAGCCACACAGTAAGGGGTCTTTCCCGGGTTTCAGGAGTAATATAATAACTGCTTCGCGGAGTGTGGGCGGGTGGACCTGCTTTTCCAAAGTTTCGGCATACATATCTAACAGACGAGGAATCAAAAGTTCCTTGTAAGCCTTATAAAATTCCCCAGTGTACCCATCCAGTCCAGGGGCAGATGAGGAGTTCAGGGATGTAATTGCTTCGTCTATGCTTTCCACTGTGGTTGGTATCGCTAGGAAATCCTGCATTAATTTTTCAAGGTATACAAGTGCAATTTCTGATAAATAGGCTTCTTGTGATGTATGGTCTTTGCCCATCCTAGTGGAGTATAGTGTCAAGAAATAAGAGAGAAATTCCTGCTGTATTTCCAAAGGGTCAGTAATGTGTTGCCCTGCCTGCAAGTGTCGCTCAGTGATGTAGGCCTGAGTGTAGGAGGGTCTAACCATTTGTGCCAGATTCCTACCAGGGCGGTGTCCCTCCCCGTACACCCTTGCATTGTGGTACTTCCCCATGTATAGAATTTCCCGCTCAGCAGTCTCTCTGTATTCTAGGAGCAAGGCTGCCCTCACTGCCACGCATTCCTGGTCAAAAGATGTCATTTGTGCAGAATCCAAGGCCCCGATCTCCCTCTCCACTCGAGTCAGAGTGCTGCGAATGTCATGGAGTACCCCAGAACATTTAGCCATGCACACTCCTCTAATATAGACATTAAAGCCCTCCCACAGAACAGTCTCTGTATCCACCTAACCTGAGTTGATTGCAAAATATTCCTCTATTGCATCCTGGATCTCTTGCCTAAAAACCTCGGCCTCCAATGCTCGATGGGGGAACCTCCATTGCCTTTCAAAACCTTCAGGACGTGGAATCCGCAGGGTCAGCAATACAGGGGAGTGATCAGAATACGTTCTGGACAGTGTTTGAAGTCCATGAAACCACTTGGAAATGTCCGGAGTAACCAACCAATAATCAAGCCTGGTCCAGGTGTAATGGGGACTGGTGTAGTGGGTGTAAGTGGTGTGACCCGGGTCCCGTGAGCGGCCCACGTCTAGGAGCGGAAAATGCTCACAGATAGATCGCAAATTTTTACGGCTCGGGGTTTAGCATCAGGGGCTGTCGAAGTACTGTCAGTAGGTGGGTGCAAGGCGATATTGAAATCGCCTCCTAGTAGAAGTGGGATAGGGCCTAACAGTAGAAGTTTGGATAACAACGCATAGTAAAAACGGGGGAGTCAGTGTTTGGGCCATTTATGCAAACTAGCTCTATCTTTTGGTTAAGCAGTGTCCCCACCACTATCACATACCTTCCATCAGGGTCAGTAGTAACTGAGTGACATTTAAAATGGAGCCGCTTATGTATAAGTATTAACAGATTTACAATTGTCCTCAAAGGAATTGTTTAAACCTTCTTCATTAGTTAATACTGTCACCATAAGTGATCAATCATTCACCAGAAGCAAGGTAGATACAGTATATTACTGTTTTTTTTATTTTTCAACAGTTTTTTGTTAGAATATTTTATCAAAATTCAGGCATGGCAACATAAATACTACTACAGTTAATTAATTTCAGTAGCATCTAACACCTTATGCTATTTTACCTGGATAAAACAAAATACCATGTACACAAGAACTTCTCAATGTAATACATTCTTTGCTGTAAAAAAAATGATATAATTGTAAGCAAAGCGGTGTTGGGCGTCGACGTTTCGGTCCTTCTTCGGTTAATTAATTCCATAGGACCATCATCAGGTCCAGTTGCGCAAATATATCTATAAATAAGAATAAATACATATAAAACACTCCTTGTATACCAGGTATCGTCTAATCCCCCCGAAGGGATAAACCAAAAAGAACCATTGTGTAACTGAAAATGTTCCAAAACCTCCACCAAAGTGCTCAATGTGCTTTATACAAACAACTTAAAGGTCTTACCAATAAACACCAGCCGGTGGTCGTAAGGCCTAAATGGGCAAATATCTTCCCAAGATCTAAAACCAAAACCAACATGCTATTAGACTAAAACGTCTAAATTCATCAAGTCTGTCTAAAGGCGGCTGATTTGGGTACCATACTCACAGATTGCTTAAATCAATCCTGCATACTAGTTGGAAGATTAATATTCCCTGTAGAAATACACAATCAGTACCAGTTCTATCTTAGTCAAATCGACCAACTATATCACCATATCAACCCCACCACACCACAGCGTGTAATGGACAAAATACTTACAACCGAAACACACGATGTTATTTTAATCACCTAAAAACGAAAACAGACTCGTTACTGCTTGTTGCATCAAGAAGCCAAATGCAAAGCCCACGGAAAATTCAAATTCGCACAGTCTATATAGTGCGGCTGGCATTTACTTGTAATCGGGAGCTATCGCGTTAGACTTCCTCATGCCTCTATGGTTCGGGAACGCCGGCTGCGGCTCTTCCGTATATTTAACCTTTGGCCTGTATCGCGTGATGACGTGTAACGTCAATCACACTTGCTATGTGTACTTAAAAGACTAATCAAAAGCCAATACTCAATAATGATAGTTCTCTAAGATGTTTTTTGGTGATGCTAGCAAGAAGCCGATGATCATATTAAGTTAAAATAATGTAACTAAGAAAGTATATCGGGTGGTGGCCATCTTGGAATGGGTTCCCGATCATAACAGATCCATCACAATACAGCTAGTGAAGTACATAACATACAAAAACTAAACTCCACCTACAACAATTGTGTATATGAAATGAACCATTTGTATACTCATACAATGAAGGCTATAATGTCGCTACAGTATGCCATTCAATAACAGAATTAAGCCCCTTCTCCACAGTATTACACGTCCAAATCCATCTGTTATCCCTCAAGGTGAGCAGACGATTTGCCTTATGGTAACGTTTTGTGCATTTGATGACGTCAATAACAAACCACAACATTTCATTAGGCAGATGCGACTTCTCATGGTAATGTTCTACAAGTGGAGCCGTCATAACATTACACCTAATACGTGATTGATGTTGTAAGACATGTTTCTTAACTTCTTGTGTGGTCTTACCTATATACAATAACGAACAAGGGCATTGAATACAATAGATGACATTTTTTGTATTACAATTTGACTGATGTAACATTTTAATTTCCTTCCCGTTCAATTTACAGTTCTTCATTTCCTTTGTTGTTTCACATGCCACACAATTTCCGCAAGGGTAATGCCCGATAATAGGAGCTAAACCCCATTGTGATTGTAATGTGATCGGTTGCGGTTCTTTGTAAGCTTTAACCAGATAATCTCTCAGGTTTTTGCCTCTTTTAAACGCAAAACGTGGTTGCATCAAAATAGGTTCTGTTTTTTTGATTAAGTGCCAGTTGTTTTTTATGATTGATCTAATCTGATTAGATTCATAACCAAACATCATCACACATGTCACAGGCTTAGTGTACATGTCATCTGTATTAGAATTAACTTTTTTAGTTAATATGTCTTTGTTCGCCATAAGTTGCCAGGGTATGCTCAGACGTGAGTCCCTTGCTCACTTTGCCACTGGATTCAAGCAAGCCTGGCTGAAGACGGCTGTAATGCCAGAAACTGGTCCTAGGAAGCTTGTTTCCGGTCCAGGGAAGGCATGGCTTGGCAGTTCGGGCTGGACTGTTCCCATGAGGCACAGGGTCAGACTGATTTGCATATGGCCATGTCTGAACTGGGGTGGCAGAGTGGGCTAAAGAACAGTGATGGATTAAACCCAGATCTGTTGACTGGGTGTGAGTGTTTGATTGGTTCAGATGCTCCGTCCATCACCACCCCCTTTTGTACCACCACAAAGCCAGGTGTGAAAGCCTCCTTCCCAAACAGGTCTGTGAGGATCGTTTCTACTAACGTGTCCATGCGTTTCGCAGCTGTGACTCCGGCACGCCCATCAAGCGAATGTTGCTGCACTGACTGCGCGCCTCCAAATCTTCGTTCTTCGATGCGACTTCCATCAGGATCCTTTCCATGTGGTCCAGTATTTTCACAGATTGCACCGTTCCATCCTCCAGGTCTGATGTGCGGGACTCCACAACATCTAGCCTTCTATCGTGCACTTGGAGCTTGGCGCCCAGCTCTGCTATGTTTCTGTCCAGGGAGTTGAAGCGAACCTCTAACGCCTTAAATCTGGCTCTCATTTCCAGCAATAGTGGGTGTAGTTGGTGCGGGTCCTCAGCCAAGGTTGACTGGGGTTGCCCACCGTCCACCAGGTTGTTTGACTGGTCCCTGACATAGTCTACAAGCTTTTCGAATGGGAGTACACGTTGCTTCGGATCTTTGCAGCCCATGCCGCAACTGATCAGGCAGGATCACTGGCGGTGTCCAACTGGTGTCCAATAGACTAAGGTATCACTGGTATGGCGCAGGGGGAACACAGCAGGTATTGCAGACCGTGGGCCTGCCCTTCCATCGCTATTCGCACGCTCTTCTCGCGCCCAGCCACAGAGTTTGCTTGGGTGGACCCCAAATGGCATCAGCGTTGTAAGTCTCTCACTCGCAGGTTGTGCAGGGGGCATACACCTGGGCGCTACCCGGGGGGAATGAGGAAGATCCTCTCATTTTCTTGCATCCTCCCCTTCAACAGTGAGCCCCACGCTAGACAAGGAGCGGGCTGTGCACCCAGGAAATGGGCCTGAACGCGGGCCGACTATTATGAAGAGTATTCCCGCCCTAGGCAGTCATAGTAATGTTGGGAAGGGGGGAGGTTCTGCCCGTCTACTCCCAGTGCCTGGCTCCCGCTCCGATTGTCTTTGCCCCGGGGGAGCCGCAGGTGTGTAGCAGGGCCGGCATCCGATTCCCGAGAGTAAGGACCAGAAGTGGCCCCTCCGCAGTCGCAGGCACCCACAGGCCCCGGGGCAGCTGGGTGTGCCACGCGGGAGGTCTGGGGGGGTCCCCTTCATAGCTGGATGGCTCTGGGTGTAATCGCTGGGCCCCAGGGGCGCCACAGGAGGTCCCGCACTCACCGCACTCCCCCTGAGCCAATCAGGGAGTGCTGCGTTGCGGCACTCTGGCCTCCGCCTGGTCTGCTTCACCGCCATTTTGCGAGGCCACCTCAGAGAAAGGTAGAGCTGTCGGTCATCCGCTCACTGCTGTTTAAGGCATCCAGCCCGCCGCCGCCAGCATCAAGACTTCCTCAAGGATTTCTCCTCCGCATTCCAGCATTCTTGGCCACATATATGACCGGGAAAGGGACAAATTGGGGCTACGGCCGGGAGAGCTTCAGCTCCGTGCGGCCATCCCGTGCTCACTTTGCCACTGGATTCAAGCAAGCCTGGCTGAAGACGGCTGTAATGCCAGAAACCGGTCCTAGGAAGCTTGTTTCCGGTCCAGGGAAGGCATGGCTTGGCAGTTCGGGCTGGACTGTTCCCATGAGGCACAGGGTCAGACTGATTTGCATATGGCCATGTCTGAACTGGGGTGGCAGAGTGGGCTAAAGAACAGTGATGGATTAAACCCAGATCTGTTGACTGGGTGTGAGTGTTTGATTGGTTCAGATGCTCCGTCCATCACCACCCCCTTTTGTACCACCACAAAGCCAGGTGTGAAAGCCTCCTTCCCAAACAGGTCTGTGAGGATCGTTTCTACTAACGTGTCCATGCGTTTCGCAGCTGTGACTCCGGCACGCCCATCAAGCGAATGTTGCTGCACTGACTGCGCGCCTCCAAATCTTCGTTCTTCGATGCGACTTCCATCAGGATCCTTTCCATGTGGTCCAGTATTTTCACAGATTGCACCGTTCCATCCTCCAGGTCTGATGTGCGGGACTCCACAACATCTAGCCTTCTATCGTGCACTTGGAGCTTGGCGCCCAGCTCTGCTATGTTTCTGTCCAGGGAGTTGAAGCGAACCTCTAACGCCTTAAATCTGGCTCTCATTTCCAGCAATAGTGGGTGTAGTTGGTGCGGGTCCTCAGCCAAGGTTGACTGGGGTTGCCCACCGTCCACCAGGTTGTTTGACTGGTCCCTGACATAGTCTACAAGCTTTTCGAATGGGAGTACACGTTGCTTCGGATCTTTGCAGCCCATGCCGCAACTGATCAGGCAGGATCACTGGCGGTGTCCAACTGGTGTCCAATAGACTAAGGTATCACTGGTATGGCGCAGGGGGAACACAGCAGGTATTGCAGACCGTGGGCCTGCCCTTCCATCGCTATTCGCACGCTCTTCTCGCGCCCAGCCACAGAGTTTGCTTGGGTGGACCCCAAATGGCATCAGCGTTGTAAGTCTCTCACTCGCAGGTTGTGCAGGGGGCATACACCTGGACGCTACCCGGGGGGAATGAGGAAGATCCTCTCATTTTCTTGCATCCTCCCCTTCAACAGTGAGCCCCACGCTAGAAAAGGAGCGGGCTGTGCACCCAGGAAATGGGCCTGAACGCGGGCCGACTATTATGAAGAGTATTCCCGCCCTAGGCAGTCATAGTAATGTTGGGAAGGGGGGAGGTTCTGCCCGTCTACTCCCAGTGCCTGGCTCCCGCTCCGATTGTCTTTGCCCCGGGGGAGCCGCAGGTGTGTAGCAGGGCCGGCATCCGATTCCCGAGAGTAAGGACCAGAAGTGGCCCCTCCGCAGTCGCAGGCACCCACAGGCCCCGGGGCAGCTGGGTGTGCCACGCGGGAGGTCTGGGGGGGTCCCCTTCATAGCTGGATGGCTCTGGGTGTAATCGCTGGGCCCCAGGGGCGCCACAGGAGGTCCCGCACTCACCGCACTCCCCCTGAGCCAATCAGGGAGTGCTGCGTTGCGGCACTCTGGCCTCCGCCTGGTCTGCTTCACCGCCATTTTGCGAGGCCACCTCAGAGAAAGGTAGAGCTGTCGGTCATCCGCTCACTGCTGTTTAAGGCATCCAGCCCGCCGCCGCCAGCATCAAGACTTCCTCAAGGATTTCTCCTCCGCATTCCAGCATTCTTGGCCACATATATGACCAGGAAAGGGACAAATTGGGGCTACGGCCGGGAGAGCTTCAGCTCCGTGCGGCCATCCCGTACACGGCATAGCCACGCCCCAAACATAAGCAAGATTAGCATAAAAATGCAATACAATTGAATTAGATTTGGGCAGTTTGGCACTCTGTGACATAAGCATTAAATTCATCTGGACGGAATATAAGGGCCAAATACAAAAATAGAATAACACATCATACATTAAAACCCATAAAATGAGTCCAAATCAAAGCATTCTTAAAATGTTTAAGCATTAATATAAACGTATGACATTCGCTTAATATTTGTTCACTGTCTAATAGCCCACATCCTGGCTACAAGAATGCGATTGGAAGACTAGGGTCTGACATTAAAATTCTCATTGCTACTATAAGACTTCTATTTCCCAAAAGTCTACATATATGGTAAAGCTATTTCATTTGGGGGTTTAGGTAAGCTAGCCACACAAACAAAACATGAGAGAAAGTTTCCTCACTAGATGGACAGTGAGGACATTCGTCATCCCTATCAATATTCCAATTTTTAGTAAAATATTTGATTGGGAGGGAAAGGATCCCACCCTGAATTGAAATATAACTTCCCATCAAGGGGGACAGATATAACGTTCCAGTACAGCTCCAAAAAACATATGGATTTGAATTCCAAGAACCTCCCCGTCAGATATGAACTTTCCACTACACGTGACTCAGATGCAAGATTTACTTGCCAAAACTGCTCTTTTATGATAGTGGCTTAATACACTTGGAATCATAATATTTGTATTTCTTAATTTTCCCTAAAACGTTCTATTTTTACTTTGACATTAAATAATTATTAACCAATGAATGACCTTTATATTTTGTTTAATTCTCAACTATTGTCATACCACGATTTGTGTGGTATTGTTTTTATACATTTATGTATGTTGGTATAGTACTTTGATTTACCCTTGTTATTGCATTGGTATGTTCTTTAATGTAATGTTCGAATGTGAGGATTTGTATAGAGACAGTTGAAAGCTGGCTCTAGGAGGAAAGTTCTTGTTTTTCAGGCTATCTTTCGAAATTCAGATTTACATATGTATTGATTAGAACCAATGAAAGATAATGACTATTGTCCACACAGCCCTTCCCATAACATGCAAGAGATTAATTGTACTTAGTTATAATTGGGCTTGTTAGGATAAAATATTTTGTTGACAGCATGATAATCAGGCATCCAGATGGACACCTTACAGCCCTTGTGATTGGAAGTTTCATTATAAAGAAGAGATAAAATCTGCCACCCTGACAGGCAGATGATCACCGTATTTAGAGATACCTGCTGGTCTATCTGTGATCTCTGTAACTTCAGAGGAACTGTCATAATGGTACCAAATGTTGATGGATGGCCGATATAAGTTTTGACGGCCGTCCACCAATGTTTTGCTTTTTCCCAAAGTATTTTTGAAATGCAAATGCCTGGAAAAAAAGATAAGATCCGACTGGAATTTGGCTTTTGTAATCAGCAAGTTGCAAGGATGGGTCAGTATGTAAAGGTATGGAAACAAATTTAAACGAACATTCTTAATCCAATGAGCGGTCTACTCTGGCAAGAAATGCAACAGAACAAAACTTCCCGCTTTTTTACATACCTTCATACAGCAATAAAAGAACTGTCTGCACACAAGATTTGGGAGATGTCAATAACACCATTATCTTTAAAAAATGAATTAATAGATTAACAAAACATCTATCACTTCTAAAGGATAAAGAGTTATTTATTAAAAGATCACATGCCTGGATGATAGTGACTGAATACACTATCCTTAAAGTGCAACCATATCTAGAAATACCATGGACAACACAAATAAACTTATTTATGACCGCAAAATTTGGCAGTCTGCGGGGACTAATGCATGCTAAGCCTTGGCTGAGACCAACCAAGCCAACCCCCTGTAGACTACGTAACCTATGGTAAGAAAACATTAAACATTTGGTTTGCATTTGTACTTCATTGAAGGTTGAAAGAAAGAGGTATTTAAAAACCTGTTTTAACCCCTTTGCTGCGGTGTTAATTTTGCCGCGGTGCGAGGGGGGTTGTGGGCGAGGTGCTCAGGACGGGAGCTTCGGATGGCTCCCGGCTGTCATGAGCACATGACTACCGTGACTCATGACGGTCGGAAGCCGTCCTGAGCACGAACAAGTTAATGAAAGAGGGATACGATCATGTAGACAAGCTCTGTCTACATGATCGTCTAATGATTGCAAACTTTACTAAATGTATGACCCTTGTAAGAAAGAAATTGGACGTTAATGAATCAAGCATATTAGGATTAGAAGTTGCTGACAGTTAGAGCTACATTTATACATGAGATATTGCACAAAGGTAAAGAACTTATATCTGTAAAGAATTGTTATTTGAATATTAGTAATAATGAATCATAATAATGATGAATTGAATTTGCGTATTTAATGTATTTTATGAACTCTCTTGTGTAGATATGTTTTAATGATTGAGTTTTGGTGATTCTCGAATTGTAAGCTTTTAATTAATCATGCAATAAATAAATAATAATAATAATAAAATGGTTTAGTTGTTACCCTCCTTGTGGACAGGTCTTTGTAAATGTTCCGGTCGTGTTGTGAGTTTCTGTGAGAAGATTTTATTTCAACACAATACAATATTGTGATGGCTCATAGATACAACACCAAACAATATTACACAAAGTTTGTGTCAAATGCAAGAAGTGTCTGTGACCATTTTCTGTGTCCCCAGTGTACTTTAGTATAACAGAACGAGCCAAAGACACTAGGGCGTTCTTTCTGTAACATCGATGGCACACCAGCGGAAATTGTGTGCCTGTACAATCTAAATGGGGTATTCCTTTATTAACACGAGTGCCCACTGCTTATTTTTTTTTTTTGCAACATACTTTTATTAATTTTCACATTTATACAAATGTTATAGCCATCAATTTTCATCAGGGACGTTGCATTCATTCATTCAATAAAAGAAATCGAACATACCTCCCACACATTGGCGTGTGATGAGGGAAAATTATTGTGAAGTATTGCGGAGCTGCCGAAACAAGGAGTTGTGGTGAGCAGCTGGGTGAAAATGTGCTTGCTTATACCAGTTTTTGCCACTGCGGGAAGACTTGAATACTTTGAGGGACATCGCGCTTTGTATAACGGTAAGCGCAGAGTGAGCGCAGAGTGAGCACATTGATTTCAAAAGTAAATACCTGTTCGCAGAACCGAGAACACCATCCTCTTCAGGATTCCTAGCGCTGACGAAGGCTTGCAAGGCATTAACGCGTCCGTCACACAAAGCAGTGACATCAGACGCGACGTGGCAGCCATCTTGGCTTGGCTACTATGACATTTGGCATCATGGCAACGCCGATCTAACAGGATCGGAAAGAGTATTATGTTGGCTAGCTCCATGGCAATACAGAATCAACACGCATAAATACCGGATTCATGCTACCAGAAGGAATCTGCTTCTGAGCCTGCTAAAGCTCATACTTTGGCTCACAAGTAAGTTTCACTCCACAGGGAACATGTTTTTGTGTCACTGTTTGAGGCATTGTACACACATTTATTAAGATATAGAAAATACAATATAACTTACCAGTGCCTGGTACACAGTTACCTTACAAGATGCAGTTAGAGCCACCTGCAAAATGTTTACAAAACTAAGATGAACCCCCAGTTCCCTGGACAAGGTGGAAGGAAGAGTTTCTCAACTACATGAGAGCTATTGATGGAGAACGCATGGGGGCAGAAAGGAAAAAGAGTGTATTTTTGCATTGCTTGGGATCTGAAGGCCAAATTATCTTTAGAGCTTTACAACAGGTCGCAACTGCAGAGGGTGATGTGGATGATAATGTTTACAAGGAGGCTCTGTTAAGGATGGAACAAAGATTCAAACCTACCACAAATATCGCACTCAACAGATTCAAATTCTACACCAGGGCACAAAATGAAAACGAATCACTTGATGACTTTTTAACTGCGTTAAGGTCCCTAAGCATGCAGTGCAATTTTGGAAATATGTGTGATGAGATGATCAGACCAGATTATTGTTCACGGTAAAAACAAAAACAAAAACAGGAACAAGTATGGCTAATAGGAGACCCAAAACTTTCAGAGGCTAATTCTACTGCAAAGGCCTTGGAACGGTCTAAGAGGTTGATGCACACTGTGAGGAAGATGAACAATAAGACAGAGAAAGGGGAAGGAGTGTGCGCAGTTAAACGTTTAGAGGATCAGCAGACTGAATTTTCAAATTCAGGATCCAATACATCTCATATAAGTAACAATGGGGGTTTGAGAAAATTTGACAGGGGTGAGAAGGGTGGAGCATGTTATTGATGTGGTACTAGAACACATATGGCGTCTTATGGGGGATGTCCAGCATTAAATAAGAAGTGTAGGAAATGTGGGAGAATGGGACATTTTGCCAGTGTGTACAAAGATCAAAGGAGAGGTACGCTACAAACACATATCAAAGTATCTTGCTCATCGGAAAGATGTGACAATACACATAAGTGTGAATGTTGTCCTGTAGGCGACAACAACAAAGGTTGTGTTGTGTCCATTATAGAGAAGGTATCAAATTTAAGTGACACAGAAGATAAGTCAATCAAGAAAGCATCCATGTGCAGAGTGGAAGTTGCAGCGGTGGAGTTGAAACTGATGGCAGATTCAGGATCTCCATGGACCATAATTTCTAGGCAATATTATAAGGAAGAACTTAGTGAACATATAAACTTGATGAGATTTTACAACCTGACTTTGTAGCCGAGAGTTCTGATGGCTTGAAGATCGATATGGATGGGTACTTCAAGGTCTCTCTACATTTTAAAAGCAGAGTTGCACAAGTCAAACTTTATATTACAGTGTGAATGTCTTGGGGTGGAGAGACCAATGGAAATTGGGAAATCATTCTTAATCCCCGTTTCAAAGAACAAGAGCTGTTAGATGAAGGTGTCTGGCTCAAAAATATGGCAGTTACTGGATATGGCGACAAAGAGCATTTCATCCAGGAAAGGTTTAAGGAAGTTTTTACAGAGAAACTAGGTAGATTGAAGAATTACGCACATAAGATAAAACTTAAAAGCAACACCATACCAGTCAAGTAGAAACTAAGAGGGGTACCCATCAATGTCAGAAAGAAACTTAGAGATATGCTCAATGAGTTGGTTAGCAAAGGCATCAAAGAACCAATTGATTTGGCGGATTGGGTTTCACCCATTGTTTTGGTTCGCAAACCGGACCAAAAATTGAGAGTGTGTGTGGACCTTAGAGCGTTGAATTCTGGTGTTGTGGTTTATTGTCACACTTTTCCAAACATAAATGAAGTAGTGTCAATGTTGCAAAGAGCCAAAATATTTTCCAGACTCAATTTAAGATCAGCCTATCACCAGATTCCGTTGTCTGAAGACTCCTAGATGTTAACCACGTTTATTACTCCGCAGGGTCTGTATCAGTACACTAGAATGCTGTTTGGGTTACCTTCTGCTGCCTCTGTATTCCAAAATGTAATGTTTAATATTTTCAGAGACGTTGACATGTTTGTAAATTGTTTCCAGGATGATATTTGAATTTTTTCACCAAATGAGGAGGAGCACATGAAGCATTTGATGGAAGTATGAGACAGTTTAAAAAAAATGGGTTGACCCTTAAAGCTCATAAATGCAAAATGCTCAAGGATACTGTGGAGTATTTAGGGCACACGTTATCAAGTAATAGTGTGGTTCCGAAAAAATCCAATGTAGAAGATATTGTCAACGCACCTGCGCCCACCAACAAGGAACAACTGTTGTCATTTGCTGGGATATGCAAATACTATAGTAAATTTATAAGCAATTTCGCAACCAAAATGGAACCGCTGAGGAAGTTGTTCGGACATTAAGCATTGTTTGTGTGGAATAAGGAGCAGCAGAATGCATTTGAGTCCATCAAAGATGATATTGTCAAGGCTCCCACCTTGAAACCGTTCTGCATGAACAAAGAATGTATGATTACAGTGGATGCAAGTTTGTATGGCATTGGCGGGGTGTTGTCGCAGAGATGTGCAATGAGAAATGAAATGTAGGTGAAGACTCACGCCCTTTGAATGATTCTGAACGTAAGCATGCACTAATTTAAAAAGAGCTGTTAGCTTGTGTCTGGGTGATTGAACACAATCACAATTATGTGTGGGGGAGCAAATTTATTCTTAGAACAGACCACAAAGCCCTAGTAAATATTTTATCCCCAGGTGGAGGCTGGAATCCACTGTGCATATTGCATGACTTACTTCCAAATTACAAGAGTACTGTTTCAAAACTGAGTTTGTGCTTGGCAAGAACAATGTGATGGCTGATTTCATGTCTCGTGATCCTTGTCAACAAAATGAGTGTGAGTTTTTGGATGAGTCTGATGTTGTTACTAGTATCCAAGATGTGGTTTCTGGTGATTTTGAAGAGATTTCAGTGGAAAGGTGAAGATTGTGTGATAAGGAAGACTTGTTATGGCAGACTAATAAACAATAAAACCTGTATGGATGGCCATGAAGGAGGATTTAAGTGCTGAAGTTGTGCCTATCTTTAAGGTTGCAGATGAGTTGGAGTTAGATGGAGAACTTATGTACAAAAGTAGAATGTGTGTGCCACCACTGGGGTACAAGAGTTGATCTTGAAGTTGGCACATAAATCCAATCCGGGTATGGACCGCATGTTTGATCGCACGGTCAGAGAATGTGATGTATGCATGTCAAGTGAGAAGATGTTGAATGTTAATACCCCCCTTTAAAACGTGCTGAATGGCCTGATGAACCATGGAAAAATTGGCATTTGACATTTCAGGTATGTTCATGTGTTTGCCTTATGAATCCCGGTATGCATTAGTCCTTGTGGATTACCACTCAAAGTGTCAGGAGGTGAAGTTTGTGGCACACAATACAACCAATATTGTGTTGGAATTCTTCAAAGAAGTGTTCGCCAGAGAGGGTTGTCCATCCATTTTGGTTACAGATAATGGTGTGCAGCTCACTTCAGTGGAGATGGAAAAATTTCTTAAATGTTATGACATTAAACATGTCACCACTTCATTGTATGAACCAGATGAGAATGGTCAGGTTGATCGCTTTAACCGTGTGTTGAAGAGATATGTGTCTGATGTCATCAAGTTAGAAAAATCTACTAGAGAATCACACCACACTCTGTCACTGAGGTTAGTCCTTTCAGACTTTTAAAATATGGAGATCCTGTGTCCAAACTGTGTCTGTGGTGGTTCAAGGAGAAGTGTAGAAGTGGAAGAGAGATGGAGAGTATGGTGAATGGTGCCGCAGAGAAGGTGAGAACTAAACAGTTTAAGACCAAGATTTGGTATGACAATATGTGGAAAACTAAAACTCATTATTTTAAAGTGGGGGACTGAGTAAAAATCAGAAAACCAGGTTTGATTAGTAAGTGTTCAGAAAGATTTAGTAAGGCCATGAAGATTACAAAAGTGTTCACCAATAGTGTTATCACCCAGGATGGCAAGTTGTGGAATGCTACACGTGTTGCAAGATGTCCCAATGGAACCTGCACTTTTAATGTTGATGATGGAACCACAGAATATTTTTTGGTAAGGTTGTCAGTTTCTGTTCACAGCTATGACCATGAGATGGCCACCAGTGCATGTTCAGAAGCAAACAATGGTACCCTTGCTTCTAGAGTCAAAGATTCATGTTGCATTAGACAACTTCCGAGAAGGTTGTCAGATTTTGTTAGATAAGATTGTTCTTTCCTTTTGTTTTCATTCCCCATGTACCCCTTTCTATTTTCTATCTTATTTTCTTATATAAGTGAGGTATGTTACACCCTTGAATGCTCCTGCATGCGACC
Organism: Lissotriton helveticus; assembly: GCF_964261635.1. Taxonomy (NCBI): domain Eukaryota; kingdom Metazoa; phylum Chordata; class Amphibia; order Caudata; family Salamandridae; genus Lissotriton; species Lissotriton helveticus. The sequence continues at coordinate 957,922,882 of NC_136061.1, read as the reverse complement.
ACCATTCAGCCTGCTTGGTTATGTCACACAGCTGGGCATTTTCTAATGTGTGTTCCTACTCTATCATAGAACTTGGATGTTTGGTCAGCCAGGAGGTCAGTTGCACTCGGCCATTCTGCTGTCCAGTCATGTTGCTGTGCTGCTGAATAAATCACTTTAACGCCTTGCGCGCTGGCCGAATTTTCGCACTGTGCGGGCGAAATGGAGAGTGGGCGGAGTTCGGACGGCCACCATCCGTCGTTAGGATACACCCACCGTGACGAGTGACAGCCCAGGGCCGCCGTGAGCACCAAAAGGGTTAAACCAACTACTGGATTCTCAGCTTGTAATACTGCCTAGTCTTTATTTCACTACATGCTATCCCTGTCCCTATATCACTCTGTCAGAGGCTCATTTTCATCCCTGCTTTCTTCCTTTGACACTGTTTTAAAGTGATTCTCTTCCTCCCTTTTTCCCATTTCCTGCTTGTCACTCTCTTGTTCTCGGTCAAACGCTGAAACTAGTTACTGGCCTTGTTATATATGTATAGATGATCTGATTTACAGGATGGGAATTCTGATGACTCTGCACATGCAAAGTGACACCAGGTGTGCAGTGTCCTGCAAGGTGATAATGTAAGGATGATCATCCTAAACATCACCCAGAGCAGAACAAAGACTCAGTATGACCATTTACCCATCATGGCCTCAACCACACATGACCCATTTTCTGTGCCTGAGGAAGGGGCACCCGGTGACGCAGCAGGGAGGACAATCGTACTTAGTGATTGAAAGTCCTATCTTTGGTGGCCCTGCTGTGAACTCCAGGCCCGCCCTCGTGACCCTGCCTATCCTGTTAGATTAGGCTAAAAAGGACTAAATCTTTTTAATTGAGACACTACAGTGTCAGATCTAGAAAATGATAAATGTATGGCTGCCAATGTATTCTTCGTTATTGTAATTTGAACACTGCAACTACATGTCCCAGCATTTAACATGCTGTTACGATCAAACTTTTCGTAGGAAAGGCATTTTTGGTTTTCTTAAGAACTTTGGCACAGTTTGAGGAATCTGTATGAAACTTTCCAAAACAAACGTTCATCCATTTTGGCTCTCTCGTTGACATTTTTTAGTTGATCTGTCAAGTAGGGGCCAAGACAAAGGGAAGAGGGACCCCAAAAGCCCGAAAGAAAATACAATAATTCATTTCTATTTGAACAGCTGCTTCCCTACATTACCAATACACCAAAATACTGAGAGAACAGACGTGAAGAGGCCCAGACAGGCAGCGCCTAGCTGCTGTGCATCTATGTTAGTTCAATGAAGGTCTTGCCATCCTTGGGGTAAGGAAGTGCAGTGTTAGACCCACATGCCACTCAAGGCATTCCACATCCAACAAAAGTATGTCCGAAGTATGCCAGTAATTCAGGCTCAAACATAAATAGGTCATAATAGCAGTGAAGATTGAAAAATCCCTACAAGAGCTTTAGCAGCTTTCTCTTTTCGGCAAGGTATTGACACATTTCTTTATAATCTCTCTAAATTCTTTTAATGCTGTTCTCACAAATTGACTGCAGTAAACAACTCTTAGCTTTCATACCTCCTGGCAGTAAGCTACTCACGAAAGGTGTTCCCATGTGAATGTTAGTCAGGTTAGAACCTGTCATAGCAGAATATATATTTTCCACTTTATTAACAGAGCCAGATCCTCACACTGTGTTTCACTAAGAATAAGAGGGGTGGTATGACTTTTAGCTCCAGATAGTTCCTTGAACACCTTAACTCCTGGTGTGCGCATGACGAAAACACGCCCTCATGAGCCACGGGTGGCGTGTGCTCATGACAGCATGGTTCCGTCATGCGGCTGCCGCTCCGCCCACGCGGCATTAATTCCCCGCCTGTGCGGGCAAATTAATGAGCGGGCGGGGCCGTGACGGAACCACGCCGTCATGAGCACACGCCGCCTGTGACTCATGATGGCGTGGTTCCGTCACGCCATCACAAGTACAGCAGCCCCGCACTCACACCCCCACACCCCAGCAAAATTTGCGCTTCGACTAAGGGGTTAAACAGTGTTTTTGAGAGATTGCGGAAGGAAGACATGAGCCAATAGAGCCAATAGAGCGTAAAAGCCAGCTTTGAATTGCCCCAAGGTCAGCAATTCCCATTTGTTCAATGGCCGGAGTGCGATTAATTAAAAGGTTATTTAAGGCTCATATATCAAGCTTAGCCCAGTTTCTAGTTTGGGATATACTACCCCTCGGCAACCGGGGGCCTGAGACAACCTTAAGACGAAAGGCGACAGCAAAGTGGTCAGACCAACATATTGGGAGGGCAGGAGAACAACAAATATCTGACAAATTAGAAAACATATGGTCCAATAAGTGACCAGCTGCGTGAGTGGGGCCTGAATTGAGTAACATGTTCATTGCCTCAAGATCAGAGATAAGTGCAGTACTTTTTCCACATGTTGGGTCATCAAGGTGGAGATTTAAATCACCCAAAATTGGGAAGTTAGCAGCACTCAAAATAAATGGGGTTATCAGAATGGGAAAAGATGCCACCCATTGTCCAGAAGGTCCCGGTGGACGATAAACCAGAATCCCTGAGAAGGTAAACTGGGGAGTAAGAGTAATTTTGAACAAAGCGGCCCCACAAGCAGCAGAGGATATAGCTTCAAATTTACAATCAAAAGATTTTTTGTAAATAATAGCAATGCCCTCCCCCCCCCCCACAACGTTCCTTCCCTGTCCTTCCTAACAATAGAGCAATCTAACGGAAATACTGAGGATACATCAGGGCCCGAACTTTCCTGAAGCAAAGTCTCTGTAAGAAAGACAGCATCCGGCTGCTCATTGATTAGAAGATCGAAGATATCAGCCTTATGTTTAGGAAGAGATCTACAATTAATATTATGAAATTTAAAATCCTTATGAGATGAAAGCAAATTATTTTGTGAAATCTGTTGCTGAAGAGCAGTATGAGTAATCATCTCCGAGTCCTTCTGCTTAAGATTTTTTCTACACTTAGAATCCTTAAAAGACGCTATGTTAGGAGCAAATTTACAGTGTAAACATTTAGTGGATTCCTTATTCAAATCCAATAAAATATAATTAGGCAGGGGCATATCTCGGTACTCTACAAGTTGGTCAGAAGAGTATGAGTCTTTAGTGGACCTGGGTTTTTTGGCCCCTGGTCCCGGGAGGGAGCGGATGGGCGCAGACAGGCTAGCCTTTGGCGTGTCATTGGCGCGCCCGCTGCATGCGTCTGCTGCGCGTCGGAGTCAAATGGTGTCTGGTTTACTTCCATTAACGATTGCATTTTGTTGAATAAAGGTCCATGCAAAATAGGCTAACAGCATCTTGGTACTTACTGTACACATCTTGAGTAGTGTGTCCATTTCCGGTGCCCGCAATTGAAGAATTGTGGTCAGTTCTGAAGCCCACACCTGGATTATTGTTGCCGCTTCTGAAGACCATGGTGGGGGTAGTGTGGCCAGTTACAGAGGCCACACTCGGAATATAATGGTCAGTTTAGGAGGCCACGTCTTTAGTAGTGTGGCAAGTACTGGATGCTACTCAGATGAAGTATTTTGTCTTACTGTGATGTGATGATTGATAATGTCTCATCTGAAAATGTGTGCCATATTCCGCAGGCCAATTTTACAGACTTGAGTCCATTCTGGAGTCCGAATGCGAACTTCTAATGTGGTACAAGATCTAAAACAAGAAACCTTATGAAATGCATTGCAAGGACTTTCATAACTACAGTGTGGGAGATATGATGAAGACATTTAAACTATGACAAATGCTGATGATGTAGAGGAATGGAACAGTTTGTGGTTTAGGTCTACTAAGAATATGTTCTGAGAGGAATGAGACTGTGGTGGAACATATAAAGGTTTTAATTAAACGGGTAGTTAATGCTTGTGGGTGTTCCTCTTGGTCCCCAGCAGGAGGGCCAGAGGCAACATTTTGAAACAGCATTCATAAGTGCCCGAGGCATTAAAATGGGTGCAATGCTAATGCTGGAGTAAAGACAGGGCGCTAAGACTAGGGTGACCACTCGTCTGTAAATTTCACAGACAGTCTGTAATTTGGACCTCGAATCCGTTGTCCGTGAGATCCCTTCTAGGGATGCCTTTTGTCTGTAATTTTGGGCCTTGCAGAGAGCAGAGCTGTTTCCCTTTGAGAGGCCTCAGCTCCCTGATGCCGTCTTGCACTCATCCTCGGAGCGAAGAGCAGCCCCACCCCACTCATTGTCATTCTGTATGCAGGCTGATTGCCACATACAGAATGACAATGGGCTAGTTTGGGCTCTTACCGTATATGGTGGCCTCCTCCTGCCTCAGTCTAGGGCAGGGCATTCTGTTAGGGTTTGATGGAAGAAATGTACAAAACAAATGTACAAAGTTAAAAAGAAGTGGTCATAGTTCTTACACAGTCTCATCATTTCAGAGCTGAAGCATTTTTATTAATACATAAAAAGAAGCCATAGTTGCTGTTTTTTAATTTATTATATGCAACTAACATCCATTGACAAAGCCAATGGTCATAGCTTGTTGTAGGTCTAATGTTAGTGGATGCTATGGTAGAAAGAGCAAAATGCAAGTCGGGCGGCGCATTATGCTAAGCACATATTTTTAGCCAGGTGTTTTAAGCCACGCCCTTAATTACATCAAGCATGCCCCTTGGCGAGACCCCCAGGTTTTTCATCCCACTTAAAGCCCTGGAAACACCACCATGTCACAGTCACCTCATGTCCTGGCCCTGTGCATCATGCATGACGTCCACGTTTTCAGATTGCCCATGTGCAGCGGCATATTGAACCCTCCCCCACCCCATTCCTTGCTTTAGGAACTACATTGAGGATGAAGTTCTTGATGGGCCTCTTCTGTCTGCAACTGGATGGGTGGGTGGGTGGGTGGGTGGGTGGGCGGATGGAAGAATGGGTGGCTAAGTGAAAGGGAAGTGGAGAGAGAAGGGAAGGATGGATGGATGAGTGAGTGAAAGCATGGATGAACGATTGACAGAATGGATGGATGAATGGGTGCATGGATGAGTGAAAAGAAGAATGTAAAGATGGATGAGTGAAAGAATACATACATGAGTGAAAGGGAAGGTAGAGCACTGGAAGAAAGGATGGATGGATGAGCGAAAGGGTGCATGGGTGGACGGATGAGTGACTGGGTGGATAAATGAGTAAGTGAAAGAATGGCTGGATGGGTGAAAGGGTAAATGGTTGGATGGATGAGTGAATGGATGGATGGGTGGAAGAGTAGATGTATGAGTGAAAGGATGGTTTGGGTGAAAGGGTGGATGGATGATGGATGGATGAGTGAAAGGGTGGATGAAGGGATGATGAGTGAAATGATGGATGGAAAGATAGATGAGGGATAGGTTTGCAAATGGTTGAAAAGGTTTGGATATGGATGGGACACAGATGGAAGGACAGAATGAATGGTGAAAGACTGAATGATGGATGAAAGAATTACTCGATGACAGAATGTAATTTTGAAATGGTTGATATCAGGGTTTAGAGGGAAGGATGAATGGCTAGACCCTTGGACAAGAGAGCTCTTCTGGGGAGGGTTATGCTAACTTACTTTGCTTTCTTGGTGCCATAAGAGCTTTAGTTAAAAATGGGAGGTATTTAAATGTTCTGGCTACTCCCTTGTCTATGTATTACTATTCTGTATTTGCTGTGTGCTTATGTGTGGGATCTATACATCATGCATATGACATTTTGAGTGACACCCAACTGATACTTAAATGTTACACTAGTAATTGTAAATGTTTTCATGTATTGTTTTAGGTGTAAGGTTTTGGGGATAGCCTCATAGTGCCATGAACTGTGCTTTGGGTGTATATTGTGTTTGTAGCAATAGGCAAGGCGTCAAAAATAAACTATGTAATAGTGTATCAACAATGCATTCTTTTAGAAAGTTACAGGGAAAAGCACCTTTGTGACTTCCGTCTGCTTGTGCAACTCTCTGCGAAGCCCCCATAACCAAAGTGAGATTCCATATTTTAAGTTACAATTGCTGAAACATCCATAATGTGTTCCCTATAGTGGGTTCATCACAGCAATCCTCCCTTTAATTCACCTATACGTGAAGCTTTACATCTCACAATGGCATTCAGATATGAGATGCTAGTAACAAAGTCTAACCGAGCAGATCTTCCTGACCTCTTTTCTCACCAAACATGCCTGCTCAGGACCATGAGTTGTACACAAAATATAAGAGTGGACAACCCAGTGCAGTAACCATTTAAGTAGATTATTATCATATGAAATACCACAAAAAGACCTCCACAGTTGCTCAAAGCTGCACACATACTGAAACACTGTAGTGCACGATTGTCTCAACCTAATATAAAACTTATTTTGACTTGTACTTAAGTGGCTGTCTGTAAAACTTACCTTTTGTCCCGAAGATGTGTCGTGAATTTTGACCTTCTGTCCTGAATTGTTAGACTTACCGTCCTGAATTTGCCCCCATGCCAGTTGATCAACCTAGCTAAGACCCTGATTCCGAGTTTGGTCTTAATTCCTTACCTGACAGAAACAGGAGGCTCCACCTGAATCAGAAATACAATGTCTTCTCCTGTGCGCATGTCAGCAAGAAATACCTGGCATATGTGCTTGTGGAAATTCAGGCTGGATTGATGGAATAACTGGAATCAGTTGGAAAACAAAACCTGACTCACGCATTTTTCCCATTCCTCATAGGATAATTAGTTATCCTGCAGCAAACCTTCAAATCGGAATTTCCGTCCTGGTGGTAGTCGTAATTCTGTGTCTCTCATTAATTAGTTGCAGTGAAACCCTAAATAGAGTAAACAGTGCAGTGTTACGACAGTAATGATAAAATGGCCGACCCCAAGAGCTTTGCTTGTATGGTGTTGCATGTGTAGCCAATAGCGTTACATCTTGCCACGCTCTCTCCCAGCAGCCCTGGCGCTGCCAGGCACACGCCACCAGCAAATGGAAGCATCCTGCTCACGCAGAGAATGAATTCAAAATCAGACAAGGTCAGCGCCCTGTGAAGAAGTCTGGCATGTCTGTCTTGCTTCATATTTTAGATGGAAAATTAAAGCCATATTTCCACAGGCTGCAGCCATTATTGGCCTTAACTTCTCAGAAAATAGAAACCGTAACCAAGGCAGCACCCCCCTTCTCACTCAGCCACCCCTCCCTGCACAGGACAGTAATGTTTAATGAGCGATGCACAATGAGGCGGTAGGCACAGGGGGAGGTAAGAGTCAGCTTGACTGAGGGGAACTCAGCCGATTTTAGTGTGTATGAAATATGCCAAAATAGTTTTTCCGAATTTTTTACCCAGATTTACATATTTCGTAAGCAATGGAGCGTGGCAGACATTACAGGCCTTCGCTGTGGGAATGAGGAAGAATTGCGCAGTAGCAGCACAAAATATACATACATTCTCGCACTGATGATTTCGATGGTGGCGCTCATTAAAAAAATGCTGGATCAGTGCGATGCTAAGCATAGTGTTGTGGGACAAAGGCGAGGATTCATAATCTTGCATGAAGCTTGCAGTCGAGGTATACCCTTGAATAGTCCTGGCTTGGGGCCTATAATGAAGTAGACTAGACCACGCACTTGTGTAGTTGGTGGCTAGTACATAACTGAACCACGCCCCGTGTCCAGGGCTTTTTATTAACTCCCCCTACGTCTCCAGTGCTCACGCTGGGCTGAACCAAGACCCTCCTACGCTGGAGGGGATAACAGATCACAGGACTGGGAGGGGGCGTGTGCTGCAGTGGTACACCCCACTGCCAGCAACACTACATTCCTCCTTTACCTGGGAATAGAACAAAAACAGGAAAATCTGGAAACAGGATAGCACACATTTCACTTGCATAGTCTCTGGCTGTGGTGCTAACAACACAAAACATGTCTCTGATAGTCTCAGTTAAACATCTCGCTGGTAGAGTCTCTGGAACCACAGCGTGACTGCAAAACGTACAAAATACACAAACAGAACAGTCTTACTTTCTTCTCGGCGGGGTCACTCTCCGGTTCCGCTCAGCGCCAGCACTGCGCCACAAAGTCCCGGTATCTCTGGGATGGCCTGGGACACGGACGTAGACTGTACCTCCCCTGGCTGCGCCCCTCCACGGAGGTCTGGGATGGCTCTGCGGAGTCTCCGGTGCTGCTGACGCTGGGGCTCTCTGCTAGTCCTTCGGGCTCACGGACACTCGGGGTGGCGGTGTCTGACTGGCTTGCCAGGGCTTCTGCTCCAGTTGGTTCTGACGGTCTGTGCAGGGGGTTCGGATGCCAGTCGTCTAGTTCAGGATCGTCACATCCCTCGGGTACTTTGTTGAAGAAGGATACATTTCTTGTTACTACTTCACCATTCCTGCTGGCAGTGACCATTGTTCCTTTCACCTCAGTCACTCTCCAGGGGTCAAGTTCAAATGGTCGCCGGAATTTTCCTCCGGGGTGACGGTCCTTGACAAGGACTCTGTCTCCGACTTGAATGGGGCTGTCCGCTGCTCTCCGTCTCTGGGACGCCTCTTGGTTGTTCTTGGCGCGCTGTTCCATGGACCGATTCCGAGGAGCTGGGGACAGCTCCCACGTAGGATGGTGCGGGATGGTGTCTGTGATAGCTCGATTGAAAGAGAGTCGGCTTGGAGATACCCCGGTAGTGCAATGCGGAGTCAGACGATACTCACGGAGGAACTGATACAGGGCCAGTTCTAGATTTTGGCCATCAGCCATAGCGATTTGGATTGTTTTGTTTAGAGTCCTCATCAGTCTCTCGACTTCCCCGTTGGCTTGGGGCCACCTTGGTGTTATTCGCTTGTGTTTGATGCCATGGCTCTGCAGGTATTCGGTGAACTCACAGACGTTAAACGGAGGTCCATTATCCGTGCGGACTTCTTCCAGGAGTCCATGGGTGGCAATGATTTTTTCGAACTTTGGAATCACTTCGGACGCCGCTGTGGACGCTACTATCTCCACCTCAGGATAGCGAGAGAAGTCATCAACCACAACGAGCATGTATTTGCCATTAGGGAGGCTGCCGAAATCCGCGCTGGCTCGCACCCACGGGGAGGTTGGTCCTTCTTCGGTGAGTACGGGTGCTGGGGGGTTGGGTAGGCTTGTCGCTAGGCACACTGGGCATCTCTGGACTACCTCTTCGACAGCCTTGTCGAGCCCCGGGAACCACAGCTTGCTTCGGAGCCTGTTCTTGGATTTCACGATCCCTTGGTGTGATCCGTGCGCCAACAAAGCGGCCTGCTGGGCAAGGCTGTTGGGCAATACGAGGCGAGGACCCCTCAGGAGGCACCCTTCAGCTGAAATCGACAACTCGTGTCTGACTTGGTGTAGAGCTCTTAGAATAGCCTGGGCTTCCGGGGTGCGAAATGACGCTGGGCTTTGGAGCGCCTTCCAATCACCGGATTCTACGGCTCGGATTGCAATCTGGAGGCAGTCGTCGTCCTTAGTGGCCCTCGCCACTTCCTCCAGGGACATCGGCCGTGGTCTTGACCGTTCAACGATCAGCCGGACATACTCTTCCGTGGCTGCTGTTTCTGCCGCTTCTGCGTCGGTGACTGGGCGGGCGTGTCTCGATAAGTAGTCTGCGGGATTCCGGGTGCCAGGTCGATATTCCACCGTAAACTGGAACTCCTGCAACTCCAGCACCCACTTTTCGATTCTCGGGGGTGTGCGAGACGACGAGCCTTGGAAGAGTGGAATGAGGGGTTTATGATCGGTGATTACTGAGAAAGGATGTCCATAGAGGTAGATGTGGAAATGGCGGCACCCCCATAAAATGGCGATGGCTTCTCGTTCGATCTGCGAATACCGTTGTTCGGTAGGTGTTAGGGTGCGGCTGGCGTATGCAACTGGGGCCCACTCTCCACACTCTTGCTGTTGAGACAGGACAGCCCCGAGGCCTGTCGGGCTGGCATCAACCACCAGTTGCGATTCATGTCGCGGGTTGAAATAGGCCAGGGTTGTGTCCGCTGACAGAGCCGCTTTGGTCTTTACAAATGACTCCTGCTGTTCCGGGCCCCATGTCCAGGTGGTTGTTGATTTTGTGAGGTCACGAAGGGGGGCTGTCAGGTCCGACAGATCTTTAATGAAGCGCCCGCAGTATGTCACCATGCCCAGGAAGCTGCGGACGGCTGTCACAGACGTGGGGGCTGGCGCGTCGTGGATGTCTTTGACCTTCTCCGGGTCTGAACCTACTCCATGATCGGAGAACTTGTACCCAAAAAAACTGATATCTTTGCGTAAGAATTCGCATTTGTCTTTGTGGAGGTTCAGTCCTCTCTCTTGCAGCCGAGTGAACACCGCTTGGAGGCGTCGGATGTGGTCCTCTAAGGTCGGGGCGTGGACCAAAATATCATCGCTCACGTTGAGCACACCATCGAGGCCCTGCAGGACATTTTGGATGATGTTCTGAAAGACTTCAGCTGCGCTTGATATGCCGAAGTTGAGCCTGATGTATCTCCAGAGGCCAACGTGGGTGGAGAAGGTCATGATTGGGCGTGAGTCTGGGTGAAGAGGGACTTGATGATATCCTGACCTTAAGTCCATCTTGGAGAACCACTTGGATCCTGAGTGTTCCCCGATGATGTCGTCGATGCTCGGCGTCAGGTGACGTTCCCTTTTGATTGCTAGGTTGGGTAGGCGCATGTCTACACAGATTCTTACCGCCTCAGGTTGCTTTGGCTTCTTGGCGACCACAATGGGGGACACCCATGGCGTGGGCCCGGTCACTCGTTCAATGATGCCAGCCTGTTCGAGCATTTGCAGCTCGGCTTCGACCTTCGGGCGGAGATGAAAAGCAATACGTCTGTGCCGGAGGGCTACTGGGGCCACTGACTGGTCGATGTGAAATCGGACAGGGGGCCCTCTCAAACATCCGATGCCCTCGAACAGCGAGGAGTGTTCTGATACCAGGTGATCTAAACCGTGGGCTTGTACTGTTAGGGCAAAGTGTATCAGCCCGAGTTCTCGCGCTGTTTTGCAACCAAGAATGAATCCTGACCCCTCTTGGGATACGTAGATTTTTGTCTGCAGCTGCGTCGAGTCGTGGGACACAGTAGATCGGAATACGCCGCACAGACGCAGCGGGCGACGTGTCCCGTAAGCGAAAACTTGCACTCTGGTGGGGTGCAGTGTAGGAGCATTCTCTAGATCCCGATATGCGCTGGCGGCCATGAGGTTGATTGTTGCGCCCGTGTCGATGAGGGCTGTGACGGTTTGGCCGTGTACTTGGATGGTGCACATTGGTTCAGTAGATGACGTGGCTGCCAAGGTGTTGAGCATGCGCACCACGTGTACGGATGCGGCGTCCTCCTCATCGTCATCCATTTCGCTGCTGGTGGATGTGTTCGGCAGCGGCGCCATCTGTTGCACTCTCCTGGGTGGCCACCCTGTCTCTTCCTTTGCGACGACAGGCAAACGCTCGCGAAATGGTTGGCCTTGCCGCAAGCGCTGCAGATCTTGCCTTGGGCGGGGCAAGCACCTTTGTGGGGAGTAGCGCCTCCACACCACATGCATGCGTGGTCGTGGGCAGTTTGGGCCGGCTTCGGCCGTCCTTTGCGGGGTGGCTTCGACCGGTCGTCTGGAGCATGCGACCTGATGGCGCACACGGGTTCCGTTTTGACTGCGACCGCTGGTTTCGGCTCCATGTGGGCAGCGCGGGCTTTGGAAAGTTCTTTGGACCGCCCCAGGGCTAGGATGTCGCGCATCGACATGGCGTCCGTCTCTAGCACCCTCTCCCGCAACTTCAGGGAGGCACACCCCTGTATGAACTGGGTGAGGATTTCGTCCTCCGCATCCGGGAGGGTGCACGTGCTGGCTAGCTTCTTGAGCCGGGCGTAGAATATATCTACGGACTCCTCGGGGAGTTGGCAGGCTTGACGAAGTAGAAAGCGTTCGTAGTCCGCACTGGCGAATGGTTCGAAATACCTCGTGATGGCGTCACGTAGAGTGTTGTACGTGTGGGGCGGGTCTCCTTCCGTGATGTCCTTGGAGATGTCGTGGATTGCCTCTCCCCCTAGGTGCAAGAGCATAGCGCGACGACGCTCCACCCACTTCTGCCACCGGGCAGCCTGTGATGGGGGTGTCCCAGAGACAGCGAAGGGCTCCAGCGGCGGTACATTGGCCATTATGGCGGAAGCGTGGCAGCGGGGGTGACAGGTGGGGCTCTAGATGGCAGCGTAGGCACTTGCAGGCACTCGAGATGGAGTTGGGCACTGTGGGGGACTCGTAGGCCCCGCTCCGCGAGAAGCGTGAGGTTTGGCAGGGTCCGATGACACGCGGGATGCGTGAGGAAGAGCGGAGAGGTCGCGTTGCACGCTAGAAGCGTGGCGCAGGGCGCTCACAGCGCACGCGCGGGATAGCTGCGGAGCCACACGGGACCGGGCCTGGGGAGCGAGACACCGCTTGGGGCCGGAGGTGGCGGGGGACAGCAGGAGGGCTCGCTGGGGTACCTGTGGGCCGCGCTCCAGTCCACACTGCCGGGGATGACGTCGGACGGCTTGGGAGGCAGACGGTAACCACGCAGAAGCACCGGTGAGCAGCGCGGGCCGCAGGCGTGCAGGCAGGTCTTCGGTCCTTGCGAGGCGGGCCACAGCAGGTCGCAGGCGATGCGCCACAGGCAGGCTTGCACGGCGTCGGGCACCGGGCACCAGGGATGCACCGGCTGTGCGACAGGGCACGCGGTAGGGTGGACACTTGACCACCTCGTCGCCAGTGTAGAGTCCTGGCTTGGGGCCTATAATGAAGTAGACTAGACCACGCACTTGTGTAGTTGGTGGCTAGTACATAACTGAACCACGCCCCGTGTCCAGGGCTTTTTATTAACTCCCCCTACGTCTCCAGTGCTCACGCTGGGCTGAACCAAGACCCTCCTACGCTGGAGGGGATAACAGATCACAGGACTGGGAGGGGGCGTGTGCTGCAGTGGTACACCACACTGCCAGCAACACTACAACCCTGACAGACAGTGACATTTAAAATGTGCAATTTTGCTAAATTGCACATTAATCCTATGATTATTGTACTGTCCTGTGAATTCGAGATGATGGAACCGTTGTGGATCATGATGGACTCTGTAGAACAGTGACTTAAGTGCCTAGGTGATAGAATTAATGGTAAAAAATGTTCATTTAACAGTTACACATTGAGGAATGAAGACGTGTAACACCAAGCTCTGTGTGGTGTTATCATTTGCACGTACCCCTCTGTTCAAATGAACAAGATCACCATGAAACAGTTAGCAACTCCAGTGCCTAGAGAGCCCCACGGGTGATTTGCTGTGTTTTATAACTCCTTGATTGATTTATTGATTGTTTGTACATGGGCTGGGGAGGATGCTACAACAGGCGATGAGATAGGGGATTGTGTAAACTCCGCAACTGGAAGAACCAAGAGTGATCTCCCGGAGAGTTTGCTGTGGTACAGCAAACTGCTTGATCGTGCCACATGTGCCACAGTTGGAGTGAAAATCAACGGTTAGCGTATGTGGAGTCAAAGCGCCACTGCAGCCAGTGTAAGGCCTGTGAAAAAAGTGAAGGCCTTACAGAAAGGTTGTTTGTCGTCGGCTAGAAATTTTCTGGTAAAGGCGAGACAAAAGATACTGCACCACAGCCTAACACAGAGCCGTCATTCATGCAGTACGACAACGCTAAAGGCAGAAACAACTAGACACAGACAAGTGCTAAAGGAAGTAATAGCTGAGTGCAAGAAAGTACTAAAAGCAGAAATAATTCTGATGCAAAGAAATGCTAAAGGCAGTAGAAACCAGGTACAACGCAAAGAGTTGAGAAGGGTGATCAACCTGTGCAAGAAACAAAGCCACACAACCAGAGAGGGGGCCCAAAGACCCAAATATTTGCACGCAGCTAGTGCTTGCTAAAGGTGCCTGTCCAAGTGGGCAGCAGACGCTGCCGGAGTGAGCTCTGCTACCGACAGCAGAAAGTTCCACAGATTAAGATGCTGCTGCATTACTAAAACCAACACCTTTATTCGATAGTGCCTAAAAGCTAAATATTAGAGGCCGATGGACTACTTGAATTTAAACCTTTGATGGTTTCATTGACGGGCTGGAAGAAGTAAATAACAAAAAGATTATTAAATATCTGAAGAATCTGGCAGGTGAAGGAGTAAAAGAAGAGATAAAGAGAATACCACCCAGTGGTGAAGTGAAGTACCATCAAATCAGTGCTTAGTTTGTAAAATATTATGTGCAGGTTCTCAAATTTTTTTTAGGAGGCCACACCCACTCTTCCCGGCTCCACCTACTACCTCCCCTGACTGACCAAGCACAACACTTTCCCAATTAGACAAAATTATCAATGTCGAACAGCACAGTGACAGACATCACTGACTCACTCTTTACGAGCTGGCATTAGCACCGTTGGTGCCCAGTGCAACAAACTTTTTTGGTGCCCCTCTCCAATGACCTCCTTCTCCACAGTTTCCTTACTACCACACTCCATTAGTGCCCCCTACTGCTCCATAGTTCAGTTCCTCCCTCACAAATATTTCATTTGTTTTTATAGCGCTGCTCATACCAGTGCAGGGTGCCAGAGCACGTTATACCATAGACACATTGTACAGAGACAATGAATCATCCTAGGAAATATTTAAAAAACAATGAGGATTACAAGGTGTAGGTTCACGTCTTCTACAGTTAGGTAGGCATTATATTTTAAGAGTGGTCTGGAAAAGCACAAACTCAGGGTTTAAAATGTACCACAGTAATTGGGGTTGTCTTTACTAATAAGAATGCACTTTTACCCAAACTAACTAATGCCAGTTTTTAGGCCACTGTGTGCAATAGGATTGTAATTTATGAATTATAAGTAACCAAAGGATCTCTGTTACACAGCAGTAACCCACTGAACTATCCACATAAAATACAGTTCTGTGACATGGAAAATACACACTTCGCAGCAGGCATGTTAACCCTCTTTACTACTTGTGAGTTAAAAGTTGCACTACACAAAACTCTAATCCCTCTCCAGTAGGAACAGTATTCATCACATTAGATTTGACTTACCAAGAGGAGTCACTGACAGTGGTGGGTAAATAATGCCTGCTGCCTCGGATGGTCGATGTAGCTGTAGTCTATGGAGTCCCTCACAGCAGACAGCTGGTCTGACTGCCATGATGATGTACTGAAGACAGGAGTCAGTTACCGGTCATAGAGGGCAGGCTGCCGCAGTGAAAGAGATGATGCTGGATGTCTTCTCTGCAGTTAGTTCTGTACCAGGTCCAGACTGGGAACCAAAACCGGCCCTGGAAAAGTGCTCGGCCGCCCTTCCCCGGGGGGGGGGGGGTTGGGCAGGGGGGTGCGACCGCGCTCTTTGCCAGGGCCGATTTCCAGCCGATTTTGTTACATGTCCGTATGGCCCTGTAACAAAAACGCCCACCAGGGGCCCAAAACCGGACCCCACCCTTGCGGCGCACCGGGGGATTGCCCGGTGCCCGCAAGGGCCAGTCCGGGCCTATTCTGTACTGCTTTGCATCTAAAACACAGCTATAGATTTAGGTCACTGTGAGAGCGCATGGCGTGGCATGCCGTCTTCAGAGCCGTGACTCGGTCTTTAGACACTCAGCACCAGATCTCACTGTGACTGGCCTAGCTGTGAGCAAACCTCCAAAAGCAAGAGGGCACTCAGGACAGCGTCCTGCTGCCACAGCCTGCACCGACCACTAGAGCTTTTCAATGGCAGTCACTGACTGTCACTGAGCAGATTCTGTCGCCGCCTCCAGGGAAGAATGCACCAGATCCACTTGTCCCAGAGGCTGAGGTTGGCCCACAACGAGACAGATTTGTGTTTTTATTTTATATCCAGTGCCGTTTTGAAAACAATGTGTCAAAAGACACAGTTCAAATCCCCAGAGGCCATCACCCTGTGAGCTCCGAGACAGGTAAACGAATTGTATGGGGAGCTCAGCAGCATCGCTTTTCTTTTTTAATTATGTGCAGGCCGCAGTGCTTCATTCTCATTCAATTGGGTAGATGTGAATGCGTGACTAATGCATTGTAGTGCGGTGATGCGGATACCAGCACTAAAATGCAGTAGTCTAATCTCTGATGGGTGGTACTTGGTAGGGCTGCCCAATGCCCAGAGAGGGTAAATTGATTCAACAGCGCTGGCCCTGGGAAATAAGTGCTGGTGCTGAGCACCGGAAAGCACTAGCACAAATTAAGCACAGTGTTAAATCAAAGAATTGCTGGACACCAAGTTCAATCCAATGCCAAATATCAACTTTGAAAGATACATTTTCCACCAAGAAAGGCAGAAAGCTGGGGAAACAATAGATGAGTTTGTAGAAAGACTTGATTTGCTCATCAAGCATTGCAAGTTCAACGAGTTCAATGATGAAGAGGCCATGCATCTCAGAGTAATAGACAGCTGTCTCTCTGATTCCTTCAGATGACAAATGCTGAAAGAGACACTCAGCTTGGAGCGAGTACTCATGGCTGCCAGAGTGGAAGAAAGAGCTGACAGACAAGCAGCTAACATGGAGGCTGGAACAGCCCAAAGTGAACCAGCACTGACTGTGAAAAGGAAGTTGAAATACAAGGTAGAAGGCCATAAAGCAATGTCTCCAAAGAAAAAGAAGTTGTGTTTTTGATGTGGATTTTCCTTTCCACAAGAAGGTAAATGTCCAGCCATTATTATGCGGCCCAGTTGCAACATGCAGCCCGTTGGTTTACAGATGCTGACAATTGGGAGACACGCCTCTTCTTGGGTAGGGTAGATACCCAGATGTTGCCCTGATGCAAGGTAGGGGGCGGATACGTCACTTCCTTGTGTTGTGCGGCACACGCCCGCTACATGGCAGCGGTTTGTTGAGAGAGTCCTACGGAGGGCACCCTTTCACAGGGAGCTCCCGATTTGGATACTGGCCCCCTTTATTGATATGGGGCAGCACATGTCCTTTCATTCCGGGAGGTAGGGCGGCTGCGAGGTCCTGGCTGACTTTTACCCTAACCAGACATTTCTTACTTATGAGCAGGCAGTAGAGGCCTTTGGCCTTGGACGGGGACAATACCTACACTTCCGGGGACTCCGGGAGGTGGCAAAGGTAGGAGACCTTTGTACCCAGACGTGCCACCGCTGACACACACCTTGGACATCCTCCTCTCCTGCGGCAAGGGGCGTAGGCTGATTTCACTCTTCTTTACGATCATTAAACAGGACTCCACCCCCCTGCTGCCACCGTCCCGGGCACCCTGGGAGGCGGATCTCGGCTCCCCGCTGGACCAGGGACAGTGGACGCCCATAGGATCCCTCATGTGCAAGGTCTCATGTAATGCAAGGTTTAAACTGGTGCACTTCCATTTTTTACACCGCACCTACTTAACCCCAGTATCACTGAAGCGTATCTCGGAGGATAGGGGAGACGGATGCCCTAGATGTAATGCCGAGAAAGCGGTCTTCCTGCACTTAGCCTGGGACTGCCCTCTAGTTCGGCAATTCTGGGTGGTGGAGCGAATAGTCGCAGCCACAGGCCTTCGGATGGCACTCGAACACCTACATTGTCTGCTTGCACTGGTCCGGAAGCCCAGGAAAAAGAAAATTTTGGATAAATGCCTGCAATTAATGTTGGTGCTAGCCAGGCGCAGGGTGGCGTTAACTTGGATGGGGCAGAGGGCTCCGGAGGTGTCCACTTGGCTCAGAGATGTATGGGAGTGGTCCCTGGCCAAGGAAACTCACATGCAACTCACTCGGAGGGATGAGAAGCTGCAGGATGATTAATGGCCTGGCGCGTAAGGTGTGCATCAGGAATGGCAGCAGAGGAGCTCTCCTCACATGGCACAACTGAAAGTGGGAGCAGAGGGTTGGACACATCCATTGGGTTTGGGTCTGATGGGGAGCAGGGGGGGACCCCATTGATATTCTTCACCTGTATCAGCGCCATGTTATGTTAAATAATATTTATAAAGCGCACGTACGCCCTTGGGCTTCATGGCCCTGAGGTACGGGAACATAACAAAGAAAGGAAAAATAGACAGCCGGTTTAGGAATAAACATTATTTGAAGGCCTGTCTAAGGTACCTTTCTCACGGTACTATTACAGTGTGCTTTTGTACCCCTTCCCATGAGTCCGTTCCCTCCCTAATGCCGCCTGTAGTCCTAAGTGCCGCTAATGAGGTAGTCGATTTGCATACATACAATAATTGGATGCCAGTTGTGTGTTATTGATTATAATGTATAAACTGAAAAATAAAGGTTTTTTAAAAAAATGTCCCGCCATTGTATAGGTATGCAAAGGCTGCAGGAAAGAGAACAATTTTGTAATGGTTTGCAAAGCGAGGGAAAGATCAAGTGTGTCTCGTCAAGGAAAAAAAAAATCGAAGAAAGATCAAGTGCGTCACATCGAGAAAACAAAATGGATGGCAGAAAGTTCCAGAAACGTTCCAACCACTCCCACAAGGCCAAGCGGCAACATCAGTTGAGGCAAGTAGAAACTGAACGACGTCAATTGTCATCAAACTTCTCGTCTAAAAGTTTGTTAAGCAACAGTGAGGAAGATGGGTATATGGTGTCAATGTTGACTACTGGATGATGTGTATATGTAGGAATAGCTTCTTGCAAGGAAGAATTGCAGTCGAAGCTGCATCGACAAGTGAAAGTGCAAAATGCATTTGGACACTGTCCCAAAATCACTCTGAAAGTGAATGGGTGCTCCATGCCTTTTATCATAGACAGTGGCACATCGATAAACAATATGCCAGCGGAAAAGTACAATGAAATGTCTCCAGTGCCACGTTTAACCCTGTCGCAAATTGAGGGTAGATATGTGAGCTGCTTCGAAACCACTGTAAAGTCAAGGTTCATTCATAGAGGCTATGAAAGATAAAAATACAAAAGTACAATACCAATTGATGTCCTGCAAGACACTTCATCAAATGCATTTTTTCTAGGTTTCAGCACTGCTGCTAACATGTGGCTGATTTTTGTAAACTACAACGTCAGTGCCTATCATGAAATGGTGAATCTGTTTCCATCCTTGTTTAATGGTCTAGGGAGACTTAATATAATGAAAATGCAACTTCACATCAATGAGGGCATCCGTCCTGTTGCTCAACGACATAATCGAATTGCATTTCATTTGCAAGAGGCCGTTCACAAAGAACTTGAGACACTAATAAAGTGTGACATCATTGAGTGATCCACTGGTCCTAAGCCATGGGTATTACCCATAGTGGTAGTGCCGAAGAAGGATAGTGGAGATAGGCGCCAAGTGAACAAGATGATTGAAAGAGAACAACATCCAGGTATGCACATTGCTGCTATGTTTATGCAGCTGAATGTAGTTAGTCTTTTCCCGCCTTGATTTGAACAAAGGGCATCACCAACTCCAACTGGAAGAGAATTGCGGGTAGATTACTACCTTTTTAACTCACATTGGTTTATTTAGATATAAAAGGCCACGTTTTGCAGTGTCATCAGCTGCAGAACTCTTTCAGGATTTCATTTGTCGCATAATACTGCCAGTCACACATGCTTTCAATTACAGTGATGAGACCATTCCAGGATGCTTGTTTCTGGTCCAGGAAGGACCTGGCTTGGCAGTTTGGGCTGGAGGGTTCCCATGAGGAACAGGGTCAAGAATGATTTGCATATGGCTGGGTCCAAACTGGGGTGGCATTGTGAGCAAAAGACCAATGGATCTCTTGACTGGGGGTGAATATTTGATTTGCTCTGCATTCCGTCCATCATCTGTGTGTCTTTTACTGGAGGAGGGCCGGCACCAAAATTTATGTTAATTCCATGGGAGGTATGGGTTTCGACTGTCATCAAAGTGACCAGCATTAAGGGCACTGAAGTAGGAGCTGAGGTTGCAGGTGTAGAGGAACCGACCATCTGAGTGCCTTGTACCACAGATGTCAATTAATTGATATGATACATAGGCCTACATTGCATTTGCATAATGTAACTGGTATGAATGATGTTATAATTCCTTTAAAAAATATCAAGATGACGCTAGAGTTAAAATAGGATACGCTGTGACGAAGGCTGAAGTTAAATAGTAGTTGGATGTTCTGAGATGGGATGTATGACATTACAACGCATACTTTTACCACGCATGCCTTTACAACGCGGTATTTACAACGCATGCCTTTACAACGCATAGCGCTTTGGGGTGCTGGATAGTGAATAGTTTAATTTACTATTCCAACTCCAGTCCCCGTGGATAGTAGGGAAGGTGTTGGATAGTATATTAAATCTATTCCCTATCCTTGTGCGCCCCCCAGCGCAATGCGTTGTAATGGTTTGCGTTGTAAAAGTTGCGTCGTAAAGGCACTGCGTGGTAAAAGTTGCGTTGTAAAGGATGTTTCCCTCTGAGATGGGCTACATTTACTTAATCATGCAGAACAAACGGCTAATAAACTTGCCATACAGCACATGATGCATGATGTGCATCATTTCAAAGCCTAGTTACAGAGGACATGTGTCCATGTTGCGCTCACTGGGGTAACAAACATGTGACCTATAACAGGGACCATTTAGGCAGACACCCACCTCAGCAGATGCATGTTCCAGCCGGTAGTTCAAGCAGTCATTCTCTTCCCCATTATTCATCCACTACCTCTTCTCATCGAGTGTTTCCCATGTGAGCTTGTAAGAGGTGTGCCTGTGCTGCTCAGTTATCAGAAATGTATGCTTCACCTGCCAAACAAGCAGACCTCACGTTTTAATAATTCATATATATAGTTTTCACTAAAGCATTTCACAAGTTTGGTTATTTGATTATTTTTCTAATGTGTGACACCCATTTTGTGTCATTATGTTATGTTACTGTAATGTTTATGCTTACTGAACATCATAGACTTGAAGGGACAAGCCCCTTTTATTTGGATGCAAGTTTCCAACACTAACAATCCTTGAACACAAACATTGTGTGGAAGTGATCTTAAAAAAACAAAATAGTAGTTTAAGTAGTAAATCAAAAGTAATTATTTATAAGGTACTCTGTTTCCTTTTGCATTGGCATTGTGCCCCTGGTTACCTCCACCTGCATGTGGTCTTGGAGCGTCATCATCATCTCCTGGTCCATCATCTGAATAACCATCTTCATGAAAATGGGCAAACAGTGTGTGTTTTACAATTTGTGGAGCATGCAACATAGAATACAAATGTTGCACACCTTTTCAGGTGAATGAGCCAATACACGAACCAATCTGTGTAGACGGGAAACATCCATTACAATGCAGGCATTGCAACCCAATGCTTTTACAACGCAGTCAATACAACACAGGTTCCATTACAACGCATGCCATTACAACGCATATCCCTCACTGACCAGCACCATACATCCGTGGAGACATCTGATGTGAACAGTGCATCCATCAACTGCCTGAGAACCTTACAAAATGTTGGCTGAGAAATCCCATGTAGATGGCTGACTAGACCCTGGGCTCCTTCTGGCACATAAACAATGGCAGCCATCAGTGCCATGAACGGCTGTATTGCTGTAATGGTATCACTATTTAGTTTCAATGCCTCCCCTATGAAAGAGATAAGGTGGTTGATGCCCAGCCTGCATGCCTTTAAGATATGTGACTAGCTCAAGTTTAAAGGGTTTCAGGGCATGCAAGGTACTCTAGGGCCTCTCTGCACCATCTTCTTGCCCTGCTCCTTTGGTGCTGTGTCCTTAGCTCCTCCTGGATTTTGATGAGGTCTTGCTCAATGAGGAGCTGTATCTCATATAGAGCCACGTTCTGTAAATTATGCACTTACTCCACGGTCTACAAATAATGAACAGTGTAGCTAGTTAGCCCCTTTTGTAGAGCCTGTGGATAGTTTGTTTCATCTATGTGTATGGTTTTACTATTGTGAGAGTGTTAAAAAAACAATACACATTTGCAATGTGCACTCATGATATGCACCACTTTTAGTTAAACGTGTACTATAAATATGATTTCACAATTGTTTATGTATCTGGATATGATTTGCAACTGCTCTGGGTAGGAGGAAATTGGTACTAATTCCTAAAGGTGAAATCCTTGCCAGACAACTTATACATGTACTTTCTTTTCTTATGCTAATTTACCTCTTGGTACTTCACTGTGTGTTACTGTATGCAAATACATTGCATGCAACTTTATTAATCAGTAATTCTACATGTGATTAAACTGCCTGCAGAAACAATTATACTTGAATAAGCAAAATGTATGCATAAAGCCATGCAACAATTTTACTCCACCTGAATTGTAATTGGACATAATGTTTGCACTTTGATGACACCAACTTTTTGCACAGAGGAACTTTTGCAAGTTGATTAGCGGTGCCATTTGCCTACTTTGGCGGATATTCTCAAGAATGTGTGCTAATTATCGCAAAATTAGCTTAAGCCAACTTTCAACATGGCAGTCCCGCAGGAAAATAACGATGTGTTCACGTGGAATTTTCAACACGGTGGTACCATGCGATAGTCACAAAATAATGCGTGAAATTACAGCGTTAAAATTAACGTGATGCCTAAAAAATGCGAAATACGAATGCAAAATAAGCGGCGATGTCCCAAACCGCGATACAAAAATCAGCAATAACCAGCGACAGGCCTGCAATTCCCACGCGTCAGGCGGGAAAATGCTCCATAAAAGCAGAGAAAAAAAACTGTGAGATGACAATGTACGAGTACAACCTCACATCTGTGATGTACTACAAATGTCCACTGTTCCGCATCAAAGAGGCATCTCCACACAAACAGTCACAATGTACATTGTCATGCAGTCTGTACGTAAACTTCGCCAATGCATCAACACACATGGAACACACTGAGAACCTGCATATCCCCTGTACATTGTAGAGAGACAATCAACACCTCCTGCAGAGCAGAACCCACATCACGTCAGTGATTATGGAGATGACACCCAGGACAACGACTACGACGAACTACAACGGTTCATGGACAACCTCCGCACCCCACCTCCAGTAGCAGGGCAGCCTATCACCATCGAGAGGAGCCCACCCCTTGCACAGACCACACAGCAGGAAGCACCCACCACCACGTTTGGCTCCCAGCAGCTCACCGAAGAACACATGGCACCCCAATGCCGTGTTTTAGACCGCCAGAAGGAGCTGGCTGAACTGATGAGTAGCATTCCGTACTACCTGTGACACACAGAAATGGCAATTTGAATACGTGACACTCTAAACAACCTCCCTGTACAGAGGTGACACACCCAATATCAATTCTCAAAATATGAGATTGTTAGCACTACATGTTGCACTTACACTTGTCAGAGTGATGTGCTTGTACATGTTGCAAAATTTATATGAATAGCCATTTAAATTCACGTGTATGCACTTCAAAAGATATCATGCTTAGATATATCACGTTAACACGAGGCCGGGAGCTCCAAAGTGCTTCCTATCTGACCTTGACTGGAGAAGCTTCAACAAGCTATTCTGTACCCCCTTAGAGGTCACTTTGCCTGTCCTGACTACATGATATTTCTTAATCTGGTTGTGCAAGTTGCTTACACAGTGCCAAGCCAGCCTTTCTGGTCTGCCCATATCTGGCAGTTTATACTTTGCATGGTGCAGACATTGCACATCCATGTTAGCCATATTTGGCTTGGTGCCTTATTCTAGTTACGCTGACATGGCATTACTAAACTATATAGCACCCAGAAACCAGCCACTCTGGGAAGAAGCGGTCTGAGAGCCTCTAAGGCAGGAAACCTTCCTTCTTCCTTGCTAATTAGCAATGATACATGCTTTTGGTACCAATAAATACATTTCACTCTGTTTCTGAGCAAACCTGCTATGTCTGGTGAGTTTCATTCATTTGCTCCTTTGAGGGTGCCAGTATTTCCCCATCAGAACAGAGGAGTGACATGCACTCAGGGAATGTGTGTCGTAATGAATTTATTTGCACATGCTGTGCCTGTGGGCATTTTGTACTGCCCCATGATTGCAAAGGACTGTGTCAATGTTTCATGCTCATGTGAAGAAATTATCAGTGATGGTGTTCCTACGGGCTATTCCTGCTGCGGCTGCAGTGGGGTGTGGTCTACCTGCCTCATCTTCCTCATCATTGTCCGGTGCATCTGGCACTTGTAGCCATGGGGCATTGGTGCATACACATATGTTGTGCAACACACAAAATGCAACAATCATCTTGCACACAATGTCTGGGCTGTACAGGAGCCTTCCACCTGTGATGTCCAGGCACCTGAAACTTGACTTTAACACATCAAATGTGCGTTCCACGATGCCCTTGATGCGTTTGTGGCCCGCATTGTACTGCCACTGGGCCTGTGTGTTTGGGGGCTGGAGGGGTGTCATCATCCAAGGACAGAATACATATCCTTGATCATCTGTGACAGTGCAGAGAGACATGAGTCAATAGTTGGCTCTGCATGATGTGTTGGCAGGCTCACTGGTTCATTGCTGTGTGATATGTGTGACTGAGTGATTCCTGTTTGACATGGACTGCTGGTAGCAAATGAGCGGCATCAATGTGTATTACTTAGCCTCACTGCTGCTCCTCCCTCCCCTGAGCCTATTTACTAGTGTGCGCAGCGCAGTTGCATCACTTGCACTCCTACGACACACCATTGTCATGCCTGTCTGCACATGTCCACAAGCCTGACAACAGCATTGTGATGTTGTGCGTTGAAGGTGGGCGGCCACATGTGTGTAGGCCTATGGTAAGGATAGGGCAGACACAGATGTAGAGTTCATGGCTGGCTGAACTCGCGATGCGGTTGAGGGTAGACCTTTGGCTCATGCTGCGGTAATAGCGACACACACAACAGTTGACATCCTGGACCCCGAGCGAGCTTGTGGTCCTTGATTAACCCCTTTGGCTGAGCCCGCACTCCGGGGGCATGCTACATTGCAACATTGTACATTGTGGGACAGGTGGCGCCGACTCTAAAACAGAGACACACGCCTTAGTTAATTCCTTGACAAAGCCAAAACTTAACCACACCCAGAGCCCCGGGTTGATGAACCACACCCCTACACAGGACTGTTGTACGCCAGTCCACTCCGCTTACGCTTACAGGGGGGTACGACACAGCTACATGGCCCAGGTCTACCCCACTGCCTGAGGTGACAAGGTTGTGTCCGCTGTACACAGCACAATGTAATGTGGTAGGGCCCGGGGCCCTCATGCATACATAATGACCACACAGACACACTTAGATAGTTTGTGGGACTGGCTATAGGCACGTGCGCCCGGCCCTTTTTATTGCCAGGGTCATATGTCCAGTGACGCCTGTGCTGGATGGGTGTTGGGTAGTGTAAGCCACCACTCAGGGGGTGGTTGGCACTGGCAACAACTACAACAGTGATCAGACAATCAGAAGTTCCAAGTTCAAACAGCAAAGGTCCATGACTTGAACTGCACAGAGTTAGTGGCCCCCGATGCACTGTTGCCGGCACAGGCACAACGCCACGGGACGGTGACTTGCACTGCACTGAGGTAGAGCCACGCGAGCTGAGCGGCTCCTCGTTGATGTCCAAGGAGAATGTCGCCGAGTGTTTTGAGGCACAGTGGAAGGTGTCCTTCCAGGGCATGATGCAGAGGGCAAAAGCAAGCCGAAACAGGCAAATGGAGGAGAGGAATGCTACAGCCTCATTTTTACCACCAAGTCAGTATCAGCTACATGATGATGAAGACAACCCCCAGGCCATAGACTTAGAGGCCACCGAAGTTCAACCAGAGAGTGTCCATGAATTCCGGGGCACAGAGTCAGTGGCACCAGGGCTGACAGGGGATGCAGTCTGCGTTGAGGCCTATACAATGATATAAACTCTACCATAAATAAATCAAGACAGAGTTCCAAATGTGTGATCTACTCTGCCGGAGAGTAGGCCGGAGGCAGCGCTCAGCAAGGGACCACAGACACGCGTCGTTGGCTTGCGAAACACAGAGTTAGTGGCACCAAAGCAGTTGTTGGTAGTGTTTGATCTCCTCTGTAACGATGATCCTTTTTTCCTCTGTACTGAACCGCGTCTTCCTCTTTCTCCTCTCCTTGCGTACAATGATATGTAGCAATGTGAGGAAAAAGGGGTGATGGGTCCCAATCCCATATTATTGGGCAGGTCTATTTTTTCGGTACTTGCCCTGGACAGGGGGAAACCTCTAACCCCCTAATCACACAATAATTCCAGAATGAGCTGTCTGGACAAGTCAACGTATTCGTTTTGTTTCAGGAAAAATTCCAGTATGCTGGTTTCATGGTAAAAATTCTTTATATGAAGGTGATTTAAAAATTCCGAGTTGGATTTACAAAGGTGGCAAATAGGCTGTTACAATGATATGTACTCTTTCACTGAGAAATCAAGACTCAGTTCCAAATGTGTGACCTACTAGACCGCAGTGTAGGCCAGAGGCAGCGGTGGAGTACGTCAACGAGAAAGGAGTACTGCGGGCCTGTGTCGCAGAGGCTGTTATGGTCGGAGGAGGCTTCCAAGGTCACCGGCCTCAGGCTTGGAGCTTGCACCGGCATGTGGTGGGCCCTCTTTGACACACGCCGTTGTCAGCAGGTGAGCAGTGAGACCTGGGTGCGCAGGGTCTTGGGACCAGCGGCCTGGGGTGCAGCAGGTGGACAGGATCGCAGGCAACACCGCTCACGGTGTCGACCTCGTGGTGGGGTGAGAGGCACCACCCTGCCAGACACGTTGGCCATTCCAGAAGAGAACCACGCCCAGAGCTACATGCTTTTTATACACACCCCTACACTAGCCTGACGTACGCTGGGCCAGCCCACTCTGCTCACGCTTACAGGGGAGGACGTAACAAGCTACTTTTCCGCGATCTTCCCCACTGGCTGAGGTAACATGGTTGCGTCCACTGCACTCCAAGCACCAACAGTTATATGTTGACATGGACATGTCTGTGGTCTGCATACTGCAGTCTGGCCAGCACATCCAAGCCACACTTGGCATTGTGTACATTCTCAATCATGGGCCACTTACCTCCTTCGCACATGCCTAGTTCCCACCTCTCACCACAATCTGCTATTGTGTGACAGAGGTGCCATGCTGTTGATGGCTTATGTACATGGCTAGCCCTGGTTACCACAGTAAGTTGTGCTGTCATGTCTGGTGGGTGGGCATGTTGTTTGGCATGTTGTATGCAAGTTTGTAATTTATGCATTACCAGAGTTGTGAGTTGCATGATTGTGGAGTTGAGTTGTGTGGTGTGTTCATTTGGTACTTACCAACGAGCAGTACATTCCCATAGGTGCCATCCTGGAAGCGCTGGGTGATGATGAACTGTTGGAAGATGTAGGAATCATGCATACTGCCTGGATAGTTGGCGACGACACAAGGTGAAGAGTCCCCAGTGGTCCACTATTGCCTGCACATTGATGGTATATGTGTGCTTTCTGTTGCGGTAATTGTGTGCTGTGTCGGCAGAGGGCACAAGTAAGACATGTGTGCAGTTAATTGCCCCTAACACGTGCGGGAAGCCAGCTATGGTGTAGAAGCCTTGCTTGGTCTCCAGCTGTTTCTGCGCAGTGTGGGGGAAGTGAAGGTGCCTGGGTACCAGACTGATGATGGCATCCAAGACAGTTGTGAGGAACTTTGATAGGGCTGGCTGTGAGACTCCTCTATCTCTGGCGGTTGTTGGTTGGAAGGTACCAGAGGCCCACAAGTGCAGCACGGCCAGCAGCTTTGTCTGAGGTGGGATGTTGGTTGTCCGCTGTGTTGGTACCGTCAGGCTAGGGGCAATGATGTTCAGGATGTGGAGGATAGTTGTCCTTTTGAGCCTGTAGTGGGCAATGACATTCTCTGGTGTTAAGTCTGTGAGGATGGTGCGTTTCCTGAAGATCCGCTGTCTTGGTCTGTGCTGCCTCTGTGGTAGTCTGGGGGGTGGGGAAGGGAAGTCCTAGGGGGGTGGCGGGCCTGGGGGTGATGGCAGTGGGTGTTGTTGCCCTCTTGGGGCTCCAGGCTTTATGATCAGTATCTCCATGGCATATGTTGTTCTTCAGGTGTGGCTCTGGCCTGGGCTTCCTTTTCTGGTGCAGGTTGTCGTCCGACTTTACACCAGTTAAGACAGGTGTTAAATTCCTGCTGCTAACGCGCCTTATCGACAGTTTTGTGAACTTATCGCCGATCTGCTGGTTGTTGGGAATGTTGCGAAGTGGTGTTGTCGCTTCTTTTTGCACGGGAACGCCTACTCTGCATCTCATTAGCAAATAGTTGGCGGTGTCATCTGTGGCGATGTTTTTTTGCGGCTGCTATCGCAGGGAAACAGGTGAAATCGGATGTTAGCACCAGCTTGTGAATAGGACGATGAATGTATCGCGACTTTGGCTGCGATAAAGTGCTGCTAACTCGGCGATAAGTCCTTGAGAATATGCCCCTTTGTGTTACCGTCATTGGCTAGCAATACTTCAGCGCTTACATTAAGCTATAGTAAAGTTGTGTCTTGGTGTTTTTAAAAAAAACTTTCTAACTTCATGACGGCAACAACTTTTTGATTTACAGAAAAATAGTGGATCTTAAGTGCTTCAAAAATGTGTAACTTCTCCACAATAACAACTGCCACATCTTTGTCTTTATCCACACAGCTTCACAGTTGCCACATGTAATCAGTGTTAAATCTGGCTAAGCTATGCCTCCCACTTTGGATAAACTGCCAAAGAGAAAACAGAAAACCACCTTTACCATTCGAGAAGTCCTACTGCCACCTGCTGGGTTTTTATTTCTCCAAGTTTGAATAGTACCATGTTAAGAAAGTTTAAAGTTAACCTCCAAATGTTGTTCTCTTCCACCTCTATTTCATTTTTAATTTTGGGCAAAGTAATTGCGCTTTCTTGTTGCAGAAAAATGAAGAGAGCCCTACTCTGTCAAGAGCATTGTTCGATTAACGAATAACACAATTCAACAATCTGTGGCAGTTAGCTTAATAAAGTCGAGGTCTCATGTCCATTCAATTGAAATGAATTTTGATTTCTCTTTTATTGTCCAAGTATTACAGAGAAGGTTGAGAAGCAAATGCGCCCTCTTCTGTTGTACAAATAGTGCTGGTGCCCAAAGGGCACCAGTGCTGTCTTTAGCGGGCATTCCTTCATTAGCATGGGGGCATGACTCAATGCTTATGAGGGAAAGAAACACTTTGCCTCTGCCTCTGGACCCAATTATGGATGCAGGTGCAGAGTGAAAGAGGCTGTCAGAAGGGGCCATGACTGTGCTACAAAAAGATGAAAAGTTGTCAGTGGGCCCCCTGAGGGTGACCCCTGAGATTGTGGAAAAAAAGGGCTACCATGGGCCCCCCAGAAATCCCCCTGCACCTGTGTGCAGTCACTCACTGCACATGCCTCTGGGGGGCTCTCTCTCCCCTCTTTCAAGTACTGGCGATAGTGCCAATATCGGCAACACTTCTCAGTTCTCATACAGCAACACACTTAAATAAACCACAAGACAGCTTCTCAGTTTTGGTACAGCAAAATACACAAATAAACCACACGACACCTTGTTAGGGGAAAAAAATTGCTGCAGGTTTATTTGCAAAACAAATATGCCAACATGGTGGGTTATCTTACGGGCGATCCAAGGGCAGGCCAGCCCCTATTCTCCCTGACCGCCTGATGAGCAAAATTACACTGTGGCCGTCGCCAATCAGTGGTTACCAATATTGGGAGGGGCCACTCCTCCCATCAGTGGATTGCCAATCCATGCACTTACTCATGCCCCACAAAAGTGGGGCGGAGTGTTCCAGGCAGCCTCTTGTTGCTCAGACCCAGAACCGCCCATAGGACTAACGGGCCCGTCGCTCTTCCATGGGACAATGCTAAGACATCCCTGGGTATACTTGGCTTAGTACCCTTGTTGTGCTGCTGCATGTAGTACCCTTCTGTACCTTGCAGATTCTGGATCACCCTGTAACTCCTTCTGCAACACAAAACAATAATTTAGATTCTTCCCCTCCCCCTAACACACTTTGGCCGTCCGCAGGGTAAGCGGTAGGGGGTAAATAGCGAGACGGGCAGCAGGCAAGAGGCTGCACAGTGGGCGGGGGAAGGTATTTGTACCCTTGTCCTCCCCCCACGGCCGGAAGTGACGCGGCCGACTGTCCCCCTGGTCCCTAGACCAGGGAGCCTGGTATGCTGACTCATGTGCCTTCCTGTGGCACTAAGATGGCCACCCTGTTAGGAGCAGTTGTGGCTGGTGAAGTTTGAAAGTGGTGTGGCAAAAAATGTTGTACCCTAATGTAATAGGCGAGCGAGCTCGGCCAAACTGCAAAAGGAGGTTGCGGGGGCTTTCTCCCCGCAAGAAACTTTTGAAAAAAATGGATTCAAATGGTGGGTTTCACACCACATATTTACTGCAATTGTTGTAAAAAGGGGGATCCAAATATAGCATTTGGAAGCACAAGTGTGAAGAAAACATTACAATCAAATCAAAAATAGTGAGACAAACATAAAATGCTGCTCTGCAGGTCTGTTTTTTAGTGTACTCACGTGCTTCCTTAGGCTCTGTACTGGGAACAGATAGGAAACGGAAAACTGAACATACTTTAGATTGTAAATAGCATGCTGTAAATATGTACGGTACATCCTTTATTACAAGAAACGTGTATATAGATGATTGTTTCACATAATCTATGTTACTTTGGGAGGCACACTGGGCTGTCTTCATAGATGAATTTTATGATCTTTTCATCCATCCAATAAACACACACCACCCTTCTAGCAGACTTCACCTCGCTGACAGTTCTAGCTAAAAAACAAAAAAAAAGCACCCACCTCAACCGTATCTGTACAATGTGTTTAATTGCTCAGATGCGGTTGGCGGTAAAGTATATTTCAGAATCACTGCATTCGACCTCAGCCTAACACTTCCCCACAGTCCTCTCACCCGTCCTCTGTATTCAGAGACCCTCCCTAACACAGAAAATTACGGGTCAAGCTAAAAAGTCACAGAAGGGCAGTGTGTCAGCCTGAAGGACGCCGTGTGCAGCACTGTACACCTGGCGCAAGCAGCCTTATATATTGCAACATACAATGCACAGATGTGTTAAATGAATCCGAGCAGCGGTGGTGACTGTGAGCTTACTGGAGTAAAATGGGCTTATATGTATCAGGTTTTAAAGACTAGAATATTCAATCATCTTTAATGAAATATGCTTAACATCGTTTTTCTGAGACCAGCATTCATAACCAAGCAGTCTTCAGATTAAGCGTAAAAGTACGACTTCCCTTTTACTCGGCTACCAAATTCTACAGACAAGAATGAAGCAGTTGAATTGCAACGTCCAAAACCCAACACACTAAATTGTGAAGTACAACATTTATCAGAGCTGACAACAATATAGTTCAACATTTGCATGAACACTACACAACACGAGTGTAGTGGAGTGCAAAAAACCGATGGATTTAGGCCCAGATCCTTGTACTGGGGTGAATGTATGACCTTGTTCTACATTCTGTCCATCACCTGTGTTTTTTGCAATTATCACCTCAATTGCACCACCCATCAGTCCTTCCCCAACACTCTAGATACCTTGCTGCTTAAACAGCCTCCATCGGGTCAGCTAATATTAGAAAATCCGTGTAGGCATGCCTCAAGGCCAACCCACCAGCATATCTGGATCCCAGGAGAGACACAATAGCGGCGCAGCTATTGGACGCTCACCCAGCATAACCAAACATACCACGGCACAAGAATTCTACAACAATTGGGTGAAACACACCCATTATTATAAGCTCAGGCCAAAAACACCCATCCCCATCTGAACTCCCGATTCACTGGTGGGGACTTCGACGACACCTGTCCCCACCATCCGAAGCCACCGGTGTGCAAAAATGTCCACTGGGGACTCTCAGCACAACATTGGCGTCCCTGAGAGGGACATTCACACATTCAACATACCAGTGCTGTCTCACAATGCCATCGGCCATTTCAAGCCCTGCATGATGACCCAATCTCACCTCAGAGAAAGAAATGCAGCATCCAGTCAAACCAGCGTCCTCCATCAGACAAACCAAAAACCAACTCTGCGTGCATTTCCCAGTGGCCATGCACAGCGTTAACAGAGGCCACTTACCCTTCCATCTCTAGGAGCCCGGTATCCTCCAAGCCCAGGACAGACTAATGCTAAAGACTGGAGGCCAGCTGGTGCCCCCAAAACATTACCCAGAGGTTCTTCAGACCCCAAACATGCGAGTGACTCACATTTCAATATTGGAGCCCCCCAATCATGAGCTGCGGCCGTCAGACCCCAAACCTTGGGGTGACACACATTTCAACATTGGAGCCCCCCAAACATCTGTGGCCTCCGAAGAAGTCGCTTAACAAAAGCAGTACATTATTACATAATCATGCACTTGAGAGAGCACTAGTCTGAGAAAAAATGTATAAGTGCACCATATTTACAAGCACGTAGTTAGTTTAAATATACTTTGCACCAGAGTGTCTTATATTTAGTAGTGAAATGTATAGAGTGTTCAAGTAGGGTAACAATAATCATAACAGTATGAGACTAATGTAGAAATGTTGGAATGAATATGAAAACCTCACGTTCTCATGTTAAAGGAATCATGTAAGAGTTAAGTGGAACCTTGCAAACCAGTTATATTGTGTAGGCCTCATGGCAATTCACAGAAAATCTAAACGTGCTGCTAAAATGGTGTGAGGTGGGGTTAACGTGGTTCTTCCAAAATGTATTATCGAATTTAGTTTGAAATATATGCTTTATAGATGTGTACTTTAAGAAACGTATGTTAGTTAAGTATGCTGTTTAAATCAAGTCAAATGTTTTCAGAGTGCAGGGACCCGCTTCATGTAAATCAAGTAGGCCCGAACTGATAGTGATGCTTCTTTGATCTGAAATGTGCTCGTTGGAGGAGAAGTCGAGAGGTGCCAAGTACAGAGCTTTCCATATGCTTTACGACCTATAGATATGGTGGAGCCTGGAATTTGAGGCCCACTGTAGGACGGCCTGTATGCAGGTGCGAGGGGTCCTAATCAGTCGAAATGAATGGAGCTTTGTTCAGTGGCGCTTGGCGCAGGCCTGTAGGAGTCTTCAGGAATTTCAGGGGGTATCGGCGCACTGGAGAAGAAGCCTGGGAACCAAGGTCAACTTTAACGAGGGTCTTGAAGAGTACCATCATGGAGTTTACCGCGCAAAGATGTACCACGTGAGGGGCGTCCCAAGGGGCGTTCCTATCGGAAATGTGATTTGGTATTAGGGAAAGCGACCCGGGAGGAGAGCAGAGCAGATGATTTTGGGAGCCTAAGGAAGCGGATGGGTAGGCAGATAGGCTGATCAGGAAAGACCCATTATCAGAGAAGAGACAAAGAGAAGTGCGTGATCTTCTTAGGAAGTCACCACGGCTGACACCTTTTTGGGGGTAAAGATCTTGTTAAGTAGGGATGTCACTTGGTTTAGTGTAGGGACAGACTAACCTGAATTTTCTTTTCTGTAATGACACTTAAGTTGCAACTTGTATCCATTTTGGCAACTCTCATGATTTTCGAACTTGTACTCATTATTCTGTTTTGTAGACTCAGATTATTCAAAGAATTTATGTTCATAGTGATACCAGTTTACCTTTTGAATCTCATCTTAAGAAGTTTGTATCTTCAGTTATCTTTGGTTTTATATTAAACTTTCAAAACTTAATCCTGGTCAGTGGTCATTCAGAGTGGTGTAAGTTCTTAATTGATTGACTTATTGTTAGATTGCCTTTTACTCAATGACAGGTACCAACGATCCAGTCGACTTGGTTTGGGATCTGGTAAGGTAACTAGTAACCAGTAATCCCGCGTTAACAGTTGGTAGCAGTTAGGATGGTTATCTTCTTGAGGAAGGTAATCTAGAGAGGTTAGTTTACCCCAAGGCCCCTAGACATCGAGAGACGAGCAGCGGAAGAATCGTGCGCCGAAGGTGCAGACGGTGCGAGAAAAGCAGCAGTATCGGAGGAGAGTGAGTATAACAAGGGTCATGCGTGAACAGATTGCGGTGTTTTGTGTTGTATTTGTATTGTAATGTCTTGTGGAGTTGAATGCCAGTAGTGTGAATGAGAGAAGGTTGTGAGCGCGCGCAACCTGGTGAACCGGTTACCTGGTAAACGGGTGAACTGGCAAATCTTAAGTTCAGGCCAGAGCTTAAGTGGTTTTGGGTGTATCGAACATCCAGAGTAGTTGTCGACCATAGTACTGAAGTCATGAGGTACCATTGACCGACGTAGGACCGAGATAGGGGGAGTGTAAGAGTGAGCGTATGAGTAACGGACGCTGGTCGAAAGTTACTGTGTGTGAGTAACCTATCAGAGAAGGCGATTGTCTGGAAACGGAAAGACATTTCGTCAAGTTAAGGTGACAACTACAGAAAAGACTGTGGACGTACAGTCAAGAAAGGTGATCGCTTGGACGGAAGTAATCATTTTTCAGAGTATGAATGAGATGCATGCGTGACCGAGGAGACGAGCTGAAAAAGGAGGGGAACTGCTGCGAAGGGGGACGGGTGACGTCGGATAGAGCCGCGCTGTGATTGAGCGGTTGGTGTGACGTTAGTTAGAGCCGCGCTCTGGTTGGGCGGCTAGAGTGACGTAGGAGGAAAGCCGCGCTCAGATAGGCCAGTTAGCGAGAACAGCACGGCGATTGGTAGATTGTCATTAGGAAGTTAACAAACGCGGAGAAAAAAAAAAAGAAATCATGAAGTGTTTTAAGTGTTTGAAAGGGATTTTTAAAAGAAAAAGAAGTGAACATTATTACGGGGAAGAGGCACCGCCGGAGGGTACACCAGCTCATTATATGGCAACGAATGTGGGGCTGCATACGATATTATGGATTGGGGCTTGGAATAAGCTTATGGAAGGAAACGAGGAAATGCAGTTCCCAAAGTACGGAACGTTTAAGCTAGAGGTGTTACATCGGCTAAAAGCAACCATGTCCTCATTGAAACCCTCACCTAGACCAACACAGTTTGAGGCCCTTAATGCATGGATTAGGGCGGCACACGATAGGAATTTGAACAGGCGTCAACAAAGATTGACGCGATCGGTAAGAGCAGTGCGAGATTCCAAATGGGACGAAGAGGCAAAGAGATGGAGGGTACAGGCTATTGAGGTAGAGAAGTTGTATCCAATGAGGGAGGTGGTAGGTGGGAGGAACCTCATGGAAGAGGATGAGGAGAGCGAGTCGGAGGACAATGTGATAAATAGATTATTGATAGACAGACCACCTCCGAGAGTTGAGGAAATTGAAGATAGAGGGCTCGCAAGGGAAGATGGGAATGCCATAGAGGGGTATACACCACTCCCTATATCGGAATGGACACCTATCAAAGGTGGGGAGACACCTCAACCTAGTACAATACAGAGTGTAGTGGGAAGGTTTGTGGTGCAGAAAACACCAACCACCGAAAGGGTTGAGTCCTTTGGATTGCCAGACGCTCTTCAAGTGCCTGTTACCATAGGACCTATAGTATCGATCTATAACCCTGAGAGAGATAGAGAGGAAGAACAGAGGCAATTGGATAGAGAAAGGATCGAGATGGAAAGGAGGAATAACGTGACAAATGCATGGAAGCAATTGCCAGGTTCGGTAACGTGGAACACCCCACTAGATACAACTGTAGGTCCCAACACAGGACAGGGAGGTCAGAGAGGACCGATGGACCTAAGGGGACCGCGGCCAAAGTCCTATACAGAATTAAGAGCTGATTTGAGGGAATGGGATGGGTCCGCAGTAACCCCGAGTAACAGGTCAAGAACAGAACCAGAATGGGAAAGCAGAGGTAACGGGACTGTATCTCATTGTGGGGCCAGCGAAAGCAGTCAGGGCCGAGAAGGTCAAAGTCAGGAGAACAGAGGAATTACATGTTCGATGAATGGGAGGGAACAGCAAGAGCAGAATGGTAGGAGTATGGAGTGTGAGGAGATGTCTCGCCTCATGCAAACCGAGGGAGCCCAAAGAACACAAGAATACAGGGAGAGGTTTAGGTGCACTCATCACGCACCTGGGGAAAGTGTACAGCACTGGCAAAGAGGGAACAGTGAAAGGTCACGTCATACATCGAGTGATCGGAGGTCACAGATGCATGAGGAAGAAAGAGGGAGTAACGGAATATCTTACCATGCATCCCGTGAAACTAGACAGGATGGGGAACGCGGGGCTATGAGGCGCGAAGGAGTGTTTCACCATCCACCTCGAGAAGATGGAAAGGCATGGGACCTAGAGAGATGGGAGCAGGGGAGGACTCCCTATAACTCACCAGTGCCTAGGCGCAGGACTAGGAGCTGGGACGGGAGGGATGTGGAAGGAGCATCTGGAGCCGAAGTATTAAAGGCTGCGATAAAGGTTAAAAGGCTTGATGTCTCCAGTCTAAAATCCGATCTAGACGAGATTATAGAAGGGACAGTGCCTTTAGAAAGGATCGATTTGTACGAACAAGATGAGCTGCTGTTCATAGCGAAGGATACTACTAGGAAAGCTAGAGCGATTCATGAGAAACTGACTAATTTGGCAGACAGGTATGCTGTAGATTTATCTAGGACAAGGGCATTGCAGAGTAACCACAGATTACAGTACTCAGACCAAGACCTAGATGAGAAGAGAACTACTGGAATAAAAACACACATAAGAGAGTTGGTATCAGAATAAGAGTGTGGAGAGAACTGGACAAATGGGAGGAAAGGTGGTCGAAAAAGGGCACAGTTAGACGAAGTACAAATGTGATGACCCCCGAGGGAAGGGTAATGCAGATGGAGGCATTCCCTTTGCGAGAAATATCAAACGGAAATTATGTACATGTGCCCTGGAGTAGAGGAGACTTAGCTGCATTTACCAACTCATTTCCGAAGTTGAGGGAAAATCCAGTAGAGTGGTATAAACAGGTAGAAAGGTTTGTAAAGATCTCCAAAGTGTTGTGGATTGATTTGAACACCTTGTTCGACATTGTTGTTCCAGGGGATTTGTGGGTAACGTGCAAGATTAGTGTCCAGTGGCCAAATGAAGAGCCTGAGAGGAATGCTAGAACTAATGGACCATCAGACAGTGTCATGGAGAAGTACGAAAGAGTAATAGCCTGGTTAAAGGATAAAGTGCCTCCACAAGATATAGATTGGGTAAAAATAGACCGAACAAGGCAGGAACCCAAAGAGACAGTTCACGAGTTTTATGAGAGATTACTGAAAATATTTAAACAGTATAGTGGACTCGATGTCATGGATCCCAAAGACATAGGACAGTTTGTGTCAAAGTTCGTTTTGGGTCTGAGACCAGATATTTGTTTGATGATTCAATAACATTTAATCTGTTGGCAGAACAAACCACTAGATGAGATCTTGCGATATGCGAGATACTGCAGTGACGAAATAGATTCTAAAGCAAAGAATCTAAAGGAGAAGTTGATGGTAGTGCAGATGCAGTCAGCAGGGAAGGGTGGACAGCAGAAACAGGGGATGGGACGAAAGCCAAACGGTCAGAACAGAGATAATGAAGAAGGGCAGAGACCTAGGGTAGACTTTGCCACTTTAAAGAAAACGACAAAGTGCCATTTGTGTCACCAGGTGGGACATTGGCGACGCGAGTGTCCCTTTAACCCTGAAAATGGAGAGCTAGAAGTAGAAGAGCAGGTTCAAGAAGTTCCAGCTCCAAAGGTGACAGTCACAGGAAGCAAGGTGGCCAAAGGGGGGACTTCGGCTCCACGAGCCCAGTTCCCACAGCCACCGAAAATATCGACAGGGGGAAAGGTCTTCAAACAAATGCCTCTCTTTATCGAGGAAGAAAAGTGTTATTATATTGATCCATTGACAGGACAACGTGTGAGTAGTGAAGAGGACTGTACCCTCGGGGCAGTCCTAGAGGTGGATCAGAGAGGGGCGTTTGTTGAGGCAGAAGTGGCAGGGTGTCCTACAACGTTCTTGGTGGATACTGGAGCTACTCGATCAACTCTGAGGTCAGCGGTGGTTCCAGACTTGCCGATGTCAGGGGAAACTATTCAGGTGGTAGGAGTCGCAAACAAAAGGCTGACTAGTCCCTTGACGGAACCAGTGTCTGTGAAGATAGGAAACCATATGAACGAACATCAGTTTGTGGTTTGTGATTCGAGTCCTGTATGTCTGTTAGGAAGGGATTTGCTGTGCAAATTGAACTGCACCATATACTGCACCCCGCAAGGAGTGGAGGTACAGACTACAGACGATGATGCTACTTTCAAGGTAGCCAATTCAAAATCCTGCGTAGAACTATATCCTACTCTGACAGTAGAAGATCTTCCCCAAGACTTACGAGATGCAGTAGCGTCAGAGGTATGGGATTTCACAGGAGAAGAAATAGGATTGATTAAAGGGGTAGAACCAGTAAAAATAATGGTAAAGCCAAATGCTGAGTTTCCAAGAACGCCTCAATACAAATTGTCCCAGGAAACGATTGCAGGAATAAAACCTGTGATCGAGTCAATGATTCAACAGGGAATACTGAAAGAAATCGTGGGTAGTCCCTGTAACTCCCCGATTATGGGTTTGCAGAAACCTAGCGGGAAGTTCAGGATAGTTCAGGATTTACGAAAAATTAACAATATAGTCGTTTCATGTTGTCCCGTGGTACCGAATCCATCAGTGATACTGTTTCAAATACCATGTCAAGCAGAATGGTTCACAGTGATAGATCTTTGCCAGGCTTTCTTTTCAATCCCATTGGATGAAGAGAGCAGGTATCTTTTCGCTTTTAAAATGGAAGATCGCGTTTTAACATGGTGTCGAATCCCACAAGGATTCACAGACAGCCCATCTATCTTCAACCAGTTGTTGAAGAAGAATCTCGAAAATCTAGTACTGCCGCAGAATTCGGTTCTGGTCCAGTACATAGATGACCTACTTGTTGCGTCAGAGACTGAGGAAGCTTGTAAAGTAGATTCCATTGCCTTATTGAACCATTTAGCTGAAAATGGACATAAGGTATCTCCGAGCAAGTTGCAGTACTGTCTGACAGAAGTACAGTATTTGGGGCACCGGTTAGAAAAGGGAAAACGCAAGGTGTCCCCAGAGAGGATTGAGGCAATAATGAAGATGAATGCGCCTACGACACAGAGAGAAGTTCGGATGTTTCTAGGAATGGTTGGTTATTGTCGACAGTGCATAGTTAACTTTTCACTGAAAGCAAAACCCTTACAGAAACTGACGCACAAGGAGGTGAGTGATCTGGTACCATGGGATGACGAATGCCTAGTGGCGTTCTTGCAGCTGAGAGACGACCTGTGTCGTGCTCCGGCTCTGGGGATGCCAGATTACGAGAAATCATTTTCACTTTATTGCTGTGAGAGGGAGGGTTGTGCTTTGTCAGTCTTGGCACAGACCCACGGAAATGCCCGTAGACCAGTTGCATATTTTTCGGCTACATTAGATCCAGTAGCCGCAGCGTTGCCCGGATGTCTCAAATCCGTTGCTGCAACGGGTGTCAGCATTGAAAGGAGCGAGAGTATTGTGATGGGACATCCGTTAGTGGTGTATGTACCGCATTCTGTAGAATTGTTAATGACCAGGACGAAGACGCAGCATCTGACTAATAGCAGGCTCACGCGCTACGAGCAAGTTATTCTTGCCGCTGAGAACGTGACCCTCAGGAGATGCTCTCTCTTGAATCCTGCTACTTTGATGCCATTACCTACTGTAATAGAAGGCGAAGGATGTGAAGACCACGATTGCCTTGATGTGACTGAACTATGCACGAAACCCAGACCAGATATTGTGGATGAGCCGTTGTCTGACCCTGATGAGATTTACTTTGTCGATGGCTCATGTTTAAGAGACGATACTGGTCGGTTGAGAGCAGCTTATGCTGTTTGTACCATTACTGGAGTTGTGGAAGCCGCTTGCCTGGAAGGAGTACATTCCGCACAGGTAGCAGAAATTATTGCCCTAACCCGTGCCTGCATAGCAGGAAACGGAAAGAGAGTCACCATATACACTGACAGCCAATATGGTTTCGGTGTGGTTCACGATTTCGGGCAGTTGTGGTCTCAGAGAGGTTACATGACCTCCTCTGGTTCGCCCATTCGAAATGGAGAATTTCTGAGATGGTTGTTAGAAGCACTACAAGGTCCAGTTGCCATAGCCATAGTAAAATGTGTAGCTCATACTAAGAATACAGATTTTGTATCACAAGGCAACAGGTACGCTGATGAGGTCGCACGCTATTGTGCGGAACAAGATTATTCTTTTTCAAAAGTGGAAATTGATGGTGCTGAAGAAAAGACAGAATTAAGCATGATGTTAGAGACTGTAGACACTTGGGAGGATTTAAGAGTGATGCAGGAGAACGCACCTGAAGCAGAGAAAAAGGCATGGGAAATAGCAGGTTGTGTGCGAAGTGAAATGGATTTTTGGATTTCAGCAGATGGAAGGGCTGTGTTACCTGAGGAACTAGCGAATCCTATGGCAAGGCAAATACATGGTCCTGTACACCTAGGAAGAGACGCTATGATGAGAGTGTTTAGGCAGACTTGGTATTGCCCAAAATTTAGAATAGCAGCAGAATCAGTATGCAAGCGATGTGTTACCTGCCAACAACTGAATATAGGCAAAAGGACACCAGTCACTCTGAGTCACATTGGGAGGTCAGGGGGGCCTTTCAATAGAATGCAATTAGACTTTATTGAAATGCCAAGAGTTAACCGCCTTAGGTATGTGCTGGTGGTTGTATGTATATTTTCCAGATGGGTTGAAGCGTACCCTACACGTAGGTGCGATACACTCACAGTAGCTAAATTGTTGCTCAGGGAGCTGATACCGCGCTTCGGGGTGCCTGCCTCTCTGGAATCGGACAGAGGAAAACATTTTAACAGCGAAATAGTGAAGATGTTGTGCTCCACATTAGAGATCGATCAAAAACTGCATTGTAGTTATCGACCAGAAGCCTCAGGAATTGTGGAACAAGTGAACGGCACTCTGAAGAATAGATTGGCTAAAGTAGTGGCATCCACATCTTTGAGTTGGCCAGATGCTCTTCCTTTAGTGCTCATGAGCATGCGCAGCACACCTGACAGGAGGACAGGTCTCTCTCCACACGAGATTCTGATGGGGAGGGCCATGAGACTTCCCACAGTTCCAACTGCTGCCCTATTGAATATTACAGATGATCTGATCTTGGATTATTGTAAGGGACTGTCTGACGCCATCCATTCTGTGTCCCTTCAGGTGCAGGCGGCTGAAGTTCCAGCATCAAGGAATCTGTGTCATGATCTGAACCCAGGAGATTGGGTGTTGGTCAAGAAGCACGTCCGGAAGAACTGCCTAGATGTACGCTGGCGTGGGCCCTTTCAGGTAATCCTGATCACAAACACCGCGGTGAAGTGCGGAGGGCTGCCAAATTGGATTCATGCATCCCATACTCGAAGAGTTCCAGCACCTCTAGAAGAAACAGCTCCTATCCCAGACGAAAGTCCAGACGTGGAAGAAGAGTCACAAGAGGGGATCGGATCAGCTGAGGGGGTGTCGGAAGAAGTTGGGAACGCATCGGATCCAGAAGAAGAGAGAAGACAGGACGGCAGTGAGACTGAAGACGCAACTGAAGGAGAGAACAGCAGTGAATACGATTCAGACACAGATCAGTACCAGAGCGACCAAGAATCGAGTGTGAGGACGAGAAATAGGAGAACAAGGCTTGGAGCTGCCACTTGGCCGGAAAGAAGAAGGAGGCTAAGTTTAAGGTCGGCTCAGGAAGAAACGCTTGCTCCTATATCCGAAGACTCGGATCCAGAAGAAGATACCCAGGATCAAGCCGAGGAAGGTCTTAGAAGATCAAGGAGGGTGCGAGTGCCTAGCAGAAGGTACTCTACTCCCGATTGGACCTACCTCGTTGCAGATGTCCGTGGGACACAGAACCGGGAGGATCAGGGGAGTGAGCCTGATCAGAACTGATCCGATCATCACAGTGCAAATAAGATTCCTGCTGCCAGGAGCGGAGACCGAAAGGTTGCTGACACTCAACATCGTCTATCCTCCTCTCCTGAGCGGAATAAGAAAATTGATTTTAGAGACAGTTGATTTTCCGGTTTGCTGTTCACGATATCCAGTGTTGGAGGGAACTCTTCTTCGACTGGAAATGCTTGAGCGAGTAGTGGAAGTTCTTGGAACACTCATTGTCTTGGATTAATACCTTGTTGTAAATGTCTTCAAAGGGGCGCAGAACTGGGAAAGTGAAGAAGGTGATCCTGGTCAGAACGGACCCCTTTGTAACTGTGGATGTAGAACTGATAGTACCAGGAGTGGAGATTGAAAAGACATTGACTCTTCATTTTGTTCGTCCCCTGGTCCAGAGTGAAATAAGGAGAATAATCCTAGAGACAGTTGAATTCCCATGTTGCTGCAAGGAATGCCCAATACTTGAGGGAATGTTTCTTCGAATGGACATTTATGAAGACGTAGTGTCACTCCTTGCAACATTCATAGATTCTGATTGATAAAAGACTTTTTGAAAAGGACTTTGTAAAATATTGCTGCAAGATAACCTAGCGCCGAGTGGAAGAAGAAAATGATAGGGTCTTCCTTTTAGAGGATGGAGAAGGGCTAGGGTTGTCTATTTCCTACAAGACTTTAAACTGTTTTTGCGGAGCAAATTGTCAGCTTCTAAGTGTTCAAAGGAGAGACATTGTTTGAAAGAAAGTCTTTGTTCGGAGAGTAGGAGAAGTTGATGCTGGAAGAACATCCAAAACTACACTGTTTGAGATCATGGAGGCTGGCAACCCGAACCGCAGGGCAAAATGTATAGTTGGCACACTTTTAGGGGTGGTGATTTCACTTATAGTTTTAGTGGTTACTGTTTCATATATAGTGGGACACGAGAGAGATGCAACTGCAGTTAAAGAAGCTAAGGGAGTGTCAACACAGAGAACAATCACTGTTAATAGTAAGGGAAACATCAATGATAAAGACAAAACGTTGTTAGATGCGGAAATAAAAAGATTACACACAGACGAATCACAGGGAAACTTCAGGTCAAATGCTTATGCAAAATTGCTCTACGAATACATTGATGTCATGGAGGCGAAGAATTGCTACGTTTGTATGCAATTACCAGCTTCAGTGGAGGAGGGTATCAGATACCATCATCTTCCAATGACATATGGAATTACATGTAGTTTATCGTTAAGCATATTCTATGGACGAGAGGGGTTCGAGTATTACTTCTCGAACTTTGATTCGACATTGCCAGAGGTCCCAAATTACAAGCATTTGAACAAATGGGACTATTACAAGAGCGAAGACAGATTACACAAATGGTTCATTCCATGGAAAACGTTAGATACTTCACATGCCCGAAGAAATAATCTGACTTGTCAAGTGTCAGAAATTGAGAAAAAGTTTATAGGGCAGGTAGATACTAGATACAGGAGGCAGAAGATTTTAAAGGCTTCAGGGCAATGGGAAACAGATTGGACCAAGGAAGAAAGGATACACCAGAGAAAGGGTAGCTTTGGTCCAATTGCTTTAGACAAGGAGAAATGGGGGAAACTGTGCATTCACAGGAGTTACTCCTATTATGAGAATCTGTATGTAGGTCAAGTCAGTTGTGAACATGCTTTTCAATTGGAATACTACTCCAAAGATTTTTTGAAAGGGATACAAGCAATTCCAAATGTATATTTTGTATGTGGAAGAAATGCCTATGTGAAGCTACCAGATAATTGGTACGGATCATGCTATCTGGCAATTGTCTTCCCCAAAATATATCATGTTGAGAATTTAGAAACGACAAAGAAAGGAATACCAACTAGAGGGAAAAGAGGGCTAGGGGCAGCAGAAGTGATTGGGGATGTATTCGGTGCTGCATTTCCTATCCTAGGAGTGATACTGAAGGACATCAAAATTAGGAGATTGGCTACAGTCGTAGATAGGTTATCTGCCAGTACTGCTAGATCATTAATGCTGGTGGAGGGTGAGATGCAATCGATAAGGGCAATGGTTCTTCAGAACCGACTTGCTTTAGATGTTCTGTTAGCCAAAGAGGGCGGAGTCTGTAAGGCTTTGAAGGTCCAGGAATGCTGCACTTACATTCCGGACAATTCAAAACCTTTAGAAAAGTACATACGAAACATCACTGCAATACACCACGAAATTGAGGATCTGACAAAGATAAACGTGTGGGAAAAAGTAGGTCATGGAATGGGTAAAGTTGGAGGTTGGTTTGCCAACCTAGGAAAGGGTATCGTTTGGTACATACTGAAACCCATCATCATAATTGTGATTTGTGTAATCACTTTGTGGGGATTGGTGCGTTTGTATCAGTGGTATAGAGCAAACAGATTGCAGAGATCTATGAGAGAACAGGAGAAAAGGTTGACAGCGATGCAAGATACACAATATAAGAGTCTGAAGGCATTGGAGACAATGAAAAGAAGTGGTACTGCCACGACTTCACTTTGAGGAGTCCTACATTTTTGTGATGGTGTTTTGATGGTGATGACCCCTGAAGGTCATCAAAGGGGGGACTGAGAGAGCACTAGTCTGAGAAAAAATGTATAAGTGCACCATATTTACAAGCACGTAGTTAGTTTAAATATACTTTGCACCAGAGTGTCTTATATTTAGTAGTGAAATGTATAGAGTGTTCAAGTAGGGTAACAATAATCATAACAGTATGAGACTAATGTAGAAATGTTGGAATGAATATGAAAACCTCACGTTCTCATGTTAAAGGAATCAT
The DNA here is from genome assembly GCF_964261635.1 of Lissotriton helveticus. Lineage (NCBI taxonomy): Eukaryota > Metazoa > Chordata > Amphibia > Caudata > Salamandridae > Lissotriton > Lissotriton helveticus. The sequence goes on along the minus strand of NC_136061.1, from coordinate 957,878,265 downwards.
GTAAGAGTTAAGTGGAACCTTGCAAACCAGTTATATTGTGTAGGCCTCATGGCAATTCACAGAAAATCTAAACGTGCTGCTAAAATGGTGTGAGGTGGGGTTAACGTGGTTCTTCCAAAATGTATTATCGAATTTAGTTTGAAATATATGCTTTATAGATGTGTACTTTAAGAAACGTATGTTAGTTAAGTATGCTGTTTAAATCAAGTCAAATGTTTTCAGAGTGCAGGGACCCGCTTCATGTAAATCAAGTAGGCCCGAACTGATAGTGATGCTTCTTTGATCTGAAATGTGCTCGTTAGAGGAGAAGTCGAGAGGTGCCAAGTACAGAGCTTTCCATATGCTTTACGACCTATAGATATGGTGGAGCCTGGAATTTGAGGCCCACTGTAGGACGGCCTGTATGCAGGTGCGAGGGGTCCTAATCAGTCGAAATGAATGGAGCTTTGTTCAGTGGCGCTTGGCGCAGGCCTGTAGGAGTCTTCAGGAATTTCAGGGGGTATCGGCGCACTGGAGAAGAAGCCTGGGAACCAAGGTCAACTTTAACGAGGGTCTTGAAGAGTACCATCATGGAGTTTACCGCGCAAAGATGTACCACGTGAGGGGCGTCCCAAGGGGCGTTCCTATCGGAAATGTGATTTGGTATTAGGGAAAGCGACCCGGGGGGAGAGCAGAGCAGATGATTTTGGGAGCCTAAGGAAGCGGATGGGTAGGCAGATAGGCTGATCAGGAAAGACCCATTATCAGAGAAGAGACAAAGAGAAGTGCGTGATCTTCTTAGGAAGTCACCACGGCTGACACCTTTTTGGGGGTAAAGATCTTGTTAAGTAGGGATGTCACTTAGTTTAGTGTAGGGACAGAGTAACCTGAATTTTCTTTTCTGTAATGACACTTAAGTTGCAACTTGTATCCATTTTGGCAACTCTCATGATTTTCGAACTTGTACTCATTATTCTGTTTTGTAGACTCAGATTATTCAAAGAATTTATGTTCATAGTGATACCAGTTTACCTTTTGAATCTCATCTTAAGAAGTTTGTATCTTCAGTTATCTTTGGTTTTATATTAAACTTTCAAAACTTAATCCTGGTCAGTGGTCATTCAGAGTGGTGTAAGTTCTTAATTGATTGACTTATTGTTAGATTGCCTTTTACTCAATGACAGGTACCAACGATCCAGTCGACTTGGTTTGGGATCTGGTAAGGTAACTAGTAACCAGTAATCCCGCGTTAACACACTCGTTTTGAATTTGCGTACTTTCTCTACACACAGCAGGATTTGGCACATATTAATATTTTAATAATGTTTATGCGTAGATAAAATACCTTGCAGCGTGGGAAAAGTAGAAATGAATGACCGTATGACGTTCTTAGTAGACCTGGCTGTGTCTAAATACTGTTTTCTAAAGCATGATTTGTCTTGCACTCAGGTACAGAGGCGCTTCCTGAAGGCAGCGACACACACACACACACACACAGAGAAGAGTGCGCAGGAGAGACAGCCTCAGACGACAGAGCAACAGGAAACTTTTCAAGGACAGAGGGAGGGAGCATTTATTAAGAAAAAAGGGAGAGGGCATAGATTTATACTGCAGGAGAGAGTTCTCTAAGAAAAGCCAGAGGGACCCTACAGGGAGCAGTGGGCAAACAAACCGTGGGGAGTTCACCAGAGAACACAAGAATAGTGGATGAAGCCTAGAGGGAGGAGAAGAAAAGAGGGATCAGGGAGAAATCACCAGGAAACACAACAGGCAATATGGGGGATCTGAGAGCGAGGAGAATGCATGAGTCAACAGGGGAGATCACAAAGAAAAGAGACAGGAACAAGGAGAATAACGGAAGGGAGTGAAGGGCAAGAGTGCAGAAGACTTTTCTACCATAGCTGCCACATGAGTGCTAGGGGAATCTTTAGAGAAATTACATTAGAATAATCAGCCTTTGCACATCATATTGGCACAGTTCAGTAATCACAGCAAGCCTGTCTAATTGCAAGCAGTGCAGGGCCAACCTGCAGCAGTTTAGAATAACTAAGCTGTCTCTAATCAGCAGCCGATGTCAATTTAATCTAGAGGAAAAATAGCAGGTTCTTAATGAAAACTGAAGTCTGCTGCCAAACTGCTGATATGTTATGGAGAAGAATATAATAAAAAGTAGCTTTCTTTCCCCCAAAGACAACTGTCGAAAATGCCAATAAACTGTAGCGCTTGTTAAGAGAGGGAAATCGTGACGCGAAATGAACTGTCTCGGATAACAAATACAGGAGCTGAGAAGGGCAGTCATAATTGCGGCTCGCGGGTTTGGAGGGGTTGCGCTGGGGTGTGGGGCCAGGGGGTTTAAAAATAAAGTAACAAAGAAAAAAAAACTTACCTGACCGCCGGGTCTGACCGCACCGCATCTGCTATGTGCGCCTGGGCCGGGGTCCGCGTTGGTGTCTTCGGTTGAGTGGCTGGTGGCAACGGCAACCCTTCTCAGTCAATCCAGACGCTGCTCCAGCAGCCCCAGGATTGGCTTGAGCAGGGACTGTCCCCACCCATAGGAGACCGGGGGCTGCGGCCAGTGGCCAGTAGCAGCCCTCGCTCGCTCTCCTAATGTGCAGCAGCAGCACTACAGACTAATACTAGTGCGCATGTTCAGGCTGGTCCGAAAAATGACCAGCCCAAACCTGAACATGCGCACTGGACCTGCCCTGCTGCTGCTGCTGTCAGTCAACAACAAACCGCACCCTGCAGTGCTGCCCCACCCCCTTCAGTGACGCGTCCTGACTGACTCCGGCCGGCCAATTTCGAGTCAGGGCGCAATCTTCCTCGTTAAGTTAAAAAGGAAGAATGTGGCCATGCAGTGGGCGGGGCAATGCCCCAACGCCCTAAATGGATGCACTGCCACTGGTAGGAGGGTCCCCTGCGTGGATCCCGGGCAGCCTGGCATAGTGCCAATATCGGCAACACTTCTCAGTTCTCATACAGCAACATACTTAAATAAACCACAACACACCTTCTCAGTTTTGGTACAGCAAAATACATAAATAAACCACACAACACCTTGCTACTGGAAAAAATTGCTGCAGGTTTATTTGCATAACAAATATGCCAACATGGTGGGTTATCATATGGGCGATCCAAGGGCAGGCCAGCCCCTATGCTCCTGCCCGCCTGATGAGCCAAATTACACCGTGGACGTCGCCAATCGGTGGTTACCAATATTGGGAGTCGCCACTCCTCCCATCAGTGGTTCGCCAGTCCACGCACTTACTCACGCCCCCCAAAAGGGGGGCGGAGCGTTCCAGGCAGCCCCTGGTTACTCAGGCTAACAACCACCCCCAGGACTAATGTGGCACCGTCGCTCTTCCAGGGGAAAACGCTAAGACATCCCTGGGTATACTTGGCTTAGCACCCTTGTTGTGCTGCTGCATGTAGTACCCTTCTGTACCTTGCAGAGTCTGGATCGCCCTGTAACTCCTCCACAGCTCAGGGGGGGCCACAGTCACAACCAGGGCCCCCCACCAAGGTAGGCATCTTACCTACATCCTGCTGATTCATGGGACTCTGCCAGGACCTGTCAAAACAAGTCCAAGCCCATACTGGACCGGAGGACAGCCTGCCCCTTCTGGACAGGTGCCACAATTTCTCAACTCCCTGTGGATTTCAGACTGATAAAACCAAAACCCCTCTGTTCAGGGATGGATGCATAACTTACACCAGGGGGAATTTAATTCTGGCAGCAGGACCCTCCTACCCTGGAATGTCAAATCCTTGCCTCCCAGCTTTGGGCACCCAGTGATGAGAGGGGAGACACCCCTCCCCCCTGCTCGGGCCGCTGCTTCTACAGAAGCTGTTCCAGTGCCTGCACAATTACACCACCCCTCCCAGGGTGGCTTATGGCCGGCTGTCCCCTCAAATGCCTTGGGATTCCCATCGCCCCACCTGTTAGCATGTCCTGCTGAGTCTGCAACTCGGAGGGGGACCCAGTATCCGTGGTGCCGCCTCGCCCAGCCCTTCATGTATATGCGCCCAGGATGACCTAAAACAATTAGTTTGATGTTGGTTCAATGTTAACATTGCCTGGCTGAAGAGCAATACCTTTGACAAGCCACTCCTGATAAGAAGTGCCAATGCGGGTGGAAGTAAGAGTAATCAAGCCCGCCTTCATTCCTCTCACCCAGTTATTTGTGTATAGCACTTGTCGGAGTATATCCATCACATTACGCCATTCCCCACCCCAGGTGACGCCTTGCTCTCCTAAACTTCTATTAGTATACCAGGGAGCAGACAGGACAGTGTGGGCCGGAGGGGAACCAAATGTATAGATACCTGCTCTTTCTTGAGTACTGGGAATGCCAACTGTCCTTCAATACTTTGTAGCCTATTTGTTCTTAACCCAGGGATTCCCCAAAAATTGGCCCATAGAACACTTGTTGGATGACAACTTCCACAATCTGCATTGCTGCCAGCCAAGGCTAAAGGGCGGGAGAAATTGCCCAGGTTATTGTTACTCAACTCAATGGTACCCGTTTCATCGACCTCAGAAGGACGAGCTACTAAGTGGACCTACCAGGGTCTGAACCTTTAACCAGAGGTCGAACCCAAGCCCCTTTCAGTTCTGCCACTCCACATGCCTGTGAACCTGTATCTCAGGGCAGACTTCAGGCACCTAACCCATACTTGGACATGCCTGAGCTAAAAACACACATGTAAAAGGCTAACCACCAACATTGCAGTCCGAATGTTCGCTGACAACTGCCAAGGAAAATTCGCTTAACTGAAGCAGCTGGTAACATGCCATCAATTAATCAATTTAACCTTCTATGACTGCAAATGAGCTCTTGAGGTTCTCGGTATTAGTGCTCCATCCCATCCATTTCAGCCCTAACCAGGCAACCCGCACCCTCTTGGGACTGGCACACTCCCGCCCCAGCTGACAGAAAGTGCCTATTTGTGTGTAGCCCATAACTAGGCTGTCCGGAATTCGGTTTAAACCGAGTCTGCTCGAGAATACCCTACCGGTGTGAAAATCAGCTGACCCGGATTAAACCGAGTGTCACTGATTTTTTTACATATTTGTTACAGCATATTTGTCACACCGCTTGGCCACTTGAGGGAGACAAAGGAGTACAAAAAAGAACTATACTGGCACTTGCAATGCGGAAGCTAACACCGGGAAACAATGAGTCACCCTCATTAAATCTGCGAGGGAGCTGTTTTACAGGCAAAGGGGCGGGACCTCGTTCAGTGATGCATTAATTAACTAGCCTTTGCGGTCCGATCACTATGGAAACAAATTAGCTTGATTGGCCGATAAGAAATCTGGTTGAATGGATAGGTCTTGGTGCGGACACAGCAAACCCAAAAGCAGAGGAGAACTGGCCAATAGAAATCTTGAGTTGTTGAGGCAAGTCACTGCCTCAAAAAGCATAACAGAATTGGGGCCAAGTCAGTAATGTCAGTTACTGGCTGACAAATTATGCCGCTTTTCTAGCACAGGGGAATGAAAAATTCCTAGCAATTAGGCTCAAAGTATAACACATTTTCCATCGTTGCGGACAGGGTCTACTCTGCCTCTCATCATTCTGTGGTCAATATAATTTGTATTATTTATGTGAGCTACCTTTAAGTACGACTAGCATTATTTACAAGTAAGGAGGTTGGGGGCTGCGATTTTTATCAATAATAAAATTAGCATAATTAATCAATGAAATTTACCCACCTGATGGGTTGGCACAGTAAGGAGGCCATGTGGGACGCTAAGATGCTTCCAGGCAGACGCGCAACACCCATGGAGCTCAAAGGTTTGCAGTGTAAAACCCCCTCCCCCCACCCACCCTCTTCCATCTTCTGTCGTGTGTGTCCGCACCCGAGCACTTAACAGGTCTTTAAAAAGACCATTTCCGTATTAAGGAGACTTTGCTGTGTTTTCACCCCCTCATCGCCTATTGCAGGAAGAATTAAGGATTCCCCCACCCAGAATTTGGCTCTTGTTGTGCCTCTGCTGCCAGGTGGGAATGGTGCAGGGCTAAGTGGAGTGTGCCGGACGCTGGATGCCTGGAGACGTGTGAACTGATTGAAATTGGAAGCCTGGCTTCCACGCACCCCCACAGTCTGACAGCAGGATAGCAGGATTCATGGAATACATATGTATTAAATGAGAGTCACTGAGGGCAGCCGAGGGATGGGACTGCTACAATTACACTGATAAAGAAATGTTCGCCAAGTCCGGGGGAGAGTTGGACTTCTAGCCCTTCCCCCCTAACCTTACTCACAGACGAGCCTGCTCAAAAATGATTGAGGAGGGAAGAACGTTAAAAGTTAGACCAACGCATTCTTCATGCAACAAATTCATGACGAACGGCGGCAATTTATTTCCTATGCTCTGTGCTTTTTTTATGCACGAACACTCATTGATGCAGCATTCATTTTGCCACAGAAGTTAGCTGCAACTCAACCCTAACTTGATCTGTGTTACCCCTGGCCCGGCCCTTACAGGTCTCGTTTCCTTAGGGTGTACACATGTTGACGTTAAGGCTAGCACCTGGAAGCTTTGAGATCTGACCAACCAGGCCCCCTGCCTGCCTGGCTGTTGTGGTCTGCTGTCTGTCTTACTGCAGGCGCACTCGGGTACTTCACAGGTCTTTAAAAAGACCATTTACATAACGAGGCTTTGTTGTTCTTCGCCCCTTTTTAGAGTTCCTGCAGCTACACTCTTTTATGGAAAACAGCTAGAGCTCGAGCATTCAGCCCCTAAAAAACAAAGGTAATTCATTTATTTTTTCTAATTCACATGTGCGTGCTTTTTTGTTGGGTATACAGTGGAACATATCCTTTCTAATTAATGAAATCCTTGTTTAAAGCGCTATGTGCCCTGCAGTGTAAATCGTGTTGTATTCAACGTGCAACAAGCTTCTCAAGTTTGGCAAGTTATATACATTGTTTGTGGAAGGAAAAGTGTAACGATTAAACCAGCCATAGGCAGCCTTTACTTTCCACCTGCATATTTCACAACAGTACTATAGATTTGTCTGACTATGGTGTGTTTTGTGAAGTATTCTTTGATTTTTTTTATTGGGAGTCTCTTTTCCTCTCGTTGGTTTGTGCAAATTTGCCATTGATTACATGGTTGGTTTGCTTCGAAGGTATTTAGAATAATCAATTGCATTCCCTGTGCAATATGCATTGGTTAGCCCGCTCATTTGATTCCCTGAACGGCAAGCCTTCTGTTTTCTCTTGGCAGGTGTTTACTGTTTGTGTAGGCCACCCCTTCTGGGTTTTTCCCCCCAGTCAAGTGACCGCATCGCTTCTATTTTTTTGCAGAACTTTAAATATTCAGATTTTCCTTAGCTGTACATTTTGATTGCAGCGGTATCCGGCCTAAAAATGTTTGTCATGATATGACCAAGGAATGCATGGTCACTCACTTGTGTTGCACAAAGTTCTGTAAAATAACGTCTTACCATATGTAACGGTTGATGGTGTTGGCATACATTTTTTGCATTCTAAAATTGATTTGAATGTAAACGTGGAAATGCACGTGATTTTGTGTACAGATATGCATGCATGTAGTAAATAAAATGTGGGTGTCTGTGTGGATAGAATATTCCCATCTGATTAGGGCACTAGGTAGGTAGAACATATGTCCAGCACATCAGTAGACATATGTTCGTGACAGATGTGTCTTGCCAAAGTAGTGGGGATAGTGACATAACAAGCACATATTCTACGTCATGCCGGGTACTCCCCCCGCCTTTGAGACCACCAAACATTTATTTCAAGGTGTATCTTTAGGATTTATTTTGGTATCTGATCAGGGCATTGGAGGCACCCCTTGGAGAATTTCTTAATTCCCCTATGCATCAGTTTTGCGGTCTCTCCTGTTGTATCATGTGCCCTTTTTGGTGCAACTGGTGTTATTTGCATTTGCTTCTTTGAAATTGTGTAGTTTAGGACAGATGTCAGTAGATGACAAAATAAAGCATTACAGAATGGCATGTTATCTGCATGCAAGCCCCAAACACAAGTCTCGTCTACTTAGTTGGCTAAACAATGTGTTTTATTGTGATTTAACTGTTTATTCGGTGGGGTTATTGTAATATGAGCTTTGGGTTACGTGTCATGGGGAGGGGCACTCAAAGTTACAATTTGGTCAGGGCATGCAAGGCCCTGTCGTTGGTGCCATTTTGCTTATTTTTTACCCCATCTTGTGAAAGAAGAGGAACTTCCAACGGGTTATTGAGCAACAACATCCGGGTTTAGCTCGAGAAACCATGTGGGTGTAGGCAAACATTTCTGCTCTCTGTCAGGCAGTCATAGGTTTCAGAGCCTATATTTGTCTTTCTGTTGCTCAGCCTGGGATCAGAATATATTTTCTGTTTTTTGTGGGGTAACTTTAGGCAGGTCACCGCCTTCAGAGCTCATAACTGAGCAGGAAAAGTTATCTTAACCTTTAGAGACACCTACTTCAGTTGAGGTAATTGCGGGCCTAGGCTGAGAGCCATCACAGCAACTAGGGCCTTTTCTGTGGCTCCTGCTCTGTGGGTGTAGAGACAATTTGAGAGTGTTCACTACCTCTGCCGACTTTGGTTCTTGCTCCTCCTTTAGAATAGAAATGTCCCTTCACCAACCATGGCTTTTGAAGTCAATGAAGCCTCATTGTGATACTCTGCACAAGTGTTAGATCCCTACCGTAAAGGGTAATTTTCGCCAGAGTTTGCAAAGTTCAGCTTCATTATTGACTGCTTTAGCCCGTTGGCTGCACCGCCGATTTTGCGGAAGTGCGGCACTTCCGCAAAACAAGCGGGGCCGCGTTGGCAATTGGCCGACAGCAGCACCAGCGAGGTAGTGTTGCCGTCTGCCAATGGCCAAAGGCAGCATTGAAGAGGTTAATACCTCTGAGGGCCTATGCACCCAGTTCAACGCATATTTTGCAGAACATGTTCCAGAGAATGTTAACCTTTAGGTGCACCAGTATTGGCATGGAAAGCTACGTCAGTGGCCAGAGTTGGCAAATTGTGTACTGGCTGTTTTGGCGTTGCCAGTCTCAAGTGCCATTGAAGAGAGAGCACGAATTACCAAAGACTCATTGAAGAAATACTGTGTGGTGTACTACAATAAGGTTGTATTTGGACCTCATATACACTGTAAGTACACTGTCTATATATCATGCATCAATGAAGCAAGCAAGCAATAATAAAAGCAAAGTGTTCCATAAACACTGGTAAAACACTGTGTCAGTTGTTTTTTATGGCGCGAAAATGAGTAACCACTGAAAAGCACTGTTTTTTTCAGGTATTGAAATCACTGGAAAACACTGACAAAACACCACCAGAATTTACCAAAAATAGAAACTGAAAACAGGAAAGCCTACCCATAACCTTACGTTTATCACTGACTGTATACCAGGGTATGTTGAAACTCAGCTAGCTCTACTGCTGAGTGCGCGTTGCACCATCATAGTTTATGTTTTTGCCTATCCAGTGTCTGGCTGCAAAGTTTGAAGACATTGCCAACCCCAATCCCGGGCGAAATAGAAGGAAGCTTTACTGCTACCCCTGTGAGCTGCTGCTGGTGCTAATGATGGTACAAATAGCCTGTTGAAACTAAATGTAATTCCCTTACTACTGTTGTGCAAGAACCCACAACCATTGGCTCTCCATGGTTTAATACCTTCCTGCTAATAATGGTTTTCTTGAGGAAAGTTGACAATTCTAGATCTAATGAGTTTCTTGTAAGGTACAGCCTAGTTCAACACCCACAAAATGATCCCTTTATCGCCGTGTTGCATGAGTAAGGGCAACCTGTCATAGTATCCAAACGCAACCAAGAATTCAAACCTTACTCTTAACAGTAACCATAATTGGCTCTGAAGTGAGGCAAACAATGCTAGGGCAACTCAGCAGCCTCCCTCAAACTTTCATGCTGGTTAAATGCTCAAAAGATTGGCAGCTGATAGCTCGTCCCCCGTGTGACCCCTGCTTGCCATCCTTGCAAGGGGGGTGGGCCTTCAGGAATGCTTAGCATGCACCATTCTACCATTGCCTTAACGACATTTGTCGTGCTGCAGTTGCCTAATCATTCTGGCCCTGCACTAGAGGCTCTCACTTCGGCCTTGGGTCAAAGAAATTCACCAGGAACATTGCTTAGCAGAGTGTGCTGCAAGGGTCTGCCTCCTCAGTCCTCGCATCCAGTTATGTAATCAACACGCATGATTCCACCTACAGTAAGCAGGACTATGGACTCAACGAGTCACATCCGGAGTCACAGCCACTACGCCGGGAAGGGACGTGCACACCCCAACCTACTGATGCTCAGACTGCTTGCTTAATGCTCACATACTGTAAATTTAAAGCCCTTTGAGATGATCGTTAGACAGACCCGACAGGGAGAATCCTGTGAAGTGAGGTAAGGACCACCACCACCACACCCCGCCTGTGAATCAGCCCAGGTGTATTTTGTAATGACCCCTACTAAGCCCTTAGAGATCACCATCAACAACCTGCAGACGATAAACACCACAAGGCCTCCCCTAGGGACAGAGCACGTCACAAACCACTCCCGTAACCGTGAAGCATGGCCATTTACATACATGGGCCATATCTAAACTGGTCCTGATGGAAGAAGGTTGCCGCCCAAACTACTAAACAATCCGCCGCCAGCCAATCTGCAAAATCATGGGAAACAACTGCATGTGCTGCAGACTGTAAATACCCACCCTTTCCTCGAGACAAACCCTGATATTAATATAAAACCTAAACATTACGGTTGAGAAAGGAGGAACTACAATCACTGACCACGTGTGAATTACCGGAACCAAGCCCAAGGAAAGGGGTGTTTGAGTCTACAATAACTTAATCTAGAACCTGGCCCCGGGACCCAGCAAAAGTTCACAACATTGCTTAATTAACCTGTCACTGCTAAACGAGTTGTGGGCTGGCGACGGTCCTAGAAACTGGTCCCTCCTTCAAACTTGTTCAACCTACCTGCCCGGTCTCATGCGAGATAGATCAGGAAAACCAGGCAGCTTCCACGTGGCTGAGGCCTCTTTTGCGGGTTTTTGCACAGCATTTCCTATGGGCCTCCCGTATCTGGCGGGGCCTGGTGGCTCTGGCGGCCTGTGCCTCCTGGCAATGGGGCCCGGTGCACGGCATCGCGACTGCCCCAACCCCCCAACATCATTGCCCAGGCAAGCTTATTTTTCCTAAGATGTTTAAAATACATGCCTCCTGATTGCCTTAAATATCATCTGCTAAACATTGACACACCAAAAATACTACTGGAGGCAGGTGACACTGTTGAGTCTGTCAGTGGAAACCATACACCGATGGCCCAATGTATTTTGGGGAATGAGTGTAAGTGCATCAGACCATCTGCCCTATTTGGAATGAACAGTCTGATGCAATTTTTGTCAGTCTGGAACTAACAGGCTGAAACCCTGGTGGTCTCAAACTAAGAAATATATAAATATGACCCACACATGCCGGGAGAAAACTCTTAGAGTGTCAGAGTAATTAGTCTTATGCTTTGTTTAAAAAAAATTCAGCGCTGTTATGTTAGTGTAGCTTGTTTTAGCGCGCTAATTGCCCCTGAAGCTATAGTAGTTTGGATTTGATGAATGAAAGTTTTTGCTTATTCGCTGCCAAAATAATGGCAAATGCACAGCAAACTTTCAGTCCCTGCGAGCAAGTGGATATGGGGGTGGCTCTTCGAAAGGTATAGAGATCTCAGCAGTGCTGTCAGAGATCTCAATATATGGAAAGCACTATACAAATAACACTTACATAAATAGATACATACATACCCATCTACACATTTGTCTCATCCACTTACCAGTATGAAACTTTCTGTAATCATCACAGTCACTGTTAAGTGTCTCAAAGACCGACCAGCAAAGTGTGCTCCTCTTGCTCAAAATTGTCATAAAGCATGGTGTGTCAGTTGACAATATTTTGGGGAACCCCAGAGTGGAGTTTGCCTTTGAAACACAAAAGAAATTGTCTCTGATACTGTGAGAAATTGGGTTATTGGTTAACTGGGGTGTGAGCTCTGGTCAAGTAACAGTCACAAACCTTGCAGGGTGAACCACACACATTCCCTAAATTAACCTGTGCTTAACCTGGGTATCTTGGCACAAAAAGCAGTCAGGCTTAATTAGAAGCAATGTGTAGAGTATTTATGGAGCACACACACAGTAATAAGGTGAAAAGCACAAGAAAAATCCCAAACCAATTAAGAAAAATAGAGTACATTTTAATAAATTATTTTACACCAAAACGACAAAATTCCAGTTTGTAGAACTGGATTATGAATTTTGAGATATTTGAGTAAGAATAGCAGCAACAAGCATTTGCAATGCGATTGGTCTCGCCTTTGGGACCTTATATGTATTTAGCTATGCAGCACATTAGCCTGGGCGCTGAAACATCTACTGTTCTTTAACATGGAGGGAAAGTAAGCACCAAACTGCGTGACACACCAGGTATTGGAACACATGGAGAGAATTATTGCCTTTCAGCGGGAAATGGTATAAACCAAAGCTCTGTTTTTAATATAAAATCAGGGCCTTCGGTGGTCATATCACTGAAAATACAAGATTTAAACAAAATATTATTGTATACGGGTGCTTATGGAAGACAATTTCTATGGACTGGAAGCTAGATCATGCTAAAGTGATTCTGGTATTTTACTGACCTCTACTGGTCGTTTTCCATCAAGACAGTTAAATAGAGGCAGTTGAACAGAAAAGAAGTCCCTAAGTGGAAGCAGACAAGTCCTAGGGCTGAGCTCCAGAGCCCACAAAGTACATACACATATAAGTATATACTAAAGTATATACAAGAGGTCTCGAATGCTCAACCTAAAAAGAAAAAAAGCTTGTTTGTATGTGCGTAGGAAGTACGCTATAGGAAGGAGCTTAAATATTTACTATTTTCTTAACATTAAACGTTCGGCTGAAAAACAACATGACACATAAAGAACTTAGTTATCACTATGCGTGTCAAAATAGTTGTAATATTTTGAGTGATAAGCTGCTATATTAACCCTTGCGCTTCACTTGTGATATACTGTGTGCAGCAGCACAAATAGGGAAATAAGAGGCCCATAGGTTCATTGCAGCAGCCGGCACTCTTGATTTAAAAATTAGATTGTAGATTATGCAGATGTAAACCTGACCTTAAGGATAGTTATGGTATTTTGAGTGAGACTGTGACGCATTTACTTGTGTGTGAAGATAAGCGTAATAGTCAGTACTATGACACTGTGTATTTGTTTTTGGACGGTATACTATCAGCACGGGCTGTCATTTTGGAGAGATAGCGCTGCTATCTCAGTTGTTGCAGATTACTTAAGGTATTGAAAAGGATAGTGCTGCTGTCTTTGTGCTCAGACATCACTGTGCGTGTCAGAATAGTTATGGCATTTTGAGCGCTAGCGCTGCTATATCACCCCTTGCGCATCACTTGTGGTATACTGTGTGCAGCAGCACAAATAGGGAAATGAAAGGCCCATAGGTCCTTTGCAGCAGCCGGCACTCTTGATTTTAAAATTAGATCTTAGATTTTGCAGATGCGAACCTGACCGTAAGGAATAATTGTGGTATTTTGAGTAAAACTGTGACGTAGTGACCTGTGTGTGAACATAAACATGACTAGTTAGTACTATGCCACTACAAGTTTTTTTTTGTAGAAGCCATACTATTAGCACGGGCTGTAATTTGGGAGAAATAGCACTGCTTTCTCAGTCCTTGCACATGACTTGTGGCATTCAAAAGGATAGTACTGCTGTGTTTGTGCTGAGACATCACTGTGCGGTCATAATAGTTATGGTATTTTGAGTGATAGTGCTGCTATATCAATCTTTGCACATTACTTGTGATATACTGTGTGCAGCAGCACAAATAGGGAAATAAGAGGCCACAGGTCCTTTGCAGCAGCCGGCACTCTTGATTTTAAAATTAGATCTTAGATTTTGCAGATGTAAACCTGACCTTAAGGATGACGGGGCAGAGCAGGCCTGCACTTGCAGATTTAATGTGTTTGTGGCATGAATTATCTTTTTTTTTTTTTTTCTTAAATCCTCATATTGCGGTTTATGCAAGAAGAAGGAAGAGGTATTTGGGAGTTCGACTGTGTTTGAGTAGATGTTCCGACATACTGCCCCTTATCGTCTTTCGGTGGGTGCAAGGAGAGTTTTCCCATTTCTTTATTCTACTCAGTCAGTTTCCTTCCGTGACCTTTATCTTGCTCAATAACTCCTTTATTTCTGGTCGTATCTAGCCCTTGGGCTGTTTGGCAGATTTTAAATTATGCCTGGAGTTATTGTTCCGCTTAATCATTGGAATCCAAAAAAAAAAAGAAAGAAAAAAAAAGAAAAGAAAAAGAAACAAGGGGAAAAGAAGCCAAAAGGATAAGGACAACCTCCCGACAAGCAAGGGTTCAATTTTGTCATCTAGAGGTGACATAATTTTCCCATATCTCCCAGTATTTCATTCTCCTGAGTTGTTTCCCACTTCTATCCATTCTGCTTGTTCTTATTACTGCGTTTAGCCAGTTTTCATGGGTTGGTGAAGCTGGTTTTACCCAGTTAATGCAAATCTCTCTACGTGCTAACAAAACCATGACAAATAATAGATTTTCTTGATGCTTACTTAACCTCATCAAATTTGGTTGAGTATTACAGTGGAGCCCAAAAATAATTAAAGGGGTACTCACGTTTATAGGTGTTGCCAGTACTGCAGTTAATGTCTTACCAATCTCCTGCCAGTATTGCGTGAGTGCTGGACAGCCCCCAAACATATGGATATCATCCACCTTTTCTTCACCACATTTGCCACACGATTTTACTGCCGAGCCTTTAAACTTTGATAGTCTTTTAGGTGTCCAATAAGCTCTATGTATAGAGAAAAGGTGATTTCTTTTTAAAGCTGCGGGCTTCACGCACAGCCAGCATTTTTCTACTGATTTTTTCCAAATTTGAATTAGATCTAAAGCTTCATTTGGTAAATCTTTCCTCCATATCTTTTCAGGTATTGTAAAATTTTCTTCACCGGATTCAATTAGAGTCCAGTACCATTTTGAAACTTCTTTTTTAAATGCCACCTCTTTCGTCATTTCTGGTTCCAAGTTATTCGGATCTGTTAGTCCTTTCGGAATGGTATTTGCCCAGCTACATAGCTGATAATATTTAAATTTTGAGATTTTTCGTTCTGTTATTATTTGTAAATGTTCCCAGGATATTAAAACATTTTCAACCAGTAGTTGTCCCCATTTTTCTATTCCAGATTGTCTGAGTGGGCTTGATAGTAAATCCTTTAAGCATTCTGGGGTACCTGGCGAGTCCCATATTGGAGCCATACTACTATAATAGGGAATCTTTGTGGCAATTCTTATCTGGTTCCAAAGCTTAACAGCATTATTCAGTACCTTCAATTTTACTTTTTTAAAGAATTTTGGATGGCCAAATTTGAAGAGGAAATAATCTTCACCATTGTTAGATATTGTAAGTAAGTTGGGTAGGCTTGATGTACCTTTAACAGGACTCTGAAATTTTTAAATTGGAAGGATCTATAGTATTCATATATGTCAGGGCTTGCTATTCCACCTTGTTCTTTCTTTCTCCTGAGTTTATTCCATGAGATTCTTGTACTTTTTGCTGACCAAATAAAACTAGATAATTCTCCTTGTATTTTTTTTAAGGCTTCTTTTTTAAATTCTAACGGAATGTTGTTAAAAAGATAAGTGAATTTGGGGATGATTTACATTTTTATTGCATTAGATTTGCCTAAAAAACTTAGCGACAGACCTGACCAGATTTTAAGTAGTCTTCTTGTTTCTTTCACCACTATATTTAGGTTTGTTTCCGATATTTTTCCGAGATCTTTTGTTATAGTAATGCCTAGGTATTTTATTTTGTCCTTTAAAAGAGGTGAGTTTAATGTAGTATTCCAAGTCATTGCCTCTGTTTTGTCAATATTTATCAGGTAGCCTGAGACCTTCCCAAATTTGTTCATTACATCCTCAATCTCTAGTTTGGAGAAGTTGTAGTTGTCAGTAAACACCATAAGATCATCAGCGTAAAGCGCAACTTTCTTTGTCCAGTTTTGATATTTGAAAGGTGTTATAAGCGGTTGATTTCTGATAGAGCAAGCCAGGGGTTCAATATACAGATTAAAAAGTAGCGGAGACAGGGGGCAACCTTGTCTTGTGCCTCTCTGAATTTTGATGTTATCCGTGAGTTTCCCATTAACTGCTATCCTTGCTCTTGGGTTACTGTAGATTTATTTTACCATGTTACTAAAGTTGCTCCCTAATTTGTTTTTTTCTATAGTTTTGTTTAGAAAAGCCCAGTTTACGCGATCAAAGGCTTTGGCAGCATCGTATGTAATAATCGTCAAAGGTAGTTTTTCGCTAATAGCTACGTCGATTGTCGCCACTAATTCGTGTGTAATTTCCTGGATTGTCTACCCTTTATAAAACCCTTTTGATCTGGATTAATTAATTTAGCCATAACCTTTGATAATCTTTTAGCTATTACAGTCATAAAAAGCTTGTAGTCACAGTTGAGAAGTGATATTGGCCTATACGATGCGCAGTTCTTTGGATTTTTCCCTGGTTTTAGTAAGATGCTGATCGTCGCATCATTCCATGAGTCTGGTATAGTTTCGTGTCCCAGATAAGTCTTATTCATAATTTCTGTTAGGGGTTCAATTAGTGTTTCTTTTAATGCGATATAAAATTCATTGGGCAGTGCATCTGGGCCCGCAGCTTTACCCCTCTTTAGGTTGCTTATGGCCGTTCTTATTTCTTCTGATGTTATTTCGGCGTTCAAAAGATTCACTTCTTCTTCTGTCAAGCTTGGAAGGGGGACATTCTCCAGATAGTTCTTGATATCTTCATCTGATGGATTTGTGTCTTCTTTATATATTAAACTGAAAAATTTAGAGAATTCTTGCCTTATTGAAACATCATCTGAACAGGTGGATGATTGGTCTTGATTGTAAATGCTTAAGATATTATTTCTGGTCTGATCGGTTTTCATTTTCCAGGCCAGCATTTTCCCACACCCTTCACCATATTCATGATTTGCTAATTTGCTATTCTCCCATTTTTCTTTAACTATGTTCTCCAGATACTCCGTCAGATTCTCTTTTACATTACGATGCTTCTCTTCTAAGCTTTTCCTTAGTTCTTGAGTTATATCAGATTCTAGTTGTAGTTCTACTTCTTTGATTTCCAATTCCAAATTCTTAATATTCAATTTTTTTGTTTTGTGTTTGTGTGCTCCCAAGCTGAGTAGTTTACCTCTTATTACCGCTTTATAAGCATCCCACATTATCCTTTTGGATGTTCCGTCAATATTATCTTCAAAATAGTGGTGGGAAGTTGTTGTGAGTTGCTCCACACTTACTTCATCTCTTAGGACTGTTCGGTCAACTGTCCACCTGTTGGGCATATGGGGTTGTGGAAGCTCTATGATTAGCTGTACCGCAGAATGGTCTGATAAGTGCGCAGGTAAATGTTCAATGCTTTTTACATTAGCTCGCAGAGATTTGTTCATTAAGAAGAAATCTATTCTAGATTTGTGTCCTAGTTTCTTGTTGTGGTAAGTGTATAAACAGTTTTTTACGCCTTTTTGCTTCCACATATCTTCCAGAATTAAGTCTTTTTTGTAGATCCCTAGCCATTCCCTCATTTTTGGTAGATTCCATTGTTTTGTTGGTGGCAATCTGTCTGTTTTAGGATCCTCTATAATATTGAAATCTCCTCCCATAACAATCGGAGTTGGGAATATTAAGAGTTCTGAGTACAATTTTTTAAGGGGTATTGGGTCGTCCCTGTTTGGGCCATAATATCCCACAATTGTAAGGATGCGGTCTTCGATTCTGACTTTAGCAATTGCCCATCTACCATTGCTGTCTACTTTTTCCAATTCTATTTTGGCATTAAGGGATTTTTTTATGATGATTGCTACTCCTTTTATATTGCATTCTTGTGTTGTATGTACACTTGATCCGATCCAACGTAAATTTTTTACCAGTTGATTCCACTCTGCATTTTGTAGATGTGTTTCTTGAAGAATGATAATTTCACTATCTATTTCTTTTAAGTATTCCACAATCCTTCTTCTTCTTGCAGGAGATCTAAGCCCATTAACATTCCAAGTTAGAATTTTTATTGATTTTTCTTTTGCCATCTTAGGTCGTTGTTTCGATTGAGGCAGCCATTAGCTCCCTTACTTTTCCTTTGTATTCCAAATTTGAGGATTTTTTTTACTTTTTTTTTTCCCTACCTTGCTCCCCACCCGTGTATATTTACAAAATTGCATTTGTGTGTTTGATTGTTGCTTGAATTTCCCTCCCTGGGGAAGCCTCCCTTTTTCTTCTTTCAGGTGTTATCACACCCGATTTCGTGCTCCGATTTTCCAGGTATTTTATTTTTCTATTCTTTATTACGTAGGTGCTTCCCAATATGTATTTTAGTACTGACAATTCTGTTCCATTTTCTGGTTTCTGTTTTCTTCTTATGTTTTGGAAAAAGGAGTTTTGTTCCTTCTATTACTTCTTTACTAGTTTATTCCTTGTTTAGTTTATGGATATCGATTTGGTCTTTTATTGACTGGATAAGGTTTTCTACCTCTTTAGGCTCCCTTAAGTTATGCATTTTATTCCGCCACATTATTCTTAGTGAAGCAGGGAATTTCAGTTGTACACTTGCACCCAGGGCTTTCAGTTCCTGCATGTGTTGCCCTAGCTCCCATTGCCTATCTTGTGTGGCTTTGCATATGTCGGATCTTATACGAAATGACCAATTGTCTTTATTAAAATTCCCAATTCTTAGACCCTCACTCAATATTTTTTCCTTCAGAGAGTAGGTTCTGAAGTTTACCAAGATTTTTCTCGGGGTTTTTCTCTCCTTACTCTTTCTGAAAGGGTCTCTGTGGGCTCGTTGAATGTCTACTGCCAAATCACAGTCTTTCGTCCAAGGGAGGTATTCTTCTAGGAGAGATATAACATAGGCCTTGATATCCGATCCCTCTGAGTTTTCAGGGACATTCAGTACTCTAATATTGTTCCTTCTTCCTTGATTTTCCAAAGACTCTAGTTTCTCATTAATGGTTTTCTCGCTGTCTTTTAGCTGTCTTATTTCTCTTTGATTTGTGTTTATTTTTGTGCTTAAGGAGTCAAGCTCTTTTTCAACCACTGTGACTCTGACACCTAAATCGTTTAGTTTCTGGTCAAGACTTTCAACGACTTCCTGTATTTTGTTCTGATTTCCTTCTGAAATAGAGAATTTTTCTCTCATTTCTCCCATTATCTTATCCATCATTTTGTCCAAGCAAACCTCCAGAATTGTTTCTGTCTTATTTTTAACTATATACTCCATTTGTGCTTGCTCTGGTTCTGGTTCTGGTTCTGGCTCTGGTTCTTGTTCGTCCTCTTGAAATTCTAAGTCGATTTCTTGATCATTTGCAACTTTTATTGAGCCTTCTTGAGGTGAGTGTGTTGGTTGAGGAGACTCATTTGGGAGTACTGATTGTTTCATTGGCATGGTTACATTTATAGATGGTAATGAGACTGAGTCTAAAACTGGAACTGGAGTTAGAGATGACTGCATATTTACTCCTACTGAAGTTTCTCCATCTGCAAACCCCACCACTTCTTCAAAAACTGTGCTACCACTCTGATTTTCTGGTAATGGTACTGGTGCCGATATTTGCAGGGGTGTCGTACCTGCTATAATTGCTGTGTTTGTGGCGTCAGTCGTGTTAGTATCTAGACCTTGACCCCCCCCTCTTACTTGTACTACCTGTTGTACCTTGAAATATGATCGTAGACAAGGTGTAATCTTAATTTTCTGATCTTTGCTTTTTCTGGACCCTCTGCTTTTTATATTCTCTGTTAATTCCTCTAAGCGTGGAGGATTTTTCACGTTTTTCTTTGTGCTTTTCGGGGTCAAACACTTTTTTGTTGATTGTAAAAGGCTTTGTTTGCCTAGGTTTTGATTTCTGAGGCAGTATGCAGATCTTGTACCTCCCTCTTCCGCTCTCTCTAACACAGAAAACAAAGCTCCTACTGCTTGTGTCTTTTTCGCTCTAGATCTTGTAGAGTAAGAGAATTGTGGGATACCTTTTTCTTTTTTTCCCTTGTCAGATGGCAAATTAGTGTGATTATTATCCGTTTTCTCTGAATCTTGTATATCTAGTTCTTTTTCCTCTTGATTTTCTTGATTTCCTTGTTCACCCTCTGCCTCCGCTCCACCTTGCTGCCTGTTATATATGTGTCCCCCTTCTTCGAGTACTTCCTTAGGGGATAGATTTTCACCGCTCTTTTCATTCATCCAGTAAGGAATTATCATCGATTTTGTATTTATAATAGTCTCACAGTGTCTTCCGTTGCGCTTTTCTCCTAGTAAATCCACTCGCTTATGCAATTTAGAGCTCTCCTCATTTCCCACGTCTCCTGCGCCATCCGCCCAAACACTCGTTGTAGGATCGCAGCCTCTGCTGCTCTTACCCCGGAAGGAGAAACTGATCTCGCCGAGTTTTTTTCTGTATCGCCGGGCAGCCTCTCGCGCTCTCCTCCACAGCCCGTCTCCACTTGCAGAGTCGACTGCCGGCTCCAAACTCCTCCGTACCACAGTCTGTATCCACCCCGTCATGCAGGTCACCGGAGGCGTCCCCAGAGGATCCCAAGGATCGACGGTCAGCCGAGTGAAAGGACGCGACAGCCACGACCAGTGAAAGCAGTGAAAGCAGCCGCTGTTGAAAGCCACTGCCGCTGCCCGCGCAAAACCGCTCTCTCACTCCCACCAAGCAGGTAAGCGGGCTCTGTCTGCTCGTCTATGAGAAACGGGGTTTCTGTGTCGATAAGGTCAATAAGACGTTTTATTGTTTAGTGCATAGTAGGATCCTTAGTACATCCTTTTCCTTTTCCAGCTAATTTCTGCTAACTCCGCATTGAGAAGCCCTCTTTTAGATTCGTTACCTGGAGTCTTATCGGAGCTCGCGACCAAGCGTCTCAGCCGGCCGCCATCTT
The DNA here is from genome assembly GCF_964261635.1 of Lissotriton helveticus. Taxonomy (NCBI): domain Eukaryota; kingdom Metazoa; phylum Chordata; class Amphibia; order Caudata; family Salamandridae; genus Lissotriton; species Lissotriton helveticus. The sequence goes on along the minus strand of NC_136061.1, from coordinate 957,857,252 downwards.
CCCCCGTGTGGTGGCATGAATTATCAGAGATTTCATTTTATGTGCAATGCGTGGTGCGCTCTGCGCTGTGTGTAGTATGTTACTTTGATTATGAGAACAGACAGGGGGCTTTTAAGGAATAACGCTCCTCCCCTTCTCCGCGCAGAGCCCCAGTGTCAAGAGCAAAGAGCGGGCTGAGCCCTAGAGAGAGCTGTGCCCTGCCTGTTAAAACTGTGACGCACTGACCAGTGTGTGAAAATAAACCTCACTAGTTGTATTTTAAAGAGTAGCACGGTGGTGTCTGTCTTTTCACATCACTGTCTGTGTATTTAGAGTGATATCGTTGCTCTATTTGTTGTTGTACATAAATATATGTGTCTCTAAACAGGTAGACATCACTTGTGGTATACTGTGTGCAGCAGCACAAATAGGGAAATAATAGGTCCATAGGTCCTTTGCAGCAGCCGGCACTTTGGATTTTACAAATAGATCTTACATTTTGCAGATGTAAACCTGACCTTAAGGATCAGGAGACAGAGAAGCCCTTCGACCACGGAGCAATAATTATGAGGTAATGAAGGAGAAGGATAAAATACCTGCGACTAACAGGGACAAGTACAGGCTCCATAGAAAGCATAGTAAGCGGGAGCCGCAGCAGCAAAGTGTCTGTGAGCGGGGAAGCAGTGGCTTACACCAACAAGTTGTAAATAGTGCTTACAACTTCTAGTTGTTAGAAATCCCGTAGTGTAAGATTTCCAACAGGTTAATTCCGTTCGTTAGGTGGAGAATTGTGAAGGTAGGAATGGCAAACACCCTGCGGCCATAGATAAATCTGTTAGCATGGAGCAGTAGTGAGACGGTTAAGGAAGAAGATAAAATGCTGACAACTGGCATACACAAGTGGAAGTTTCAGGAGACAATAACCGTATTAAAGAGGAGCCACTGCAGCAAAGTCCCTGTGAAGCACTCAGGGAAGACGCACACATACCGGCCACTAATAAATCCATTACCACAGAGTAACAATAAGGAAGTAGTCAGGCAAAAGGCTACATTGCCGGCATCTGGCAGACACAAGTATAGACTCCAGAAAACAATAAGCGTAGTAAGTAGGTAAATGTCCGTGAGCCAACCACTGATCGCGCTACTAAATCAGCTCATGTCAAACGTATAAAAATATATATAAAAATTGGCGCACCACTATAAATATAACGCTTGCTGTGCAGTGCTGTTACGTGCTTGCGAAAAACACAGAAAAAATGGCTTGCCATCCGAAGCGAAAGAAAGCCTATCGCTTTCGAAAACACATTAGAATGTGTTTATTAAAAACAGGAGAAATACTTTGCCATTAGAAACGAAAGAAAGCTGAGCGCCCAAGCCCTTTAGAAAACAAATGCTACGGGAAAGCCTCTGCTATCGGAGACGAAACAAAGCCTAAAAAAAAGTCCAACAATGCTACCGTATCTCTTCAGACCACGAAGTAATACGAGTAAAAAGGCCAATAGCTGTAGGCGTAAACAATCTCCAAAAGGAGGGACTTTAAGACTGCTTGCACCAACCACAATGCGAAGGGAACTCGTGCGGTGTAAGTGACACGCCAACAAATGAATCAAAAGTCTGAAGAAAAAAGAGGTGGTTACCAACATCACAGCATCTCTAGTCGAGAAAGCGCATGTGCTGCCTAGGCGAAACCTAAAAAGCACAAAGCGCCAACTAAGCATATCTGGTTGCACAAGGTCAGGTCAAAGTCAAAAGTTCAGGCCAACCATGATGGACACAGGTCGGCTGCAGTCTCCAGATTAGTCCCGCTAAGGTTTATCTTCTCATGTTTGTGGCAGGGAGGTGCAAATAGGCCTGGTCGCGAGTAGTTCGAAAGCTTGATTTCAGCTCACTGAGCCACACCAAGGGTCCAGGACCTGAGGGGCACCCGTTTGGGGTCAGGAATACATTGCATCTGCGTCTAGGGGCTGGTGCTGGATGATGGGTAACCTTTTATGTCTCTGAGGCTCAGATCAGAAGGCCCGCAGACTAGCCCTTGAAGTCACTCTGGTTTTAAGATGAAGTTGCAGGCGCAGCTCTTCCTCTCCAGGCAGCAGCACAGCAGTTCTTCCTCCTGGAAGAGTATCCTCAAGTCCAAAAGTGTACTGAAGAGTCGGTATACAGCAGAAATTGGAGTGTAAAAGGCAAAACGTTTGGAGTTGAATGAGCTTATAGGTTGTGTAGGAATCCAGTTTGTCAAACTAATCCCATATTATGTACACATTAATAATTTAGGCTGGCTGGCAGTGAGGCCTAACTTGAGGGGTGTGGAAAGGCAAGTGCCTCACTGCAAGCTGAGAACGGCCTGTTCAGCCCTCGAAATGTTACAGTTGTGCAGCAGAGGTGTGTGTGGGACGCAGGTCTTCGGAGAAAGCCCAAGCTATTGGTTTTCTTTTTCCTAGGGTTTTATCAGAAAAGCCCATAGTACTGTTATCAGCTCCTACAAGGCACCTGATCCTCAGAAAGGCTGTTAAATCAGTTCACCCATGTGCTTAAAGTGAAGGAATCCTGTACCCAATAGACAATGTGGATATCCCAGAGAACAACCACTCCTTGCTGGAGTGTCCCTGTTATATAACTTCTTATCTCAGTGACCAAATGGGTCCATGTTATACAATGAGGCCTTCATAACAGACTATCCTTGTTTACATCAACCACACAAAAGGTGATGGTTGGAATGCTTGCAAATAGTCTACTCACTTTCAATTGCTCCGAGATGAGTTAGAATGCTACCCTGAGCAATTGGCAGTGGTTAGACTATTTGCAAACATTCCTCCCATCACCTTTCGTGTTTTATGCTACTCCTCAAGTGGGCATGGGTATGCCCAGATGTGGACCCTTGCTCACTGTGCCATAGGATCCTAGATCTACTTCACTAATTAGGCCTAACAAGACAAAAACTGGTCTGTGGTTGTCTGTGATCCCTTCTGGAGGGAACTTCTACTGGTAGTCCAGGATGGATTGTTAACATGAGAAGCAGGATCAGTACTGATCTGCATAAGGCGGGCCTTTGTCTAGAGTGACACGGTAGCACAATAATGGGCTGTTATGCTACTCTGAGCGATTACCAGTGGTTAGTAGTTTGTGCAAACACATCACCCATCATGTTTTGTGTGTTTTAGCCTTGAATGCATACTTTTCTCTTGAGGGCTAGTTTAAATAGACCGATGGTCACTCTACCCTTCTTCAGCTAATGCTCTCTTCACACGTGTGTCTTTTTACTTTTATGTGCATGTTCTATCAAAGAATGTGTTTAATAAAATGTTTCTCAAGATTGAAAAACACACTCAGTTTAGCATTTAGTCAGGACTAAATTAGAAGCCCATCTAGGAATCTACTGTGATAGGCTTCTCTCTGTGTAATAGTGGTAGTGTGAAGGCGGATACGATGCTCCATTGGGTCTTAGCACATTAATACAGAAATGATAAACTCTTAATTGTATCTCACCGAACTGCCCCTCAAAATTTGTATTTGAATACATGTCTGTCCCACACCATCACACAACTTGTACCCATACAAGTACTCAAGAAAATTAACATTTTAGCAGAGCCGAAGCTCAGTTACTAATAAGCACTGTAAGTATAGGTTCTTACTTGTGTCTAATTTAATTGTATGTAATGTATAGTCATTTTTTGATGAGTGTCTGTCTGCAACAAAATCATATATACGCCATTCCTGAATATGTAGGTAATGAATTCATGCATCTGATGTTTTAAAATTTAGACATCCCATGTTGTGTTGGATGATTTGTGTGTATGTATTTGACAAATGTTAAATATATTTATTTGCAGCCTTGCTTCCCACAAGCTAAATCCTGGTTGCCATTCGAGGTCAGCACATATGGGGTAAGGGCATGAAGAAATAGACAATAGACGCAGTAAAACAAGAGTACATGATGTAGAAGTACTTTCTAAATGCTATACAGAAAATGAAATTTTTTAAGGAAGAACAGATGGGCAACTCACAAGTGGTCTGCAGTAAATAGTGGGTGATCTGCCATCTCCTTTTGTACGCGTCTGTGAGAAGGAGAAGAAGTGGGGCTGGTAAGCTTGTAAGTATATCACACAGGGAGCTCTAAACAAGCAGGGCTGGCTTGAAATGGCTAGGGCTTGCCTCTAAGGAACCCTTCGAAGCAAAGGTTTTAGGTTATTTTCTGAAGATCATAAAGCGGTTCCCAGACACCGATTATGAGATCTGTCCAAATCTGTCCACAATTGGATGGAATTCCCCATGGCCTTGGAGTGCCAACTCTCTGTTGTTCAGTACCTTGGCTTCACTTTCCTCAGGCAACTCAACCTCTAGAGTCACTTCACAGCAATAGCCAAGAACACCTGGTTCCAACTAAGGGGTCGATTACGAACCCGTTCGAAAGGTGTTGGAATGAAAATGTTTTTGCTGCCTTTGCTTGTGCATTCTTCTATGTAAGTTAGCATTCACGACACCATTTTGTGATTACCCGCCATTTTGAACCATGATAGAAACTAATGTCTGTCTCTCTGAAGAACGGTTTCTGGTGAGTTTCATTTCTTCAAGGCCTTGCTCTGCTAATGAATACACTGTTCTTATTAGCGCATCCCTTTCCCTCTAGATAGAGGCCTTCTCCCACCAGTCTAGTGGGGGACACGGACAGAGTGACCTTGGGTAGGAGATAGTGTGTGCCCGGCCTCAGAGTCAAAACCTATCCTACTGTACTTTGATTAATCTGCCTGGAAAATTCCATTCTGGGTGTGCCTTCATTGGTTCTGAATTGTACATAATGTATCTCCATGTTTGCTGATGTTAGTCCCTCTCTGCAGCACTCCTAGAGGCTGGGCAGACCGGGCTCCACTCGAGTGTATCTGAATAAACATATATTGGTTTGTATTCTCTACTGTCTGACTGACTCTTCATTTGGTATGGAAACTGAGAGGTGGTCGCAAGTGACCCGAGCATCCCTAAACAGGCCACTTCCTTCAGTTGGCGCCCGAACTGGAACCCCTTCGGGTGAGTGACCCAACCCCTCCCGCAGACGGGTAGGGAGGTTGGGGCCATTATCGGGTCAGATAGACGGATCATGGATACCTGCATGAGAGAGTTCCTGTACTTGCAGCTGCCCCTTCTGTCCCACTAGATGGTGCCTTGCCCAGTGGTCATCCCGACTGGAATCCTGAACGGCGAAACCCTTGGATCTGACCGTTTGGCCTGAAGAGTCAGCAGTGGAGAATACATTTTTTGACCTGCATATATCAAGTGAGTTTGTTTTGGTTCTTTGTGGATATGGTACCATTTTGTTTTGTATTTGACACGGTCTGAGGACCGTCTATGGGATCAAAGCACTTGCAATTGCTTTGCCAGGCTAAATAACGAATTTGGATCCCTTTTGAAAATGCCTGGACTTAGTCGATTCTTGGTTTCTTGTTGTCGTTGTTATTCTGCAGATGCTCGATTGGAAAAAGCTCCGCTGGCGCCTCCAGAAGGCACTCCTAATTTTGATATGTATGTGAAACATGCTATTGGCCCTATTATGTTTAGTACATTATGGCACAAATATACGAGGGACAATGCCAAGTTGCAGTGGTCATTGACGGGCACTTTTGCTGAACAAAAAATTGGGTTTTTACAGGAAAAACTATTTGCAAAACAAAGTAGGCAGTCTATGTTTAATTCTCTTCGAATGTGGCAGAAGGAGGCGAAACAGAGACAATTGAAGATGGAAAAGGAGAACCGAAAGGGGAGAATGCAAACATTGACTCAGAAAGCTGTAGCACATGAAAGAGAGAAACAAGAGATAGGGATTGAACGTGAAGATAGGAGGTTTTGATTACATATTGACAAATCTTATGTGGCCCAAGAAGAAAATGATACTTTTGTGGAGGAGTTATTACAGAATAGACCCCCACCTCAGTACGCCCCACAAAAGATATATCCCCCTGTTCCATCACCCTCACAGCCACCTGTTACTGTTGCTTCCACTGTCCCTGTTTCTGTCCCTTCTGCTGCCTTTTCCACGGCCATAGCATCGGCTCCTTTTCTTCTTTCTCTTCCTTCTGCTTCCTTGTCATACGCAGCAACTGTGACTGTTAGTACCCCCTCACACCCATTGTTTCAGCATATTTTTTCCAGCCTTTCCTCCTGTGACTCAGCCCTCAGCATCGTTGTTACCTGTCATTCGAGTTGCCTCTCCTTCCCTAGTTTTTCATCCTCTGGTTTTCTTGAGTTATGGGACGCCTGTACGCAGGTTTGGAAATGGAGATTGGGCAAAGTTTAAAGAGTGCATGGGTCCTTATGTGCGGTTTGAAGTGGGAGATGCAGAGAAGGTGGTGGTGGCTAACCAGGCTGCGCAGTGGGCCCGAAACCCCATTTATGGTGTGGAAAATGTGTGGAATGTAATGAAAGATTATGAGCCCTCTGTACAACAGCATGCCCTTAAGCATATGTCTGATACTCTGATTTCTTAGAAAAAGGGGTATGCAGTTCCTCTGGGTGGTCAAAAGAGAGAGAGAGAATGGGGGAGATATGTCAGAAAGTCTCACAGGGTGCTTGTCCTGGATAGGTCGAAAGGAGGGGGATTCCTCCTGTCTGAACCAGGGCCCTCACAAACCCAGCCAACTAGGTGTCATGATTCATCATATGTGCCTGCTCCTCGTTGGGTCGGTGTTGCAATACCTGATGGGCACCCATAGAGGGGCTCTTTGAAGGAGATCTTTTATTCCTTGCCATGTGGTGCGTGCTGGTGAGGGGCCTAGGAAGTGTAGATGGAGTGAGAAGTGATTAAAACAGGTTGGTTAGTCCAAAAAACACTTTTATTCAAACTGGCTCTCCACCTGATTAAAAACGGGGGAAGAGTGGCAGCTATCTGAAGTAATGATTCAGGGAAACTACCCTCTGCTCTTTTGGGTCAACATGTTTCAAGCGGAATGGTCAGGAGGATCAGTGGCAATTCATCAGGACCTACTGGATAACTATCTACACAATGTGGTCAGTGGGCAACATATCTACCACGTATCTGGGATGTGAGTAAGGTACCCACAGCATCAAGGGACTATCTAAAGTTAAGGATAGTATTGCCCCAACAGTGTCCGGCGGGATGAATAGACACCGACAGTATAGTGTCTATCAGGCCCCGAGAAGTGAGTCGTTTGACCCACCCCTCACTGCCGGCACTGCCAGCACCCCGAGAAGTGAGCCGTCTAAAGATGCGCATCCCTTACTACAAGGAGGATCTCGGATTTACTTGCATTTAACTGACGACAGTTGGCTGTCATCCATTCTGCGATAGCCATCATGTCATTTCGGAACTTAGTAATGTGTTGGTCAGAGGTGTTGTATAGAGAGATCACCAGCTGAGTATCATCAGCGTATGAGACCATGGAGAAGCCCCTGCTTTTTGCGACACCTGCCAGGGGTTGAACGTAAATGTTAAACAATGTTGGGCTCAGAGCCGAGCCCTGTGGAACCCTGTGATGTGTGAGCTGCTTCTGGGAGCTGTGAGGAGGTGAAATTACTTGAAAGAATATGCCTGATAGAAAGGACACGAGCCAGTTTAGAGCGGTATCACCTAGGCCAATCTATTGTAAACGTTGCACCGGGATTTTATGAGATATAGAGTCAAATGCGGGACTAAGGTCGAGGAGAATCAAGGCAGAGGTATGGCCTTCATCTAATGAACTCTGCAGTTGTTCAGCCACTGCCAGCAAAGCAGATTCAGTGATGAGGCCGGTTCTGAAACAATTCTACACCGGGTCTAAATATTGTTTGATGGTATAAATTTGGTCAGAATGGAGTTGATGTGAGGCTCTGTGACTTTAGCCACAAAAGGAAGTAGTGAGAGATTGGGCGGAAGCTTTCTGGTTTGGAGGCATCTAAGGTAGGCTTTTTTTAGCAAAGGAAATACCTTGGTGTGCTTTCATGAGATTGGAACGATAGCAGAAGCTAGGGATACATTTATAAATTCACAGAGCGTGGGTAGGAGTTGGGGTAGGAATTGTAGCAGCTGATCGGAATTGAGAGAATCAGCTGGGGATTCTGATTTAAATTCATAGCAGAGAGTCCTTAACATTTCACAGGATAGGGAGTCCAACTGAATCATATCCGGATGTATCCAAATCGACTCCCCCGATCCAAGTCGTCTGGAAAGCATTCCGGAACCGATTTGGTGAGAATGCTTTCCGGACAAGATCGTAATCGGCCCCTAAGACTGCTCTGGTGAATCAAGCAGCTCATCCAAGAACTGGACCTAAAACAGATGTTTCTTTCCAGACTTGACATACCGGCATCCACAAAGTTCACTTAGATCTACTCAGGTAAGTTTAAAACTACGTGCACCACACACGCGGCATTGAACTTCTCTTCATCCACGTACCTTACTGAAAATTTTAAAATTGTGAATGCAAAATGGGGTCATGAAATCCTCAATGCCTTCTACCGGATTATCCCACCTTCAAACGAGATCAATTCATGAAACTAGTCATTCTGCCAAATATATTTGTGAATTTCAATATTCCCAGGGGTCACACCGTGAATAATGTGTGCGAGAGTTTGCCGGTGGGTACTATCGGCTTTAATTTCAGGTTACTGGGATACTTCCGCATCTCCTTGTCATTGTCTCTGCAGAGCACCATGGACAGCAGGTTAGTCCTTCTATTTCCAATGTCACAGAAATAGAAGAAAAACAACACTCTCTCTCGCTCTCTCTCTTTCTCTCTCTCTCTCTCTTTCTCTCTCTCTCTCTCTCTCTCTCTCTCTCTCTCGCTCTCTCTCTTTCTTTCTCTCTCTCTCTATCTCTCTAGACCAGTCACGAATTGAAGTTACACAGAAAAATAAAATGTTCATATAATAAACACAGATAGTCTCGTGAAGGAGGAGGGATGCAATAGGTAAGGTCTTTTTACTGTCTGATAGCCGGAAACAAATAATTGTACTGCTAAAATGTCTCAGCACTCAACAGAGATAAAGTGCAATGGTTTCGTTTTTATTCAGTATTGGAAGAGCCACCTCAAGGAATATTATAACCAGGCATGATTCATTTATTGAGCAGGAGTATGCTGTCGAATGAGAGCTAAGGGCCTGAATATGAGTTTGGTGGTGTGGGAGCGGGCTGCCATGCCAGTGGCCCACTCCCACTTCGCCAAACTCGTCCGCTGACCACCCACCAAATTAGGAGCTCTCTCCAGGCCTGGCAGGCACTGCATTAGCGGTCCCTGGTGGTTAGCCTTGAAAAAGCCACACCATGTGACCCCCGCATGCATACCCATGGCCCAGAGGCAAAAGGGGGCCCGCAGGGCTCCCTGAGTTTCCTCACCCTTTTCAAAGCGAGCTCACCGTTATGTTAAGGGCGGACGTGAGGAAACTTGTAATATTCTTGTGGGTGCCTCAATGGCCACACACCACTGCAAGGAATCATGAATCCCCGGCAGTTGCAGTAGTCCGGCCGTCAAACTCGTAATAGGAGGGTCCGACCGGTGGTGCCCTCCAATACAATCAGCCCTGAAACGCAGGCACCCTTACACCATGGTGCAAGGGTGTCTGCATTGGATCATGGTAGACATTTGTGTGCCAGCAGAGAGGAAAACTCAGGGATACGTGATATTGCTGTAAATGTGATGCATCCCTGTGCTTAGAAAGTGACACAGCACGGCACAGCCAAATGGCTTGTGGCACAGTACTGCATTACTTTCTTGTAAATAAGGGGCTCAGCTTTTGAATTATTGACTGCTTGTGGATCCTGTGGAAAAGCACGACATCGAAGCACCCTATGCCGTAAGTCTAAACATGCTTGCTTCGAAACCTTTGAAAATGTGGGCTGCCATAGCATACAGAGTGACCACTATTGCTGGCAATCCACCTGTTGCAAGACAATGCAGCAGTTATTGTAATTTGGTCAAACGTGGTGGCAGTCCTGATGCCTAAATTAGGTTCTACTGCATTTGCAATGTCATTCAGCAAGTCAAGTATGGAATTCATTTGCAGCCTAAATGTAGTAAGAATGTAGGCTGAGGTCAATTAATTCAATTCAATTAGAAAACGTAATTTTATTATTAAAAATAATCATTAATGTTGGACCTGAGTAAAAATACCAATAGTAATTAAAACAATATTGAATTACAATGACGCAAAGCAGATTTTTAAAAATACCCCATTGCAGAACAAGCAAAATCATGCCTCTTTTAACTTCTGCAAAAAACACACAAGGCAGGTCTACATCATCTAAAATAGTTTTTTTTAAAGCAAAGGTGCAAGGAAATGCCTCTTTTTGCATGATCATCCCTAAGTTTTTGGACTAATGCTGCTGATTGTTCTACTCTGAAAGTGCACTGAGTCCTGCTTTACAGAGTCATTGCTCTCATCATTAAAAGGTCTGATTGGTTTGCCTACTCTTGGCATAAATTAACATACTTATAAGTCACTGTTAGAACTGGCGGTTTTTAGTTGGCTGAGGTAGGTACCTCAGTCCAAATAGGGACCCTTGTTTCTAAATCAGGGAAAGGAAGGACAACATCTCAGATAGCCCCTGCTCATCCCCTGTGTAGCTTGGCACGAGCAGTCAGGCTTATCTCCAAGGCAAATGTGTAAAGTATTTGCAACCATGCTCTCAGTAACCTGGTGATAACACAACAAATGGACTCCACGCGAGTTTTATGAAAAACAATGATATGTTTATAAAAAAAGATATATGATGAGACCACACGATAAAAATCCAACATATGCGTATTTGTAATATTTCACCTTGCCAGTTATTAGGCCAGAAAGCCCTTGCAGGTTCTTGCAGTATTAATGAGCAATTCTCAATGATCCAATGCAGTCCTAATGCAATGCTATGCAGTTCGTAATGCAAAAATCAGGCACTTCGTGATGTAAAAATAATGCAGTTTGTAATGCAACAATCAGGCAGTTCGTAATGCCGAAATAATGCAATTCATAATGCAACAATCATGCAGTTCGTAAGGCAAAAATAATGCAATTCATAATGCAACAATCAGGCAGTTCGTAATGCAAAAATAATGCAATTCGTAATGCAAAAATAATGCAATTCGTAATGCAAAAATAAAGTACTCCGGCACCGATCGCGGTGCTCTGAACGGTCTCTATGCCACTCTTACTGACTCACGGTCAGCTACTGCCAAAATATGCCCCCAACACTGTTATATTGGAAAACAAAGTGCAGCTCCACACTCCGGCCCCGGTACTGCCACTCCTCCGCAAGTATGGGCCACGATACTGACTTGAACAGAGGCTCTCGCTGCAAAGATGGGATAGGCAGAGAGCGTTTTTCTCGTAGCCCGCACCCCGCCCCAGGCAGCGACACACGCAGGCTCGCTCAGCGTTACCTGGGGGTACGATCTAACTCTCCTCTCCTCGTGGCTTGGGACTCCAATGCGACTTCGTTGATCTTGGGCAGTGGAACTTTGACCCCCGACGGTGATGGTTCAAGGCCTCTCCTTGGCAAAGGCACGCTCGGGCAGGTGGCGGTGAATTCTCACAGCTCCTCTGGGGATGCCGGTCCAGGCCGATGGCAATGACGATCGCAGCACTTCTGATAACGCTGTTGATCGAAGCAGAGAGCAAGACTGCTCCGGGACACACAGTCACTGGGCAATTTCTCACAAAGGTCTCAGGCTGCAACAGGGCACACGCACACGGTATCGCAGAGACTCACTTGAACTCCAGGTGCACACGATCACAGGCCAATCCTCACGAAGGTCTCAGACTGCACGAAGCACACGCACACAATGTCGCTGAGACTCACTTGGACTCCGGGTGCACACGATTACAGGGCAATCCTCACAAAGGTCTCAGGCTGCACGAAGCACACGCACACAGCGTCGCTGAGACTCACTTGGACTCCGGGTGTACACGATCACAGGACAATCCTCAAAAAGGTCTCAGGCTGCACGAAAGACACGCACACAGCGTCGCTGAGACTCACTTGGAAACTTTTATGTTCCTGAGTTTTCACAAAAGGGAGTCAGCTCTCCTCAGTCCCTTGGGGACAAGTTACTTCAGGATACAGCACACAGCAAAGTCCTTTCAAGCAGGGGAACCAGCACACAGCAAGGTCCCTTAGCCTCTCCTTAGTTAGATTCAGAATTCTCTTGGGACCACCAAAAGGTTCTCAACTCACATATAATTCATATAACTCAAGATTCAATGGAGCAGATGCACACAATCCTCACACACAGTTAGAAAATGGACCCTATTAGGCAATCATGATACAAACACTAATGACTACCAAAGGTATATGCAAAATATATATATATTTATTAAAAACAATTTTACTATTCTAAAAAGATCATAACCTGATCAAAATCCAACAATGCATTAAAAACCACAATACCATACATATGTAATTAATGAGAGACAAAGAAAATTACAATCTATTGGTCACATCACATTTGGATTGTTTCACATGGAAATTATTTCATCTGTCTGTTCAAATGTCCATCAATAAAATCATCTATTGGTCATGAACATGTTCCTTGGATACAACCGCATGAATAGAAAAAAAGGCGTTGACGCGTTTCGGTGGTACTCCCTTGATAACAACCACCTTCTTCAAGACACACATTAAGCACGATAAAAAACTAATACCAACAAAGCATAAAAACATGCATATCAACATCAATATTTAAAAATCTTTTCTTAATGAGCAGCATATATATACCCTTGTATTAAAGTCCGATAGAACATAATGAGAACAGAGCATAAAAACATATCTATCAACATCAATGTATGAAAGTGTTTTCTTAACCGCATGCGTGCGGGCGGAATTCCGCCCGTACGCTGAGATTTTCTAAAGCGCATGTTACGTGACGAGCTGGGCTCGTCATCAGCGTGCGAGGAGGCTACGCCATGACGAGCCCAGCTCGTCATCAGCGTAGAAGGGGTTAATGGACACAATAAAATATACAAATCATTAGCAATAATCTGTAAACAACAAAGTGATGTACATAATTATCTGCAGGGTCCACATATAAACAAGCACTCCCCACCTTTCACACCTCTTTTTAATTTGCGTTATTTGGGCAACCACTCTAAGTACGGTATCCCAATGTTTATACATGTTGCTTTCTACAGAAAATATAACACAAATTACCCACCTCATCAGTTCCAGTGGTAGGTATTATAATAATGTCCTTAATTCTCTATACGTGGGGCTCCTTTGGGCTCCAACACGATGAAAAAATCTGTCTGGGACAGAGAAAAACATTGTCAAATAGATGCCAGTTATATCACTGATATTGGAATGCTCCTCCATTTTTATCCCACTTGGGTATGTCCCCATCAATCAACATACGTAATAGGTAAACAGAAGCTGCACCTCAAATGTCTTAGCTCCAGTTGACCGTCCGTTCCTCATGTTTTGTGTAGTTCCCTTATTAATATATAACAATACATAGAGAACTGGTCAATACCCATGTTTACTTCTATATTATTAAAATCACATATATAGAGCACTGACACTCACCAGAAAATAATGTCTTTAGGCGATGTGTACTTCAGTATATAAAAAGGGACTGGCAGCAGTACGCCTGTTGGTCCTGACAACTCCTGTATACGAGTTGGGACCCTCTGCTTTTCGCCAATGTGCGAGAGAACCTAAAGACATATGAATAAAATATACCCCCATATATCTATTAGATAGGTAAAATGTATCCCTCGTGTTGTATATCTGGTCAAATAAGACCGCATGTCCTCTACTCTAGATTCCGCTAATTGAGTACCCCTATAAGGCCACTAAAGAAATAATTTATAGACATCCTTTTTAAACCATCCATCCCATATGGTGGATAAGTTAGTCAATGATTGATTGTATTTTATGAAACTAAACAATGATCGGTTGTGAAAATAGGCCCAATGACTTTCAAACATTTAAATAAATCATGGCCAATGGTTCCCTTTCCATTAGAACCCTTCATTGCGAATTTAGGCATAGGTGGTGCGTGGTTTCTGCCTATTTATTATGGTGTTTTATTAAATGTAAATAGGCCCAATGACATTCAAACATTTAAGTGGATCATGGCCAATTGTTCCATTTCCATAGGGACCCATCATTACGAAATTCGGCGTTGTGCGTAGTTTCTACCTATTTTTTCAAGTATTTTAATAAAATACAACGTCCCTTCTGCCCATCTAGTGCAGCCATCCCAATGTATGAAGGTATTCTAGGGAAAGCCGCAGTATAACCTCTAAGCTACAGTCTCTCCAGCTGTTCTTCCTTTGGCAGAGGTTCCTCTTGACCACAAAGTAGTTTTCAATCCTTTTCAGTCTTGATCAGTCCAAGGTCCAGCTCTCATAGTTATACCCCTAAATGACTTTGAAGTTGTTGTGTTCAGGGGGCACTGACCCCTGTCCAAACCAGTTCTGGGTGTCTCCCTGCCAATGACACCTTCTTCCTTTGATAGTGGGGGTCTGGATCCTCAATCACTCAGAAGGAGATGAAGCCATTGTTTTATGGCAACATCCCAGGCCTCTTCACCTCCAGGGGCTACTTCTCCCCCTATACTCCAGATGCAGGTCAGCCTGTTACTGTCTCCTATTCCCCTCCCCCCCAGTCAAGACATTTCCCAGACCCTCTCACATTCAAATCCAGACAGTCAATCCACAACCAGGCAGAAAAACACAGAATTGTTAGAACAAAGAAACCAGCCACTTCTAAAAGCGTGATTTCTAAACCCACAATGCAAAAACTACCTTCACAAAAAGATGTTTTATTAAATTGTGAGTTCAGGCAGACTAAACTTCACCTCTCCATCTCAAACCTATGGGAAGATAGGCTGGAAACACATTACACAGCCTTCCCCATTCTATCCTATGGGCAAGATGGCCTTTCAACAGTGAAAAAGGAAATGGAGAGTACTTCACAGTAAGGACATGGTGCACACCTCAGTACATGTCTTACCTTTCACAGACACTGTACCCTGCCCAGGGGGTACCTTGGACCTACCATAGGGGTGTCTGATGTGCATGGAAAGGGAAGGGTAAGGCCTGGCAAGTGGGTGCACTTGTCAGGACAACATGACAGTTAGCAAACTGCGTGCAGGCAAGCCTGAATTCTCTCTTTAGGGCTACTTGTGTGGGTTGCAAAATTAGTGCTACAGGCCCACTAGTAGCATTTGCATTACCAGCCCTGGCACACATAGTGCACTTTACTAGGGACTTTACTAGTAAGGTAAACATACCAATTATGGACAACCAATTAGCATAACACTTTACACAGAGAGCATATGCACTTTAGCACTGATCAGCAGAAGTAAAGTGCCCAGAGTCCTAATACCAACAAAAACAGGTCATAAACAATACAGGAGGAAGGCAAACAGTTCAGGGATGACCCTATAAAAGAGGGCCAAGTCCAACAGTCCCCAGTATAAGGGATCAGAGGTACCCAAAGTACCCCTGAGTTAAAGTGTATTTCATGGACAGCAGCACTTATTGCACCACCATTAGAGTGACAAAGCAAAGTATGACTCCCAGGCAGCCTTTGCTAGTGGCAGAGCAGTTTTCAACAGATAACTTGACTATGTCTTTTCAAAGTAATGGTAATAATAATAATAATCCACATTTGTAAAGCGCACAATCACCCACAAGGGTCTCTAGGCGCATGGGGCCATCGGGAAGATTAAGCAAGCTATTGCCCAGAGTCACATGGTGCTGGGCTAATCTGCCACCAGTGCTGGGGATCGAACCGTGATCCCCAGATTCCAGAGTCAGTCGCCCTAGCCACAGCGCCACACCTCTTCCACAATGGTACATGGTAAAGCCCAAACCTTCCTTTTTAATATTTCAAAGGCATCCCTAAGGGAGGCCTACTCAGCCCTAAAGGCAGGATGCATGATATTAAAAAGTTAGACATGAGGTTCGTAACTTTACCTGACCTAACAGTAAAAAATCAACATTGTTGTTTTTACTCAGGAAAGGCTAGTAACCTCATTGGCGAGTACAGGATTCCATGCTGACCACTCTGCAGTGCTAACTTCTGAATGTGACTACGAAATATGATACTTCAAGGTATCAAAAGAATTGTTGCATTAAACTTAATTTTATGCTCAAGTTGAAATTAATGCAACTTTTTCACAAATGGCAACTTTTTCAAGTAACCACTTTGTCGCTCAACATTTTCCAGTGACCATTTACAGTTGGTGGCTACGAGACAGCCTTCTGCCCTCCAATGGGTGGTTTGAATGACAGTCAGGACGAACATGAGGGGCCTGCCTTTGGCAGAAGCATGACCCCTTTCTGACAGGAAAGCCAAACAGGGTGTGGGCCCAAAAGGTAAGCTTTAAAGGGGAAGTTGCCTTAGAAGGGCAAAAGATGAACGCACACAACAGGAGCTGCTTTTGTGTTCTTGAAAACAGATTTCCATCGGTGGTAGAGATGGGGAAGCCACTACCAAACAGTTTTTTTCATGGATATCTACCTCCCAATGGCCACAACTCTGGGATGGGCTAGAGAGTTTCACACACCAAGAGAAGGGTTCCGCCATGTTGGGTGTGCCCGGAATAGTGCATTCTAGGCTAGCTTGATGCCACACTACACAAGGTCATCACTAGTTAGGAGGGAACATGGTAGCTCATTGGCAAGCAGTCACCACATCCTCTGAGGGCACAAAGTGTGCCGAAGAGTGGCACCCCTGGCACGCAGATCCCAGATCATGTCCTGGACTGCATTTGCTGCTCTTTGGGCTAGCAAAGAGCAGGCTGTGCCTGTCATGCCCTGCATGAATAAAAGTCATCCCAAGCCTCAGACAGAAGTAATGATTCCAAGAGTCATTTGGCTGACTTTATATAACAGCTGTAGGGCCACAAAAGCTGAAGAAGCCTGCCTTGGTGAGTTGGTAGCCAAGAACATCTGACTGCCACTGGCAGTTGAAGTGCAGTTTTGGAAATTGAGTCGTGACCCTCAAAAGTTGTAACTAAGTCTGTTGGATCCAGGAGAGTCATTGAAGTGCAGTTTAGTCACCCAGTAAAGATATTACTGCCATATTATGGGAACCACTAGTTAAAGTGTAACTGTAGGTCAGTGGCAACAGGTTTTGGGCTGAACTTCACCAGGACTTCAAGGGACATAGACGCGTGTGGCCAAAGTCACTCCACTGCCTTCATGGACTGAAGGGTTGCCCCAGAAAGACCCCCATCATTGCATCAACATCCTTCAGCATCCTTTATCGCTTTGCTTCAGGAGCACTCCATTAAAGTCTATAGCAGTACGCATAGAGACTGGAACTGGACTGAAGACTGCGTTGACTGCAAGGTAACTGTCCAATTGGACCTCATTTGTCCCTGTGACGTGCTCCCTGCCGGAGTAGGTCACCCAGAGCAGGCCAGAGCAGCAGTTTATAATTTTTTTTAAGTGTTGAAAAGTTTACCGCTAACGTAGTTCAAATCAGTCTATTTCAATGATTGGTTACGCTAAGTGAAGAAGCAGTGATTTATTCTTCTTTTGAAAATCCATATCTCATATTCACCGTTCCCTTTAAGGCGCCCGCGCACCAATCGCGACGTCAGCATGCACTGCTGAATGTGGAGCGCGCCCACAGCTAGTGCGACGCCAGTACTTCGCACGAGAGTCCTGCTGCCGCTTTAAAGAAGCGAGTGGTGTGAAAATCAGGCACTTTTGAATGCGGTGCCGAGGAGTCGTGACGACTGACGAGTGCAGGTAAAGTAGCCTGGGGGGGCTTCCACATATTGTATCAATAGTATCACTGGTTGAGGCTGATTCTTTCGAAGAAGGTACCGTAGGAAGCCACGATTATATAGACGATTATAGAGACGGGGAGTTTGTACGTCCCCAGAAATTTTTTCAATGAAAACTGAGAATGTTTTACTGGAAGGTTAAGGAAGAGGCTGACAAGGAGTCCTCCAGGTGGGCTTCTGTGGTTGTAGCTGTTGCCCCTGTCTGTGGTGATTGATCCACTACAGTTTAGTTTAGTTATCGAGTGCTTAGGCCCAGCGGAGAGTGTCTCTGGCTACCCGGTGCCTCAATGAAGCCTCAGCATGGTCTTGAGTCGAGTGTGATGGTATGTGCAGGAGTGTGAGGAACTCATGGATAAGCTTGGTGTAGGGATGCTCATGGTAAAACCAGGAAGGCAAAATGCAAGTTAGATCTCACAGTTAAGACCGTGCAAATGTTACTTTGGAGACTCAATAAATGTAAATTTATCGTATGTAAATACCCCGAAACTCTGGAATCGTTTTGTCTCCATGGGCCAACCTTTGTCTAGGTACAGCATCTTCCAGGAAAGGTTTACTGGTATTGGGTCAGATCTTAGTTTGGAGCACATCTGGCCACATACTCGTGCCACAGCACAGGTGCAAGCGCATGAGCCCACATTGCAATCTCTATCGTTTTGACACACACAGACAATATTCACCATTGTAAACTGGTTTTTAGACAACCATGCCAATACAAACTCCAAAGTACACAGCCCTAACCAACAAAGAGAAGCCCCAAGAACTGTGAGCCGGTCCTTTGAATGAGAAATGACATGGGCATCCTTCTGGGAGAGGGTCCTACAACTTGGGCCCATATACCAGATTTTCAGGTTAACCATTGACTGTACAGTTATTCCTATTTAGATGAGCTGCATGCATATGTATCCATGGTGAATGTCTTGAAAATGTGGCATAGATCCATTTCTCATGGACCATCACTGGAGAGTTATAACTGACCGGTTATTGATAGCAGTATTAGGTAGTTATTTGAAAACAATTGAACTAATTAAGTCACCAAGCGGTGGAGTAATATATAGTACAGTAAAAGCACTTTATGGTAGCAGCTTTGTTAAAATGTATTAATTTGGAGTGCAGTAATAACATTGATTTCAAGTAGCAATAATGAAGGAGGATATTAAATTATAATCTTGGGAAGTTTCAATAATTGTTAAATCGTTAACAATTTTCAATGTGAAGTAGTACATTGTGATATCCGTGGTGTTCTTATTCATTTTCTGTTCAACAATGTAAATGTAGGCGTATTTATAGAGCGCACTAATACTCCGGATTCCGGAGTGTCCTGGCGCTGTACTCATACCGCTAGGGAACCCGTCCTGGCTTTTCCCTGTGAAATGTCCACTCCTGGGCATCCCCGGGGTGCAACCAGGCATCCCCAGCGCTGTAGGGGGTGCGCTGTAGGGGGCCGTTGTGGAGACTAAGCAAGCTATTGCCCAGAGTTGCAGCGTGGGACTCGTGCTCAGAGTAGGCACCGAGGCGAGAAATCAGGTCCAAGGAATTATGAGCCCAAGAACCGCCGAGGTCAGCCGAGGCGGGATTTGAACCCTGGTCCCGGGCCAGGCCTCTACACCAGGGACTGCCACTCTAAGCAGTGAGCCACACTTCTCCACAATCATTTTTAATTTACTTCGGACCTCGAGGTGAATCGTTTTTTGCCAAGCAATAGTTATTGAATGAGTAAGCAGACAAAATGGGACAAGTTATCACCTAAAATGGTATCATTGGAGAGGCGTCGACAAACGTCGTATCTTTGAGGTGTTTAAGGTGTGTCTCTTGGTCTGTAGCCAAAGCATCTAATGACAGAGGCATCACAATTTCTCTTCTCGTATTGGGAATATCTATCAGATGCATAATTTTCTCTCTTTTATCCCAAACCGTGCCTTCTCAAGCTATGACTACCACTTAGTCAACAGCATCAAATCTTCTAGGCATGATGCCAATATCTTTGTAAAGATCTTGATTTTGACATTCAAGAGGGAACATTAACAGTAAAAGTCACAGGGTTCTGTGTCTTTGCCCAATTTTAGAATGTAGTTGAGCAAGGAACCATACTTTCCCTGAGATCCAGAAAGGAAAAGAGGCATGCAGGGTGTTTCAGAAGAAAATCCAAAGGGAAATCAGACTGTAAAGAGCAAAAATCTCTTTCTCTCTCTCTTTCTCTCTTTCTCTCTCTCTTTCTCTCTTTCTCTCGCTCTCTTTCTCTCTCGCTCGCTTTCTCTCTCTTTCTCTCTCTCTCTCTCTCTCTCTCTCTCTCTCTCTCTCTCTTCTCTCTCTCTTTCTCTATATCTTTTCTCCACCCGCTCACGGTATCTAGGGACTGAATCTTGATAGGTGAATAAAACTACTCTAGCTAGATGATCCAGAGACCAGCCTTTAAAGATTTTAGTGTTTCAAATTGCTAGTTTGTAAACTGTACTTTGCCTGCAGTCACATTTCTCAGTTAGACAGGCATTTTTCAGTATTTGAGCTGTAAAAGTGGTGAAGTGTTCTGCATTCAGGTAGAATAACAAATAGTGGGAGAGAGAAAGAAAGTAAACGAAGTGCATACATTAGGCAGTGTATTTTCAAAAGAGATTTTACTTTAGGGTGAAGCAAAGCCTATTGACTCCCACTGCCCGTTCATACTGAAAGATTCGAGACAAGCATGAATCCCTGGTTCCCTCACCCATGAGTAGTAAGACAGTATCAAACTATTGTGTCAAAGTCCTTTTTCGTAACATGACTGTAGGCCTCTCACTGTGAGGGTCGGTCTGTTTGTTGTGCTGGTTCTAAACCTTTAGAACTACACTATAAGTTTTATGGAGGGAGTGCACATAGCAAAGTTTCGGAAACATTGGCACATGATGTAGCATCCAGACTCCACCTGACTCATTATTCTCCTGACACCCCGGACCATCATTGGTTGTCAACACAAATGTCATAGAACGTCTAATTGCACAAAAATGTGCCTCAGGCTGGATCAAGGTTTCATATTGCTTATGTGTCACATTTTCATAATTTCAATGTACTTATGAATGACTAGCATTCAATGGTTAAGGGTGACATTTTCTTGTGAACAAAAGCAAAGCAATTAAGATGCGAGAAATAGGTAAAAATCTCTGCAAGTAAAACAAGATTGAAGGTTATTCCTCTTGATGTAGATTTTTAAATTTAAGGCTGAATTCTTTGTACTTTTTTTATTTACTGTTCGAAAACACCCGTAAGTTATTACAATCAAAAGCTGATACACTTCCGCTCTGGTGGTCTGTCGCAGGTTTTCTGCCATTGCAATGAATGGAAATGCAGCTCTTTGGTAGTTAATAGCTCAATGTTCTATAATAGGATTCAAACTTATAAACTGCAAGTAACAAAATTAGCTTTCTGACAGAAGCAGTGATGCACTGACCTATTTACATTGCATGTTATTTGTGATCTGCATGGTTCACCAGCTTTTCTTCAGGCATTTTAACCTCCTCGGCTACTTAATGATGAGTCAACTTTCAGTAGACAAAACTTAGATCTCTCTGCAGCAGATCCATCATTCTTCAGTTATCGTGACATATTTATGGTTGCCTGAAAATTGCTTGAACTTAGTTATCATATTTTTTGCACGCCACTGCATCATCTTCAGGTGGAATCTTTTGATGGATTGTGTGCTGCTCAGTCTTCCTGTGGATTACCTTGTTCACCCACCTCAACCATTTGCACAGTTTGTATTTTGTGTCACACCTTCTGTGATGCAGCTTTTCCCTGGGATTCAGATTTATAGACCAGATTAAGATAATGGATGCTAGTAATGGAACACATGGGCACACCCCTGTTTGTCCTAGACTGGAATCCCAGGTAATTATTTGGTCATTTTCCTATTGGGGCCTCTAGACATGTCCCATTCATAGTTTGTAATTCTCCGAGCGTTTGCTGACTAACTTGTCTTCAATTGCAGGTTTCCAGTCTGTAAGGTATTTGGATTTGAGTGGTCAGGTGCAAGTACCCACAGAGACAAGGTAATTCTGTTTACGTTCCTCGTTGGGTTGGGGGTTGCTGGGTAAATAGATTCACAATCTGTACTCCTTTTCTTTTGCAGGTTCGTCAGAGCATACTACGAATACAGTTGCACAGGCAGACGTGAGTACAGGCAGAACTAACAGGTAAATGTTTGGTAGAGTTAAACTGTGGTGCATCTTGAACATTGTAGTATAATATACTTACCTATTGTTTCCTTCTGTTTCAGGTTTCGCAGCCAGATCCCCATTCATTTAAACAGGCGTACGTGAGTTCAAGCAGAAGAGGTAATCATTTGGTTGAGTTAAACTGTGGTGCATCTTGAACATTGTAGTATAATATACTTACCCATGTTTTCTTCTGTTGCAGGTTTCGCACCCAGAACCCCACACATTTAAGCAAGCGTACGTGAGTTCAAGCAGAAGAGGTAATTGCTTCGTTGAGTTAAACTGTGGTGCATCTTGAACATTATAGTATAATATACTTACCCATGTTTCCTTCAGTTGCAGGTTTTGCAGCCAGAACCCTATACATTTAAACAGGCGTACATGAGTTCGAGCAGAAGAGGTAATTGTTTGGTTGAGTTAAACTGTGGTGCATCTTGAACATTGTAGTATAATATACTTACCCACGTTTCCTTCTGTTGCAGGTTTCGCAGCCAGAACCCCATACATTTAAACAGGCGTACGTGAGTTCAAGCAGAAGAGGTAATTGTTTGGTTGCGTTAAACTGTGGTGTATCTTGAACATTGTAGTATAATATACTTACCCATGTTGTCTTCTGTTGTAGGTTTCGCACCCAGAACCCCACACATTTAAGCAGGCATACGTGAGTTCAAGTAGAAGAAGTAATTGTTTGGTTGCGTTAAACTGTGGTGTATCTTGAACATTGTAGTATAATATACTTACCCATGTTTTCTTCTGTTGCAGGTTTCGCAGCCAGAACCCCATACATTTAAACAGTCGTACGTGAGTTCAAGCAGAAGAGGTAATTGTTTGGTAGAGTTAAACTGTGGTGCATCTTGAACATTGTAGTATAACAGATTCCATTCATGACCTAGGCGTCAACGTAAGCCATGTTCCCTTATTTTGCAGGCTTTGTGGCACAGCAGGTTCAAACCGGCCCTCACGGAAATGTTCAAGCGCAAAGCTGTACCTTTGGGAGAGTGCAGTGCTTCACCACAAAGGAAAAAATGTTGCCTTGTATTCAAGGATGAGTGGATGAAAGAAATTGTGGAGGCTGAGAAACAGAAGTCACGAAGCAAGGTTTGCATGCAACTCGGGGAACTATTTCAATACTGTCCAGACGTGGGCTTGATTTGCAAAGCATGTGCCAAAGCCAAGATTGTTGGGGACTTTTCCACAGGGAAGAAATGGAGTGATGGCTGGAAACTAGACTACATGAAACGCCATCTACTTAGCAAAGTACACGAGTTTGACATAGTGATATTGAGAACAGAAGTGCTGCTGCCAGGTTTGGTTATGGAGTGTGGGCAATGCTGACAGAAACTGCCACTGACAAAGCAAATAGAATGGAAGTAGTTGAACGCCAAAGATCTATGCCTGAGGATATAAAGATTCTCATCAACAACGTGTTGCTGCCAGTCAAGATGAATACTTCAATGTTATCTGTACAAGACATCCATGACCACCTAGCTTTGGATGTGAAGATACCAGAGAGCTGGAGGAGCAAGAACTATGCCTTTGAGTTCCTTGAGGCCATCAATAGCGCGATACACAGTGAAGCTATGGCAGAACTTCGGCAAACTTTGTATCACACCTTGATAATTGATGAGAGCACGGATATTTATGTTACAAAAATGTTCATCCTGTACTTCAAGTTCCGACCTGTAACATCAACAGAGCACAAAACGCAGTTTGGGGGCATAGTGAAGCTGACTAGTTGTAATGATGAAGCTATCACTACTGCCGTGAAAGAATTCTAGACTGTCAATGAACTGGACCTCATGAAAATGGTTATGTTCACATCCGATGGTACGTCTGTGATGCTGGGTAAGAATAATGGTGTTGCTACCCGCCTTAAACAATCCATTCCTCATCTAGTTGAGCAGCATTGTGTCGTCCATCGAGAAGCTTTGGGAGTTGATGATGCCTGGAAGAGGGTTCCAATGATTAAAGAGATGGAGACATTATTGAGGACTGTCTACACTGTGTTCTCCAGATCTCCTGCAAGGAAGTCCAAGCTGGATGAAATTGCATCGGTCACTGAATGTGAAGTTGTCTCTTTTCGACCACTGAATGAAGTCCGGTGGCTTTCAAGGCATTTTGCTGTTGGAGCACTAATTCGTAATTACGAGATTGTTATTAAGTACTTTGAGCATGAGAAAGTTGAGGAGAATGATCCAATTGCTAAATATTGTTATAAAAAGCTATCGGACTCCAACTACCATATTTCCCTTGCAGTACCGAATGACATTCTGGGTGAATTTGCATCTTTGTGCAAACTATTCCAAACAGTTCTTTGACTACTGTTGAAGCAAGAGCAAAGATCGGCCAAATTAAGCAACAGTATTTTGGGGACACTGTCTTTTGGAGCAGCAATGTAAGAGATCTGATGGTGTTGTACAAGGAAAGGCAAGAGTTTGACAGTGGGCCTATTTTGTCTTTTGTTTCCCTTCTTTGTGAGCACATGCAAAAAAGGTTCCCTGAAGATGAGCTGAAAGAATGGGCAAGTTTTCAAATCCAGGCAAAATCAACACAATCACATTTTGATTTTGTGACTGAGAATATACAAAGACTTGTTGAAAAGTATAAAAATGTCTTGGCCCTGGGTGATTGTGAAACACCAGAAGATGTTGTTCGACAATACAGAGACTATAAATATGTGGTGGTAGAACATGTAAAGGGTGGGTTATTTACCACCTTTCAAGACATGGTGAATTTCACTGTACGCAATGCTGCTCAGTATAGTGTGGTGTCTCAGCTTGTTGATGTCTGCGCAACATTTCAAGCATCTAGTGCAGATTGTGAACGAGGATTCAGCCTCATGAATACTATCAAGAGTAAATTGAGGAATAGGCTAGAGCATAAGCATTTGGATATGCTGATGAGGACAAAGGCCTATCTCCTAAATGGAAAAGTTGACCAAGACCGAGTTTATCAGCAGTGGAAAAATGGCAAGGATCGCCGTGAGAAGCAACCCTGTCACCCATCCAGTGATGCCACATGACGTGTCTGAACAACCCTCTCCCTTATTATGTATATGTGATATTGAATAGGCTTTCAACATTTCCCCACCCAATGAACTGTGCTCCAGTTAATAATATTTATTAAAATCTTATGATGGTACCACCATTGAAGTCTTGTGCTTTTCTAAACTTGAAGTGTACTTGCCAGTGTAACCAATTCATGTCATGGCGGGCTTATCCAATTCATCTCATCATAATCTTTATTTCGGCAGAGTCTGCCATAAAAGGTACAAATGATATTTGATCAAAACATGAATACTAAAATGTACCGTGAAACATAAAATCTATATACAAATATAGGGCCAGCCATTTGACGTACAAAAGAAAAAAAATATATCAATGTCATAATTTATAATTTTAGCATTTGTCATATATCCTCGTCTAAAAGATATCTCCTCTTATGCCAAATTATCCCCAAGTATTTGGCTCTTACAAATATTATGTGCCCAGATAAATCGGTCTTAAAGACCCTATAAGCATGCAGGCATTGAGAGAACCCCACATTTTTACATAATGGGAAAATCCATTTCCTCCGGGCCTGCGCATAGGCGTTACAAAAAAACAATATATGCAAATCGGTTTCATTTTCAAATTTACACCCTGGGCAGTGAGACGGGGATGATTCGGCCCATTTGCTAGTATAGGCCCGTAATGGTAAACTGCCATACCTCCATTGGAGATAGAGTTTCCTGATGGATGTTGGGCATATATCATCTAAAACGGTTTCAAACCTATAACTATCCTTAATTGTTAAAAATGATGATGTTAAGGTGCCTGTGCCGGTTCCTTGTAAATGACTAGCAAGTTTGCTTTCTTGGTACTAGGTAATGAGCTGCTTCTGTGAGACCCGGGAACATGATGAGAGTGGGTCAGACCATAGGGTGGGTAGCCCTAAGTTCCCTAATTCTTTCTTTATATAGTTTAGCCAGGGAATTTTCCCCGCATTTGGGAGGGTAAGAATTTCCTGGAGTTCATGCCTATAATTTGCTAGCTCTGGCACAGACCAAATCCTGCGCCAGAAAATTAATGGTCGTAGACCCAAATCTTCATCAAGGGGTCTCAAACCCAGGTCGAATCTCATAGGCAAGAGGGGAGTGCCTAGGGGAAGAGATAGAAGCTGTCTGATAAATTTGTTCTCGGTTGCTACTAGATCACGATTGGTCATGTAGCCCCAGAGTTCGCTTCCATACATAGCCGCTCCCCTAGCCTGTGCTCTATAGATCTCTAGTGGGGGAGCGACCGGCTTAGTGATTTGTTTTTAGAGACCAGTTTGATAATTCCCCCCGCTATTTGGGCCAGTTTTAGTTGTGATTTCTCCCGTTGGTGCGCCCACGACATCTTTTCATTTAGGATAATTCCTAAGTACTCGAAGGTTCGAACCCTCTCTAACCTGTTAGCTCCAATGTACGGATTAGGGCGAGTTCTGGATGGAGAATTGAAAACCATGTATTTTGTCTTCAGTGCATTGATCTCGAGGCCGTGATCTTTACAAAATGCCTCGAAACCATTGAGGACACGCTGAATCCCCATTGGAGACTTGGAGAGGAGCAGGGTGTCATCTGCGAACATAATCGCTGGCACCCTGCTGCCTCCAAGTTTGGGGGCGTCGCTGTTCTCAATCCCGTTCAGGTGGGCAATTACCCCATTGACGTAGAGGCAAAACAGGGTCGGTGCGAGCACACAGCCCTGCCTGACCCCCCCTGCCAACGGGGAATTTATTAGACAGTGTTCCCTCCCTGCCACATCTGACCTGGGCATAGTTATCAGTGTGTAATTTGATAATCATATTTAGGAGATGTTGCGGCACCCCCTGGCCAGAGAGCACGGACCAGAGTTTCCTACGAGGTACCATGTCAAAAGCTGCTCTTAGGTCAACGAATACTGTATAGAGGCTGCCACCCTCCAACTGTACCGTTTTCCAGAATATGATGACAAAGCGGAAGACTTGGTCTATAGTAGACACCTTGTTCCTAAAGCCCGCTTGATATGGGCTCAGGACTGAGTGATCTAACATCCATTCAGTTAAGCGATCCAAGATCAGCCTGGCAAAGATCTTTTGGGGGACGTCTATTAAGCTGATAGGCCTATAGTTGACCGGGAGCAGGGATGACCCCTTCTTAAAAATGGGAACAATCTCTGCCCCCAACCAAGTAATAGGCACCGGCATCCCCTCTAAAATTGCATTGAATAGGACCTGTAGGTATGGGGCCCAAATCGTGGGTTCGTTTTTAAATAGGTCACCAGGGAGTTTATCCAACCCCGGGGCTTTTTCTGAAGCAAGTCTGGCAATAGCTGCCCCTACTTCTGCCAGAGTAAATTTGTCCATTTCCAAGGATGGCGAGGATGGCAGGTTTTCATGATTCTCAAGAAAATCTACATTGGGCTGAGTATGGGAGGATCTAAAGTGATCCTCCCATACACTGGGTGCAATATTGGCCTCAACTGCAGGAGTGGGATCGGCTGAACCATTTTTAACGATCTGCCAGAATTTCCTGGCATCTCGGAGTTTAAGAGCAGTTCTCATTGTTCCATTCTATCTTGGTGTTGGAAATGAGATGTTTATACTCCTTCCTCTTAGTTCTGACCAGAGATGTGTCCTGTTGTTTCATAGCCGCTAGTAGGTCAGTTTTAGTCTTTCTACATACGGCGTTGTGCCATGGGGCACTTGTCCCCCTGCCTTTGCCTTTCCTTGGCCTCTGCTCAGGGTTCAGGACATCAGCCAAGGTACTACACAACATCGAATTAAGGTCACCAAGTTCTCTATGGGTCTCCTCAGACGGGTTTTGTTGAATGAGGTTATCCACTTTTTGCAGGACTAAGGCAGTCTTTGCGTCCAGCCTCTGGATATCCTTAGGGTTTCCTGCAATTTTGGGCCAGCGAACTCTCCGCCGATTAGTAGATAAAATCATTCTCGAGTCCATAGGATCATCACCACCCTGCATATGGAAGGTGACGCCCGGGACCGAGATTTTTAAAATCAGCGCATTATGGTCGCTGTCGGCTCGAGGAATTACATTAAAATCTACAATTCTGGCCCATTCGGTCACTTCCACAAGTATGTAATCCAGTCTAGAATTATGCCCTGGTTTATTAAAAGTCGGTTTAGGGGGGATATCTCCGCTTACCCGGCCGTTACAGGCCCTTAAAGAATTTGCTAAAGTCAATAAAGTAATTTGTGTAGCTAATGGTGACCAGGACTTCACTGGTGGGCCAGACAGTTTCGGAATTCCCCATTGTTCATCTTCCTCATTTGTTGCTCCTTCTGGGAAGAGTGGGAGAGGCTCGAATTGACAGTTAAAGTCTCCCCCAACAACATACGGGGTACCTTGGGAAAGAGTGCTCAAAAACAGCACTAGTTCCTCAATAGTACTAGAAACATTTGCTATGCCCACTGGTCTTGAGTAAACGTTGATCAATGCCAATTTTACTGCATTAGGCCATTTAAAAAGTACGCATTGTATATCTGGAGAATTGGAGGCTAGAGTCCTCGCTTTACAGCCTAAATGAGAGGCCACCCAGATAAGTAATCCACCAGACGGGCGTCCCTTCCCCTTCCAGTTCACCCGGATTGAAAACGTATCAAACCCTGCACGCCGATGGTCCTCTCTTGCCCAGGTCTCCTGAAAGAGGCAAACGTCCTGTGAATCTATAAATGCCCCCCAATCAGGGGAGTCTAGTTTGTTAACCAGACCCGCCAAATTCCAGGAAACAATGGAGATGGAACCCCTAACATGCAAGTCTACATTCAAACAGTTGATTAGCTCATTTACAACTGGGTCCGCCAAATCCTGCATAGGTTGCAGGTAATTCTGGCTACATGGAGTAAGACTCCTCTTGTTGGTGGAACAGAACGATTTCTTACTTGCCCTAGATGCAGTGAGTTCGCATTGACCAAATACTCCCCCCCTTGGAACTTCGGGATCCGTCCTCCCTCCCTCGGGTAAGCTAATCAAATTTGGCTGTCAGTCAACCATCTCTAGACCGCTAAATCTATTAGCGGTCAAGAGGCCACCCCAGTTGTCCCTAAATGTTTGTTCTCTAAAGCCCTGTGCCCCCCAGTTCCCCCAATTTCCATTCCTAACGCGGCGCCCTACAGTATGCCAATCACTATCATTGTTCCAGTCACGTGTCGGTCCACTTCTAGAAGGGTAAAAAAAAGGAGAGACGACGTGTTGCGATCCCCTCATGTCTGCCCTGTGTATTCCAAGTGCATATATAGTCAGCTGTGTGAGGGTCCGCAAAGTTAACCAATATACAATCACCCTGGGCTGTTTTTTTCGTGGCCCACCCATGTTACCCTACGTACTGTCAAGATCTTACTGATTAGGTTAGGTGGTAGAGGCCGATTTGTATTGAGCCAATGTTGGACTTTGTTTTTTAAGGACCAGTTGGCTTCCTCATCAGCCTCACCCAGTTCGGGGACACCCGTCATGACCATCACATAGGGACTTACCTCAGGGGGCAGATTCACCGGTCGTCTCCTATGTGGTCCTCCATCATTGTTGTTCTTTTTTAACTGCGTAATATGATCCCTAGATGGAATCAGCCCCTCTCTAGGAGCGGTAACACGGGTTTTATTTTTAGATGCAGTTAGCTCCGCGGAGGTCAAGTCAGACTTAGATTTTGGGTTTGTCACTGCTACTGATGGTTTTTTATTGACAGAAACAGCGGGTTTATCCAAGTTTGTATTTGGGTTGATTCCCCCAGCTTTGTGAATTCCTGTTGGGTTTAGTTTTTTTGGAGCAGCACGCAAGTCAGCTATCTGTTTTTCAATGCGAGCTAACCTTGTCTCGATAGGGGTGAGGTAAATTTTAAAAAGTTCAGCAATCCTAGGTAGGAGTGAAATGTTGACCTCATCGTCCCTAACGCTGATCCTATCTAAAATAACCGGGGCCTCTTCATTCACACTAGAGGGTACCTGAATTATAGGGGCATTACTGGGGGGATCTGGAACTGTAGTCAAACATGGGACAGGGGCCCCAGGAGCCTTTTTCAGTTGTGTTTTGCCCCTCTCCCGTTGGTTTTTTGACTTCAGTTTTTTGGGGATGGCTCCTTCCCTCCTGCCCTGCAACTGGGTGGTGCTCAGGTCGATGGGTGAGGGTGAGATATTAACAGGTAGTTCCGGGTTTTTTTTCTAAGTCTACGCTTAGTTGTAGATCTGATGACAGGTGGGATACAGATAGGTCTACAGTACCAGGTAGGCTCTGTCTATTTGGGTGTATATCCGCGTTAGTTATCACAGGAATCCTTAGGGGGACCAAAACTTTTAATTGTTCGGGGGTTTTGGCTGTAGCAAAGTGACCCATGGAAGATCTTCTTGCGAGGGCAAGGTCATGGGATACTCTGCGTTCCATTGATATAATTTCTTGATCTATGAAGGAGTTGGCCCTAAAAGGAAATTATCCAGTGTGCCTGTTTGTGGAAGCCCCCCCCCGCTGCCGTTTTGCTTCTAGACCCTCTTGTGCACATAATTAACAATATAAATAACTAGCAATAATCTTTGCAAGGTATGCCTAAATGGCAAAGAAAAAAGAAAAAAAAAAGAAAAAAAAGAAAAATTATGACAATACTTAAACGTGCACCTACATAGGAGTCCAGTTCCAGAGTCAAAGGTTAGGGGGGTGGCCCGGCCCGGCCCGGCCTTACACGGCCTCTAACGGGCTACAACGGGCCTGCCCTTAGCCCGGCGCACACCCGCGCGCGTCCCGCGTTACGCGGATCTCTGCTCAATTTACAGGAAGTGTGGGGGTGGGAAGAGGACCCAGGTGCGCTGGTTGTTTCTACGCACAGACTGCTGGTCCTCGCAGTCCCGCTCCTCTGGACGATGATAAAGTACTGCAGGTAATGGCCTCAAGTCGCCACAGTTCTGGAACCTGTATTGAGATGGGCAGGGTTAAAAACACAGTTTCCTCCCACGTAGAAATCCACAGGCAAGAGTCTCGGGAAATACACCACGGCTGCGAGCGGCTTATCCAATTTGCAAACTGCCCTTTAGACCCTTACTGTGGCGCTGTATGTGTGAAAATGCACCATTTTCTCATTTTTTAAAGTAAACGTTTTGAGTGACATTTGGCGCCGCACACACACATGGTTCCTGGCGCACATAGCCATGGTTGCAGCACACAGAGACCCTCCACTGCTGCACACAGAGGAAAAAAATTAGAGGGAACATTGCTCATATTCCTCCAGTAGATTTTTGTTGATGAAGTGTCTATTTAAAGATAAAATTTGCAATCCATTTTTAAAATGGGTGTCAGGTTATTACTGAGTCCTGCTACTTTCTTATTCAACATTTTTTGTACTTCCCTATGCTTTATGCTTGTTTCTTTGATAAAGTCTGACTTCTAAGAGCCATAGCTACTCAGGATGAGCTAAGGTTTTTCAAATTAATCTGACTGGAACCATTACACAGTGCGGTTGCACAGCCACACCATATAATAAAGTGGTACAAAAGGGGGGGTGCAAAAGGGGGTGGTGATGGACGGAGCATCTGAACCAATTAAACACTCACACCCAGTCAACAGATCTGGGTTTAATCCATCACCGTTCTTTAGCCCACTCTGCCACCCCAGTTCAGCCATATGCAAATCAGTCTGACCCTGTGGCTCATGGGAACAGTCCAGCCCGATCTGCCAAGCCATGCCTTCCCTGGACAGGAAACAAGCTTCCGAGGACCGGTTTCTGGCATTTCAGCCGTCTTCAGCCCGGCTTGCTTGAATCCAGTGGCAAAGTGAACAAGGGACTCACGTCTGAGCATACCTTGCCAACTTATGGCGAACAAAGTGGTACAAAAGGGGGTGGTGATGGACGAGCATCTGAACCAATCAAACACTCACACCCAGTCAACAGATCTGAGTTTAATCCATCACCGTTCTTTAGCCCACTCTGCCTACCCAGTTCAGACATGGCCATATGCAAATCAGTCTGACCCTGTGCCTCATGGGAACAGTCCAGCCCGAACTGCCAAGCCATGCCTTCCCTGGACCGGAAACAAGCTACCGAGGACCGGTTTCTGGCATTTCAGTCGTCTTCAGCCCGGCTTGCTTGAATCCAGTGGCAAAGTGAGCAAGGGACTCACGTCTGAGCATACCCTGCCAATTTATGGCGAACAAAGTGGTACAAAAGGGGGTGGTGATGGACGGAGCATCTGAACCAATAAAACACTCACACCCAGTCAACAGACCTGGGTTTAATCCATCACCGTTTGTTAGCCCACTCTGCCACCCCAGTTCAGACATGGCCATATGCAAATCAGTCTGACCCTGTGCCTCATGGGAACAGTCCAGCCCGAACTGCCAAGCCATGCCTTCCCTGGACCGGAAACAAGCTTCCGAGGACCGGTTTCTGGCATTTCAGCCATCTTCAGCCCGGCTTGCTTGAATCCAGTGGCAAAGTGAGCAAGGGACTCACGTCTGAGCATACCCTGCCAACTTATGGCTTGGCAGTCCGGGCTGGACTGTTCCCATGAGGCACAGGGTCAGATTGATTTGCATATGGCCATGTCTGAACTGGGGTGGCAGAGTGGGCTAAAGAACGGTGATGGATTAAACCCAGATCTGTTGACTGGGTGTGAGTGTTTGATTGGTTCAGATGCTCCGTCCATCACCACCCCCTTTTGTACACCATATAATAAGCTGTTTCCTCACAAAAGGCTATAAAAATTATTTTATATAAATATAACATTTAAAGAAAAAGAGAAAATGCAACACTTTGCGCAGAAACCTCATCACAAGGATAGCAACAAATATAATTAGTGAGATATTGACTTAAGGGGAATGAAATAAGAGCAGAACTGTCTTCCAGATATTAGTTACATTAAGCAGATACAATTTCATCCTATTAACATTTTTTTTAAATGAAACACAGTCTCATTGACACTTTCCAAAGTTCAGTGCATTCTCTAGAAAGACAACTCCTCTCCAGGAATAATTTATTAATCCAAGTCTTATCTCACGTCTTCACATAATGGAGTCCTGAAATAGAGACAGCGTTCCCAAGTTAGCAATAATTTGTTAATGTAGTGTAGCCAAGGTATTTGTTCTCCCTTATCACAAGTGAAGCAGTCAAAACTATTTCCTGGTTTAGGTCAGCTTTGGGATTGCTCCAAACAGATATTCAGAGGAGCAATGAGGCGAGTTTAATTCTATCCTTAATATAGCTAAGACACACTTCCTAATGCCAAGAAATGTTAGGGCCTGCTCCGGGGAATGGACAGAAAAACAACACCAAAATCAGTTTTTTCCACATCTAAATTAATTGAGCTAGCATATTCCCAACCCCCTACACCATACACTGCAATTGCCACACACTGAATTGTGTATACTTCAAATAGAGATTTTATTTGTTTGAAGCGAATGCTGGAAGCAAGATTACAGACTGATCCAAGTGGCAGGTATAATGTCTGGTACCTGACTAAGAGAAATGGAAGCCAAGTACTTCTAGAGTCAAAGTAAACCTCCAGATATGAGAATTGCTTGACCTGTTCTGTAACTGAGCATTAACCCAAACGGTGCACGGCTTAGATTTTTTCATTTTTGCACTACAAGCCATATTATATGATTTGGACACATCATTCATAAAATTAAATCATCCATACAGGAGACAAAAGCATTTACCAGATTTGTGCGGCTTAAAGGGGAGCATTACATTAAAACAGCATTTTCAGCATATAAAAGTGTGGTTATCGGCTCACCATCTGCCATGGGTACATCCTGTCCAGCAGTAATCAGTAATCAAGTGCGAATTAAGATTATTGATATATAATATACATAAAATATGCACCAAGACGCAACCATGAAGCACTCCCCTCTCCATAGAAGAAACAGACTGTAGAAATCCAATGACCATACCTGGCCTTGGCAGCTACATTAGAATGCAGTCTACCTAGGAAATCCACAATATAGATATCCAGACCAATCCGCAATAAGTACTTCCAGAGTTTCAATCGCTTGACACAATCAAAGGTACTCATGAGGTCCATGAAAGTAAAGTGACAGCCTTTAGGGGTGGCATGTTTGCCAAAAATAAGGTTTACATTTTAATACTGTTTCAAAGTGCCCAAGCCCTCCCTAAAGCCACTCTGGACTGGAGTTAAAATTTGACTATATGCTACCCAGCACTGAATCCTGTTGTAGAGAGTTCTGCCCACCTCTTTTGCTAGTTAATCTTTTAAAGAAATCAGCCTGTAACAATAAGGCTCTGTTCGATTTCCTTTTTTGAATATTAAGAGAATGAGAATTAAGAGAATGACTGATGTGGCCCAAGATGCTGGTATTTATGACATGCATACACTACTGAGTATGTTAATAGGGTCATGAAAGATCGACATTTGTTTCATAAAGATCTACGGGAACCCCATTGGGGCCAGGAGCCTTTCCCGAGTGCATTCTCAAATGACGTGATCACCTATCATAATCAAAAACAAGCCCAGATGTTCCGTGCCTGGAACTGAAATCTGCTGTAAATGTATCTATGGTGTCTACAGAATGAGGACAATAAACACTTTGAACGTGTAATACCCATTGATCTTTCGAAATATGTGCCTCCAAGGTAAGAGTAACTCCATTGCCCATCTGAAGAGTCAATATGCCAATACACCTTCATACCTTTACGACACATCCCCACAAGAGTTTCCCAAGTAGGTCATTTAAGTTCAGCTTTCCTATGTTTAATTTCATACTTCTATTTAGATCTACATAAAGCCACAAATCCTTTGGTTTAGCGGATAACGCCATGAAAAGTCATCTATTGGACAAGGAACTAACAGCATCAATCCAGTTAGGTGAATTAGCATTAAGGCTACAAACAGGTCTCAAGAGGGCATTTATGACCATTACATTAATATTATTACTGCAGTTATTAATTTCAACAAATGTATGTTCCTCAAAAAAACATACGTTAAAAAGATCTAAATTATTTGTAATCAAAATAGATAAAAACGTGGAGGGGTTTGGTCATTTCCACGCACGCCTGATCGCATCCTGCTTTGTCTTACATTTCAGGTTGTCTAGCCGCGGGTATGTAAACTGGCAGCAGACAATTCAAATTTGACGCTTAATGAACTGTGGTCCCCAAAATCATTTGCTATCACAGTTTGGGAGACAAACAATTTAAACATACTGAGGGATACGAATATATAATCAATGACTGAACAGCATCAACATGCAAAATGGGTAGGAGTAAAGTTATAACACTAAAATTATTGTCCAATATATTAACTAGATCTCTTGCGGCAATATCATTTAAAAAGTATACGGCCACGGGCATCATACTGCTAAAAAGTTTAAATGTACGATTTTTATGCTCTCTTTGAATAGAACCCTGGGAGGCAATGTTAAGAACAAGATGGTAATAGGCACTAGCTGAACAGTATATCCTCAAGCCGCGTCCTCAATTTGTCAAGTTAGCGGCTCTTACATCAGTGATTTGTTTAAGAAATGATTCTCTCAAGAAATGATGGACTTTTTTCTGTGTATTTACAGGCTTCTTTAGTGTATGATTAGTAATTGATTTTCTTTATATTAATATAGCACCAGCATCGGACAGAAATAAGTGATTGTATGAAATATATTCCCATATCAAGATTGAGTAATAGAAATTGACAGCTGGTGACCATATTCATATTTTATGTAAGTCCATGTCTTCTAAATGTTCATCAATAACATTAGGTTAGACTTTCTAAACTAGGATATCTGAGTTACATCTAGTTTATGGTTACATTTATCGTCTGTACGCAGAGAGGATTCCATTATCTGCGCGACACGTAATCTTGTGAAGGCTATGGTTAGACGTTGAGACTTCAATTTCACGCACATTATAGGACTGTTTACAGCTAAAGTTGTTCCAGGAAGTACAGGAATTTATGCTAGTAGCCCTATAATGTCTGTTATTCTCTAAAATTATGTAATTTAAATTCATATTTTGGGTTTACTATCTTTTCAGCTGTCCGACAAACTCTTCAAATTTTCCGATAGTGCTTAGTAATCTGATCGAGGTTCTACACACAAAAGTAAGTTAGATCCTATAAAGCATATTATAGTAATTAACCCTAATAAAACAATGTCTTGGAATAATATGATTACATATCAGGGCGTTAAGTAAGTTAATTCTATCTGAATTGCGGTCAAATTATGACCAACAAAATAAATATGTAGGCACATTGCTATAATCAAATCTTGCATGTGCTTTTTTCAAGATTGGCCCATCTTGATTGTTATTCTTCCTATCAGCTATATACTTTGATTTCCTTTGTGTCTTTCCTTTTCTCCTTATTCATTCTTGATTCTGCATTATTGTTGTATGATATTATGCATTTGTATGGATATTGGAAGTCGCAGCAATATTATATTTTGTAAATATTCACTTTTTTGCTTTTTTCTTTGCTGTTTTTTGTGAATTGTTACTACAACGTTCTTGAATAATGTGCAGATAAATAAGAAGTGTACTATTTATAACAAAATCATGTTTCCTTCTGACTGTGAAATTAGCAGTTATTATCTTTATATGTAAATATTAAATCAAATTTGTAGAATTAAATTGTTGACTGATATTCTAGGTGCATATGTACATATTATAGAGTTGTAACCCTTGTTTTTTATGTTATTTTTATGTTACACATAGTTGTATGGCAATAGATGTTCCCCTGATGAAGGCAGTTTTGCCGAAACGCGCGTAGCTTCCATCTAGCGCATTGCTCTCATCAATTCTATATCGACCGTACTTTCAACACTTTTTTGATCAAAACTATTGGATTGCTGCATGAATTTGATAATACTTTCTCTTTTTGTCATGAGTGTTTTGGATATATTTGATTTATTACTTTTTTTCTGCTAATATTTATTGACATTGTACTGTTTTCAATCTTAGTTAAAATGAAATGAATTAAATGAATGCATTATATATATAAAAAAAGAAATATACACACAAATAATATAAAAAAATGAGTGATGAATATCAATAAAATCATAAATATATTTTTCTTAACTATTTTGCAGTTTTGATCTATGTGTATAGCATAGCTAGTGGTTACTTCCTTTCTATTTATATACCTAGAATAATTCGGCATATTTAACTGATGCTTGCTATAATTTTCTTACCCACTGTTGTTTAATCCCTACGTATAGCGAGCCTATAGGTTATGTAGGGGTCCCCTTCTTCCAAAACTGCACTATCATACTGTAGTCAAGCACCACCCTTGTCCCAAATCGGTGGGTAGTCATCAAAAATGCATGTAGTGGGGGCATGCCTAAGCCACGGAGCACAATGGCCGCAAGTTAGAGGAGCTCTGGCACCCGTGAATCCCTTCCCTACATCCGCACCATTTATGCGGCTCCCAAGCTACGGGATACCTGGAGTGAGGACTGCTACCACAACTGAGACCTTCATCGGCTGCCTGGGCCCAACGCCGGTCGAGGGGCGACCATCCAAAATTGCGGCCTCCCCCGTCTTCTTGAGCCAGAGGCTGTGGTGTCGAGAGTAGGGCGGGGCAATGTTCCACATTGAGTCGCCTTGCTGCGCAAGCCCGCAGCTGAGGCCTGGGCAAGGATCGGGGCTAGACGTGGTGCACGATAGATCCCACATGAAGAACAAACCCAGCAGCATCGGCTGCAATGAGGGAGAAGCGCTGTGACTCCTCCGGCAGTGCGCCCGGTTGCAAAGGTGAGCAAACGCGACCGCGTTGCTGCCGGAGATCTTGGAGAACTGGGCCCGTAATGAACACATGAGATCGGCCCAGGGAGCGGAACCACTGGGATGGGACTGGCATCCCACCACCTCTGAGGCTAGGTGTGAGACTCTGGTTAAATCAACCCCCCCCTTCCCGCAAGCAGACCCCCCCCCCACCCGGCCACATGGTAACTGCCTCATGGGTCTTTAAAAACTCCCTGAATCATTGTGCCAGGCCTGAGTTGGGAGCACCCCTCCCAAAGTGAGGAGAGACTATCCAGGGGTGGGGACAGCAGACGTCCAACAGCGGAGTGTCACGGTGGGGACAGAAAAGTGAGTGAACCACTGACCGAGCCGAAAGGTCAGCTTATCCCCCACTTCCTCTGGAAATGAGGGGTACTGGTTGATACCCGGTGGCCTGATGGAAGGCAGTGCACCGGCAGGCACGCATAACGAACTGTAGGGAGCGAACTGACCGCCTTACCCCCCACACTTCATAGTCGCCTCGTAATCCCACACTGGAGCCCACCGACTCGGGCCCTCGCAATGCAGCCTGGAGACCCAGTCACTGTACCGGCAGAAAAGCAGGTCTTGAGAATAAATGCTGCAAAGCCCATCACCTCTCTGGGGCTCAGGAGGCAGGGGCACCACTGGAAGAATGTCGGGGACCAGAGGCCACAAAACAGTGCAACAAAAGAAGCTGGACAAATGCAGTTTCTCTAAATCAGCACTGCCAGCACGTGGCTACCACCAAGAAGAGTATGGAAAGGAGCCTCGCAGAACTAACACTCGAAGACTTAATGGACGCTATATCGGGGTTCGGTCATCCCTTGCAGACTAAACGAAAATTGGAAAGAAAGTGAAACACATGGAAATCACTACCTACAGCCTGGTAGATGGCACCTTCCAGCTGCAACACGAAAACAGATATCTGCAGACCTTCCCGAAGTTTGCGAAGGACAAGTTGGATGACTATGAAGGATGTACCCACCGCAACAACTTGTGCATCATTGGGGTTCTGGAGAAGGCGGAGGGGCAGGCAACTGACCTCTTCGTAGAAGAACTTATACTCACCCATCTCCAGCCCAAGGGACTGTCCAAATTCTTTGAGATAGAAAAGGCGTGTAGAGTCCCGGAGGAAAAGCCACTTTCACGACTGAGATGTCATCCGCCAAAATGGCAAGATTGCCCCACCTCTTCGATATGAGAACTCAGAAATCTCTATCTTCCCGAACTTCACCCTAGCTGTGCAGAAACAAAGATCATTTCTCATGGTAAAAAAGAATCTGCGAGAGAAGAGTGTCAAGTATGCAATGTTGTTCCCAGCCCGTCTCCGGGTAGAGGCGGATGGTAAAGCCTGGTTCTTTGATCGTCCGGAGGATGTCACAGACTGGTTGGAGGGCCAGAGAAGAGTGGAGTGACATGCGACCAACAGATGACTGATGCTACCCTGGCCCAGAACTGTCCATACTACTAAACTGTAAGATGTATCGCAGCATATGTCGTGGGCCAGTATTCATGCTACTGAGGGGGGGCGGAGGGCTCCATGGGACAGACGGGTGGGCATACGACCAACTGACGGATCTATATACCAATGTTTACCTAGTTGTTAACAGGGGACCAGACGCTGGGGTTGACCACTTCCCACAACAGGGAGGGTTCACGAGGATACAGCCTCACCCCCCCCCCCTAAGTTAACTGCAGTTAGTAACCGTTTTGGGTGACAGGCAAGCTGCAAAGTTTGTTAGATGGGCAGGTTAAAGCCCAGAGTGCAGGGGAGCCGGGCGGGGGGGAAGTTGGTTGGGATAAGAGAAATCGTTATTGTTATTTGCTATGTCGACTAAAGTATATTTTGTACAGGTGGAACCAAATGCAAGTAAAGGTTATCATGTCGGGTACACACCAAGTGGGACACTTTAAACTATTAAGTTGGAATGTTAATGGGATGGGGGACAAACTGAAGCGCTGCATAGTCCTGCAACACATTAAACGACGCTCCCCAGCGGTGGTGCTCCTTCAGAAGTCCCATCTTGTGGGCAACTCTTCCTAGGCATTAGACAGAGGAGGCTATAGACTTGTGGCACACTCTGGCTTTACCACCGGATACAGAGTGGCGGGCATCATGATTAAAAACATCTTCCCGTTCTCTATAGACCGAACATGGATAGACGACTTGGGCAGATATGCAGCAATCTCCTGGCAATGGGAGGGCTCAACCCTAACCTAGTGACGTTCTATGTCTCCCCTGGACTACAGAGTTGCACGTTCAAGGATTTAGGTTCCTTGTTACTCGCGCTACCGGTGGGACGACTTGTGGTAGAGGAGACTTTAATTCAGTGGTATCGGGGCTCCTAGACAGGCACCCTCCACGGGACATTGGCGCCCCTGTGAGGTGGCTCCAAGACTTTTTAGACGCAATGGGCCTGGTGGACGTGTGGCGAACATACCATCCAGATACTATCCAGCACACCTTCTATTCAGCCCATAACAGCCTCTCCTGTATCGACTATCTGCTGGTTCCAGCAGGTCAAATTGCTGAGACGCATGACACTAGGCATATGGCAAGATGGATATTGGTGAGATAGTGTAAGCAAACGATTTGCATTTACATCCCCTCATGGAGGCACTCCGGGTTGTTCATAGAAATGAATCAATATGTCGAATTCAAAGTAGGTTTATTTGATGTTTTTGAAGTTTACCAATTCAAAAAGTTCAAAGAGTTCATTGATATTGTCAACATATCATTACAGCGAAACCATAAGACTCCAATGCATTTCGGGCTACGCGCCCTTTGTCAAGGAGAAGCTGAAAAAAGAAAGAAACAGAGCCCGTGTCAGGGTTGGGAAGGTTAAAGAAGGTTTGAAAACCTGGATCGATGATGGCCGTTTAAATAGTTAATGGGTGCCGATCAATATAGTGAGATGATGTGCCGATTAAGATATGTGCAAAGGAAGTTTAAAGCTGGAGTACAAGATGGGTAAAATAAAGCACAGGGTGAATAAACAGATGAAAACGCGTGATAAATGCACCTAGGTGCGGGTGAAAAATTAAGCGAGTGTGTGATACCGAATAAAAAAGGTGGGTGATATATAGAATATCCATAACGTCCCCTGGAGAGGACTGTATAAGGCCCAGTACTTACTACATGGTACGCGCCGTGGCGGTCAAAATAGATAACGCGACGGTCTGGAAAACTCCGTGTTGTGAGGGAGGTGGATTAAATTAAACGTGACATAGAGGAAGGACTCAGAATCTGGGGATGGTGGCCATGTTTGAATGGGGAGGGAAGAAACAGATGAAGGACAAAGTCTCTAAAGTGGGCTATCAGGATAACGTAAAGACTGAGGATTAATAGTAAATGATAAATATTAGAATTAATAAAGATTAGAATTAATAAAGAGCAATACGGATGATAAACAGTTGTAGATTATAGATAACAACTATATTCTACGCGATCATTTAATCCATGGGGCTTAAGGGTTTGCAAACGGAAAGTCCATTCAAGTTCTTTCTGTAGTAGCAGTTTACGGTTGTCAATCCCTTCAGTGCGAGAGACACATTCTAGCACGATGAATTGCAGTTGTGCTACGGTGTGGTGAAATTCCTGGAAATGTGTGGCAATGTTAGATTTTTCCTGTTTCGTACGTATGTTGGACTTGTGTTCGTTAATACGAACCTTGATCTTCCTTTCAGTTTTGCCAACGTATAGTTTGCCGCATGGGCATTTTAGGGCATAGATGAGGTTCATGGAATCACATGTTGCGTTCACACGTAATTTAATAGAGTTGCCTTTCATGGGATGTTTAATTTGATTTCCTCTGATTATGCAATTGCAGTTATTACAGTTCTGGCATGGTTGGGTTCCTTTGAAATTTTGTTGAATGGTGGGTTGCGAGGAGAGAATCTCTTTGATGTTTTTACCACGCGTGTGAGCGAACAGTGGAGGGCTGTTGAAAATGTTCCGAAAGTCTGGTTCTATTTGGAGAATAGACCAATGATTAAGAATGATTTTCTTGAACTTATTGGTGGCAGTGGAGAATTTTGAGACAAGAACCATGCGTTGAGTTGGAGGTTTAATGTGTTTGACTAGACTTTGTTGTTTAGTGATGTTGGCAACACGTGTTTCTGCTTCATTGAGGATTTGCCTGGGGTAACCTCTATAAGGGATAATTGAAGATCGTACTAAAAAGTATTTGTTTAAAGAATATCCCAGAAGCCCTAAAATTTTCATGAGCCCGAAAATTCATAAAAACCTCCTTGACTCACCTTTTCGGCCTATTGTATCTACAAAAGGATCTATCCATGAGCCCACTGGCAAATATCTAGACAGGTATCTTCAACCTTTGGTTATCAAATCTTCAAGCAACATAAAAGACACCACCGAATTTCTCAATAAACTTGCTTCAGTTGAAATTACTAATGATGAACCATTGATCCTATGCACAGCCGACGTCAGTTCACTATATACCTCTATACCTCATCAGGGAGGCATTGAAGCAGTTGAACAAGCCTTACTCGAGAGCAACATTGACCCAAAAATGCAGACATTTCTCATGGAACTTATGATCTACACACTGTATCATAGCTATTGCCAGGAAAATGACAAATGGTACCTTCAGCTTACAGGAATGGCGATGGGAAACTGTGCGGCTCCTACCTACGCCAATATATACATGGAAAATTTTGAGAAAACCCACATCTATGAAAACCCGAAATTCCATGGCAAAATCAAAATGTATGTAAGATACATAGACGGTCTTTTTTTCCTATGGGCAGACTCACAAGAAGAGCTCATCGCAGCCCTCACAGACCTCTACCTCACTTGGCAGATAAGTGACACAGAAATCTCCTTTCTTGATGTGCTGGTAAAAATCCACAACCAGAAAATAGTCACCGACTTACATCGTAAAGCCACCGACCGCAACAACACATTACATTATCACAGTTTCCACCAAGGGTCTCTTAAAAAACATCTGCCTTTCTCACAAATGTTGCGTATCAAACGCATTGTTTCCGAACAAGACACTTATAACAATCGTATCAAAGAAATGCACCAACGTTTTTTAGATAGAGGTTACCCCAGGCAAATCCTCAATGAAGCAGAAACACGTGTTGCCAACATCACTAAACAACAAAGTCTAGTCAAACACATTAAACCTCCAACTCAACGCATGGTTCTTGTCTCAAAATTCTCCACTGCCACCAATAAGTTCAAGAAAATCATTCTTAATCATTGGTCTATTCTCCAAATAGAACCAGACTTTCCGAACATTTTCAACAGCCCTCCACTGTTCGCTCACACGCGTGGTAAAAACATCAAAGAGATTCTCTCCTCGCAACCCACCATTCAACAAAATTTCAAAGGAACCCAACCATGCCAGAACTGTAATAACTGCAATTGCATAATCAGAGGAAATCAAATTAAACATCCCATGAAAGGCAACTCTATTAAATTACGTGTGAACGCAACATGTGATTCCATGAACCTCATCTATGCCCTAAAATGCCCATGCGGCAAACTATACGTTGGCAAAACTGAAAGGAAGATCAAGGTTCGTATTAACGAACACAAGTCCAACATACGTACGAAACAGGAAAAATCTAACATTGCCACACATTTCCAGGAATTTCACCACACCGTAGCACAACTGCAATTCATCGTGCTAGAATGTGTCTCTCGCACCGAAGGGATTGACAACCGCAAACTGCTACTACAGAAAGAACTTGAATGGACTTTCCGTTTGCAAACCCTTAAGCCCCATGGATTAAATGATCGCGTAGAATATAGTTGTTATCTATAATCTACAACTGTTTATCATCCGTATTGCTCTTTATTAATTCTAATCTTTATTAATTCTAATATTTATCATTTACTATTAATCCTCAGTCTTTACGTTATCCTGATAGCCCACTTTAGAGACTTTGTCCTTCATCTGTTTCTTCCCTCCCCATTCAAACATGGCCACCATCCCCAGATTCTGAGTCCTTCCTCTATGTCACGTTTAATTTAATCCACCTTCCTCACAACACGGAGTTTTCCAGACCGTCGCGTTATCTATTTTGACCGCCACGGCGCGTACCATGTAGTAAGTACTGGGCCTTATACAGTCCTCTCCAGGGGACGTTATGGATATTCTATATATCACCCACCTTTTTTATTCGGTATCACACACTCGCTTAATTTTTCACCCGCACCTAGGTGCATTTATCACGCGTTTTCATCTGTTGATTCACCCTGTGCTTTATTTTACCCATCTTGTACTCCAGCTTTAAACTTCCTTTGCACATATCTTAATCGGCACATCATCTCACTATATTGATCGGCACCCATTAACTATTTAAACGGCCATCATCAATCCCGGTTTTCAAACCTTCTTTAACCTTCCCAACCCTGACACGGGCTCTGTTTCTTTCTTTTTTCAGC
Source organism: Lissotriton helveticus (assembly GCF_964261635.1). Lineage (NCBI taxonomy): Eukaryota > Metazoa > Chordata > Amphibia > Caudata > Salamandridae > Lissotriton > Lissotriton helveticus. The sequence goes on along the minus strand of NC_136061.1, from coordinate 957,813,256 downwards.
TTCTCCTTGACAAAGGGCGCGTAGCCCGAAATGCATTGGAGTCTTATGGTTTCGCTGTAATGATATGTTGACAATATCAATGAACTCTTTGAACTTTTTGAATTGGTAAACTTCAAAAACATCAAATAAACCTACTTTGAATTCGACATATTGATTCATTTCTATGAACAACCCGGAGTGCCCCCATGAGGGGATGTAAATGCAAATCGTTTGCTTACACTATCTCATTAATATCTTATGGTGTTTGACGGTTACACCACCCTCGAGTGCACCCTTCCCGAATAACCATTAACTACACCCTCGACCAAACGTGCTGTGCACCTACCTTTTACTCATAAGATGGATATTGGACCATTCACAGGTCTGGACTCAGGTGGTCATGGGTGGAAAACTAGTGGGAATTATCACATCCATCAACCCCTGGTACCTCCGGAACCCGGTAGTCAGGGATTCCCTTCTGCATTCTATAGACAATTACTTCCTCGCTCGGTCCACACACCCCGAACCATTTGGGAGGCATTTAAGACAGGGATTAGAGGACAGGCACTCTCCTCGATAGTCGGCACAGGGAAGGAAAAACATAAAACTCTTGAACAGGTGGAGAGTGAGATTCTCTGCCTTTAGGCTACCAACAAGGAAGAGATCACGGAAGAGACCCTCCACACCCTGAGACTCAAGAGAGACGAATACAAAAGCATCGCTACTGACCTGGCCATGGAAATGGGGAGGGACAAAGCGGGTAGAAAATACGATCTGGGGGACAAAGCCGGGAAACTGCTCGCCTGGCTGGAAAAAAAGGACTTGGCGAGCCGGCTAGTCCCGGAACTGGAGGTGGATGGAGGACAAATTGTGACCGACCCACAGGCTATTGCCAATGAATTTGCCAACTTCTTTGGCTCGGTTTATTGTTCTAATCCCACCTTCTCCTTGGAAGATTCCGTGGAGTTGCTCATTGATATCCAGATGCTGACCCTGTCAGCTGAAGACAGGGATACGCTAGAAAGCACCCTCACAAATGACAAACTGGCACAGGCGATCAGAGACCTTCGATCCGGCAAGGCCACGGGCCCTAATGGCCTAGCAATAGAGCTATACAAACTAAAACCTGATGCTATCACCCCACACCTACGGGCAATGTTTGATGAAAGCCGGGAAAAGAGACTGCTGCCGCAAGACCAAAGAGTGGCCACACAAGTAACAATTAACTAGGAGGGTAAACCCAAGGTAAATGCTCCTATTAGAGACCCATCTCCCTGCTCCATTCAGAGCCCAAAATCTTAGCCAAAGTACTAGAAAATCACCTCATCCAGGTAATCAGCAAATTAGTACACCCTGATCAATCCGGCTTCATGCCTCACCGAAATACGGCTTTAAAGTCACATCATCTCCACTGGGTGCTGGGTAGACTAGACACAATTCAGGAGGCAGCTGTGGTGGTCTCACTAGATGCCACAATGGCATTTGACACTATGGAGTGGTCCTACCTACTCGCTCTACTAACCAAACTGGGGTTCGGGCCTGTCTTTATAGAATGGATCAAACTCCTATAAACGGAGCCTTGGCACAGGTTGTGGTGAATAACAAGAAATTGGGGGTCTTTGGGCTGGGCAGGTGAACCAGACAGGGCTGTCCACTATCACCTCTCCTTTTCGCTCTCTCCCTGGAGCCTCTGGCGACTTGGATCCCCTGGAGCCCCATCATCAGGGGACTCAAGTGGGCGGTGGGATGGGAGGACCAAATCTCCTTGTACACAGATGATATTCTTCTATAATTGGCCTCCCCAAAGCCCTCCATCCTTGAGGTCCTCAATATCTTTACGAACTTTGGAAAGTATTCCGGATATAGGATAAACTGGAGCAAGTCCTTGTTGTACATACTAAGATGAGCGCCCCCGTCCATGCCCCGAGACTGCCTCATACAGACGGTGAAAGAAGGTATTTGCTACCTAGGTATCTTTATCACCGCGGACCCCAAACTTAGATTAGAGCTAAACCTGCTCCCCCCCACTACAGAGGCTCAAAAGAGACGTTCACACCTGGAAGACGCTCCCACTCTCGCTAATAGGAAAGGCAGCGTTGTTTAAAATGATGGTACTGCCGCGTTTCCTCTACGCATTACAAAACACCACAGACATAGTCCCAGCTAGATACTTTGGAGAGGTAGAGAGCATACAGTGAGATTTACTGTGTGAGGGGAGACCCCGAATTGCCTTTCAGAAATTGGTCCCAAGTTGGTACGACCGGGGATTGGACTGCCCGACATCAAGAAGTACTATTGGGTAGCACACTTGACTCCAATTAACCATTGCACATACCGCCAAGACGGGGTCCCGGCATACAGACTAGACAAATGGTTGTTCCCAGGGGGGCCTGTCACAGGGCTCTCTACTCGAGGCCACAGTGATATCCTCTGACGGGTCCAACCAAGCATTCAGTGTTAATCTGGCACACAGCCAACAAAAGCCTCGGCTGGGATAAGAAGCTCACACAAGCCACCCCGCTATGGGAGACGGAACAGCTGGGCACACTAGGTACCACAAAGGGATTCGACAAGTGGGACATCATTGGAATTAAAAAAATTGGTGATCTATGGGACAAGGGAGAGGTGGTTACTTTCACCGCTCTGCAACAGAGCTATGAGCTTGCTAGCACGGAGCACTTTCTCTACCTATAAGTCAGACATGCACTACTGTCTAATATACCCAGAGATACCACCCTACCAGACTCTTCGCCACTAGAGGACAGATTCTTGGAGGGGTATATGCCTGACAAAGCGATATCCCTTACCTATAAAAATATTGATTAATAATTCTCCGAACCCTCTGACGCCACTCAGGCAACACTGAGAGAGAGACAGACTAGAAATAGATGATGAAGAATGGCAGGAGGCAGTTGCATCCCCAAGAAAGGTGGCAATTTCATCTAGGTTCCATCTTGTACAGTTGAATATCCTCCATAGAATATATGTCACCGAACCAACTCTAGTTAAAATGGGGAAAGCAGAGGACGGCAACTGTAAACAAAGGTGTGGACTGCTGGGCTCCTTTATACACATAATATGGAAATGTGAGTATATTCAATCCTATTGGTCGAAAATAAATGATTGCATGAACAGGGTGTTGGGGGCTGCCTTGAGGCCGGAAGCTAAGAGATGCCTATTGAACATATGGGAACCCACAGATCTCAGCAGAAAAGACAAAATCTGGGTCGCACTAGGTCAGATGGTGGCCAAGCAGAATATTGCAAATGTGGGGGGGTGGGAGAGCCGTCCAAGGTAGAATCTTGGAAGATAGACATGGATTGGTGCATGTTCCATGAAAAGACTGTTAATGTTTCACGTGGGTGCCCCAGGAAGTGGTCATCTAGTTGGAGTAAATGGAACAAATACAGAGGCAATATTTGTGTTCCCCCCATTGTCCCAAAGACAAAAGTTCAAGCGCCAATTACCAATGGAGGAGAAACACTGGTGCTATCAATGGATGCTGTTTAGCTATTTAGATTTCTTAAGAAAGCACCCCGACAGCCCGCTGTAAGAAGCAATCGATTGTGGTCTCCTTAGACACCCTATATGCAGTAGCAGTTACCTGCTTCCTTACGTTTCCCAGTTTTGAAATTGTGATGAAAGAGGGGTGGCCTAGCCAAGCCTCTTCCAGACACTGACAAATGCAGATGGGCCCAGTCTATGACTGAGCGCGTCCCGCACCGTGAGAAACACAATACCAATTTATAGTGCGACCCCCCTCCTCCGCCAACACCAGCAGTCACAGAGCAAGGCGTTGGGTTTCCTATAGTTTGCCCTTTTACAGTCTGAAGATTCTGCGTTGCTGGAAAAGCAACAATACTTTATAGACCCATGCTCCTCCTCCACCACCACTAGCAGTCACAGAGCAGGGCATTGTGGGTGATGTAGTTTGCACTTTTACAGGCTGAGGTCATATTGAAAGGATCTACATATGTCCTGATTAGTCTTGGCTGTCTCCTTCTATGATGCAGAATTGATCATTGATGCGGAATTGCTTCCACAGCCTGTTGGCGTATAATCCTCATTAAAATTTAGACAAGTTTACCACCTGCTCTGAGAAGTAATTACATGTTTTCAAGCTTAAACTGCAATTTGTAATATGAACCTTTATTCTACATCCGATTTTACCACAAGCGGTTTCACTAGGGGTGGTAAAATCACATGTGGAACTGTTCCAATTGTGGCATTTTTGACACACAGAAGAAAATAATATTCCTGAACCGAGGCCTGATTCACAAAGGTAAACTTACATTTTTGTGTAAGTTTGCAATTTTTTCGATATTCGCAAGCTCCGATTTATTAGTAACTTTACAACCGCAAAACATTTCGGAGTTGGGATGGAGAACGCTGCACATGAAAAAATAGTGTCCAATCTTTTTATGTGTGGAGTTCTCCACCCAGATTGTGAAGTTACTATTAAGGGTCCGATTACGATGTCAAATGGACCGGAGTCCATCCGACATCATTTGGGAACTGGAACCTCCTGTCGTCGGTTCCAGCCCAGCAAGTAGGATGCGACCGAACCCTATTCAGTTGCAATCCCATACTTTACAAATGGGAGCATGCATTCCGAATGGAATGCATGCTCTTATTGTAAAGAGCAGAGGTGCAGTACATTCCTGGTGCAGGGATCAACAAGTGGGCACACCATTTTGGCGTCCTTGCACCCATGGGGGCCGTGCTAGGGGCTCCCATAGACAGATTCTCAAAGCCTTTCTATGTCGGAAAAGACCGGCACAGAAAGGCAGTGGGAATCTGTCATCGTAATCCCTTGTCTGGAAAGAGCAGGCCGAGGGATTACTGTAAGATTTCCGAATGGCGGACGGCTCTCCCAGCTCATCGGAGGCCATTCGTAATCAAAATGGGTCGGTCAGAACGGAATCCGAACAGCCGATTACGATGCGGGCTGAAACGGCTCCGACCGATGGTTGTGGCCATTTCAGCCTGCATCGTAATCAAGCCCTTAATCATAGTTTGTGAACAGCGGAAAAATAGAATAAGTATGCCTTTGTGAATCAAAGCCCCAGTGTTTTGGTGTGTATTAACCCCTTGCCTGCACTGAACATTCCGCGCTAGTGCGGAATATTCTATTGCGCGGGCGGGGCCGCGATGTCCAATTGGACATGTGCAGCACTACCGAGGTAGTGCACGCGACGTCCGTTGGACGTCGGCAGCAGCGATGGGGTTAAGTCTAGGAGAGGTGTTTACAATCGCCTTTCCCGCAGAAGATTTTAAACAACCTGAGTT